>NC_063164.1:9360923-9970423 GCF_023159225.1 Perognathus longimembris pacificus
GTATACACCCAGGCTAGCCTCTACTTTTCACTGTGCTCTAAAATTAAAAGCCAAGCTTTTAAAACTCAGAACCCAGGCAAATGGACAGACCCTCAGGAGTATTTGTACAAAGTGGTTATACTGTCTCTCTTTCTGTTTCTGTAATTGTCAGTCTCTATTTCCTTTGAGAAAGAGTTTATCTAACTATCAACTCATTAATTGCTTAATATGGGGCCAGCTGCTTATAGGAGATCAGAACATTGGGTATTCATACTGCAGAGCAATCAAGCTAATAATACCTTGGGAGACTGTCTCCTAAATCTATCATTATAGCTGATGTGGACAGATTTTATGTACATGGGCAGGGTGTGTCCATCTGTCCTCCTGAGACACTATATAGATTGTGGTCGTTCCAGGAAAAGAGGAAAAAGTGATGGCACAACGCCATGCACTCAGGGAGAGAGGAAATGAAATTGTTTCTGCTTTGCTATTTGGTTCTCAATCTGGTTGAGATATCCCCGAAGACTCCATCTGACAAAAAGAAACGTGAGACATCCTTACCAAACAGGGACGGATGAGTTGGAGAAAGCAACTAAATAGGAAGCACAGGCAACACACCCGAGCACACAGGGAGAAAGGAAGGAATTCAAAACCCTCGGAATCCTTTGCCTTTGAGTCCATCTCCAAGA
This sequence comes from Perognathus longimembris pacificus, assembly GCF_023159225.1. NCBI lineage: Eukaryota > Metazoa > Chordata > Mammalia > Rodentia > Heteromyidae > Perognathus > Perognathus longimembris. Next base: position 9,361,592 of record NC_063164.1, read on the forward strand.
AGCTAAAACATCTGGCGAACCACGTCAAAGATTCAATCAATCATCCTTGTGTTTGGCTTTAATATGCCAGACATCTGGATCGACGGAGTTTCTCTTTTCTTTAATTAAATCAACAGGATGTTTTGGCTTCCTGCAAAATCAGCTTCAGTCCAAAGCGTACACATCATCATCTTATTTGTACCCTTATTCAGTTTGGATGCCTTCCATTTTAGTTTCCATTTCTATTCATGTAACCCTAGATTTGAGAATTGTTTTGCACATTGAATACTGCTTTATTTCATACGGCTGTATTAATAAATAAATCAGAGAAGTAAAATTGACTTGACTTCCAGTTGTTTCCAAGGCATGGTGGATGTTACCTCCCAGTGACTAGAAGCGGAAAAGGTTCGGGAAGAATGTTAAATAATTATGCAGCTAGTGTTCAACAGAGATCAAAATTTCCTCTGTGATGTAAAGGCAGCTGGCACTGACAGTAATTTTAACTGTGTGTAACAAGAACATACAATTTATATAATTTATGCATTCCTAGGTTTTTCAGTCCATAGGAATTTGGCCTGGTCTTATGTTATTTTCAAAATATCTTTTGCAATCTTATCTGGAATGGCGGTGGGGCAACATAATGACTGGAAGAGAGTTAAACGAGATGAAGTAGAGCCATGGACACACACTGGTTTCATGAAATATTATATTTTCCAGGGGAGACAGCAAACCTCAAAATAGACAAAACAATGTTTATCACTCTAAATATATGACAGAAAACAACTGAAGAATTTTGGACTGACATATCATACCTCACTCTTACAGGAAGTTTCCATGGAGCCCGTCTAGCAAACAAGTCCAAAATGAGGCCTGCTTTCTCACTTAGGGTGAGTCTGTTCTTTTTCCTTAAAGAAATAAAAGATTAGAAAAGAAAGTACTAACTTCATACAACTGTCAGTGGTTTTGATAAATTATGATTTTTTATTATAACTACTTGAGCCAAATAGGCTAAATATTTTACATTTATGATTTTGACACGTGTCTAAGCATGAGATCTGAGAGATTTCATTAAACTAGGCTCTGTTCTTGCACAAAGCCTATACTGAGGCTGGCTGCTGAAATGAAAATTAAAGCCCACTTTGACTCTACTCTCTCAGATGGAAAATTCTTCACACCTTTTCTGGATCTGGTTTTTCAGGTATGCTTCCTGCAGAGAACATCTTTATGAGGATGCTTGTTCAATCCATTTCAATGAATAGAAAGTGTCCAGCAGAATTAGGCACATTTTACATATATTATTTTCTACTTAGTACCCATAAAAGCTTATGAGTTAGGCAACTTTCTCAAGGATAAATTATTTAACATTTTAGATTAAGTATAACTGAAATATATGCATATATGTATATAAACACAAATAATTTCTTGTAGATGTTTGGGGAAAATCAATTTTTTTACAAGAGAGAAAAGCACTGAGTAATATTTATCTAAAATAATGACTTAATATTTTGTTGTATAGAACAATAAATACACAGATACAAACATATTTGGATAAATATATAAAAACTGAAAACCTCAGTGTCATATGGAACACATTGTTTTACAACTGTTTTTTGAAATAAACTTAATTGATAACTTAAAAAAATAGTAGCATTCTACTACATCTTTACATGAAAGCCATTTGGTAACAGTCTAATATTTTGTGGGCAATATGACTTTGCCACAAGTATGTAACTCTGTGAAAGATAATAAAACTTTATTTACAACATATACAGTGGGTCAGATTTACCACATGGTCTATACATTGCTTCTTGCTATATGCCATCTTTAAAAAAAACACCAATATTTTATCCCCTGGTTATGTTATTGTTTACTATGTCTCTGTTTAGTTTGTATCTGTTTATGAAATTAATGTAATGGAGATTCTCATACCTATTACTTGGTACATTTGTAGTCATTTTTTTTTCAAAATAGTTGCTCAGAAGTAGAACTTATGATTCAAATGGAGAATTGTTTTACCAATACTTGGTGTATTCTCAGGTTCCTGTCCATAAAGCTGCAATTTACATTCATACCAATGGTATATCAAGTATAAAATTTAAAAATATTTTCCAATATCATAGGCAAATTGATACCAAAATACTGTTTTATAAATTTGTTTTTTTAATTATTAATGAGTTTTAAAATTCTACATGGCCAAATATTTAACTGTAAAGAACTTTTTTTCAGGTCACCATAATTTTATATATGATAGAAATATGCATATTTATTTTTAGAAGATCAAGTAATTCAAATCATGCTAAGATGAACAGAATAAATCTTAGATTAGTACAGAAGTACTATTAAAATTGTCCTACAAGGGCTGGGGATATGGCCTAGTGGCAAGAGTGCCTGCCTCATATACATGAGGCCCTGGGTTCGATTCCCCAGCACCACATATACAGAAAATGGCCAGAAGGGGCGCTGTGGCTCAAGTGGCAGAGTGCTAGCCTTGAGCAAAAAAAAGAAGCCAGGGACAGAGCTCAGGCCCTGAGTCCAAGCCCCAGGACTGGCCAAAAAAAAAAAAAAAAAAAAAAAAAATTGTCCTACAAACCCTGTTCCCTAACTCTAATGGCAAAATAAACTCTTTTTCTCATCTTTTTTTTCTTCATTTGCGACTTGCACATAAATAATGGTCATTCTTGTTCTTCGTCCTTCCCTTGTGGATCCTCTCCTATAAAGAGGAACATTTTATCTGATACCAGAGGCCTCAGATCTGACATCTTCTAATTTGAGACTCTCAGAGTGGAATGATAAAACCTTCTAAAAGTTGCAGGCATTCTTATGGTTTGAATTGCATCCCCTAAAGGGATATATGGAAGTCTAAATATCTTTTAATTGTGAATGTGACCTATTTAGAAAAAAAAAAGGTCTTTGCAGATATAGTCAAGTGAAGCTAAGGTTGTTCCTAGGGGCGCTCCTTCACTATGACTGCCACCCCTAATTGGGGAAGCAGCCAGGAGAAGGTAGAGGCAGAAATGGGAAGTATAGAATAACCCACAGTTCATGGAAGGCTTCGTGCTGCCAGAAGTGGAGACTAAGAAAGATCTCTGAGAGCTTTTAGAGAGAGGATGTTCTTGCTAATTGGGTGTGGACTTATAGCTTCCAGATCAGTGAGGAAGTGAAATGTGGTTGTGAGCTAAGACCGACATTGACTGCTGTTGGGTATTTTGGAGCGGAATGCCTCCTAGGTTCTGCTCACTCTCCTCTCCCTCCATTGAGAGCTATAAGCAGAATAAATTCATTGTCCCTGATGGCTGTGGCCAGTGAATTATTTCTTTCTGGAAGAGAGAAGGGCAAAGCTTTTCTTTAACCTAGTGAGGCACCATGAAGACTATTTTGACCTTCTATGTGCTCTTCTTCAGAAGTACTCTCGGGTGGCAGCCTCGAATCTACAGGAGGTGAGCCACCCGTTGCTTTTCCCTTAGTGGTGGGGGTGTAGTGGCATAGAGGTGAGTAGCTAAGCTTTTAGAAAGCATGGGTATGAGGCTCTTGGTAGCTTTACTAAGCAAAGAAGATGTACATGAGTTACAGCTAATAACTGAGGTTCCCTTACCTCAAGTTTCTCAAGGTATAATTGGCAAAAAAAAGGTGTATAATATGGTTTGCCATGTGTAGAACTGTGAAATAATTAGCAAAATCAATCTAACTCATTATTTGCATAGTTACTTAAAAATTATGTTGAGAAGACTGCAGACCTATTCTTAGCAAATTTCATGCCCACGGCACAGTATTATTAAATGCCTTAACCAGATGTACTTTGCTGTACATTTGATTCCCAGAATTTATTCATCCCAGACCTGAAAGTTTTTTTTCCCCTTTGATCAACATCTCCCTATTCACTCTGCCAGCCACACCTTCACCTCCTGGCAACACTATTCTATTTTTGCTTCAGTGAGTTTTTTTTTTTTTTTGTAATTCCAAGAGAGATCATGTGGTAATAATCTTTCAGTATCTGGAATTTTTGATCTACCATAATTCTTTGTAGGCTCATCTGTGCTAAAAATGGCAGAATTTCCTTTTTATTTTCCGGGCTGAACACTATTGTATTTTGTATATATGTGTATATATTTATGTAAAAAGACCATATCTTCTCCATGTACTTATCCACTGATAAAACTTAGTTTGTTTCTATATCTTGGCTATGGTGATGAATGCCAAAATGAACCTGGGAATGCAAGTAGCTTTTTGAGCTACTTCATATATATACTTAAATAAAGCAAGTTTATTTCTTTTCCTTTTGTGCTTTTTTTTTTTTTTTTTTGCCTGTCCTGGGGCTTGAACTCAGGGTCCTGGACTTTGTCCCTGAGCCTCCCTGTACTCAAGGCTAGTGCTCTTCCACTTGAGCCATTGAGCCACTTCTAGCTTTTTCTGAGTAGTTTATTGGAGGTAAGAGTCTCACGGACTTTCCTGAGTGGGCAGGCTTCGAACTGTGATCCTCAGATCTCAGCCTTTAGAATAGTTAGGATTACAGGCATGAGCCATCAGTGCCCTGTCCTTCCATGTATTTTATTGTTATTGTAAAGGTGATATACAGAGGGTTTACAGTTTCTTTCTTTTTTTTTTTTTTGCCAGTCCGGGGCCTTGAATTCAGGGCCTGAGCACTGTCCCTGGCTTCTTTTAGCTCAAGGCTAGCACTCTGTCACTTGAGCCACAGCACCACTTCTGGCTGTTTTCTATATATGTGGTGCTGAGGAATCAAACCCAGGGCTTCATGTATATGAGGCAAGCACTCTACCACTAGGTCATATTCCCAGCCCCGGGGTTTAAAGTTTCATAAGTCAGATAAAGTTTAGATTCCTTTGTGAACACTGTCACCCCTTCCCTTACTGTCTCTCAGTTTTTCCCTCCCATCCCCACCCACAAAGTACATAGTTCATTTTCAACACACAACATACTCTAGCTGTCACACAGTTAGACCAAAGGAGGTTAGTCTTAGAAGAGGAACACACAGGTGCAATAACCTATGTGCATCTGATCATATAAAATAATACTTATGAGATACTTCTCAACTTCATTTCTTTTGGTTATGTACACACTAGTGGGATTTCTGGGTCTTATGGTAGTTGTCTTTTTAGTTTCGTTGAAGAAATGCCACATATTTTCCATAGTGGATTCACCATTCGTATCCTAACTGATACCTCACAAGAAACACTTCTCTTAAGTTTTACCTTAAAATAAAGAAGATAACTGGATAGGCTTTTTAAGGCTATGATTAGGAAATCACTGCTTCCCTTCTTCTACATACATCTTCAGCGTGGTCTTCAAAGTGCCACAGGCAGGTAAGTTTCCCTTGGACTTCTGAGAATAAGAGCATGCAGGGAGATAGCACAGGGGAAGCTGACCTCAATCTATCCCCTCTGGTCACATTTTGAACTAGACTAGGGGATAAAGACGGAGCTGTGTAAGGGTTAATTTTATGAATTCATGACTATATTAAGAAGAGTGGAAATTCTTATTAGACACCAGATAAGAAATCTTTTTTTGTATTGAGAAAAAGACTCAGTGATATTATTAGAAACTCAAAAGGTTGGAAGGATATTAAAAAGGCTCGTGCCTGCAGCACTGAATTTAGAAAAGCTTACTCAGAAAATCCAGGAGGGATGTGATTGGTGTCTTAATGTCAAAACATGAGCGTAGGGGAGGAAACAAAGTAAGTTAGAATGACTACTCGGGAGAAAAGAAGCCTACGAGATTTTATTCTTATTAGAAACATTACTGTCTTGGTAGATGAGCATAAAGATGATAAGCATAAATGTCACTGTTTATCAAGGGGACGCCCAGGGGCTCTCAGTGATGAGGACAGAGGGCTGCAGTTTGACCAGAGGGTATGGGAAGGGTCTTATTCAGTATGAATGGGAAGTACAGAAAGCCAAATCTGCCAGAGTACACACCAGTTTATGACCACGCTGGGGAGGAGAGAGAAGTCAGGCTTAGAGCTGAAGAGTTGCAGGCTTCAGTCAGAGGCAGCAGCAAGAAACACAAGGCTTGGCCAGGCTTGGCCAGCAGGTGCTGGTTTGGAAGCTGTCTGGACCAGACTTAGGCTGCTAAAACCCAAACCACAGGGCGGTATGTAGAATATCTCTTCATTAGGTCATATTCCTACTTCATGGAGTAAAAACAAATTAGAGAAGATTAAGGATTGAAAAGAATCTGGGGACCTAGATGTATAGCTCCAAGAAATGTGCAGATGATTGTTATAAACAAAATTGGATGATTGGACTTGGGTATGGTTATTTATTTGTTGTTGTGTTGATCTTAAGGCTTGAACTCAGGACTTGCGCGATGTCCCATAGCTTTTCTGCTCAAGATTGACTCTCTACCACTTGAGCCACAGTTCCACTTTGGGCAATTTGGTGCTTAATTGGAGATAAGGGTCTGATAGACTTTCTTGCCTAGGCTGGTTTCAAACCATGATCCTTAAATCTCAGTCTCCTGAACAGGCATAAGACCATTGGCATTGAACATCAGGTATAGTTTTTCTTTTTTTTTTTTTATCCCATTACTTACCACATGGCTGTGTCTGTAGGAGTCAGATTTTTATCAAACTATAGCCATGCTTTATTGAAGTTATTCTCCCAGGTGATAGAAATAAATTCCTCTCTCGGCATAGTTGTATTTTATAGGTAAGTTGTGCTAGTTAGAACCCACAGATTTTATTACACAAAGCATGAGCACATGCAGTATGCTATTGAGTAGCTTTAAGAAGGCACTCCATGCCTGCTGAGTCCCACACTGATACTGTGGTACTATAATTCCTATATGCCCATATTTCATTCTGAACTCTCCCAGAATGTTCCTTGCTTGTTGAGTAGGACAGGGTCATGTTGCTAGCCTACTGCCTCTCCCCTCAGTCCTCGTTTCAAAGGTTTGGCTGTTATGAGGCCACAGAGAGATGTTCAAGCCTCATGGAAATTCATGGCAATGCAGGTCTTTGGGCTTCCAGAGCCATCTTGGCATCTGGTTGGTGTTGCTGAGTCCTTGCTCACTCACGCCTTCTTTCCTTAGCTGGAAGTGCCAGGATGGCGGTGTTTCGACAAGGGGGAGAGGGGGAGCCAGATGTCCTTTTCCCTCATGGAACTTAAGCGGTCTGAGAAGCAGGCAAGCAAGCAGCAGCAGGGAGACTAGAAGGATTTCCAGTTTAACAGGTGTTTTTCACACCATGCCTATTTTAGAAGTTGAATGTGAGGGAAAAGTGCACTTGGCACAATATGAAAAAGTGAAATGATATATTTGGATGGAAGTCCATAGCATTCCTGGGAGACTGAGACTTTCTAAATGTCATTAGCAACCAGATACCCTGAAGGATCAGAGAACGAATCCTTTAACAAATGACCTCGTCCAGCTTTCCCTACACTTGGCTCAACACAAAACTTTCTTATATAAAGAGCAACTTTTAATTAAAAAAACAAAGATTCTTCTTCTGTATTTGGTTTCTGTTGTTGTTATTGAATGCAATGAAGAAAACATGTTTATACACATCAGGGAAGTGTTGCCCTTGCATATTTAATATTTATCCAGGAAATGAACACAACATGTGGGACCCAAACTTGCCTTTGTATTCTTTCCTCCGTCTTTGCTGTTTTCTCACAGTTGGCCACCCAATCTCATCAGCTCCTGAGGCCCACCCAGGGAATACTGGTGTCAGCAAGAAAACATCCAGTTGCAGTTAGATGTAAACATGAAAATGTTTGTTAAATGTGCTAAACAACAGCTAATGGGATGCCTGTAACATACAATGGAATTAAAACCAATGTGCTTGTGTAAGACCATGCTACTGGAAATTCCATGCTTTCAGTTCATAAGTGGAAACATAAATACAAAGATCCTTGATAGGATGAAATCTGGCAAATGTTGTAGTCTGTCCAGGCTGCTGCTATAATTCAATGCAATACAATTCCTTCAGCTGCTACATAGCTTATAAACAATAGAGATTTATTTCTCACAGTCTTGACTTGCTGTGAAGCCCCAGATGAAATAATATGGTGTTTCGTGAAGGCTCCATTCCTGGTTCTTAGATCTCTCTCTCTCTCTCTCTCTCTCTCTCTCTCTCTCTCTCTCTCTCTCTCTCTCTCTCTCTTTCTCTCATGGGGGCTTGAATTTAAGGCCTGGGGCCTGGATGCTGGCCTTGAGCTTTTGTGTTTAAGACTAGCACTCTACCACTTGAGCTACAGCTCCACTTCTAGCTTAATTTTTAGTAGTTAATGGAAATAAGAATCTCATGGATTTTCCTTTCCTGCCTGGGCTGGCTTAGAACTGTGCTATTTAAATCTCAGACTCCTGAATAGTCAGGATTATAGGTGTGAGGCACTGGTGCCCAGCTGGGCGGCTCTGATTTTACTGTATCTTGTCCTGGTGCAATTCTCTTTTAAGAAGGGCACTGACTTTGGTACCCTGGATATTGCATATATGTGTATTGGAAGTAGGGAAAGGAAGGGGAATATCCAAATGGAGAGACAGAGGATAAAAGATAAACCAATGCAATAGCAATACTTACAAAACTGTACGCTGTAAACCGACTGTACAACTCATGGGTGGGGGGAGGGAAACATGGAGGGGGCAGGTAGGTGGGGAGGCGAAATGAGGGAGGAGGTAACAAGTTGGATAAGAAATGTACACACTGTCTTATGTATGAAACTATAACCCCAATGTACATCACTTTGACAATAAATGAATGAGTTAATTAAAAAAAAAGAGGGGAGCTAATTCCATTGTCATGACCTAATCACCTAAAGCCCTGCCTACACATGCTATCTCATTGCGGCTTAAGTGAATTTGGGGAGGGGTGCAGACCTTCCATGTATAGCAGTAGGTAATACAGACAGTGTCTACCAGGAAGAACGAGGGAGCATTGCTTTGTACTTACTCTGTCTCCAGACATCTCTCCCAACATGAACTGGAGTTTGGTGGTAAGTTGAGCCTGTTTTTATTTTTTATCAGAATATTTGCTTGAGGGAAAGTGTCTACAGAGATAAGATATTTCATAGCTGACTCATTATCACTTGACTCCAGTGTGCATCTCTCACTTTCATAATTTTTTAAAAAACATATTGCCTAGTAGTGTACTTTTTTGATGATATCAGTAGCAGAGATATGATCATCTGAAGTGCTAAGACTCATGTAGCTCTACTTTGTACTTGTCAGCTTACCTGTCAAAGTTTTCATGCATATCTGTTCTCTGCTATGTTTAGTAGTAGCAATTTGACTCTCAAAAGTGACCGGTTTGGGTTGATAAATTAGATGGGTAACTTAATGTAGCACATTCTAAGTATGTGTCTCTGTGTTAAGTAGTCAAGATCCATTATTCCATTTAATTCTGAAACAAACCAATAAATGTGCCTGATTTTTCTACCACTGTAGAATAGTTTGCCTCAGTATCATCCTCCCTGTAGACTTGATGGGCCAAGATCTTAGAGAGGAAGGGAAGGTATTTTAGTATACTGAACATTCTCCCCTGCCTCTTCTCTTAGGGCATTTGGTAATTTCTCTGCAGGAAAAGGGAAAGCTGGGGAGAAACTTTGGAGCTTTTGTGGACACACTGCCTACCGAAAAGTACACAAATCAAAGTCTACGGATCAATAAATCTTCATAAACTGACCATATCCAGTGATTACTATCCAGACCAGGAAACAACACTTCCAGCAGTTAAAGAGGTGTCTAAAGCAGCAGTGCTTGACAGGTGGTAAACACTTTGCTGATCATTCTTGCACCTTAGCTTTACCTGCGAAAGTAATAGAAATGGAACAGATATCATATGTACTCTTCATGGCTTTTGAAATTCACATAGAAGTTCATCCATGTTATTCTACAAAGTAGTTTGTTTGCTGCATTGTGTAAACAGGCCACACCATAATTCTTCTGTTTGATAGACATTATTTCCAATAGTGTTGTTATGGACATCCATTTGGTGAATGTAACTACACACTTTTGTGTTGTTGAATGTATGCCTTGGTGTTGGATAGGGCTACAATGTGTGTATATGTCCAATGTCAGTAGGTGTGTTCTCTAAGGTGGTTACATTAGCATATATTCCCAGGCCCCTACATCAGATATGTTCTAGAAAAAGCTATTAGTTAACAAAACTATTACATTAGAAAATCGGTTGCCTTCCTTAAAAAAAAATCTTAGTGTACAAGAAGATTTAAAAGTCAGCCTATCATATATTTACCTTGTATTATACAGTTATATAACTTATATATGTATATATTATATATTTGATATATTTAAAGATGCAACCAAGTTCCTATATGATTTCTTTTATACTTTTAGATGGAAAAGCAATATGGAGGGCCATTTTCTCTTTTCTTAATTCTTCAGGTAGAAATCATAAAAAGTCAAAGAAGACTATAAAATCAAATTGTTTATCCACTGCTAAATCAAATTGGGAATCCAAACTTTGTGGGTTCTTATTTTGGTATACTAAATGATCTACCTGAGGTATGTGGAGTGGAAATAGTTTCTTAGAGGGCCAACATTCTGCATATTCCACGATGTACCAAAATACAGCCACGTGATCAGAGAACTTGTTCCTTGATGGTATCACACTGTGCGACCATCTGGTTTTTCTTCTTCCCAGCATCAGTAGTCCCTGGAAGTAGCTTTCACCCTTTCAGAGCAGTCCCAGGGGTTTCAATACCACCTGCCTGTTTTCTGCTCGGTGGGCTGTGCATATTTGAATCTGGGCAGCAATATCATGGGAGGTGGAAAGATGCTTTGTCTAGAGGCTTTTATTCATAGCACTATGCCATATGTTTAAGTCTTGATACATGTTTCACAATCTAGGTATGATTCCTTTGCAATTAATGCCAATTCCTGCTGGATTCTGGTTTTAGATGGACTATCAACCACAGCTCTTTTATGTCTTGTCCATGTGTCCTTCTTGTTTCTGTGGTGCATTCATGAATTGAACGAGAAGTTGGAGGGGGAAGGCCATGTTGAGAACAGTACACAATGCATCATTTTGACTCATCTAATGTATATTTACTCCTAAAGGAATCTGTTTAAATTTAACTTACCTTGGTTGAGTTTCATAGGTTAGGTTTGGTCAAAACAGGTTGGTTTGATTTCAAAATATTGTACTCTGATCTCTGAAAAGTTTGCAGAGTCATGCTGAATCTTTTCCTAGGAGTACTGTGGAGTTTGTTAATTGCAAGTAGTTTACACAACATCTCTCCTAGGAATTACAAAAAATAGATACAAAAGGGAGGACAACAATGGTTACAGAAGAGACTGTCAAAGGGGACTTTGAGTTTTATTATTTTTCTTTTATTACTTGTTACAGTTGTGATTTAATTATTGTATAATCCATTGTTCATGTTCTACTTATCCCCTTTAAAGCAAATTCAGTGAGGATAAGGACTTTGTCTCTTTCACTGCTGTTAATCTTTAGCATTAGACATAGGAACTTGTACTACAAACATATGAAGGTCACCTCTGTCCTGATCCTTGCCCTATATCACTCCAAAAGGCATTCCTTTCTCTCTAATACTTAGTACAAACTTGTTCTTTTGAAAAATTCTAACCAAGTCAATGAGATATAACCAACAGTATCAAAGAAATGAATTTTTATGCTAGAGGTTTGGGATAAGAAATGCTAACAGATGACCAAAAATAACAATCACAATTTATTTAAAAAATTTTCCCTAAAAGCATGAAAAAGTAAAACAGCTATATTGAGGTTAACCTCAAAAATATTTGTCAGGTTATTAAAAAAAAGAAAATGTTAATTCAAACAATAACATTAATCACTTGTAATATGTTGGTACAGATTGTTGTACAATGATTATCGGTAACATACAACAAATACATGCTCCTTCCAAACAGTCTCAAGTTATGGTTGAAAGTGTTAAATCATTTGAAGTACCTCTAGTCCGTAGAGTGAGTATGTCCATTTGGCTTGATGGATGTTTAGTCTATTTTTCCTTGGCAATAATATTTTAGTGTAAATGTCTCAGTATTAGGCCAACAAAATGTTTCCTTTCCTATTCATTCATATGTTCTTGTTCAACAAAAATTATATATATATAATATTCATATTACATATAGATCTACAATTTACTCAAGGAAAAATATACATATTTAGCATTAAGAATAATCCTTGAAATTTAAAAGAGTTATGAGAATGAGGAATAGAAGATTTCTTTCTGTCATCAACTGATATAGCTAATTAATTGGAACTCTATCTTATTATTTCCTTTAGAGAAAATGAAAAGTACACAATTGTAAGGAGCTAATTTTGACTTTTATCAATTGTTTTATCCATGTCTTACCAATTTTTCTCTCATTACTTAATAATGCAGGGTAGCTTGTTTTTTTACTTTTATGTTTTGAAACTTTGGGCAGGAAACTCCATATTCTTATGACATTATTGTTACGACATCATATACAGGTATACAGGTATATAAGATGAAAACTGACTTTAGTTTGGAAAGTTTTCATAGAACATGCAGAATATGTCACTAGGATGTTCTAAGGGCTTTTCAACATAATTCTATGTCCTTGTGCATGCCAAGTTGTAAGTGCACAGTTGAGATTTGCTATAGAAATGCAGAAACTCAGAATATCCCAGATAGAAGAAATTAAGCATACTACATAGTTGAAATTTATTTAATTTTGGAAACAATCTATAGGTGAATAGGAATAGTCAAGAAGGCAGTTGTACATACAGCGTCCTAGAAATGAAAATACTAGGAGGTAGCCTTGCTAGTTTCCTTTTCCTTCATATCTTGTGTTCTTAGATACTTTCAATATTTTTTTTCAGAGAAGGATGGATTTAAAGAGGCTGGGGGCTGGGGGGGGTTTAAACTTTTATGTGGGGATGATAAATTGTCCTGTGATCATATGGATTTGGAAGTAAAGTTTGGGTCTCCTGAGGCAGGTAGAGACCCAGGATGAAATTGCTTAAGAGGATAGGATAAAAATGTAGATATGAATTACCAATATAGAAGCAATAAGAAATGATCGTAATAAACTTCTAATATGTTAGGGAAAGGTCCAAAGATAGTTTGGGGGAACTTATTCAGTTTGTGGATGGAGGGAGTAGGCAAAAGGACAGAACGATAAGAGATGGGCGGTCGAAATCCAGTGCATCGATTAACTCTCAGGAAAAATGCTTCATGATGCTCAACCTTCAGATTTGAGGATCCAAAAAATTCCCCTTGGATTTTCCACTAAGCAACTGATTGGGAATAAACGTTTGTGTTTACGTGTAAACAGAAGGGATCAGGGAATGCAGTAGGTTGGTAGAAATGAGTCAAGGACCGAATGTGACTTGCTTTAAACAACAAAAAAAAAAAAATTCAAGAGAAAAAGATAGAGATAGGACCGTGCTGGGGACAACCAAAGCATCCAAAAAAGACACTTTCAAAATAAGTGAACATGAAATAGTCATGATGTTGTAGATCAGTCAAGGAAAGGAGGTGGGCTTTGGTTTGTTTGTTTTTGGAGTTTTTGAACTGACTTATTTTAAGCACAAGAACAAGTTTCTATGTTCAACTTCTTGCAATTACATAACGCTCTCCAACCAAGGGAAAGGAGTTGTGAAGACAATCAGGGAGTACTGCAGTCAGGAGACAGGGAGTGTAGACACAGGTGGAGACCCATTTTGTTAGGGAGGGTTGTTATTTATTTTATAGGCTTTGGGAATCGAGTGTAAGGAGGAGCCACGAGGCGGGTTGGTTTTTCTTCTTTTTATCTGCAGGGAGATAAGGTCAGGAATTTGTTGGCAAGACTAGACAAGAGGGGGTGGAGAGGACTAGAAATGTTTCTACAGTAGTCCCATGTATCAGTCCCACATTTAATTAATATGAATATAAACAAATCAGCGTTGAGGAGAAAAGGCAAGGAACCAAGTGCTGGCACTTTCACAAATATTAAGTTTTAAATCTGCTTTCTAGGTAAAAAATACTTTCCCAAGGAAACAACCCAGATGCCCCTCCACAGATGAATGGATCCAAAAAATGTGATATCTATACACAATTGAATACTACATAGCGATTAGAAATGATAAAATACTGGTATTCGCAGGGAAATAGTCAGAGCTTGAACAAAATAATATTGAGCGAGACAAGCCTAGAACACCGAGAACAAAGGTGCATGGTCTCCTTGATATATGACTGTTGGGGGCGGGGGAATGGGGAAGAGTAGAGACCAGGTCTGCAAAATAAACTTCTTTTCAAATGGTATTTCCACATGTTTGGGTGAGCGACTCTACAGTATGTATCTAAAACCAAACAACTACTAAACAAACATAAAAAGGTCTAGGATAGACCTATCAGAGGATCACAATAGCTCAACAGCTATGTACATATGACTATATAAGATGAGGTTAAGCAAAATGAACTCCGAGAGAAGGACACAGGAGGATTCTATTGTTGTTGTCATTACGTTTAATGTTCTAGGTGAATTTCCTTTGGCGTATCCCACGTGGTTCCTGTATATGATTTTGGTACACTGGATATTGTATATATGCTTACCTGAACTAGGGAAGGGAAAGAAAAATGAGGAAGGGTGCAACAAATATGACAAGAAATGTACTCACTACCTTATTATGTAACTGTACCGCCTCTGCACAAAGGGGGAGGGGGGAGGGGGGAATGAGGGAGGAGGTAACAAACAGTACAAGAAATGTACCCAAGGCCTAATGTATGAAACTGTAATCTCTCTGTACATCACTTTGACAATAAATAAGAAAAAAATAAAGATAGGCTATGGACAATGGCTGATGTGTACACATGGAACCCCAGTCCCACTCGCACAGGCCCAGGTGGGCCTGCATTGCACCCCAACTTTTCCTGGTGTCCAAATTCTGCTCCTGCCTCTTCCACAGATGTGATTTTTCTGGGCATTTCTCCAAACTCCTTCTGCTTGCTAAGCTCTACCTGCCCGTCTGCTACTTGCAAAATTTAACTTGTAACATTTGGTCAAGCCAGGTTTTATTTTTTAACCAAATTTTTATAATAACAAAGGAACATCCTTTTATTTGACTTTTCCAAAAGTAAGCAATTGCTTTACACGAAGACATCTTTTTCCTCCAGTGTTTATGGTTTAAGGCTTTTAAAGGTTTGTTGATCATGCCCTCCGACTTAGAATTCATGTGTTTTACTTCTTGTTTTCAGTTATTAAGGCCCTTTTTAAATTAAATTTCTAGTTGTCTGATGTCTCTACAGTATATTAGCCAGTCCATGTACCTATTAAGACAGACTATCTAGAAGATGGTTTCTGTTATTTTTTATGGATACTAAACATGTTTCTATTGTTAAAAATTTCAGCTAAGTATACAGATTGCAAATTGTTCTCCAATAGTTTTCTTTTATTATTTAATGTATACACACACACGTATATAAACATATTATTTCCCTTGGTCCTGAGCCTCTTTGTGCTCAAGGCTCCTGCTCTATCACAGTGCCACTTCCAGCTTTTTCTGAGTAGTTCTTTGGAGATAAGCGTCTCATGGACCTTATTGCTCAGCTGGCCTCAAAACATGATCCTCAGTAATTACTTTAAAGGGCATGATGTTACCATACAGAATACATTTTCCATCCTCTCTTTTAGCTAGCTGTGGGGATGTGAATACATTCTTGGCACTTAGAGAGTCACACCAATAGATGTGCTGATAGATGTGCTCACAAGGGCAGGAGCTAGAGAAGTAATCTTAGATCATGTTGAGGATGGCAAATAAGAAAACAGATGAGTCCAGCACAGGCCAACATGTCAGCCAGGATTGTATATGAAAAGGAAAGGAACATGTATCTTATATAAGCTATTATTAGTTTGGGTAACTCTAATAGCAGCCAAATCAATTTTTTTAATTAATCCTCAAGGAGTATGCATATCTGAAGGAGGATCCCTGATGTTATATTCATGTAATCAGCCAGCAGTTGCTTGGTAATAAGTTTTAGAATATATGAATTCTTGGAAAATTGTATTTATTAACTTGGGCTATTTGGGTTCTTGAGAATCCATAGGACCAGAGAGGAAGAGTGGGTGAATACAGTAAAAAACAAACAAACATTAAGTTAGATATGTGAAAATGGATCCACAGAACTTGAGTAGATGGGTGGGGTTGGGAGAGTTGGGGAAGAATGATGGAAGGGGTGACATTGATTGAAGTGTTTTGTACTCCTGCATTTGACATATTGAATTAACACTTTTGTACAACTAAAGATAGAAAAGAAAATCTGTAGGATGCATATGGCATATTTTCTTCACGTTTTCCCTTTAGCCATAGTTCAACAAAAACTTAATTCTACACTTTCGTATACATTTATACTAATATACATATTCATACTATAAATGAGATAAGTATAAATCATAATTCACATGAAATTTTAGGATGGATACTAAGCCAGAAAGAACACATGATGCTTGAAGTTCACTACTTTTTGCAAAGTCCTCTGGTGAGGCAGAGAGCTTATACTCCCTTGTCCCTTTGTGTTGTCACTATTTCTGGAGAAATTTGTGAAATACCTGCCTGTCTGTGCAGATATCCATTCTCAAATCAGGAGTGCTCAGGCTGATTCCTAGTCATCCTTTACTTGTTCCCCTCAGTGTTTTTTTTAAAATTTTATTTCACAAGATTCATGATGCCATTCATCCCATTAATGGGTTGATAATCTGAAAACATTGAAATATAACAGTTTTAGAACCAACATCTGTAAAATTTTCTTTCACTTATTCTCTGCCTTTTTCAAGTGGCCTTATTACCGTTTTCAACAGAGGTCTTATTTATTCCAGCTCAGTAGTTATACATGAGAAAACTGGCCACACCAGGGTGGTCATTTATTGTTTTGGGCTGTCCTTTTCCAACTTTGTATTCAAACCCTTGGGTGGCTGCATGCTAGCTTTCGAGTGTGAGAGAGTGTTTGGGAGACTGCAAGCTCATGAAGCAGAATGGAAGAATGCTGCTACTAAATTGCAAAACTGAAAATATAAATGGTTTTCTTCCTGAATTGGAATTAGACTTTACTTGCCTTTTACTATCCAGAATGTGAACCCTGAATGCTAATGGTGGGGATGAAGAACAGCAACAGCAAGAGAGATAAAGAGGTTCAACATAATTTTACAGGGGGTCATTTTAGGATAGCTATGTCATGTGCAATGGAAAGAAGATACTATAGAGTGGTGTCATTTATGAGGCTGACTTGGACATTTTCACTCTATGTTTATGGGTCTTGTGCTTTCAAATTAATTTAAGAGAGATTTGAAGTCTTGTTGAGTAGCATAGGACAGCTAAAGCCTAAGAAACAAACTAGAGAATGATAGAGATGGCCCCTGAACCAGAGAAAAATAAAAGACTATCAATGTTTAATTGCCAAATGCCATGCAAATTGCGTTTGGAGCATGTGAGCTAATTTATCATCATCCTTGGCAAGAGAGCAGTCACTAATGAAAAACCTATCAAGAGAAGCACTACAAAGGAGACCCTACACACAGCTATGGATAGATTCCAACAACTCAGTAACAAAAGCTGCTCCTCATCACCAAAGACAGTGAGAAGGAATAGAGATAATTAGGGGCCTTTGCTGCCACAGGGAAGCTTGAGAGTTACAGGTCTTCTCTGCACTTGGCTCTTTTAACTCTAAGATGGTTCACCTAGGATTCTTGACTTAGAATTGTACAAGTGAGTTTGCATGCTTAATTTGAGTAGAAACCCAATCTCCTGGAAAGGTATGGGGTTGCCAGGTTAATGAGAGTAACAGGATATAAGAAAGGAAGGAAGTCACTATAAGAATGAATGCAGTGTTTGTGACTTTTGTCCAACGATCTGTTTTCAAACAGGCTGTTGGGTCACATGGTCAAATCTGTGGCTGGACAATCAACTTTTCATCCCAAACTCTATCAAGTGAAGAAGATAGAGAAGAGGAAAGGCAAACCAAATTTGACCACTTTCTAGTAAGTTTATCAAACTATTCAGCTGTAAATGCTAATAGTTACATTATCTTGGGTGAGTTCAAAATAGTTCAAAATGAGTTTGTTTGGTTGTTTTTTTTTTTTTACCTCTAATGATAATCCTTAATTTAATGGGTTGCTGCGTTAAATCTGAGGCTGGTCAATGACATATAGTAAACATTCAGTAGATATTCTTCTCTTTCTCTGGATCTTTGAACGAGAGGACCAATGTATGATTTGGTGAATGTTATGAATACCTACAAGAATGTTCTTATAGAACAACTACAGGAATGGTTTTTGCTGTCCATCTCTGCTAAGTGTGTCATCACTATCAATAGGTATATATGAGTACTTCAAATGTACAAGGCTAGAGAAATATCCATCTATAATATGGTAGCTGCTCTCAAAGAAAATTATAAAATGCTAAGTAAAAATAAAGTATTAAGTACTTTCACTATTTAAAAAAACATCTGAACATTTTTTCCAACTGCTATTGGAGGTTAGAGTGGCTATATATATTTCCTTAAAGAAGTTTGCTTGACAAACACGGGTAACTACCCCATCTATCAAGAGACAGAACATGTCTAGCCATCAAGAAATACCTGTGGGGGTTCTGCACATTCAGAAATTACCTTTCCTGAAAGGTAAAAATTCCCTAAATCTATTTTCCTTCTCCATTTGTAAAATTTACTTCATGCTGTCAGGAGTAGCAGCAATTTGTTCTTTCATGTTGCTGTACAACATACTGTTGTTTGATGATATTAACACTTATCTATTCTACTGTTGATGAGCAGTGACACTGTTAATTATTTGGGCCACTATGAATAGAAATGTTATCATTGTGTAAGCAGCCTTTTTGCTGAAGTATGCATACAGTTCTTAAAGGTGGGATTTAGAATGTGCATATCTTCAGGTTTAGTAGATAACTTTTTTTCAAAGTTACCATTTCCATTTATATTTCCTTTGCTAGTATTTCAGTGTTGAGGTTCTTCACAGTCTGATAGCCTTGCCATGGACAACCTTCTTAATTTCATCCTTAGTGGTGGGCATGTGGACAGACCTCAGTGTATATGAATTTGCATTTCCTTCAGGAACAGTGGTCTTTAGCTTCCTTCATATGTTCCGTGAACATTTGAATTTTCTCTTTTGTGACATCTTTGTTCAGGTATTTTGTTCATAAGGGTGTTACCTTTCCCTTATTCTTAGCCAATACTATAAAAATATTTTAAACAGAAGCCAAATGTTATATTTTGTAGTGAAAAATAGTGTTATGTCCCAGGACTATGGAGGCTGTATCAGACAGAGCATGTCAGAAGGGTATGACATTTCAAGTCATTGAGAAGTCAGTATCTGAGAATCAATATACCTGAGAAATCATATTATCATGCAAGGTATTATATGTTATCATATTGTCATATTTTATCATGATTTGTAAATCTATATGCATGTAAAAAATTAAAACACTAGGATATGAAGATATTTGATAAATACTTATTTTTTTATTGTGCCAGTACAGGGGCTTGAACTTTTGGCTTCATGCTTGCTTGCTTCCAGTTCAGTATTTTGCTGGTTAATTGGAGACACAGTCTCTTGTACTTTTCTGCCCAGGCCGGCTTTAAACTACTGTCCTCAGATCTTATTCACACATGTTTATCTCCTGAGTTTCCTGACCTAGGATCCTTAGTTAATGTTAGGTCCACCCAGGAAGACTGTATAGGCATCTACCCCCTCCAAAGTCTCTGCCCAATACTTGGGTTACATAGGTAGCTGGCATACCTGGAGGTAGTCACCTCCCCCTTCTCCAAGGTCATATCCTGGATCACTAGGGTCATGCCTTTCATCAGACCATAGTCTGAGGTCACATCCATATCTGGGAAGGTCATATGTCTCAGTCTACCATCAGCTTGACCACAGTGGTGGATATAAGACCAATCAGAGAGCAAATGAAATTTCTATCCGATCATGCTGACTATACGAGACTTAGTTCCCAGAATCATAGTTGGAAAGTTTTATAATTGGAAAAGCCTATGGATATATTGACAGATTGGGTCTAGTTCACGTTAACGATTTTAATATTCACAAGTGTTTTCATAAACCATAAATGAGGTATTGAGATGAATCATAACCTTTCATATGTGTTTGCCAAATCCCAGTTTCGTAACATATACAAGAGAAAATTTTAAGATAGCCTATCTCTTCTGACAAGATTCAGTGATTTAAAAACTACTTTACATTTAATGGAAATCTACCAGGTTTCATGAAAATATTTAAATATAGCCACAAGAATATAGTTTCATATTAAAACCTTTGGACTGATTAGAAAACTGAGTGCCAATAGCTGGTTCTGAAGCTCATTAAAACGAATAAAAGACTTGGAATGTTTTCTTAGTGAGTGAGTTTCTTTTTGGCAGAAATTAGACATACACATTGCTAGTTTAATGATTCTATGCTTGTTATTAAAATTTGAGTAATTTTTCTCCTTTGACAAACATAATAACTGCATGTGGCACTCATAATATTCTGGATTTCTTGGTCATATGGTAGAAATTCTGAGTGCTTAAAAATATTAATTCTTTTACATAATGCATCTGGGAAATGATTTCCATCTTATGGTTTCTATTATATGAATGAAAATAGGAGGATTGTGTCAGGTCAGTGGTATGAACCCAATAAAAATTCAGCTACTCTTGTAACTAGTGCTCAAGGTTAAGTCTCTCCTAGGATGTTGGGAAGACCTCATTGGATCAAGTATAATATGGGATCATGATGTCAGAATTCTCTCTTTTTTCCATCATACAAAGCCTTTGTGGATATCATTAATTTATGGGGATCTTCATGGGATTTAATTTACATTTCATCTACACAGAATTAAAAGCACAAATCTTGTTCTCCATGGGCATTGTAGAATGTGCAGTTACTTAACAACAGATCTGTCTCTTGCTTTTCTAAACATTCCAGTTTATTAACTCATCATTTTTCTCATTGCAATTACAAATCCACAGCCCACAGACAGAAAGCAATTCTAAATATAGAAGAAGCAAATCATAGACTCTTAAATCATATAGAGGCAAACATCGAATGGAAACCTTTCACGGGAAACCTTAGCATTTTCTGATGGATCCCTTCCTTCATCACGGCAGAAGTGATCAGAAGGAAGCGGGCAGTGAACCTGGGAGCTAGTTCTAGGAGGTCTAAGCAGCTATACGCTCACGGTTGACCTGGCTGTATGTGTCTTAAATACTCACATTATGTTTATTTTGGGTTTCTCTCAGCCACCCAGCCAATCAGATAGGATTATATTTTAAATCACATTTTCTTTCAACCTTGGCCTCTGAAGTCTTGCAGAATATTGGAAACCTGTTAAAGCATAAACATATGTCATGCAGAGAGAGGGGTAGTCAAAGAAATCAAGATGGCAAAGTCAAAGATGCAAATTAAAACCCAGGAAGAATCAATTAAATAGGCACCAAAGGTCTGTTTAAATGATTAAATGAGACAGAAGTGCATCTTGAGATGAATAAATTATGGGAATGTGTGAGGAAAGAAATGAAGACCTGGGAGGCGTGCAAGGGGGAGGATGAGTGGATGTAAGAGAAGAGATTTAATAAAGGTGATGTGCACTTGGTCTCAGGTTTTGGTTATTAGAGTGATTAAATATGCAAAAATGTCACTATAGCCTGCAGATAATTGCATCAAACAGGAATACAAATGTGAACTCCCACAGCTAGAAAAATAACAAGAGGAGAGTCGTTATACCGGTCATGGCACTTCTGGGCATACTCCCTCCCTGCTGTTCAGCTCTGTACCAAACACAGGAAGTCCTGAGACTCAGTCATGACAAATTGATATCTCTCTCTCTCTCTCTCTCTCTCTCTCTCTCTCTCTCTCTCTCTCTCTCTCTCTCTCTTTCCCTCTTCCCACTCCCTCCTGTCTGGCCACAGTGACATGGATTCAGATGCTCTGTAATAATCTCTATCACTGTCTATGTTTCCCAAGGCACTTGCTTGTATATCGCAAAACTTGGTGAGCATGGCAACTATGATGATCATTTCAGTGTTCCAAAAGGAAGAAAGAGGCCAGAGGCATGCAGAGAATCAACTGCATCCAAAGTCAGGAGCTGCTGGCCTCAGGGCTGCCCTGTGTAGTTGGGCCAGTTGGACAGGTTGTGCAGTGCCTAGGACTGCTAGCTTAAAGGAGAAAGGGCAGTAGAAACGCAAACCATATCCGGGTCACCCAACTGAAGCTTGGCATGAGGCTGCTGTGCCTGGAGGCAGGGACGCCCTTTCCTAGTTTGCAAGGAGGGAGTTATGAGTGGCCTGATCTGAACTTAAGTCTCGCTCACTCCCTTTGCTTTGCCATCGTGCCCTAAGATAATTTTGTTCCTTCTCCTGACCCACTCAAGTCCGTAGTGTTTTCATCCCACCTCTGTCAGTCTAAAAACACCAGTTTTCACTTACCAGGATTATCCTTTCTATGTTTCTTTCTGGCTTTGTAAGGGTCGCTCGTGCATTGTTGTGATGAGCCTTCTGCAGAAGCGATGATCCTCATCTTGGCAAAACAGCTGGAGAGAATATGTCCGGTCACAGCGTCAAGTGCAGGCAAAGCTTGGGTTCCAAGTCAGATGTCCAACTATGGTCCTGGGTTCTGTCCACCATGTTGGATTTCCTGTAGGTCAGCCTTCCCTTACCAGTTCCAATATCAGTCCCTCCTGGCTTATCTCCAGGTACCTGAAACAGTACTTATTCCATGAATCTATTCATGGTCTAGTCAGAGAATGGCTAATAGTGCTGAGTCGTTTTTCTTGTTAAAGTTTCATCAAATTTTCACCGAGGCTTAGACTAAAATAAAAATATATGGCCAAGAAAGGCTTCAACCTCTCCTCTCCTCCCCCACTTTCCTCTCCCCTCTTCCTTTCTCCCCCTCTTATTTTGGGCCAGTACTGGGATTTGATTGGGCCTTAAATGCTCACTTAGCATTTACACTCGGGTTGGTGCTATAATAGTCAAGCCATACCTGCACTTCCAGATTTTCCCTTTTTAACTAAAGGTAAGAGTTTTGTGGACTGAGCTACCCAGGCTGGCTTTGAACTAGAAATTTCAGATTGCTTAGGATTCGCTTTAGGGGTAGCCTCCTGAGTAGCTAGGATTACAGGTGTGAGGCACCAGCAACCCTCAATTTCTTTTGTTAACTTTCTAAATGAAAGCTGAGCTTCCAGGGGATCTATCACTCTTTCCTCCCTCCCCACTATGTGCCTTTCTGGGGATGGTGAGTCTCCTCCAGATTTCCCACTAGACTGTGAGTCAATTCATAACTAGTTCCTGAAAGTCAACAGAGAGATTTGAATTTTATTGATGAATAGGTGGAGGGTGCACTGGGGTGCCACATTGGGATATATCATTTTGAAGTTCTGACTAGGCACTCTCTCAGCTGTAAGCCACAGAAGGCTTTCTTCAGGCCTCATGGGGCAAGCTGTTTTCAGAGTGAGCTTGGAGAAGGAACTCATTGCCTCACCTATTGTCCTAGGACATTTTCTTACCATCTTCTCCTTATCAGAGGGAGAGAGAGAATGGGCAGTGGAGAATGGGCAATACAGTAGGGGGATGGATGAGGGAAACTTTTTTTCCTGAGCTCTGATACAGTGCTGTGAACCTTACAAGAATTTGGGCTATGGTATAAATTGATTCTCTGGGATACAAAGGTCTCTCATGACCTTTCAATGAGCTCCTTTCCTCTGTACTCCTGATTTTTTTTTCCTGTCATCTCCATGGAAGAAACTTTCTGAGTGTCCTGTCTCCCACCCAAGGCCATTCTACTAAATGAAATGGAGTGAAATAGAGTTACAGAGTGAAATAATTCTGTGTTCTGTGTGATGGGGACCCTCATTCTTATTGATAGGATGTCCAACAGTAGCTTATCTCTAAAATAGTCTTCTGTAAACAGTCTTCAGAGAAGTAGGAAGATGATGATTTGGGTTCAGATGCATTGGATCTATCATCTTCTCATCACTGTATCAATGAATAGCCAGACTGCTTTCTTTTACCTAACTTACTAATGGAAATATTTAGCTCCCACACATTTTCTAATAAAAAAGGACAAGCTATACCATGAAACAAAGTGACAAATAGGTTCAAAAACCTACTACATAAAATTTCCCAGGTAAATTTTCTCCATAGATCCAATCTTGTTGCTTCTGGGAATAGGTTATTTCTTTATGTCTCTGGGGCTTTAAGAAAGCATTGATTTCTCATAGATAAAGATCAGCACAGAGCGTGAATATACGTTTTATAGGAAAATTTATATAGACAGAAATAAACAAAGAATTCATGGATTCCTTTAGTGGTAAGGATTAAGCATGTGAATGAATGGTGTTATTGTTGTAGATACTTGAACGTCCTTCCTCTAGGATCTTAACCAATGCTGGTCAGAACAAAGGAAGGATCATGTTAATTGGACAATGTGTCTTTTTACAGAATTGTAAAGGTAAGTGAAAGAAGTGAGACAGCCCTAAAAAGGACTCCAGGAATATATGTGGCAAAGATAATTTTCTTTAAAGTTAAAAATTAGCATTCTAATAGCTTCTTCCTTCTTTTCTTCTTTTCTTCTTCTTTTCTTCTTTTCTTCTTCTTCTTCTTCTTCTTCTTCTTCTTCTTCTTCTTCTTCTTCTTCTTTCTCTTTCTTTCTTTCTTTCTTTCTTCCTTCCTTCCTTCCTTCCTTCCTTTCTCCCTTCCTTCCTTCCTTCCTTCTTTCCTTCCTTCCTTCCTTCCTTCCTTCCTTCCTTCCTTCCTTCCTTCCTTCCTTCCTTCCTTCCTTCCTTCCTTCCTTCCTTCCTCTTTCTCTCTCTCTCTTTCTTTCCTTCTTTCTTTCTTTTTTTCACTTAAAGGAAATATTTTGAAAAATGAAACGTATTGGAAATTGGTGACTAGTCCTAAGTCTTTTCTACCCTGGAAACTTGGTAGAGATCCAATTTGAACAGATTAGCTAAGTGTTATTCCAGTTACAGTTCAGCTAGGTTTTCATTTTGGGAAACAGGAAGTTTTATACAATTAATTCACATTAATTTCTCCCGAGAGAGAATATTACACCTTCTGTTTTTCTGTCAACTTTCTCAATTTTCTTTTAAGTTTATGGCTTTTTATATGTCTTGACAATGAGACACAGCTTGTTTTTGCTATTGAAATAAGTGAAGATAGATTATGTGTATTTCTGAGCCTACTAAGTAGATCATTACTTCCTAATTAATTATCACTATTTTAAATTAAATGTACACTTTAAAATTAAGTAGGATTCAGAGTGGGAATGACTTGCCTAAGTTCATGGAATCTGTTCTACATATATGCCAGACAACTTGTTCTCCTGATTAATGGTTTATGACTACAATAGTTCTGAGCTAAATGGATATTTGAGGTTATTCCATGTCTTCTCATCTCACTTAGATGATCAAGTCTTAGAATATATATAAATATATATGTATATGTATATATATGCTGCACAAATTACCCAAGTAAAATATGGACAAGATTTTCATGTGTGGATAATTCAGTTATACAAGGATAGTGAATATTTGTCCATATACATTGGGGAATTTCAAGCCAACCTTTGAGTTGACTAGAGGAAAATTTTTGAAAGCTAAGTCTACTATGAGATGTACCCACATCTCCGAGAGAGGTATGTATGCACACAGACACACAAAGACACATGGACACATTGCCTTTTAAGAGAATAACATGTTTGTTACACTGTATTGTTGATCTCCTTGGGCACCACTAATGTTAAACAGAAGGTATGGAGTGAAGAAGCCCCTTTACCTTGGAGATGTGCAATGTACAGTGCAGTACACTTGAATGCATTAGGGCTGTCATTGTGCAAATGTATTTCATTATTTATGGATTTTTTTGAGACAATGTCTCACCAGCCTCGCCTTAAAAGTCTTACATAATCCTCCATCTCCTCCACTAGAATTGTTTGGAGTACAGGTGTGTGTGCACTAACTTATTTAGCTGTCAGGCATGTTTTTAAGATTTTAAAACTGCATAATCACATGTGAATTCTCAGTGTACCTTTTACTTATATAAGTGAAACAGTCATACTATGAATAAACTATACTTAGAACAATCAGTATACATTGAATGAGGCTGGTGGACATGATAAGACCATGATACTTTGGTATAAGGAAATTTTATGGAGATGAACCTGCATTATTCATACTAGAAAGATACACAGTAAAATCTGGAAGTCCTAATATGGAGTTCAAGATTAAGACAACTTCTCTTTTTGCATCCGATACTTGGAATTACTTACTAATCAGTCATTGCTTTGTGCCTTGGTGCCATCTTTAGAAGGATTCCAGTAAGTCCTTCTTAAAAATTTTTAACTATCCTGAAGGAAAATGATGGAAGGGGTAATGTTGATCAAGATGCAGTGTACACTTAATCCGATTCATGGAACTGGAGCCCCTTTGAACAACTGTAAAAAGTTTGGCTTTCTACTCAAGTGGAAAAACTTATATCCTACTATCAAATATTTTTAATTCAATTAATGGAACATTCACTAAGGACCCATTCTTTTCCCGATAGTATGATAGAGTTCATGTATAAGCCCACTTATATCTAAAGAGGATCTTAAGTAACATTTAAAAAGAGATGGGTTTAGAAAAATCGTGTTCTCCAAACATAAGGGTGATTATCTGAAAAAGCAGATGACAGGAAGAAGTGTACATGTCTCAGTAGGTGGTTGAGTATATTTAGTAGCTGTGATTATAGAATGTTGAGTGTGGTTTACTAACACGTTAGCTATAAACGTAATCTACTATGGAATGAGTTTGTTAATATGCACTTGTGCTGCTTCCTCCTACTCCACATCCTGCTACTTAAAGCATGCTTTCAATTTTACAGTTTGAAGTAAGTTAGTCTGTGAAGTGAGAATTTACCTTGAAAGTCCAGCTAGTGGCTGGTGGGCAAATACTTAGTGAGTAGACTGGTGTTTTCCTATAGTTGTAGACATCACTCTTTTTTTTTTATATAACTTCATACTGTTGAGAAAATATGGGATTTCATTTCTCTCCATTTTCAATGCATTTTGGAGCGAAGAGAGTCAGCTCTTCTCTTCAATGGAAAGTGAGCCTTGGGAAGGAGAATAGAGTGCACAGTTGAGAACAGGAGGAAGGAATCCATAGCCCATGGTCACAACGAATAGGGATCTGAGTGACTATGAGACCATTCTCACAAAGTGAAATGTAGGATTAATAATCAATGATGTGGTTTTTAGAAAACATACTTGTATTATGACTTTACATTCCTCATCAACACTCTTCACTTCTGTTTGGAATTTAAGATACAGGTATTTGATGTCAGGGGAACAAAGTGAAGTGTAGAGGATATTTGATTGAAATACCAAGAATCAGATGGCTTTCCACTCTTGATCTATGTGGTACAGAGAAGTTCATCCATGTGACTTGTACTTGACATGTCATTCAGTGCATAAAATCCCTTAACCACAAAGACTGTTTGAAAGATGGAAAGAGTAGGTCTGTAGAATAGGTAGGACCTTTGGGGAAGGAAGATTCTCTTCTTAGTTAGATAGGATGTGGGAAAATCTGGGGTAACAGATTGGGAATAGAATTGTGAGGAGCTAACTACATGGAAGCTAAAATATGGCATCAAGATAGTAATTAGTAGCATCATGAGGTGATTTTTTTCATTATCTTGCTTTTTCTTGAGCCCCTGAGTCAAACCATGCCCAAAGTTAGAGCTCTTTTCCACTAGTACAAGGAGTGTAACCTTGAACATTGCCAATATCAAACTCAAAATCCTCCAAACTCCAATGCTTAAACACAGCAAGTGCAGAGTCTTCATATATATGGGGTATTGAATAGTTTTTTTATGTTTTTAATGAATTTTACTTTTCTTAATTAAAAAATTGAACCTCTCTCATCTGATGATTTGAAGTTAAACAATAAGAAATGTCATGTCTCTGAATTCCTTTAACTAACCTTTCTAGTTTGCAAAATCATTTGTATCGCTTTTGTGCTAAAGTTAATTGTATACTTTTCTCATTACCATAAACAATTTTAAGGTCCCTTTGAGAAAAGACAACATTTCACACACTATACGCCTAGCACATGAGTACATTTTAAGTGAAATTACTTGAAAGTGTATTTGAAGTCAGCTTATAGGTGCCCAAAGTTCTGGAATTGAGAAAAAGCTAATAAGAAAATCAAATGTGGAGTTATGATTTATGTTTATTGATTCGTAAAGTTAACCATAGTTAAGTTGACTACTCATTAATGAAAAGTCCAAGATATATTCAGAAACCAGATTGAGAGAGAAAGAGAGAAAGAAAGAGAGAGAGAGAGAGAGAAAGAAATAGCTAATGCCAGCATAAGAGGTTATTTACTTCAAATCTATTAAAACCCTTATAGATATTATTTTGGAATTCAGTCACAAAACAGAGAAACCACATTTTGAGAAGCTGAATTGGGAATCTTTATTGGAGTGCTGGTAACTGTGGTAAACTCCTGTTTCAAAGATCTGCAGCCACTTGGAATACACTTAACACTTAGAACACTGAGCAGGAGAGCAGGAGAGTAAGGAAAGGGCAGACAACAAACCAGATCAACTCTAATGAGAGAGCTGCAGTGGGATGCCAAGGTGACCAGAGGAGAGCCAAGAGACGGGGGCATGGAGTAATGGCACCTGAGCTGGTCCAGGCAGAAATAAGGTCCTAGTCAAGGGGCAGAGTCACAGGGAGCTTAAGAGTTCATGACCCAAGACTGGCAGGTCCAGTAACCTATTGTCCAAGTTCCAGCCCCTGCCTCTAGGAATTCAGGCATGCCCATCACCTGGGGGGTGGGACTTCACCATGAAGACAAAATGACACCAGTTAAACCTAATTCCCTATCATCCACCATGTAGCCATGATTGCACTGGTTAGACCCAGTGTCCTTATTTCAATCCTTATTCCTATTTTCAGTATCCATTTTTTTTAAATTACAAAACGAAGGATGGAGAATTTTTGCTGCATTGCTGTTTTTCTATGTGTTTCACTAAAGTGGTAACTCCTTAAATTATACTCATAAAATTTGATACTCAGTATTTGTTGAATTAATAATTACAGTAGAGAATGAGTGAACACATTTTCCCTTCTTTGGTTTTCATTGTCCATCTGACGTATTTCTTGCTATTTTTACCTACTATGTTTTATTTTTGCGTACCATTTTGAAGGCTCATTTTAGATTCCTGTGTGTGTGTGTGTGTGTGTGTGTGTGTGTGTGTATGTGTGTGTGTGTATAACAGCAATAATGAAGGGATTGGATTAGTGGTACTGTTTTCTTTATTGTGCCTCTTTCCCCAGTTTCCTGTTTTCTAATGTGATGATGACCTTGTGTGTTAATTTTCATTTTATTTCAAGTCTCAGGAGGTATGCCAGGACACAAGTAAGGTGTTTGATATCAGTATTTTAGATGCATCAGTTGGGAGAGTAGTGAAGTATAGCTCCACCCTACTGTAGAAACTGCAGCAGGATGACTCTCGGAGACAAAGATACCCTAAATGCCAAGCAGGGACACTGGGTAGGGCTTGAAGCAGCCACAGAAGGTGGCCTGCCGCTTGCTCCACCTGCCCCAACTCAAAATCAATGGAAAGAAGATGACAGATAGACCAGAGGCCTTCCATGCAGCTGTGCTACTCTATCCATTTCTCTTTGAACCTAACGTTACTCCTAAGTAGAAACTATAACCTGCACTGTTTAGGGAGGTAATTAGCTCCATTTTCCATCACTTTGGACTTTCTCTCCAACAAACAACTGCGTTGCCTAAGTTTAATGCAGCTGCCTGCTTAGAACTCCTGACATTGTCCCCGTACATTCCTCACTCCAGAGGGATGTGAGCCCTTTATGGAGAGGCCACCTTCTGCTTACCCACGAAGCAACAGGTGGATTAGAATAAGTGAAAGAAGGAAATGAGAGATATGGGGACGAAAACACAGAAACAGCCAAGACACCAGGTAGATATCAGGGAACTAGTCCATATATTTCATTTTTGTCCTTGAAAGGAATAGTTGCTTATAAATGCACTCAGGAACTGCAATTCTACTGGGTAGAGTTCTTTTCTCTTGCTCCTTTGACATATTTTCCCTATTATGATGCTCAGAACTCTTTAATTTCTCTTTTCCTGGGATTGTTCTTATGATGGATTATGTCCTCCCTCCCTCCCTCCCTCCCTCCCTCCCTCCCCCTCCTTCCCTCTCTTCCTCCCTCCCTCCCTCCTTCCCTTCCTTCCTTCCTTCCTTCCTTCCTTCCTTCCTTCCTTCCTTCCTTCCTTCCTTCCTTCCTTCCTTCCTTCCTTCCTTCCTTCTTCCCTCCTTCTCCTCTTCCTTCTGTCTATCCTTGTTTACAAATAGTGCCATTTTAACCCTGCCTTCAATCTGTCATTTTTCCGGTTAACTGGAGATGGAGTCTACAGACTTTTCTGCCCTGGTTAGCTTTAAATCATGATCTTCCAGGTTTCACCCTCCTAAATAGTTACAATTACAGGTGTGAACCCCCAGTTCTCTCTTTCTTTGTAAAGCTCTATTCTCTCTTTTTATTTGCTTTTGCTTGCTCCATAAGACTATTTTTTTTATTGCTTTCTTGTGTCACTCACAATTGAGTATGTTTGAAAAGGAGTACAAGAGAGAGAAACCTTATGAACTGGTGAACCAATGGTACTTGGAAAAAGTTCTGTTCTTTCAGGCACATACTTTTCACCATGTGCTCTGAGAGACATGTCCTCAGCTGTGTGGTTCACCAAAAACCCACAGCAAGTACAAACTGTGGAAAGTATGCCTCCCTCTTGCTTCCACATAAGCTACATGAATCAAGGGTACAGTCCCTGGAACAAAGTTTCTACTGCTTTCCAGTGAGAAATCAATCCAGAGGTAGTCTTTTATGTCTGATGTCAGAACCTGCAACAGGACAAGGGTTGAGCTGTCTGACGTGTTGCACAATGAAAGAATGTTGTTTGTGCATGATCTGATGAGGGCAAGTGCCTATTAGGTGCTCCTTGTTAGACTACCACCTGATTTAATCATGAGTGGGGTGTGTGTGTGTGTGTGTGTGTGTGTGACAGAAATTAAATTACAGACCTTCTGCTGTGTCAACAATTGAAATCGTGCTAAAAAGAAAAGCATTTATCCTGGTGCTCCTGGAAAGATCTGATTCCTCCAAGGTAGAGAAGAATTTGAAAAATCTGACTTTTATTCATTTGAGCAGCTGGGGAAAGGAACTATAGTATGCAGCCCAAAAGATATATTTATTTTCAATCCAATGTTCACTCCCCCAGGATGAAAACCAAACCCAAACACAGACTCTCTCATAATCACTTTTCCTAGTCTGGAAACCCCTTAAGACCTTGCTTTTGGGTTTGTTTGACTTTTAAGTCTTGGATTAAACCTGCATTTGTCATTACTGTGCTTTTCCCCTTCTAAGACCTGAAAAATGTAATGGGCATGTGAACCAAAGGGTTTGATTTTTTGTTTTAAGACAGTGCTATGTGAAAAGCCTGAAAATGTTATTATTTATGTTTCTTATTTTTGAATCATTATTATGAGAATAACAATCATCGGGGGAGGGAGTAAGATTGTATCTCAAGGCCACATTAAAAACTTTACCATGGTATTGATAGAATTTGCAAATGCAAAAATACAAGGATAATTTTCATTCTTTGAGATTATTTGAAAAGTAATTGAACTATATGGGTTCCCCAGCCCCCTCCTACCACTGAGAAAGCATGTATAACACATACATGGTATTTAGAGGAATGATGAAGATCACTTACCTACCTACTGTGCAATAATTTATTGATGATCTCTTTTAACAATTTCTTTGATGAATCTGTAAAGTTTTGTGGGAGGTTCCAGTATCATTTGGTGCCTGTAAGCTGTTGGAACTACTCAGGAATCATGAAACAAAGAAGAAGGAATGGTTGTGAATCATTATTAGATATAGTCACACTTAAATGCAAATGATATGAAGGAAAAAGGAATGAAAAGTTGTATTTTGAAGTAATGCCTTTAACTGCATTATTTTATGCTTGTAAAGCACAAAAATGTTCACCAAATTGGCTCTAAGGTCTCTTGTGTTTATTCATGGCACATGTGACTGATATTCTGAACTTCAATTTCTAATTCCCATCCCCTAATTAATGTAAATTTTATAAGTGTGAAATTAAGTTAAATGATGTATGTCCTATAACAGTTATAAGAACACAAAATCAGACTGAATTGATTGATTGGCTTCCAATGGTACTATTTTGTTTAATTTTCTTACATGTGCTTTGTTCAAACACCAGAAGAAAAGAGTCTGAGCTAAGCTTAATTATTATGCAAGTAATTTTTATTTTCTTCCCTAACAAGTGTAACTTTGACCCTCTTGAAATGAATTCTTCTATCTGAAATATCTGGCTCTCAAAAGTGATGAGTATTAGCTTTAAATTAAGTTGCAATATATCATTAACTATTCCAAAGTAAATGACAATAAATGATCTCTTTTACTAAAAATAATTGTAATTTTAAAGATTATAACAAAGAACCAAGATGTTCCTTGAAATTAGAGTTATTATTACAGACTCCAGTCATCATCCAAGTAACATCTCAGCCTTTACAGGAGATACTGCCTTCTTGTGATAATCATCTCTCTATCCTTAGATCATTTCCTTTTTAGGATGATAACTCTCTCTGGGAAGTTTTCCCATGGCCCCTGTCTCTTTTCTTTAACACACAGAAGCAGAGAGTCCTGAGCTATGTCCTCAACATACTTCTTCACATTATCTGTTATATACCATTGCTTGTGTTGTGATTGTGTGAGTTGTTAGTTGGTAAATTATTGGAGGAACTAATCACATACTCAGTCATGCTCTTTTTTTTTTCAAATTTTAATTATCAAACTGATGTACAGAGAGGTTACAGTTTCATACGTTAGTCATTGGATACATTGATTGTACTGTTTGTTACCTTGTCCCTCATCAGTCATGCTCTTTTAACTGAATCTTAAGTCAGACGTGGAGCAGATTCTTAGCCATTGTCTGTCATGTCAGGCAATCTGTCCAGCAGGAAATTTCAAGTCCTGCCACCAAGTAATCAGTGGCTTTCAAGTTCTCTGTACAATAATAATCTGTAAAATATACCTTTTACATCATGACAAAGAATATACCAACTGAGGGCTGGGGATATAGCCTAGTGGCAAGAGTGCCTGCCTTGGATACACGAGGCCCTAGGTTCGATTCCCCAGCACCACATATACAGAAAACGGCCAGAAGCGGCGCTGTGGCTCAAGTGGCAGAGTGCTAGCCTTGAGCGGGAAGAAGCCAGGGACAGTGCTCAGGCCCTGAGTCCAAGGCCCAGGACTGGCCAAAAAAAAAAAAAAAAAAAAAAAAAAGAATATACCAACTGAGAATTTGACCACATACCATCTTGGCTCTCTTAATCTGTATGGTAAGCATTGATGCTGTGTATGCTATTTTTCTATTTTATTCTATTTTGTTGTATTCTGCTTTTTTAAAGTTTGGATTGTGGCCCACCACATTGTTTTCATAACTTAGTTGGTCTGGGTGGTTTTGACCTGCAGCTTGATAAGCACAATTTCATCTTAGAGGTTTAAGGCATGTCTGTTTCTTCACTGTGCTTTCAAGGCAATCTGTTCCATTTTTAAAGGTCATCAGAGATTCATATTATTACAGCCTTTGTCGAAACACATGTTTTACTAGCGATAAACAAAATGTAAATTAAATGTTACTGTAATAGCCTCTTATTGCTAAATTTCTTCCAATGTTTCTCATGTATATTTTAAGAGAGATTAATAAGGTAGTCATCTAATTCTGCTCTTATTTGGCCCTGTGCAGTAGTTTACTAGAAACAAAGTAGCTGAATGGTCATATGCCTGGACAGCTGACTGCTAGTCATGACATACACTGTATGAAAATTCATGTAATAAGCCGTCCATTTCAAGGACATTGAAAAGGCATTTTCTTGAAAGAACTATTGGAAATGTCAGTTTAAAGAACTTATCAAAACTCTTAACTGTACATCAACAGAGGAAACATTGAGCAAAATCAATTTATATAATCTAGCAAAGTTCCTACTAAGAAAAGTATGAAAACATTTAAGCATACATTGTGGCCTAATCTGTGCTTCTCTTATAAGGGAATTATATCTACTTTCTTTTTTTTTTTAAGTTATCTTTAAGTAGTTACAGAACATGTTCTTTGTAAGCAATCAATCTATCACTTGAGCCATGTGCCCTGGTCCTTTTTCTTTTAGTTATTTTTCAGATCGGATCTTATGTTTTCCCTGGACCAGCCTTAAACCCTGTTCTTTCTACTTCTTCTTCCTACCTAGCTGGAGCACAGATATGTGCCATCCAGCCCAGGCCTTTCATAGAGATTTCTAAGTGTTCTATACTTCAGAGACACTCAAATGCAGCATTTGCCACCTCTCCATTTCTCTTGAGGCCACTGTTCCAGTTGTTATATATTTTGTTTCCATATATGTTCGAGAACCTGTGTGAAAATTTCTATAATCCTATCCAAAAGTCATCACTACTTTGTCCAGGTTCTCACTGGTTTTGACTTCGTACATAAGTCTATTATTAGAATATTTTTATTATATCATCTTTTCCAATTAATTTTTTGTATGTCTGACTTGCTTAGTGCTGAGTTCGATGCTTTTTGATATGTCAGATCCTGTACCTCTGTATCATCTACAGCTTTCTGCATGTAGATTCTTAAAAAGAAATATACAGAGTTAAATTTAACTTGGAGTAAGGGACAGAATGACTGGATAACTGGAAGGAGGAAGAGTTTGCTTATGGAAGTCTTATTGGGAGCTGGGTAAGGTGGTAAAGATAAGGAAAGACTGGGTGTGGGGTGGGGCTGAGGTTAGAAGGAGAAGGCTCTCACCTTCAGCAGGGCTGAAGAGCATAGCAGAATCATGAGGCAGACCTGCAGGCTGCCAGTGTTTCATAATAGGTCACCAAATAGCACCGAGCATTCCTCCTGGTAGGGTCAGCCTCTGATAGCATGAGTCATTCTTTCCTCATGTTCACAAGGCCCTGCAGCCATAGCAATGCTGCGTTCTGGGCCCTTCGGCTGGCATTGATATGTGTCAACATCATCCTCTTAAACTGGTAAGCCAGCTAGTGTCCCACCACTCCTGCCTCTGCTCAGCGAGTCTATCCTGGGACTCAGTTCACCCAGAAAGACATTCTCAGGAAATTGTGGCAGGATACATCCCAGCAGGAGCCAAGAAAATGGGTGGTCAGGTGGAATGCTCAGCATGCACATCATCAAGGAAAAATAGGAATATACAGCAGATTGCCAGAGTAACTTTATTTATCATCAAACAGTACAGGCGTCTTTGGGCCATCTTCACCATTCAACCCAGTGCTACCTTGGCATGCCTGGAATTCCAAATTGATCCTTCATCAATCATTCTGTCTTCTTTTCCCCAGCTGGGCCCATGTTTTGCTCAAGATAAAATTCTTCTCGTCTTCAAATCCCTCCTTATCTTCAAAAGGAAGCTCAACACCATTTTGTGAAAAAAAAAAAATCTCCCTTTGACTCCTCTCCTTCTATGTTCCTGTGGTTGAAATGAAGTAAAAGATAATATGGAGAGTAGAACCTGGAAAGTCTGAGCTGTGTGGAAATCGTTTCCGTGTGAGAGAGAGATAATGTGTGTAGACTATGTGTGTGGGGTGTGATTCACCTGAGCACATGTATGATCAAGGACATTTATAAATACGGCTGATTTCTGAAGGAGGAGAAAAGAATCATGAAGCTTTCAATAATTTGCTTTTTATTCCCCCTTAAGGAATCAGCTGACTCTCACAAAAAAAAGAAAAAAGAAAAAAGAAAGAGTTGCCAATACCAACAGAGGGAAAGCAATGAACTCTTCCAAAAGGATCCTTTCAGTAGAGAGAACATGTAAATTCCAAGAAAACTTAGCTAGAAAGAACTGTTTATTCTCATACATCGGTATTTATTTGGCCCCCAACGGCTGCTTATTTATTCACTTGGAGCCATCAGAGGTGTCTACGTGTTGGTTAAGGCAGAAGGCACTTTTCTTACCACAAGGACCCTTTGGGGACACCCAATAGAGACCTCAGACATCCTTTAAAATCCTTGGGACATGAAACCTAGTGTCCACACAGACAAACAGGAGAGCACTGCGTGAAGGCAGGAGTCCAGGTAGTTAACACATGTAGGCCTGTGTGGGCTGTCCCCATATAAGCTGGTTTGCATCAATGAATGTGATAAGGAGGGTGGGTACCTGCCTCAGACTGTGTAACTTCTGTTTACTGAAATGGTAACACATACTCATTGTAAGCTACAATTATCCACAGTGTAGTCTGTTTATGAAACCATTTGGGGGTTATTTATTAAAAATAAAATTTATGTGTGCTTACTGAAGCTATATTTTGGCAGGGCCAAGGAGTTTGGCAGAAAAGTTTGAATCAACAGCAGACTCTAGCCACTCTTTATGTTGTCATATAAAAACTTGTTTAATAATATTTAGTTTTTAATCAGTCACAAACATAAGGTGAGTCATGAAAATATTCTGAGTGGGTCTCTTGAAAATGAAGCTGGGTGTTTGGACTTAGGTAACGGTGATAATTGTGTTTCTGGCTTGTTTCAGAGTAGGTGATCTGTTATCCCTCTTCTCCCACTCATTTCCTCTACTTTTTCTGTTTTGTTCATGTTCTTCACATCCTTAAAAACTGTTTCATAATGACTTTTCAAGTATTGGCTGTCTGTCAGTAGTGAAATCCAATGAGAAACATACCACTTTTAATTCAGGAGAAATCAATTTGTATGTATGGTCTAGTCTTCTCTAATCTTTTGAGTGCCAATTGATCATTTTGTTGTTATTGCTGTTTATTTTTTAGATCTTCTCGTTATTTACATTGACCTACTGGATTTTCTAAGCTTTTCAGAGAGAGAATCTCCATGGAAAAGTCACAGCTTTGAGAATGTACATTCCATCTTAATTACAAATAAAATGTAATCCCAGGGGTTTGTTGGTAGGTATCCTGAAATAATAAAAACACAGGATTAACTAAAGGATGAAGAGAGAAAGAAAGCTACAAACAGGTAGGGAAAGGGCTGGGAATATGGCCTAGTGGCAAGAGTGCTTGCCTCCTTTACACGAAGCCCTGGGTCCAATTCCTCAGCACCACATATATAGAAAATGGCCATTGTGGCTCAAGTCGTCGAGTGCTAGCCTTGAGCAAAAAGAAGCCAGGGACAGTGCTCAGGCCCTGAGTTCAAGGCCCAGGACTGGAAAAAAAAAAAAAGAACGAACATGTAGAAAAAAAATTTCTTTGGATCTACTTGCATATAAATTCAACAAGACAAGAGGGAAGATGGTAGGTAGTTATCCAAGGAAAACCCTTTTATTCATGGGCTGAGAAGTGATAAACAAGAGTTGAGAAAGACAGCTCCATGCTTCTTGTGACTTCCTGCAATGCTTTGGGCATGAGTCACTACTGAAGCTTTGCCCTAATTTGCCTTGAAAGAATTTCTGATCTCAACTTTACAAGGCAGTTAAATTTTATCTATCAATGGTCTCCTGTCTCTCTACCCTCCCCCCCTCAGTAAAATTTGGCTCTAGCTGTAGTTAAAGATCTGTTTGGAGGATATCCTTCTTGATAATAAAGTGGTCATGTGGTAGAGTGTTTGTTGCCAAGGAATCGAACCCATACACCTTATACTTATTGGGTATCATCTGATAATAACAACTGTGCTCCAGGTTTTATAGATACTGGCCAGCTTCCTGTAAGAAGCATATAAAACAGACAAATGTGTTACCACATGTTATCTGTACGCCACAGTCTGTAATGGTTTGGATACCTTCATCAAGAAAAAAATCTTATTTTAGAAACAACAATTGCAATCATTCTGAGTTTTGCAGAAGTTTGGAGTATTGGATAACAAAGATACAGTGAATGAAAGCAGGAGAATGACAAGAGGTATCTGTGTGGATCAGTGGGGTCAAGCAATGTCATTGCAGTTTCAAGCAGTGAAGCAAGACTGTTACAGATGGCATTCCAAAGAATGCAATCTGAGACAACGCTTTGTGGGAAGGATGCTTGTTAAGGCACACTGTTGGATTAACACCTGTGGAAAGAAGAGAAGGAAAAATGATTGGACAGAGTAAGAAGGTGATCTAGGGTTGGAGCCCAATGACAGCCTGGGGTGACCTTACAGGGTTCTCCAGAGTTGTGCCCAATTGGGCTGTGACAGTTGGGGCCTTCGTATGTAAACACTGGACAGTCATTGGCTATGGGCCTTACTGGCATGCAGAGGGCAATGCAGATTTCTGCAGCTAAAGACACCCTGAAAGGGTAACCATCCTTTCAGCTACTGCTCAGACCATATGTCTTCTTTGAAGTGGATTTTGATCAGTACATCTTGATGCCCTCTACAATAATTGTATCTGCATTTATAAAAATAAACAAACACACATCTGAAATCTGAGGGAAATGATGAGAGACAAAAAAAAAACAGTAGTGTAGGAAACCCAATAGGAATGATGTTGGAAGTATTTACATTTGGACCAGTGGTCTGTTTGATGGTTTGTAAAGAAGTGAATGGAATTAAGACTTTCCTTGAAAAGATCTGGTCAGAAAAGAGCAGATTTGATGAGCAAAACAAAGATGAGAGAGATAGTAAAGATGAGTTTGGCCCTTCATTAGTGGGAGAACATAGACACCATTTACAGAGAAGGAGAACTGTGGCCAGGAATGGGATGACGTGTTTTCTACTTGTTGTGCATGGTGTGTGTTGGAGATTCGACCAAGGGGATCGATCAAGGACAAATTCGGATACATAATTCAAGAGTGTAGAAAAGAGGTCTTGGTTTTATATTGTTGCTCTTGTGGATGTGGAGCTGTGTGGACAAGCTGACTAGTAGGGAGGGAATGCAGTAAAGTAGGAAGGAAGTTCAGTCCAAGGAATGTCCATTTCTAGAAATGGAGGGGCAAGAAAGGAGGAACTATCGGAGTGGTAGCAGAAAAACAGGACAATATGCTATCCTGGAAACCTGAGGGGATATCCTTGTAAATACTAATGATGAAGAACACCATGGTTAATGTTTTATCAAGGTTTATTTAATATATCTTTTCCAGTATATAATCCAAGGATTGTTTTCATAATAACTTTACCAAATTTTTCTACTGTCACCAACAAAAGATTTTTTAGAACATTCTTACCCTCCAAATGAGATCCTTCATTTTTATCTTCCCAATAAACAGTTATTGGCTTTTTTTCTTTTGGTTGTGGAGATTCAACTCAGGGCCTAGGCACTGTTCCTGAGCATCTTTGTGCTCAAGGTTAGTCCTCTACAACTTGAGCCACAGCACCACTTCTTATTTTTGAGTGGGTAATTGGACATAAGAGTCTCTCGGGGATTTTTCTGCTGGGGTCCTGTAGTTATGATTACAGGTGTAAGGCACTGGTGCAGGCAGTTGTTTTCACTTGGCATTTTTTAACCGTAGGTAAAATGCAAAGTACGCTCTATGAAATGAAAGCCTCAGAGTGGTTGTTGAGGGCTAGAGGCCAATACCCTAAGGCCTGAGCTACACAGCCAGCTGGCTTGGTCTTGAGTGGCCTTGTGTAGGAGTTAAAGTCTATGAAGCCCAACTCCTCATTATGAAACATAGGGACAAATTATCTATTTACTAGGGTTGAAGTGAGTATAAAATAACATTTAGAAACATGTTAGGCTATAGGATACGTAACTAGTAATATTGAGTCATACTAAGATTAAGAGTTCAGCTTCTCCTGGCTTAGAAGTGTTCATGTTAATTGGAAGCAAAGTAAATATATGGTAGGTCAGATCTATGATGCTAAGATTGTCGGTTACATTATTATTTAATTTTAAAGTAGTGAAATATGTTCCCAATTTAATCATCAATTTGAAATGTGGTTTGATTTCAGGTATGTCAAAATCTAAACCAATCTGAGTCTTATGGATGAAATATAGTTAGTAGAGAGTTATCAAAGATTTGGACTCATGGGGAAGAAGACTTCTGAATTAGTGATAATGGAGATGTTTAGAATGTGTTTTAAAGGGATATTACATGTTACTTTTGAATTATAACAGTTGATCAACAGGCCTCTAGAATAACTGCCATAATGAATAGATAATTGATTTATAATTGGCACATTTGCCAGAGTCAGAACTCATTAACTGTGTGTACCAGTTATTAATCTGAGCAATTTGACCCCCAGCTGGGCCTGGGGCTGTTCTCTAATTTACCTCTTTGGGACCTGCTTGAGTTTTCCATGAGGGATACTTCAAGTGTCTTTTATTGTGTCTCTTATCCTTTGCTCATGCCAGACAGTGATTTCTCCTTTTGTACCTGGGATGCATAACTACGGTCTCATTTAGAGAGTTGCAGGTCTTCCCTTCTTTTGTAATTAAAAATGGCTCTTTTCTTTCCCGAGATCAGAACAACATTTGAGTTCCATCCCAATCATTTTTTGGAGATCTTGCTTCATCTATGTCTCCTATCATTTACTTTCTGTGTGTGTCAGTTTTCAGATGCTGTCCCTGAGCTCTTCAGTTACAGTCTAGTGCCCTACCACTTAGAGCCACAGTGCCACTTCTCTACCATCTACTTTCTCTGCTAGATTTCTCTACTTTTTACATACACAAAAAAACTTTCTCTCAACTTACTTTTGTTGAGAAGTAATATAGAGAAGTAGGTAAAAGCACAACCCACATAACCAACATTTGCTAGTTCAAATCCCAGCTCATTTCTGCTACGTAGATATAGTGGGAAAATGAATTAGCATATCTATTCTTTAACTTTTTAAAACGTATATTTGGATGTAATACTTATATTTTTCCTCACCTGTAGGAAGGCTTAAATATATTAAACTTATTACTTACATATGTACATAAATATATAGTATATATGTGTGTAGATATACATATATGCATATGTATATTACTTAGGTGCATGTTAAGTGCTGAATAAGGGTAAACAATTATTGTTAATATCTGTCAATTTATCATTCTGTTTCTTTGCTTCTTTATTTTCTCAATATTACATTATCATCATCACCACCAACAACAAAAATCTTGAAATTGTAGCGCCTGATGTACAAAATATTTTTAGTTTCTGCTTGGCTGTCTTTTTCTAAAACACCATTTTGTGTCTTAGTATATATCTTCTAGTGAAAATTAAAGAGGTAAGGGTCAATGGTTGTCAGAATATTACATAGTCCTCAAATCTAACTTTGTAACTCCTCTTCACTTTCTGATGATCAAGATTATATTTACCGTTTCTATTTACCCAAGTCAGTAATTGTCTACACTTTTCCAGTAATTGTAAAATTGATCCTTTGGTTTTAACTGCCCTGTTAACAAATCTTTTTATGTCTCTCATGGGGCTTGAACTCAAGGCCTGGGCACTGTCCCTTAGCTTTTGTGCTTAAGGCTAGGGCTGTATTACTTTGAGCCACAGATCCCCTTCTGGTTTTTAGGTGGTAAATTGAAGATAAAGTCTCATAGGCTTACCTGCCTGGGCCGGCAGATTTTCAGATCTCAGCCTCCTGAGTGGCTAGGATTACAGATGTGAGCCACTAACACCCAGCCAAGTCAAAATGTTTATATTCAGAGAGAGTAACTTCATTTTCAAATGCCAAAAGACAAGAAAAAGATCAATTATACAGAAATAGTGGATATCTGTACAAGTGTACAGATTACATTTTGTTCTTAAGATCTCCTTAGTAGAATTTTTACTATTTCTTGACTTGTTAATTTCCAGTGTACTCCATCACTTTCTTTGGGAAGACATGTTAAGTTAATTGAATTGAGAACTCTTAATCCATATAGTGATCAACAAATTGCTATAAGTAAAAAACAATATGTAGATGGCTTCCTTCATTCAAGGGATGTGCCCACACTTCAGTGACACCAGGATAGAGAAGATGTAAGACAAGACTTGAAAAACCGTATCTGAGCAACTTGATCTGGCTCATTTACTTGTTGTTGTTTTTTTTTTTTTTTTGGCCAGTCCTGGGGCTTGGACTCAGGGCCTGAGCACTGTCCCTGGCTTCTTCTTGCTCAAGGCTAGCACTCTGCCACTTGAACCACAGCATCACTTCTGGCCATTTTCTGTATATGTGGTGCTGGGGAATTGAACCCAGGGCCTCATGTATATGAGGCAAGCACTCTGGCCACTAGGCCATATCCCCAGCCCCTCATTTACTTGTTTTTATAAATAAAGTTTTATTGGAATGCAGATAAACTCATTCCACATCATCTGTCGATAATGTCTGAATTGAAGAGTTGTGTAGAGGAGCTCACATGGCCTGCAATACATTGAAGATTTACCTGTCTCATCTTTTGCCAAAGCTTGAAGAATCCTCAGAGAACATCCAATGACATCTTGCTTTTTAATCCTAATTCTACTAAGCTGCTCTCCCACGTGTGTGTCATGCAATCATAATCAAGATATGTTCCTGTTTTTAGAAAATATTTTAACTGCTTTATTTCATGTGGTAACAAAATAGAGATGTTTGAGTGTAGCAATTAAAATGCAGTAGCCTGAACTTTTCTTGAAAGTTCAGGGAAGCTAATGTTGATAATTGAAGAAAGGTGAGAGACTATGAAATACCGAGACCTGGGACACAGTTTGAAGCTTTGAGAATAGTAAGACTGGTTTTCTCTGTTGACACCCTCAATAGTGTTCTTAGTGAGACCCATTTTTATATCTTCTATGGTAAAAAGTAATCCATTTTGTGTCCTTATTT
Source organism: Perognathus longimembris pacificus (assembly GCF_023159225.1). Lineage (NCBI taxonomy): Eukaryota > Metazoa > Chordata > Mammalia > Rodentia > Heteromyidae > Perognathus > Perognathus longimembris. Next base: position 9,404,286 of record NC_063164.1, read on the forward strand.
GATTGTAGAAGTGACCAAAGTGAAAGAACACTTTCCAAATTTTTCTGCGGCAAAAGGAGTAATTATTGTTTTCTTTTTTTTAGAGGAGAAAGATAGTTTTCTCCTCTGAAATCAATTTATTATGGTTTTTGAGTATATACCATATATTAATAGGAAAAGAGGGAATATTTATTGTATAGTCTTTAGAAAACATGTCCAGGATAATAAAATTCTCCTAGCATTCCACGAATATTTACCATTCCTAGTAATATCTTTCTTTTCCAAAAAAATTTCTGGTTTAAAATTGGTTAAAAATACTCAAAAGTGTCAAGCGCTGGTAGCTCATGCCTGTAATCCTAGCTATTCTGGAGGGTGAGATCTGAGGATTGTGGTTTGAAGCCAGCCCCAGCAGGAAAATCTGTGAGACTATTGTTTCAATTAACCACCAGAAAACTGGAAGTAAAGCTCTGGCTCAAAGTGGTAGAGTGCTAGCCTTTAGCACAACAGCTCATAGACAGTGCCTAGGCACTGACTTTAAGCCCCATACCACACACACACAGCCATACACACACACAGCTCCAAAGTATGCACGAGTCTTGAGTCACAACAACAAGCATTCTATGTGTTTATTCACCATTAGAGACCCAATTCATTTACAAATATTTACCTTGATCCAGAACACTATTCTACATAAGTGGAATCCAACATGGAACAAAGCAGGCCACTTTAGCTTTAGGAATCCCATAATGTTCTAAATTACATAGTATTTTAGAAGATCATAGAAATTATAGAAAGAAATAAGGCAAAAAAGGGGTGATAAACTAGAAGAGGGGTGTAAAGTGAGCCTCATGGACAATGATACATTTTAGCAGAGGTTTGAAGAGATAAGAATGAGATATATCTTCCAGAAATTCTAGAAGTCCTGAGGTAAGAAAATGCCTGGTATGCTCTATGAACCACAAGAAACAAGCCTGGTTAGGAGAGGCTGATAAATGGGATGAGTGGGAAATGAATTGTGTCATAGTGGAGAGCGAGTTAGATCATGTAGGTCATTATGAAAAAAAATACACAAAAACTCTAGAATTTTGACTAGATATGATGAGAAGGCACCCTGCACTTCTAACTGAGGAGTATGATAATCTGATGTGGGAATGTGGCTTAGTAGTAGAGTGCTTTCTTAGCATGAATGAAGCCCTGGGTTCAATTCCTCAGTACCACATAAACAGAAAACCTGGAAGTGGAGGTATGGCTCACGTAGTAGAGTGTTAGCCTTGAGCACCAAGAGGCTCAGGGACAGTGCTCAGGCAGAGTTCAAGCTCCAGGACTGGCCAAGAAAAGAAAGAAAAATGTTTGATGTTAGACTAAAAGAGGAGATGAAGGCAACGAGAACATACGCCAATAATACAAGAGAAGTGATGTGCTTTGGAATTTGTGATGTCTGCATGATGTGATCACATTTAAGGAATATTTTGCAGGTTGATTAAAAAAAGAAAGGTTGTTAAGGGATTGATTAGTCATGAGGAGTGAGAAAGAAAAAGAGGGGAAGGGGGAGGAGGAGGGGAAGGGGGAGGAGGAGGGGAAGGAGGAGCATGTGGCTACCCTGAACAGAGGATGGGAGATGCATTTGTTGAGGAAAAAATAATGAAAAAAAAAACAAGACCCCCATCCCCCTTTTGTTATGTGTGTTGAGCTTTCAATGTCCATTAAGTCAATAGCCGTGCAAAGGCTGTGAGCAGCCTCGGTCACGGATAAAAATAGAAGCTGTCAGGATGAGAGGTAGCCAAAGTTTCTGATAAAATCAGAGACTGATGACATCACCAAAAGAATGGATTGAAAACGGAGAAGAAAATGAATCAAGAACTGGGCGATTCATGTGTACAGGCAGAATGATGTCTTGGAGATAAGAGAGGGAGAGATCACAGCGAGGGCAGAGGACTATGAGAACGCCGAAGGACGGAAGTGATAGTTCCCAATAGAAGCAATCTAATTGTGCTGACAGGACAAGCAAATGGCAGTCAGAAAACCACCCTTGGGGTTAAGCTATATCACTGGTCACTTTTTCCTGAGATATTTTTGATGGCGTGATGGGAGCTGAGGAGAAAATAGGAGATTGTAATTGGTTGAAAATAAAAATAGATAACTCTGGAGAAGGTTTGTTACAAATAGGATAGTATTACTGTTTATAGAAGAAATCAAAGTCACTAATACCAAGATGGTCTCCTCAAGATGTTACTATCAAGATGCTTTTTTTTGAGGATTGGAGAAATAGTGGCTTTATATAGATGGAATATTCCAGCAAAGTAGAGAAAACTCTACGTGGAAGCTCAATCAGGGAAAAGCAGAGACTGGAGAAGGCTCCAGTCATACAAAAGAATGATAGGATGGATGCATAGCAAAATGCAGAATTCATGGCCCCTGAAGGCATCATCACAAATTTATGGTGACACTAGTTTGTTTATAGCCATATTTAGCTCTCAGGCTATAGGACAAAAAAATGGTGGAAGAATAATCTCAACCAGGGTTGAGTTTCTTTCAAATGAATAAAAGGGAAGTGATATAATTATGAGCAAAATTAAATAGAAAGAGTGTTTCGAGTATATTTAAGGAAGATATGAGGTCCTAGTAGGGTCAGTTATTAGAACCAGGAAACCATAGCCAAAATGAATATGGAGTGTGTTTCTTGGAAGTGAGATTATAGAGGTAGTATATTTGTTGTTAATAGCAAGGTCAAACTTGAGCAAGCCCCAGAATCAAATAGAAGGATTATGACATTGCTGGGCTTGGTCCTAGGCTTCCTGGTTTAATAGGTTTGAAGTGATGTCTGGGAATTTTCATGTTCATAAAATTCTCAGGTGATAGTGACATGGAGCTTTGAGAGCCAGTGAGTGGTTTGGTGTCTAGGCTTAGTGAGTTAGCTTCAAGAATATGGTTATTAAAAAAGTATGTCAGGGAGATCAGAAGCCATAAGGTTAAGGAAAGCACCTGCTAAAGAACAGGAGATACTAAAGAAGGAGGAACAATAAAGTCACTGAGAAATGAGGAGAAGGTTGCATCAGGAGAGGGAGCTTGAGTGGCTTAAATCTAACAACATGAGATTCAAACTGAGGTGTTGTAATGAAGGACATAGGAACTGTAGGATTCAATGGAAAGCTGTCCAGGGTGTATTGTGCACATCACGGATGGCATCCATGTCATGGTTTGGGGAAGAAGAACCACCTGAGGGCTTCACTGAGTAGTAAGAAATGGACCTACGTCTTTGAACCTAGCTCACAGATATGTGGCCTCTTCATGCATACTGATTAATTCTATCCTGAAGGATGAGTACTTTGCTCCGCTTATAATTTGGGGGCTTTGAGTCTTCCTTGGGGAGTGAAATCAATACACAGAGAAAAGATAGGTAATCCCATAGTACACACACACACACACACACACACACACACACACACACACACACACACACTGCAAAGAGGATTAGTTCTACTATGCACTCAAGTAATTAAAGGATGGTCCCGTGGTCCTCAGAGTTCAAAGAACATCTTGGATTTTTCTAGATGCAGAAACAGAAAGGAAGGGTTGTACTTCCTGATATTTGCTATTTACTCTGTCTGGTAGGGAAGACAGATTCACTTCCTTTAAGAGATGCAGGAAACAGCAGCTTACAGGTCCCCCAATACTTTCTTTCTCTCTTGCCCTATGTTTCCCTTTCCCCCTTCCTCTTTTCTGTCATCTATTTCACCTTCAGTCAACACTACTCATTAATGAGTTGTAAATGCGGTTCTGATGGGGGGTCAGAGCAAGTGAAGGAAGACCTTGGACTTGGAAAGTTCACCATCCATCCTTGCAGCAAGCTCGCATGCATCCCATTGGGTCCAGCTCCTACCTGAGCATTTGCTATTCCTTCTGGGGGGCACAGCTCTCTGAAGACTTTAAGTTGTCTTTAATAACAACCTAACATGGGCAAGTAAAATGAGATTTTTATTTTCATCATTTAAATATGGATTTTACCTTCAGGCTAATTTCACATTGACAACAAAACAGAAACGACTGTAGCCAGGTTTAAAAATAAAGTTGCCTGGGCAGTACCCTTAAAATGAAAGCTCAGAGCATTTATTTTCAAATGACCATAAAAAATCAGTAATAATAACCTCCTCAGATGAGCTTGAATTAAAGAAATAGTCTGAATGTGAAGGAAGTATTAGCTTTGAACCAAGCTTGGAGAAAATCACTTTAAGTTTATCTAATTTTGTTTGTTTCTTTTGCCTCTTCAAAGTTCTTTTTCAAATGAAACCTTCATATATACCTTGGACTGTGTGAGATAGTTAATTATGCTATCAATAGGCAATGGAATGAATTCTCTAAAATGAGCCCAAATAAATTTTCCTCTTTATAAGGTGATTATCCCATGTATTGTTATAGACGTAGAAAACACACTAGCAATCTTGTGTTAGCTGTTCAGTTATTAATATTCATGTACAAATATTTGCATGGGAAGAGGTCTTAGTTTTTTATTGAATAGTTGAGAATCCAATTGTTACACCATATGTTTGCTGTATATTTAATCCTTTTTAAAACTGACAAAATTATTTTCAATGTGATTTTTATTTATTTATTTTTTTAACATTCCTACTACTAGTGTATGAGAATTCTAGTTATCTCATATATGTGACAGCACTTAGCATGATCAGTCTTTTAAATTTTAGCCATTACAGTAGAGGCTTTGTAGACCATGGTGAATTTTAAATTTCATTTCCTTATCTAATAACTTGAGTATATTTTCACATGTTTATGTGGATAGTGAATGTTCAGATCTTGAAGAAAACTGTAGTTCTTTTTCTCATAAAGTAAAGATCACTTTCTGATATCGCATTACATTTGCATCTTCACATCATTTGTGGTTCAGTGTTTATTATTATATTATAAATATCAGTTATAACTAGTATCTTGCTTTTGTTATTTAAGTAAAGAGATATAGGCTCTTATAGTTCTCTATGTCTCAAAAGAAAAACTCCATTGGCCTGCTACTTAAGACTATAACTCAGTAATTGTTAAAGACTTACATCTCTGATATACCAACAAAGTTTCCTTTTATTCTGTATTTCATGCCAAACTTTTATAAACTTAATAAATTGGAAGTTGCCTGAACTTAGCTTTATACATACATACTCATGTACAGTCTCATAAATATAGTAACCTGATAAAATTAATGACATACTTTTGGAGGAGGGGGAAGACGGCGGAGGAGCGGCTGTGCCCTGCAGAGCTCCCTCCGTTATCGTAGTTTTCTCACCTCATAGAAACTGTTTCTCCGAGAAAGACAGCCAAAGTAAGTTCTAACAGTACAGGGATTCTCTACAGGAAGGAAAAATTGACTTTGCTGGTCTGAAAACACAGTTTTGAGCTCCGGGCGGCGTCCCGCCGCGGCGCCAGCGCCCGCTCCGTCACAGTGCCGGGCACAGCCCCCCGCACTCCCCACAGCTAAAGCGAGAAATACTCCAGACGGCAGCCGAGCACGGAGGACCTGACATCGCAGAGACAGCGTGAGTACCCCGCAAAAAAAAAAAAAATTATTCTCGCTTTTGCCCACAGTCCAGCTTCTGGAAGGCATCCCTGTCCCCACCGCCAGAGCAAAGCGCCATCTTTGCCACTGGCATAGGGTCAGACCAGACTGGAACTGAAGCGGGCCTGGGGAAAGCGAGGTCAAAAAAGCCATCTTTGAAAAGGGCAGGAGGGGCGGAATCAGTGAGAACCAGCTCCGCCCATAAGAACGCTCCCTGCCCTGGTGGGTGGCGAGTCCGGGGCCTAGCCAGAGAAGCCCCGCCCTGCCCGCCGGAACTTCTAAACTTAAAGCAAAAGCTGCGAGCTGCTACCAGGGGCGCGGAAACAACAGACGGAGGAACAAACAGTTCCGGGGACAGCTAAACGGTCCCGTCACAGAGGAAACTAATTCCCAGCCCAAAACGGAGCTGCATTCCATAGCTACCTATGCCAAGGAGGCCGCCTCCCTCAGGCAAGCAACTCTTAGTGGAGCAAAACAGGCTAGAGGCGCCACGCTCTGCTGAGTTCACAGTCTAGTCAAGTCCAGGCATCAAAGGCAGCGGCCCCACAGCAGACAGAGGAGCCACAGTTCCTGTGACTGCCCACGTCCCCATCGACAGAGGACGCCCAAGGCCTGCCTGCAAGCTGTGCGAACCTCAGAGACCCACGATTGCACCAACAGGGGAGAAAGTCAGAACAGAACCACCCCTTGCCAACTGAAATCAAGTCAAACCAGCCAATCAGGAAAATAGACTGCAGTCCATTGCAGGGAAACGAGAAACTGGTTTCTTTTTCTTTTCAAACATTTTTTTTAACTTTTCTTTTAAATCTTCTTTTTAATTTTTTCACACCTGAAACATCATTGGCTGTTTTTTTTTTGTTTGTTTGTTTGTTTTCCATTTTTACTGGTTTATTTTATCAAGTTTTTATTGTGTGTTTGTTTATTTGCTAGGTTTGTTCCTTTTCTGTTATTTTCCTTTTTATTTACTTATACTTCCTTGTTAAATAATTTTTCTCTGTTTTGTGTATCTGTCTTCCAGTATTTTTACTTCATTTCTCTCGTTGCGTCCTCTTCCTATAAAAATTACTTTCCTATAAATAACACCTACACCCTTTTCTGCTAACTCTCCAGTGTCTGTCATTTTATGAATGTTCTTTCTACTGATTCTACTCTTCTCCACATTTCCACGTCACTGAAACTAAACCAAAATCACCACCACCACCCCCAATACACTTTACTCTATTCTCTTTACTACCTCCAACTTACCCTCCGGTCTTACTGCCTGGACCTCCAGGTTCCATTGACTCCTGGTTATTGGATAGAGGATACGAGCTTAATACAAGTGAATCGAAGGGGTTCATAGAGAAAGCCAGTCCTAAAAGAACTTAATATAAAAACAAGAATTGCGTATAAGGTTGTAACAGTAAATAAGTAACTACTGAATACAGGGCCCAGGATCAGATGTTATATTGAAATTGTATTCTTTAGGAACACCAAATCTAACTTTATAGACAGGTATACAAGTTATCTGTTTATAATTGTGAAATTGTAAGATTTACACAACAGTGCTTGGTAAGGGCTGCTTTGGGTCTTAAACAGTGCTCACAGGTGCTGGTAGACTGGCATTCCCAATTCAAATGGGCAGAAGAAACACAAGAAAGATGGCAAATAATGAAGCCTTATCCCCCACCCAAAACAAGCAGGAAACAGAGCAGTCAATCAAAAACATAGAAGAAAACCCCCAAAATGCTCTACAAAGTTTACTGATAAACATGATAAATGAAAAGTTTGAATCTCTTCAGTCAATTATGTTAGAGCGTGAGGAGGCAAAGCAAAAATTAATGGAGAATTTCATGGCATCCACAAATAGAAAGATAAGTGAGCTTCAAGAGTCAAATGAAAAGATAGCTACCCAACTTAAAGATTTGAGAGACAACACTCAAAACCAAAGTAATGAAGTTAATGAAGTAAAGAAGTCCATACAGGACCTAAGAAATGACATGGAAAACATCAGGAAAGACCAGTCAGAAGGAAAAGAGATTCGAAATCAAGTAGTTAGCCTACAGTCCCGACTAACTGAAGCAGAGGATCGAATCTCAGGAGCTGAAGATTCCTTAGATTCTATGGAGAAAGATCAAAAATCAATACAAATCCAGTCCAAGCAACAAAACAGATCGCTACAGGAGATTCAAGACACAATCAGGAAGCCCAATTTAAGGATAATAGGTATTGAGGAAAACTTGGAGAAAGAGGTTAATGGGATAGGCAACCTATTTAACAGAATATTAGCTGAGAACTTCCCAAATATCCAGAAGGATAGGCCTATAGAGATTCAAGAAGCATTTAGAACCCCAAATCGACCAGACCAGAATAGGACTTCCCACCGACACATTGTGATCAAAACAGCTTCAGCAGAGTGCAAGGAAAAAATACTCAAAGCTGTTAGGGCAAAGAAAACAATCACATATAAAGGAAAAGCAATCAGAATTACCCCAGACTTCTCAGCAGAGACCATGAAAGCAAGGAGAGCCTGGAATGAAGTATACCAAACTCTAAATAAAAATAACTACCAACCAAGAATTCTGTACCCCGCCAAACTCTCCTTCATAGCCGAAGGTCAAATAAAAGTCTTCCACAATAAGGAAAAACTGAAACAATATATCTCCACCAAACCAGCTTTACACAAAATCCTTAAAGATGTACTATACAGGGAAAATAATCAAGATCCCAACACAGACAGAGAAATGAACCCTAATTAGTAAATACTAGATCAAGAAATGGGAAGACACAGCTTTAAACAAGACAGTGATAATGAAAGGAACAAACGATCACCTCTCAATCCTAACTGTCAACATTAATGGACTTAATTCTCCAATCAAACGACATAGGCTCATAAGTTGGATCAAAAATCAAGATCCATCTTTCTGCTGCCTCCAAGAGACACATCTATCCAGCAAAAGTAAACATCTTCTAAAAGTGAAAGGCTGGAAACAAATCTATCAAGCAAATGGCCCCCATAAGCAGGCTGGAGTTGCAATCCTAGTATCAGACAAAATTGACTTCAAATTAAAAAAGGTAAGAAGAGACAAAGAAGGTTACTACATACTAGTAAAAGGATCTCTCCAACAGGAAGAAATAACCATCCTAAATATCTACACGCCAAATGCAGGAGCACCCAACTTCATCAAACAAACACTACTGGCTCTAAAAACATTCATAGACCCAAACACAATGATAGTGGGGGACTTTAACACTCCACTATCACCTCTGGACAGATCAACACGCCAAAAACTGAACAAAGAAACCACAGAACTAAACAATTGCATTGACCAACTAGACTTAATCGACATCTACAGAATATTCCACCCAGCAAGGACAGAATACACATTCTTTTCAGCAGCACACGGAACATTCTCCAAAATAGATCACATCTTAGGACACAAAGAAAATCTGTACAAATTCAGAAGTATCAAAATCATTCCCTGCATTCTTTCAGACCACAATGGAATAAAATTAGAGCTCAACTCATTCAGCCACCACAGAAAATCCCACAATTCATGGAGACTAAAGAACACACTGCTGAACCATCAGTGGATCATTGAAGAAATTAAAATAGAAATTCAAAGGTTTATGGACTTCAACCAAGTTGAGGGCACAAAGTTCCAGCTCCTTTGGGACACAGCAAAGGCAGTACTCAGAGGAAAATTTATATCTCTGAGTACATACATCAACAAACTGGAGAAACAGCAACTCAGTAATTTAAGGAAGCACCTTAATTTTCTGGAGAGAGAACAGCAAGCCAAACCCCAAGTCAATAGACGGAAGCAAATAATTAAAATCAAATCAGAATTAAATCAGTTAGAGACGAAAAAAACCATCGAAAGAATCAACAAAACAAAGAGTTGGTTCTTTGAAAAAATCAACAAGATAGACAGACCCCTGGCAAACCTGACCAAAGAACGAAGGCAGCACACTCAAATAAACAAGATAAGAGATGAAACAGGTAGCATCACCACAGAAATAACCGAAATTCAGGAAATAATAAGGGACTATTTTGCAAACCTTTATGCCAACAAATTCGAGAACTTGGAAGAAATGGATGATTTCCTAGAAAACATTGATACCCCCAAACTCAACTATGAAGACTTAAACCTTCTAAACAGACCCATATCCAGTATTGAAATAGAAACAGCAATAAATGATCTCCCATCCAAGAAAAGCCCAGGTCCAGATGGATTCACCGCAGAATTCTACAAGGCCTTCAAAACAGAACTCACTCCAATATTTCTCAACCTCTTCAATGAAATTGAAAGAGAACGTTCACTGCCAGACTCATTTTATGAAGCCAGTATAACCCTCATCCCAAAACCAGGCAGAGACTCATCACGGAAAGAGGACTACAGACCAATCTCCCTGATGAACATAGATGCAAAAATTCTCAACAAAATTCTGGCCAATCGACTTCAACAGGTCATCAAAAAAATCATACACCACGATCAAACTGGATTCATCCCAGGGATGCAAAGCTGGTTTAATATACGCAAGTCAATTAATGTAATCCACCACATCAACCGGAGCAAGGTAAAGAACCACATGGTTTTATCGCTGGATGCGGAAAAAGCGTTCGATAAAATCCAGCACCCATTTATGCTAAAAGCCCTGGAAAAACTGGGATTCCAGGGAACATTCCTGAATATAATCAAGGCAGTTTATGACAAACCAACAGCAAGCATAACTCTAAATGGTGAAAAACTAAAGCCATTCCCTTTAAAATCAGGAACAAGGCAGGGATGTCCACTCTCTCCCCTGCTCTTCAACATAGTACTAGAATTCCTAGCCAGAGCAATTAGGCAAGAAGAGAATATAAAGGGGATCCAAATAGGAAAAGATGAAGTTAAACTTTCTCTCTTCGCAGATGACATGATCCTATACCTAAAGAATCCCATAGACTCTACGCCCAAGCTACTAGAACTGATACAAAACTTTGGCAAAGTTGCAGGATATAAAATAAACCTTCAAAAATCAACGGCCTTTCTCTATGCTAACAACCCGAAGACCGAGGCTGAAATCAGGAAAGCAACTCCTTTTGCAATAGCCCCCAAAAACATAAAATACCTAGGAATAAACTTAACCAAAGAAGTGAAAGACCTCTTTGAAGAGAACTTTAAAAGCTTGAAAAATGAAATTAAGTCAGAACTAAGAAAATGGAAAAACCTCCCATGCTCCTGGATTGGGAGGATTAATATAATCAAAATGGCAATATTGCCAAAGGCTATCTACAAATTCAATGCAATACCCATTAATATCCCAACACCATTCTTTAATGAAATAGAGGAAGCAATCCAGAAATTCATATGGAACAATAAAAGACCTAGAATAGCAAAAACACTCCTAAGCAGAAAGAACAGTGCTGGAGGAATTACAATACCCAACTTCAAGCTGTATTATAAAGCTATAGTAATAAAAACAGCTTGGTATTGGCACCGGAACAGGCCTGAAGACCAATGGAACAGAATTGAAGACCCAGAATTAAACCCACAGAACTATGCCTACTTAATCTTTGATAAAGGAGCTAAAACAATAGTATGGAAGAAAGATAGCCTCTTTAACAAGTGGTGCTGGCAAAACTGGCTCAACACATGCAACAAACTAAAACTAGATCCTTATATATCACCCTGCACCAAAATCAATTCCAAATGGATTAAAGACCTTGAAATCAAAACAGGCACCCTGAAGACACTAAAGGAAGGAGTAGGAGAAACACTTGGGCTCCTTGGCACAGGACAGAACTTCCTTAACAAAGACCCGGAAAGGCTACAAATCAAAGAAAGGTTGGACAAATGGGATTGCATCAAACTCCAGAGCTTCTGCACGGCAAAGGACATAGCTCTCAAGATAAACAGAAAGCCCACAGACTGGGAGAAAATCTTTACCGGACATTCAACAGACAAAGGCCTCATCTCTAAAATATATGCAGAACTAAAAAAATTACCTTCTTCCAAAACAAAACTGCAAAGAACCAATAGCCCCCTCATCAAGTGGGCTAAAGACTTACAAAGAAACTTCTCTGATGAGGAAATGAGAATGGCCAATAGACATATGAAAAAATGCTCTACATCACTGGCCATAAAGGAAATGCAAATCAAAACAACATTGAGATTCCATCTCACCCCAGCAAGAATGTCATATATCAAGAAAACTAATAATAACAATTGTTGGAGGGGATGTGGCCAAAAGGGAACCCTACTTCATTGTTGGTGGGAATGTAAACTGGTTCAGCCACTCTGGCAAGCAGTATGGAGATTCCTCAGAAGGCTCAATATAGAACTCCCCTATGACCCAGCAGCCCCACTGTTGGGTATCTATCCAAAAGCCCACAAACAAAATCACAGTAATGCCACCAGCACAACAATGTTCATTGCAGCACAATTTGTCATAGCAAGAATCTGGAACCAACCCAGATGCCCCTCCATAGATGAATGGATCAGGAAAATGTGGTACATATACACAATGGAATTTTATGCCTCTATCAGAAAGAATGACATTGTTCCATTTGTAAGGAAATGGAAGGACTTGGAAATAGTTATACTAAGTGAAGTGAGCCAGACCCAAAGAAACATGGACTCTATGGCCTCCCTTATTGGGAATAATTAGTACAGGTTTAGGCAAGCCATAGCAGAGCATCACAAGGCCCAATAGCTATACCCTTAGAAACACATAAGATGATGCCAAATGAAATGAACTCCATGTTATGGAAACAAGTGATATATCACAGTTATAACTACTTTCAACGTCTTATGTGTATGTGTAGTTTCTATTATTGATGATGTTTTGTATCACCTTCCTATGTTTGCACCTACACTATCTCTGTAATCTTATCAGAGTATATTGGAAACCGTGTTTACTGGTATTGGAAGTAGGAAATTCAAAGGGAATACCAAATTCGAGAGACACAGGGTAAAAAAAAAGAAATAACTACAAAAGCAATACTTGCAAAACTGTTTGGTGTAAGTGAACTGAACAACTGGGAGGGGGGAGGGAAAGGGGGGGAGGGAGGGGGGCATGAGGGACAAGGCAACAAACAGTACAAGAAATGTATCCAATGCCCAACGTATAATACTGTAACCTCTCGGTACGTCAGTTTGATAATAAAAATTTGAGAAAAAAAAAAAAAAAGTACACATAATGTGATGTTACCCTTGACAGCACTAGATCTTTAAATAAAAATGGTGAGTGATTTTAAAAAAAAAAAAAATTAATGACATACTTTTCTTGATTCCAGTTCCTCGAGTTCATTTCAATATGTATTATTTCATATGATATAGCACATAGGTCCATAGACATATCACATAGGCATTGCATCCTTGCAGTAGAGTGAGGTCTGTATGCATTATTGAAAACAGATAACATTATCTTTACATAGTAGTAAAAATGAAAGAGAACAATTTCATTTAGCATTCAGTGGAAATACTTAAGAATTAGCTCTCTTTGAATGAAACAATGAAAGTGTCAGATAGGTGTTATTGTCAACCTAGCTACTTGGGAGACTGAGATGGGAGGATTGTAGTTTGAAGCTAGCCAGGGAAGGAAAGTCTATGAGACTCTTAGCTCCAGTTTACCACCAAAAAGCCAGAAATGGCACTGTGGCTCAAGTAGCAGAGTGCTAATATTGAGTACAAAAACCCAGGGACAGCACTCAGGCCCTAAGTTCAAGCCCCAGATCCTGCAAAAAAAAAAAAAAAGTCAATTTTCATTTTGGGTTTCAATACATGGAATTTTAACAATTTACTATGGTTGCCATTATTGTAACCAGTGATGAATCTTGTCTAAGATCCTTCTCAGGGCAAGTACATTTTTATTTGTTCTATAAAGGTTTCAGGTAAAGGAGGGAGACTATCAAGAGTAAGGAAGCGAATGCTTGAAAATCTGAGCACATAGAGAAGATCCTAAAGCTAGACACCATTCCAGAGTTTTTTAACGTGTGTCTTCAATAGTATAAAGCATTCTCTTCTAGGCAGGGGAATCCATTAGCTTAAAAGATAAAGCTACACGAATTCAATTGAAGCATCTAGTTACATGGCCTATATTTAAAGTCTATTTGATTTGATTATGTGTGATTTGGTTATGTATTATTGCTCTTAGCAGTTTGTTTCTCTATCTTTAGTAAGAGCACTATGTTATTCCTTCCTTTACGGTGCTTGGAAAGCCACAGCCATTTTCTATGGGAAAGTTCTGGTAAATTGAAATGAGTGTGAGTAGAAGTGACTGTATGTGAAAGACATTTATCTGAGTAGAACCTTCAAGATCTAAGGTATGATTTACTATTAATGTTTCCCCCGAGTTTAGAATTAGAGTAATTGCCACTCTGTGAATTTGCTTCTGAATTTTTGTTTGGCAATGCAACAACTGAAATTTTATTTAGACAATTAAAATACTTAGAAACCAGAATTGATATCATTTAAAAATATAGTTTTAACTCAATGCTACAATCCTAGCTATTTAGGCAGCTGAGATCTGAGGATAGTGGTTCAAAGCCATCCTAAGCATTAAACTCTGTGTAACTTTAACTGCCAATTAATCAGCAAAAAGCTGATTAATTAAAAACCTGATTGAGCTATGCCTCAAATGGATGGTAGTACACTAGCCTTCAGCACAAAAGCTCTGGGTCTATGCCTACGCCCTGAGTTCAAGCCCCAGGACACACACACACACACACACACACACACACACACACACACACACAATTTTAATATGTACATGGAAATTGACAAAGTATTTTTGGTATTTTTAAGGCAAGTTTTAGGTGCTCTAATGAAGAAAGTTCCAACATGTAGTGGTTTAAATGAGAAAGAACTTTTTGACTATCTATTTGGCCTAACTTGGTGGAGGTGCTCTGCTTTTTGCAAAATTATTGAACCTTTTGAATTTAACCTAGTTTATTTTTTAAATCACAGTTCTGTGTGCTCAAAGTGACACAATGATCCATCCATCTTTCTAGTTCACAATACCTGGAAACGGAGGAGTTCTGCTCTCAGGAATCTTTCTCCTGAATAAATGACTCAAGTAGTGCAGGAACTGTGTCCACTCATATTCCCATTACAAAGAAGCTGAAAGTACAGTCTCTTGATGGTTTCCTGTGATTTCACTGACAGCTGAAGGAAGAAAGAAGTACAAGACCTTGATGTAGAGGGAGGAAGTCAGTGAAGGGAACAATAATGGTCCTCACTTCTATGTTCAAGCTCGAAATTCAGTTCATGTAACCTCCACATGGATGGCCTCCTCGGAATCCATGAGTTGAGGGAGTCTTAAAGCCCTCCCACTCATGCTCTCTGAGAAGTAGGATGTGCAATAAATTAGGTCAGAGAAATCTGTTGCAGTTGTTTTAAGAAGAGAAACGGCGTCATGGAAGAGGGATAAGAAGGGATGCGTTTGATGAGAATAGGTTGCATGAACATACAGAAATGTCACAATGAACTACTTGTACAATTAGTCTATGCTAGTAAGGTCTGGCTGTTGTGAATACACTAAAGATTAAATAAATGAGTTATTATTTCCCTTATGAACTAAATTGTCTTCCTCCAAAATTCTTATCTTTGAAGAGCTAATCCCCACTGGGGCTTCACTGGCCAATAACCTCTTTAGGAAGTAATTTAAACTTAAATGGGCCATAAGGATGGAGTCCTAACCCCATACTGTGTCGCCTCTTGAGAAGAGGTAAATCTCAGTCTCTCTCTCTCTTCTCTCTCTTCTTTCTCTGTCTGTCTGTCTGTCTGTCTGTCTGTCTCTGTCTCTGTCTGTCTCTCTGTCTCTATCTCTGCCTCTCTCTCTCTCTCTCTCTCTCTCTCTCTCTCTCTTCATTCTCTGCTCTATTTTTTCTTTCCATGTAAGGATCCAATGAGAAATTAGCCCTCTTCAAGGTAGGAAGGTCTTCAATCAGCATCTATCCATGCTGTAACTTTGACCTTTGACCTTTGTTAGCAAAGGAATTTCTGTTGTTTGAACCATTTCTTTCTTGCCTCTCAGTTTTTAAGGTCCGAGGGTTTCTAGGTTCCATTGTGAAGCCATGGCAAAGCAGCAACTCCTAAAAGAATTAACTGAATCCCTCAAGATGGTTTAGAGTAGACTGATTTGATCTTTGGGTAGTTGAAGCAAAGTTCTCGTCTTTGTCCATTTCTGCAGCTGGAAAGAAAACAAAAATACCCAAGGCTCATTATGTACGAAGAAAACAGATCAAGCTCACCGTTGTGGGGGGAAAGTTTAAGATCAAGCTTCCGCCTGGACAAGTGGCTTTGGCTTGGGTCACAATATGGCAGCAAAGCAGACAGAGAAACAGCCTGATACAGAAGGGTCCAAGTGTGTGGTGCTGTCTCACTCTGTGCCAACACACTCCATCAAGATCGAATTTACTTCCACGAGTGATGCCTCCAATGATCTGGTCACCCCCTACAAGGGTGTCCCTTCCCCAGGGTAGCACACTAGGGAGCGAACTTCTAATGTATGGAATTCATGAGAAACATTCAAACCATTCTCAAACCGCCACAAGCCTAGAGGCTCCAGGCTTCTTCAGGGCTCACCTAATTTGCAAGATAGCTTTTACTGCAAATTCTGATTTTTAATTCCAAGACCAGGACTTCTAGTATCTACTTTACAAACTATCACCTATTGACTCTTTATACAAAGTTACTGGATCAATTATGGTGACTAGTTTGAAAATGAGTGCTACATTTTAGGATTTCTTGGTGATATAGGATACCTCAATAATTTGTATGTCCTAGCATGTGATCATTTAAAAGAATTTAGGAGTATTTGACTGTTTCTTCATGTTTAAATAGTTGAGAAATTACCTCATTCATAAAAAAGTATTTAAAAAGTTAGCAATGCAGGTATAATAAATATTATAGTATATCTGGGTCTTTTCAAGGCACACAAAGCATACACCCTTGAAGAGGGTTGCAAGGAGGACACCTTGATAAAAATGATGTGATCATCCAAAGAACTTCGAATTATTGAACACATGTATACTTTATATGAATATAAAGCATAGGAGAAAAGAATCTATACTTTTATTATTTTACAACTATGTTTAAACGATTGACTCTTGACCCTAGCTGACTCTATTCATTTAGAAAACATTTTTCAAATCTCAGACGTATTGATTTCTAAGTGCTACTCTTACTTTTTTTTTTTTTTTAAACCTGGATCTCAACAGCCCAGGCTTGCTTGGAATTCATGATGTGCTTCAGGTTAGCCTCAAACTTGCCATATTACTGCCTCAATTTTCCAAATTTTGGGGTGATAGGCACGGTGCTCACATCATTCTCTTGTTTAGATAGGGAGATTTGGTACAGACATGTTGGAAAAGCTACAAATGACCAGAGATGAGGATTTTTGTTTCCCGCCCTAATTTAAGTAAAGAATAGTGTTGAAAATGAACTTCTTATTATTGGATTTTGTTTTCTTGGTCAGTCTTGAAAACAGGGCCTGGGCTCTGTACCTGAGTCTTTCTGTGCTCAAGGCTAGCGCTCTCCCAGTTGAGCCATAACACCATTTCCAATCTTTTCTGTTTATGTGGTACTGGGGAATTGAACCCAGGGATTCAATTCAGGCATACCAGGCCAGCACTTTACCACTAAGCTACATTCCCAGCCCCTAAGTTAATTTCATGAGCAGTTTTTTTTTTCCTCATGAGTATTTGTTGCTGGCAAAGAAAACCCTGACAAAGCCCTTCCTTTCCAAGGGGTCACATGTAGAAAAGACAGATCAATGCACACATTTCAAAAAGTTAAAGATAAAGAAATAAAAATGAGAAATAAAAATATGGTATGTGATAATAATAACAAATCAAATTTGTTAGTACTGAAATTGTGTATTGGAGAATCATTCTATTGCTTATACGCCACAGGAGTTTGCAAAGTCAAACCTGTCAAGCATCCATCAAGATTCATCAACTAGGGCTGGGGATATAGCCTAGTGGCAAGAGTGCCTGCCTCGGATACACGAGGCCCTAGGTTCGATTCCCCAGCACCACATATACAGAAAACGGCCAGAAGTGGCGCTGTGGCTCAAGTGGCAGAGTGCTAGCCTTGAGCGGGAAGAAGCCAGGGACAGTGCTCAGGCCCTGAGTCCAAGGCCCAGGACTGGCCAAAAAAAAAAAAAGATTCATCAACTAGCTTGTTAAATTAAAACCCCCATGTACAACTACTTAAAAGATAATTTTAAAAAGATTTACTACACTGCTCATGTATGACAGAAGTTTGCAAAGTCCACATTGTCAAGGACACCATGCGAATGTGAGCTTCACTTCAGTTTTGAATGGAATAACCCAATGAGCCAGGATTGACGCGTCAACTCATCTTAAATTTTCTATTTGAGGAAGCTCCTCTATTGTTTTTGGACACAAGACAGAAAACCACTGCAATGTATTAAGTTGCATTGCCTTACATGGCTTGGGGAAGTGAGGCCAAGAAACATCCACCGGATATTCTAGTAAATGCTGTTTACGTGAGCCAACAGAAAGAGCTAGTTTGCACATCCATATCGAATGTCCACACTCTCAACTCCTCAATTCTTTATATAGCTGTCATGAAACAAAGATATGCCTAATTGGCTTTGCCAGCAGTAATGGATAAGTGCTCTCTCTCTCTCTCTCCCACTCTCTCTCTCTTTCTCTCTCAGTCTCTCTCTCTCTCTCTGCTGCAAATCTCATTCCTGATTTGATACTGAACACTATACTTCCTCCTCAAATGCATCCATGTTAAAATGATTACATGTACAGATGCAAATTTTACACTGGGTCGCCAAAAAAGCAATGACATACTGGAAATCTAGGGTGTTATGGAAACTTGTAATTTGGGAACCATGACTGGCATTTCCTTTGGGGGTGTGTATGGCTTACATGGCTTAGGGTAGAATGGCGCTGCCTGGTTGGTATTACATTATGCATCGTCAGAACCCTCCCACTGAGTTATTCTGGTGCCTTATGTGCTTCATGCTATCTAATGTCTTCTGTGAAGTGGACTAGCATTTTCCAACATTGTTTTGTTAGTAAGACTCAGACATATTAGTATGTGCCATACAATAATTGCATATATCATTAAAGTATGTTCTCAACATTTTAAACAGCCCCATTAAAATTTTCCTTTATTTCTTCTGTTCCCAGAGATTTCCTTATAGAACACAGATTTTAAGAACAAGATAAGCTATCCAGTTGGACCCAAATTTTCTCAATGACAAAAGGAGCAATTCATTATCTTATGCAATATACAGTGTACAGGACTGGATTCAGGCAAAGCTTGAGTTAAATGTCCAATGAGGACACATACAGGTTGTGTCCTTGTGGTAACCAAATGGCAACAAATTTCATGCCTTCTAGTTCCAAGTCCAACTCAGCAGACCATCACTCTTTTTTCCAGAAGTCCCAGGCAGCCAAAATCCGTGCTTCTGTTTGCAATTCTCTAAACCAATCCCTATCACTTGGTGAATGGTTGGCATTGCTGCATTTTTCACTTGTGAGTGGAACTAATGTCCCACTTGGATTAGGAGTGAAAGGGAGGTAAATCCTCAGATAAAATTCTACAGCTAATATGGTAATATATGGACGTTCGTGAAGGTCTGGAGAGCAGGCAGACACAAGCATGTCCACAAACAAATCTTTGGTGCTCCTGCCAGCAGCAGTTTAAAAGGTTAGGGTACAAATGGTTAGACTACAGGACAATTAAATGAGGGGACCCAGTTAGAAATATTCACACTTCCAATGCAGGTAACCAAATACTCCCAGAATCTCCCTAAGTGTTCATGGTCATTCTCTCTAGCGTATGATTTTGGAGCAAATAGTTTCTCAGTCCAGAAGCCTGCCTGTAAAGAATACTATGCCGAACAGTACTGTTCCTTTCTTTTCCTTCTGTTATCTCTGCTGTATGCCTTATCTCCCACTTGAAGTTCTCAGAGGGTGCTCTTTTTCACCTCCTCCTTATTACATTGGTATTTAGATAACTGATCTTACTTCTGTTAGCCTAGGGCAGATCACATATACCCTTTTCCAGGAGATAGGTTGGTGAAATTTTATCCTTAATTATGGAAAGAATTGGCAAGCCAGTTTCAGTATCAGCAAGCGCTTCAGTCCGTGGAAGTATTTAGTATAGAATACAGGGTTCTCTTTCCAAGGTCAGAAAGAATCTTCTACCTAACAGCTTGATGAAGCTTAAATGGAAAACCATCTCTAATGACACAGGAAAAAAATCCTCAACTGAGTGACATAGAATATGGATCACATTTAAGAGGCTCCAGGAGGTTTAATTCCTGAGTTATTCATCTCTCTCATGTTGTATCCATATCTCCTATCTTTCTCTCTTAGATGATTATTGCAGTCATTGAGTTTCTCTATTAGAAGTAAACAACAAACAAAATGAACTTTGGTCTTTTTTTTTCCAATATATGTATTTTTAAATTTTAAATTGTTATTATAAAGGTGATGTACAGAGGGGTTACAGTTCTATAAAACTTTTATCCCCTCAGAGAACAATGAATTTATCAGCCTTATCTAGAATTATTCTGAATTCCACATATTCTGATGTGTATGCAAATCACCTGGACATTTTGTTAAAATTCTCTTTGTGAGCAAATGCAGCAGTGGTACTTCTTAGACACTAAGTTTAATTAAACAACTTGTGGAGGGGGACAGAAAGGAAAAACTTGGAGAGAGCAAGGGACAGGATAACATCATCAAAAAAGAAATGTACTCTACCTGACTTATGTAACTGTCACCCCTCTGTTCATTACCTTTATAACAATAAAAAATGGTTTCTAGCTTGTTTAGATTCTGTTTGTAAAGCTTTGACTCTATAAACTTTTCACTCATGCAGAAAAGTAGCACCTAGTGCCTGAGCAGATGAGGTCGAAGCTGCTGGCCTCCAGACCACACACCCAAGCAGCACATCTCTAGTGTTGTGAGGTCTGATAGAGAAGCATGTGGTTCACTGAATTGAATTTAAGTTCAGTTTGTTATTCTCACTAATCACGTTTCTACTTCTCAATAGCCACATTGGTCAAGTGGCGTCCAAATTAAGCAGCCCAGAACAGAATGTTTTCATACTGTCAGAAACATCTATTGGACAACTCTCCTCTAAAAGATGGAAAGTTCAATTCTAGACTCAGTCTACTGGTACAAATAAGACCCCTGGAAAGGTCCACTGGCACCGATTGCCAGAGAAATGGTCTGTGTGTTCAGAAGGTGCATAACCATTGAAGCCACAATGTCATCCAAGCTCCATGAGATTGCTCTTGATACTCTTCCTCCTTGGGAACATGGAGCCCATCACCTTTCCCGCATCAGCAACACGTGTGCATACAATTTAGCCCTTCATTTTACATGCTGGCTCTGGCTTTCACTTTTGTTCTCCTGATACACATTTCTGACTAACGAAGTATAGAGTAGTTCCTTTCCTATGTGGAATTTTTTATGTGGCAATTACATGTATTATGAAACTCAGGAAGTTAAAATAGGTTGATAATAACTGAATCATAACAGTGACAATAAATAACAATAACAGCAATGAACCAGAAAACTGAACGCATATTCGTAAAACATTAGGTAGATGGCAGATAGATAGATCGATGGATAGACAGATAGCCATATTTAGATCCTTTAGAAATGTCAGTTTGTCTTCATGATGGCTTTATATGGTTTTAATTTAATCCACAATTAGCTCTTATTTTATTAGAGCCTATTAATTTCAATGTCTTAGAGGGCAGAGTATACGAATGTCCCAGGTGACGCCTACCTGCTTCCAATTTAGCTCTGGAGAGGTTTTCCCAGTGTGTAAATGTCACTCTCTGACGCATCGCGCTTGGGCTGAGCACCGGAGGCGTTGTGTAATTCCCGTCCACCTTATCCGCTGGACTTGCTTCAATGGGGACAAGACCTTGGTGGTGCTAAGTACGTGGCACACTTCTCAACGCTTCTCTGTGACCAAGGCATGGTTTAGACTGTGACATCACATGATCTCCGGTGCCATTCCTTCAGAGTCACATGAGTATTTAGCATTTCTGTCCTCTGAGAATTGGCCCGGCAAGCATACCTTTTGCCTTAGCATGTGGTTATGTGAGATCACTGCCCTAGATAGGGACATGGGGTTGATTCTCTCAGGTTTCTACTAGGAAAAGTGAATTGCGTATTGGCTGCAAGTTAACGTTAATACCTCAGTGAGCTTTGGCCTCACTCTAGATAAATGCACAAAGAATCAACCAGGGCTGTGATTTTCCTAAGAAGTGTGACGTGAATGGTGTTCACAGTGGTGGAAAATGGTTATTTGATGTGTCCTCTCCTTTTTAAGATTAGAACCAGTGGCCTCCTGAAAGTCAGTCTGATGGGGATAAAACAAATCATCTTATGATCCTTCTTAAAGGTGACAAACAATAGGTCCTAAGGGTTGTTGAAGGCAGCTTCTGACTTTGCCTTCGGTAATGCACACCTCCTGGCATTAAGAGCCGTGTGTTACCACCTTCCCTCAATTTTTGGTGAGATTTAGTAATTTGTTTCTATGTGGGACACTAGGCCTGGGAGTTCACTTCTAGGATTATATTCCATGGAAACACAAGTTCCATTTTTCTAGCAGACTCTCTCTACCAATTGATTTCTTACTGGCTTGGATGACACAAGATGCCATGTAGAGTAACTTCCTCCAACTTGACCTTAAGCCACTAAGCTTAGAAGTGAATGCATTTCCAGTTGAGCCTTTGGATGACATGTTAGCTATGGCTGACTCTCAATCGCAATCTTACATGATCTCCTGAAGCATACAACCAGCTAAGCCAGGTAAAGATTCCTGATCTCACACACTTTTGAGAAAATAATGTGTGTTAAGTTATGAAGTTAGAGGTTATTCATTCTTAAGCAGTTGATGACTAATACAGGTATGTATATGGTGAGTAGATTTGTGAACAATCTGTGTAGACATATATATGTGCCCACTTAGCCTTTAATGATGCTTGTTGATCAATGATATATCTCATCCTTAGCAGCCTGCAGCTTGTAAGCAAAGACAAGACAAGAATATGCTATTAACTTTAACTGAACTGAGGAAGGAGAAGAATCAAGCCATGCTAGCTCAGCTCCTTGAACCAAATTGACCTGCTGATGAGTCAGTTTCTCTTCCACTGGGGACAAGTAAAGATAGGAGAAGGTCTAGGGTCTTTTCTCCAAAGAGATCTCTCCAACAATGGCAGTGAAAATGGCTGAGCAGCCTTGAGTCCTGTGGGTACTCAGGGACCAGTTAGTGACTCATCTGTGCAGGGAGGAGTGAGGCTGGGAGTGTACGATGCAGGATTGGGCAGAGGCAGTGGTGGAGTTCTGAGGCAGGCCAAAGGACAGCCTCAGCTGAGTGTACAAGAGATGCAGGCACTAAACAGCCCATTGGAGCTTACCTGATAGACTAACATGGTTTGGTAGACCTTTCTACTACCAGCCTCTGCATTGGATGTAGGCTGCTCTGACAAGACAGATTTAGAGATTAGATTTTCTCTGCCCCTGTGGGAACCTCAATGAGGCTGGCAGCTAAAGGTGGAGTCTTTCCAGCACTCCTAGCAGCTTGGGTAACAATTCTTTTCATTGGTGGGACAGTTTAGAATATAAGATCACCATGTGTACTAAGCCTATAAATATTCCCCCAATCCCATCTCTTTTGTTTTTCCTCTTCTTTATTGTCAAAGTGAAGTACAGAGTGGTTATAGTTTTATATGTAAGGCAAGTACATTTCTTATCCAACTTGTTACCTCCTCTCTCATTTTTCCCCCATCTCCCTCCTCCCTGGCTCCCTTCCCCCACCATGAGTTGTACAGTTGGTTTACACCAATTGGTTTTGTAAGTATCACTATTGCAATGGTTTGTCTTTCTATCCTTTGTCTCTCAATTTTGGTGTTCCCTTTCCCTTCCCTAGTTCCAATACACGTCTATATACAGTATCCGGGTTACTACGATCAGTTACAGTAATAGCAAGAGTAAAACCACAGGAAGGGAATACGAGAGGAAAAAAAAGGGTATGGTTTTACATGGTATGTTGAAATTAATTACAACAATAATATACCACTTATTTCCATAACATGGAGTTCATTTCCCATCTCTTCATGCTCAAGCTCACTTAAAAAAATGACTCTAAGTAGTGGAGGTAGTTCCTGAAGCTCAGGTTGATTGTTTCCTTGAATATCTTGCTAACTCCTTCAGTCACACACTCTTGTTCTGATGACGATCTGGTGTTTGTGGAGCAGGAAGCCATTCTCACTGGAGTATCCTACAACATAGACGGGAATAATAGCATGTACAGATGTGCTAGGAAGGAGGGAATACCTGGCTGCAAGACCAGAAAGGTGGGCTGGTGCATGTTTAGGTAGGCAGCTATAGATTGTAGTAAGGAACTGAAATTCTTTGGTTAATGAAATTAACATTATTCTCTAGGACACCCAATGAGTTAGGTCTGTCTTTTAACCCAGCAATATTTGGCAATTTAGAGTATAGACTGAAGAAGGAAGAGACTGGAGGCATAGACACAAATGAAGAGATCAAGAATCCCTTGAAGACATATTTGATCCTTATTAGGGTTGCATCAGGGTGAAGAGAAAGAATAGGGAACTTGCGGAGAGAATTGTGGAGGTTCAATTGACAGGGGTTCGATGAGATATGTGAGATGAAAATGAGGGCAGAATGAACTTGTTACCACTTGAGCTACTGTGCCTGTGAAGGAGAGAAGCGAGGATCTTTTCGATTGCAAAAATACAAAAAAAGCATTATGAATATTTTATTTTCTCTTGTTTCCTACTAACAGTCTTACAGGCATTGAAAATTTGGATGAACATTAGAACAACATTCCTGAACCTTAGCTCATCGTTGATGATGATCATAGTAATCCCATCCATTTATTGTTTTTATTTTTCACCCTGGGGCAATTCCCTTAAATCATTCTACTAATCCTTGTTTTAACTCTATAGTACTGCAAATCATTACTATGAGAATCTACAGATGGGAAAAGAAAAATGGTGACAAATGGGCATCACAATGGTGTGACTGCAAAGATCATGCTTTATTCTGAGAATCAGCTAAAAGCCTCACTCCAACTGTTGAGACTTCCTTGCACTTGGGCCCTAGGATCATTCCATCCCTGCTGATACTCTTCACGTCCTAGAACTGGCCACCAGAGGGTTAAGGATCAAGTACCTACCTGATCAGGCAGACAGCATGTGCAAAGTAATTTGTGCTGTGGAATGTCATCAACGTGTGTTGAGGGGGAAAAAATGACATTGCTGTTGTGTTTACAGGTCCTAATTAAATGTAGGACCAAATATCATAGTTTTTTTTTCACCAATGTTATCTGTCACTCCAATGAGATAGCTGGGAATGGGACCATCAGCTTTATTTTCTCTTTTCACAAGTGTGCACTTATTCACCATTCAATTTTGATTCAAATACTACCTAGAGGATCTGATGCCCTCTCTTCATTTTTCAGTGCATATCTTCTGTCTGAATAATACTTTACTTTGTCTTTCTCCAGTAGAATAGGCTTATCTGGCTACTAAGAGGCAAGACCGAGTTTCAAAGATGAGATGAGCAACTAACTCCAAGTTCACTCTTAGATTTCCTTCATTGCATTTAGGGATTGTGTAGGCCAAATAGCAATCAGAAGCACCTGGCACCAGTGGTTGCCTATTGTGTCTATTTGTTTGTCTATCAACGTAAAGAAAATTTACTCTAATTCTATTATGGTTAAAAATACAGTTTGAGTGATGTGAATGGAAGTTTTTTCTTGACCTAGAAAAACAGAACAAAACAGGAGACAGATTCATCCTGGAGAGTGACAAGGGACAGATGACATCCAGTTGACCCAAGGATTTGCATAGAGTTGTCATTGTTTTTGTGAAATGCTGTGGACTGCTATGCTATTGAGTTGACTCACAGCATTAGAATTTGGACTTTGAAAATAAAGACAAACAGATAAGTCTTGGTGATATACAAAGGCTGGCCTCTTTTGCCTTGGGTTTGCAGACAGGGATTTCTGTGTCGTTCAGTGATTAAGGGTGCCAAATGTAGCCAGGAACCGTTGCAGTAATCATAGATGTTGTTTTTCCAATTGGGCCAATCTGCCAGACTGGCAGACAGAAAACTAACAGAAATATTAAATATAGACAGCTTCTATAGTTGAATCTTGTTTTTCCCTCTCTGCTGGAAGCCAGTATAAAATAGTAGCCTGTATGTAGGTCATTAAACACACATACAGATACACTCAGCACGTTGTGTATTCACACTGTTAAATTAAGCCTTTGTGGACTTAAAAACTGGGTGCCAAAACAGTTGTTCCAGCTGTATGAGGGGATTGAAGCGGTCTTTTATTTATGATATTTTACCCAGATACTGTCTGCTGGCTCCCTGTCTCCCCGTGAAGGAGGGACCCTGTTCTCTGTTGATCTGCACACCTCAGGGATTCCTTTTAGGGGAAACACTGATTTTTAGTTTCCAAATTCACACTCCTGAAGTCTCATAAATTTAATGGATTTGTACTTGGAAAAGTTGATAGACTAGTTGGTTTTATTTCCAGGATTTGTTTCCACGCATGGCCAACAAAGATACATAATTATGTGCAATTCTTCTCTTGGCCACAAATGCATCAGAAATGAACTTCGCTTCTCTGACCACAATTTATGGAGAGTAGTGCCCTCCCCTCCAATTCAGAGAAATGATGTTGCAATTACATTGCAGCATGGAGATGTGGCTTACCCAGGTGCCCCTGGGATACAAAAGGGCCCTCTGTAGCCTGCGTGGCATCGTGGTATTCCTTCTTTATGAATAAGTATCCTTCTATTTTCTCACTTTGGGCTGAAATGTATTTCTACCTCTTTTGCTCAGGCAAAGAGAAGTTTAATATGATTCAAAGGGAACTTTCATTTGGCAGAATCAGTTCATGCTCACTTAAAAATACCTTTCAAATCATCTGATGTAGTAGGAGGGAAACATACACAGACTGGTGGGCCCCATCATAGCTGATGTAGAATGCTTACCTTCACCTCCTCTTTCCATCCATGGAACTGGCAAAGGACATGATAACATGGTGGGAAATCAGTGCTTTTTGAAAAGTAGGAACTTTTAATATTAAAAGTGTCATTAACTATGTACATGCTTCTGGCTTGGGTTAGAATTATTTTTTTTCCCTCTTCTTGAGGTTATATGATCCTTTTGACCAATGCAGTAAGTAGAGCTATGAAAGAAACCTTATCTTTTTCCATTTAAAACTCTTCTGGATGGACTTAGAGCTGTGGATCTGAGCTGAAAAAACAAAGAGATTCATGTTTCTCTTCAATGTCTGTGAAGCAGAGAATAAGAATGAGGTAGAATGAGAAAAAGAAAAGAAAAGCACTAAGAAGGAGAAAATTTTCATTCCTTAAACAATATATATCCCAAGACAAAGAATATAAGTAATCATTTCTGAATAACTATACATTGGAAATTCTGATGTTTGTTGTTTGTCTAATCCCTTCACCCAGATTTTTCAACATTATATTACATAATAACAAACTCTTTTTTTTTTCCTGGCCCTGGGCTTGAACTCAGCACCTGAGCATTGTCTTCTTTGTAGTTAAGGCTAGTGTTCTACCACTTGAGCCATTGAGGCACTTCTGGCTTTTTTTTTTTTCTGAGCAGTTTACTGGAGATTAGAGTCCCACAGGCTTTCCTGCTTGGGCTGGCTGTGAACCACAATCCTCAGATCTCAGCCTCCTGAGTAGCTAGGATTACAGGCGTGAGCCACTGACACCTGGCAACAACATACTTATACCCCAACGTGTGACCTAGTCTAAGGTCTGGTGGGATGACAGCAGTGCTTTGCACTGATGACTAGTCCTTTCTTTTATGTGCATACTTGATTAGAGTACTCAGAACCCTTGGAACCTTCCAGCAACCCTTTGTATTTGTCCTCACAAATGACCACAAATGTCGTGGTTTGATGTGACATCATTTTATCCTCCTACCCTTTTGCAGGCAGGCCAGATGTCCTTAGTGATTCTTACTGGGCTACAATCAAGTGGGTGGCACGTCTGTGGCCCTGTCTGGAGGCTGTAGTGAGAATGTCCCTGTTGATTTCCAGCTTATAGACCTTACCCTATTCCTTCCTTGCTTGTCTCATGAACTCCTGGTAATTTCAAAGTCAACAATGGGTATCCATTGTATAGCTCGAACCTCTATTTCTCTCATCACAGCTCCTTCTCTGACATTGACTTCTCTTCTTGCGATTTTGATGAGGCTGCCATCTTGGAACAACCTTCTCGTTGGTCCTGAGATGTGCTTTCAAGCCCTCTAATAATGTATCATTTCCTCTATTCCCATTTGGGTCCCAGGATTCTAGCTGTGTTCTTGGGTTTTCAGGTTTGATCTCTTCCACTCCTATTCCCAGCCCGGGTTTGGACTGAGTCCTAAACTCAGCTCATTTATCATTTATGAAAAAAAAAAAGATTTTAGCCACAGGATTTTTCTGCATATATTAAGAAAGTCTACTTTTAAACTCACAGCTTATTAGTTTTTGAATAATTAAAAGTAACTTTTGGGAAGTGGTGCTGTGGCTCAAGTGGTAGAGTGCTAGGCTTGAGCTGAAGAGTTCATGATAGGGCCCAGGCCCAGAGTTCAAGCCCCACGATGGACAAAATAAATAAATAAATGATATGCTATATATCTAGTGTGCTTTTTTAAAAAAAAAGAAATAACTTTTGGATGGGAGCTTTTCTGTTTACCTGGAAGTAGGTTTCTTTAAGATGCTTTTTTTTTTTTGAAATAGAAAATATGCTAGCTAGAGAAAAGTAGCCAAAGTCAAGAATTTCTTTGGGATATTTCTATGCTTCCCACCACATTTGGGGCTGTTTGGTGATGGCTGTGTCTTGCAGAACAGAATTAGGAATGCTGTGTCCATTCAACCAGAAGTGGTAGAGGCGCAATGGTCCAAACTCCTGTGAAAGGAGGCATTGTCTTCCTTGACAGTAAGGTGAAGAGAATCTTCCTTGCCTCTAAGACAAGAACAATGATGGGAGAGCTGTAGGGAATTTTCAAAACCGTGAAAAGGACTTGATTTAGGGTATGATGAATTCGAAGTGGATTTTGGAGAGAAGCCACAATGAAAGCTAGAGAATCATCTGCAGCTAGCATGTGCCTAGAAACCCCACCACCTTCCAGCTCTGAGGGACATAGAATGTAGCATCAGAGTCATCAAGATAGGGGAAGTCTCGCATCTGTAGCATCCTACGTGCCAGCTTCTAGTTGCCAACCAAGTAGTTCTTGCTCAGAATAACATTTGACGGTGGCTTGTGCTACACAGTGTTGGAAGGCATGGGTTTCAATTCTGGCTTTCCTGATTGACTAGGTGGCCCTAGTCAATACATGTAGTGTCTTCGAAAATATGTAAAAAAAAAAAAAGTGTGAAATGTGTTAATAGCCTTGAGGACTGTAGCATAGGTCAACTATGTAGCACACTTCCCAGTACAGAGAGGGGACCATTAAGCTCTAGCTTCAAAATGAATATTCTTGCATTGGGCTCAGTAACTTAGAAAATAAACTTAGAGAAGCAGCTGCAATTCTGTGGCTTGGTATTGCCTTTCCTAAGGGTTAACTTGTAATCCTCCTCTACTTTCCAGAGGACTGACTTCAAAGTTTACCCTCTCTACACTCTACAATTTGAATTTGTACTCCTTTGGGTTCAACTGTGAAATTGTGGTATGCCAGCACTTAACGTGAATTGCAGCTAGTTTGGCATTTCATAGATCTTAAGGGTGGTTTCACATTCTATTGTATCAAAGGTTAGAGGTCAATTTAAAACATGATAGCACTGGACAGTAACAGCATTTGGCACCTCAATCTCCCTTTTTATCCAGTGTGAAGCATTTTGGAAACCCTAACCTCAGTGGGATTCTTAGATTTGCTCTGTTTTGAATTAGTTTCCCCAATCTGGGTGGTAAAATGCAACCAGGGAGGTTAAATGAACTGGTTCAAGTTCAAAAACAGAGAGAATTTCTAAACTAAGATTCATATTTAAAACTTCAGCCTTCTTTTCCCCCCCTTTGATTTGTTTTGTTTCTCCCTTCCTCTGGGCTTTCTCTGGAGTCAAATGCATTCTCTTCTATATCTTGAAGGAAGTGACATGCAAGTATATTTGTTTAATTTCTTACCTTTTTTGAGTGAATAGAGATTTTATTCTTAAACAGAAAAACATCAGGAAGGGAAGTGGGAAGAATCTTGCTGTAGACACAACAGCCAGTTAGCATGATGCCTTATAAGGTCATTGCAGAGGGAACTGTGAAGACTTGCTGGAGAAGCAGGCTTAGGCAGGAGGGGGAAAGCATGGGGATTCTAGAAGCTGGCACTGGACAGGGAGCAGTTTAACACTTCCACCAAGCCCTTGCTTTTCATTTCTAATATAACTTTCTTGTTGTTACCCAGGTGTTATAAAGAGGGGTTATCATTTCATAAGTTAGGTAATGCGTAGAATTCTTTTTTGAACAATGTTATCCCTTCTTTTGCTTGCCCCCAGTTCCTTGCTTTTATGTGCTAAACTGGAATTTGCACAGACCTCCTCAAAACTCCTGCCCTTTGGATAGTTCTAGGGCTGCTACTGCTGGATCTAACAATTTTCCAAAATGGAAATTATTTATAAGAAGTTTATGTGGAAAAGGACCAGAGAGAAAAGGGGAAATAAGAGAAAAGATGGAAAAGAAAAATATACTTTCTGAATAGCAACTGAAGAAGATAATGTCCTGGCAAAAACTGAAATATCACAGTATTTCTTTTCTTCTTCTTCTTCTTTTAGCAAAAGAAAGCAGCTGAAACATTTCAGGTTCAATTTTAACTGCATTTAATGACAGGTTAGCATGATAATAGAAGGTAGGCCAAACCTCAGTACTGACATGGGTTTGAATTTGGTATAAGAGGATCTGTCCTGTTCTAGGATAAAAGTTTGTTTGATGTGCAAATGATTGTCCTATGTGTGAAGCTAGATCCCTTTTGATTGTCTCACTGACCTCCTGATGATTGAAAATTACTGCAGTGGTGATTTTCCTGTCTCTTGGTAGAGAGAATAGCTGTCTCTGGGTTGGTTACTATAGGTTTTTTTTTTTTTTTTAAACAAGTACTGTTTTAACATTCTGGTCCATGCAGCCTCAGAACATCAGGTGGTTCTTTCTATTTGCCCTTGACTTGATCTAGAGACAAAGAAAAGCAGTAGAATTCAATCTCCTTGGCCTGTTGGCACATTGAATAGCCGCCCATCAACTCACTCTTTCCAGCTCATACCAGAACAGACAGCCTTGTTTATTCTACACTTGTGGTCAAACATTAAAACTTGTAGCCACTGAAATGTTAGTTTGAGTGGTGTTATAGAATTTCTCTGAAAATTTTTTACCTTAGTGCTGTACAGTGTCCCATTGAGGACCCAATGGGAATGATGTATCTCAGAGAGTTTCAGCTCTCTTTCTCTCTCTAGCTTCTTTTTTATTAGCGAAAATTAATTGTACCAAGGAGTTTCATTATAATAGTTACATGCATTTATACAATCAAATCCATCTACTCTACGTTGTTATTTTTTTTAACATCTTTCCTTCCTCCACTTTCCTTTTAAATTTTTTGGAGGGTTTTCACACACACACACACACACACACACACACACACACACACACACACACACTTCTGTAGCATTTATACCAATACATCGTAAAGTTACACCTTGGTGGGAAGTTGCAGAATATGAAATATTCCTCTGATAGATATAAGCCACCTAACATGGAAGCCCAAGGAATATATCCAAATAAAAAGATTAGAATACTGCTCATCTTGAAGTTCTATTTTCAGAAGCAGGACGTCAGTACTTATAAGAGTCCCAGATTGTTACTTCAGTGATTCATTCTGACGTCTCCGAGTTGTGAGGGTCTCAGTCTTGCACATCCTGTCACATCCAGCATCCTCTGATAAGGGCTGAGGATCCCATGGGGGCCACTGTGCATTCACCTGTTCATTCCTGACATGGATTTTTTTAAAAAATGAAAAAACAATGGATCTATGAAAGAATATATACTTAAGGTTCACTGAAAGTCACTCGGCAGTCACGTAGAAGGCTGTACTATAAGGTCAAATGGAAATCTTTGTTTTCTCTGACAATGTCTTATAGTAGTCTCTAAATTAATATTTAAAAGTGCTTGGCTTTGAGCAGTTATAATGCACTTGGCCATACAGAAGCCACGCTGACAGGGCCTTCCTTTGTTGGTTAATTTGGGCTCTTCTGGTTCATCTGTTTACTATCTTGCCATTTTTACCTCAAATCGGTAAGAAAGGAATTGCCTTTGGAGAAATCTCCCTGTTCAGCAATTCTTCTACACTAGTCCTGAAGTCCTTTATCTAGAATCATTATCTGAAAATTATGGACATGGTCCAAGTTCATCTCACTTTCCAGTGATAGAATACATACTTTAACCCATTATTTACTTAATCTTATCTGTTATTCTTCTTGGTAATGAACCTAGTAAAGCAAACAAACAAACATTTTTTTTTTACTATTCCATTCTAGCCAAGTTGACACTGAGGGCCAGATAACTAGTCCAGTGCTTCACTGTTGTTGTTTTGTCCTATTATGAAATTTACTCAGTCTAGTTTGGGGTGGTGTTCTGTTTCATTTCCTAATTTAAAAATAACTACTTTCCTAAAAATTCCAAACCAGTTTTCTGGTGTCTATGGTAGCAGTGACAATGTTCTTTCTCCATGATGGACAACCTATTCTGAGAAACAACCAGGCTCTTTGGGCAGATATTTCTTTTCAGTATTGCTTGGAGGGCTTCAAGACAGGAAGCTTCCAGAAGCTCGGTATCAAGCTTCTCCAATCATGTATGCTAAAACTAGGTTCAATCTTTAGTCCTAGCTTGTCAAAGAGTGATACTTTCATGAGACGATAATGTATTGACGGATATAGAGTAGATTCAAAGGAGATATCAAATAGTGTTGTAATTCCTTAGAAAGCCAACATCAAAGTTCAACAGAATAAAACACAAGGGTGTACTAAAAATGGGTGAGGTCAAAGGGTAAAGAGTAGGTGAATGAAGAGGAGAAGAGGGGGAAATACAGACAAGTTAAGAAAAGTGAAGGAAAAGAACTAGGGAAGGGAGGGCTGGGTGAGAATACTGAAAGGGAAAACATTCACCAAGATATTCTGTATTCCTAAAATGCTTTGTTAAATGTCAAGTCCTCTGTACAACTACTTAAAGATAATAATAAAAATTAAATGTAAAAGGAAAGGAAATAAAAGAAAAAATGTGGATCATGCACTTGCTTTGTGTTGCCATACTATATTGTGATCAGTAGCTAATGAAGCATTTGAAGCACAGTCCCAACTCTGAAACAAACTTTGAATAGTACTCACTTAGGTTCTTGGGTAGGCCATCCTACTTCTATTCTGAAGAAACTGATCTCCTTTGGTGAGCTAGGAGATAGGAACTATTATTCGAAATTCTCTATGAAGGAATTTTTTGTAATAATACAATAAGACATCTTTCTCACAGTATACGCAGTGCTCTGAAAGAAGGCACAGAGTTATTGTCTTCTTTTTAGTATAGGAAGTGTTTTACTTCTCAGAGGATACCTGTAACTAGATTTCCTGTTTCATCTTGCTTGAAATGTTTAACTTCAAGAATGTAGCTGACTTGGCAAAAGTCCCAAATTCCCTCCAAATTTTTGCCATATGACATGGGAACCAATATGGAATTGAATACCACTGAAAATGTGGACAAAGTTTCTTAGGGGAGATATGTAAATCAAGAACTAATATAACAATTCTGCACTACTTTGAGTATCACTCATATCTAGCTAATGAAACTTCTGAGGTGAATTACCCAATATTAACATAGGAAAGTACTTGTCTTCATATACCATATGTGGAAATACCACTTACAAAATAATAGCACTAAAAGTTAATAATAATGAGGACTGGGAATGTGGCTTAGTGGTAGAGTGCTTGCCCAGTGTGCATGAAACCCTGGGTTCGATTCCTCAGTACCACATAAACAGAAAAGGCTGGAAGTGGTATTGTGGCTCAAGTGGTAGAGTGAGCAAAACAGCGCAGGGTCAATGCCTAGGCCCTGAGTTCAAGCCCCAGGACTGGCAAAAAAAAAAAAAAAAGTTAACAATAATGGAATTTATTTGTATCGCTTCATCTTGCAAAAATGAATGTCTGAGCTATGTTTTTTTTCATATTTGTTATTTCTGATATGTCTTACATATACAGTGGAAGAGCTTTCCAAAAGTCTTATGTTTATTGTCTTTTAAGTTCTCTTTCCCTTCTGTTCTGAAATCTAGAACTTGGTGATCCCTAGCCGTGATTTCGTGTCTGCTTCTCTGAGAAACTCACCTGGGTGCATCATATCTCTGTAGTTGAACCCACAGTAGTTTTCCTACATCTGGAGGAGATATCGATGTGAAATAAGAGAAAGCCACATAGAATACCACCAGGATGAACTCTGGTGTTCTGTAGTTACTGGAAGAATTCCAACTGAAGGGAGCTTTTAGATGTTCCTCTCAATTTTTCCTTCTACCGGAGGAAGGAGCAGAGGACTGTTCTGTGCCTTCAGGGAAGGAGAGTGGGATGGAGGAATGCAGGATCTGGAGATGATTTAGGGTTAACATGGTCTGTGCTCATGTTGAGGTCACTTCTGTTCACGCTTTTCCATGAATCATAACACCTTACCCTAAAACGTCTACATGATGAAATCCTTTGCAGTGTACAATTTATAATGTGCCAATAAAAATAACTGTAAAAGAGCCCAGGAATGGAAGGGAAAGAAGGCAAACATACATAAGATCTCACCTTGTATTTAGTTTTGGAAGGGGTTAGGGGACTTGTAGCAAAATGAAGAGTTTTTCTGCATATGTGGTATAGTAACTTACCTAGAGAACTTATTCAGGCAAGAAAAATTCAGTCAATTTCAATCCCAGGTTAACACAGCATAAAGAATGTTATTTCTCCAGATTCCTGGTCCTGTCTTTTGATGGCCATGGGTATGTCCTCACTCCCAGAATAAATGGAGGTGGTGACTCTTTCATTAAATCCCCTTTCCAACACTCCTTCCTAAATTGTTGCCAGGACCTGTGGTAAATTATGGAACAATGAAGGGTTCCAGCTCTATCCAATTTGGTGGAGAAAGGGACAGTTACCTAGTGCATCAGAAAGTAGAGGCCTGTTATGAAAATTTCCGAGCAAAGCATTTCGTTCCAGATTTAGAGCATCAGAGAAGGCACCCAGGACAAGTGGAGACCAGATAAGCAATGAAGGTGGATCAATGTATCAGTCTGTCAAAGGAAGTATTTTTCAGGCTGAGGTGTGAGTATGTAGGTAAGGGATTTCTAGATCTAGAAGGACTGTCACAGTTATACACCCCTCATTTTGTGTAGTTTAATTATTAAAGTAACAGATGAAGGATCTATTGAAGCTCATAGAGCTGTCTAGTCATTCATCGGGAAGAAAACCCAAGACTTTTGATTTATAATGTGTTGATCAGTTAAGTTCCTTTCTCATCAAGCCTAATGACTTGGGCATCCCAGTCCTAGACTAAAATGTTTTCAAAAGAAGCTGATGAGGAGAAGAAAAATCAAGAAAAGAAGCTAGTAACCAAAAGACAGCCTCAAACAAAACCAAGGCAACATATACCTTTGCATTATAACAATCTAGAAAAGATTCAATTGCATTAAGAATTTCTTGTTCAGTACAGCAAAGATTTTAGAGTGTGGCTTGGAAAGATTTAATCTCAAGTGATTTAAATGCCTTTATCCTTTTTAAATCATTGAATGCCTACCTAATGAAATAGATGTAAAATAGCTTTCATTTGTATGGAGTGTTTCTATCTTTAAGAATAACAGGCCAGGAGTTACAGAAATGGTTGAGGGATCCCATAAATACGGATGAAGAAAATATCCTTTTGGTGCTTGACATACCACATTGCACTTATAATTATTCTTCAGCTACTTCTAAATACTACTTCTATTCACCATACCACTTGTAGGCAAATCTTTTACTTGGCACAGGTATACCTAAGTTCTCCGCAGTGCCTTAGGAAGCACCAGAAAGCATGATGCTGCCCAGAACTAGACCTTTGTAGGGAAAATATAACTGCTCCACTTAAAGACAAACCAATCACTCACTGAAATGAGCACAGATGTTTAGAAAAATTTTTTGAAAGTCAAATGCTACATAAAATGGAAAAATAATCAGTCAACATAGCTGTCACCTGGAAATCCCAGAGCATCAACTCTGTTAAAACTCCAGAGAGGTAGAACTCAGGCATCTATTTTTCATTGTTGTTATTGTATTGTTTTTTTTTTTTTGTGCCAATATGAGGGTATGAACTAAGTAAGCTGTTTCACTTAACACTGGTGACTGGTGTTCTCTACCTCTTGAGTCATAGTGCTACTTCCACTTTTTGGTGGTTAGTTGGAGATAAGGAGTCTTATAGACTTCCTGCCAACTTGGTTTTGAATTGTAACCTTCAGGTAGGTCCTTGCCTCCCGAGTATCGAGGTTTCCAGATTTGAGCCATGGGCACCTGACTTAGACATCAACATTTTAAATCAGTCGTTTAAAAAGCTGTACATGATGGAACTAATATGTGACTAGGTTTGGGAATCACTCTTCTAATATAACCAGCTATGTGGTTGGGGTGTGTGTGTGTGTGTGTGTGTGTGTGTGTGTGTGTGTGCATATGCATGCATTGCGGAGTGAATGAATGTTTGTATCCCTTATCCAAAGTATACACTGAAATCCAAATTCATAATGGTGTGACATTAAAAGGTAGGAGTAGTAGGGTAGTGAATTCATGATGATGTCCTTACAAAAGACCCAGTAGCCCTCTTTCTGTCACATTATGCAGTACAGAAAAGTGCCTTTCCCAGGGCAGGCCCATGCTGCCACCCTGATCTTGGGCCTCGCAAACTCTGGAACTGTAAATATAAATTTACAACTGACTAAGAGAGGAGGGTAAATGGTTAGGAAAGTTACTGGAGGGTCATTTTACAGGATATTCAAATGGAGAATCCAGGAAAAATGCATGATCTAAAAGGACACTGTTCTGGAATGGGGAGTGGAGGAAAATATGTCTGAAGGAAGCAGAGCATATCCTAAATCTAGCAACTATAGACGGGCCTTCATTTTCACACATTGAGAACAGTGAAGCGTTCTCAGCAGGGGTGAGATACACATCCACGTTCTGACTAGATCATCCCAATAGCCAGATGGAAATGAGATATTGGGGGTAATTTTAGTCTAGATTTCTTATCTGCTGTGGATGTCTGGATTAACTACACCTGTTTTAAGCTCTTTGATGTCTGTGGTTTGTGACCCATAGTCTTTCCCCACTCCTGCGTGAGTCACACTAGGAGAAGAAAGCCAATAGGCAAGTGAAAAGGGAAGGGAAGCAGGCTCAGTTCTGAGGTGAGAGAATTACCATAGTTAGGTGCTGTTTCAGGAGGCGCCTCTTGTGGCTAAGTATCATAAGCAGGCTATCTAGATTCTAGAGTTTCATTTGTTCTTTCTCTAGTAGGCTAATTGTCATCCTCCGCCCCTTCTAGGGTTTTTCTTCTAGGGGCTGTCTTCTAGGCTATAGCTATTTAAAAAGTGGTCCCCTGGTAGGGCAGCATCTGGGATCGCTCAGGAGTTTTATTCAACTGTAATATGTAAGATTTCACTCCATATCTAATGGGTCAAAATTATACTTTAACAATATTCACAGGTAATTTATACTCATTTTGAAGAAACACTGGTTTTGATCAGTGTTTTCAATCTCCCTTTATTCTCCATCTTACACACGCACACACACACGCACACACACACAACACAATACAACACATGCACACCTGAAAAACATGAAGCAAACTTTTCATGGTATAACCCATCCTTAGTCCATTTTCTATTCTAAATAAAACCAGGCATTGTTCACTGCACTGATGTTATAAGTCTCTGGTGTTTCAGAATGTGAAACTGTTTTTCCTAAAGCTTCAGTGATGTAACCCTAGGAATGGAATACTGCAAACATTCCTCCAGTTGGCAGGGAAAGCAAGTTAAATGGAAAACATTTACTCTACAACTATTTTTTCTCTGCACATTAAAATAAAAGACCTGGATTTTGCCACTACTTGATAGCTAGCAACTAAGTGCCAGGATGAATAAAGAAGAATAAAGGAAGAGAAAACTAATATTCATGGAAAAAGAACTGGAAAGAACCAATAATGCCTTAACAATGAAAATAAAAACAGTGATAAGCATTTGGTTAAAATCTAATGTAACATAAACTTAATATGGATGATTTTTTAAAGGAGAAAAAATTGGTCACATGCTGTCATTAAATATATCCAATGCATGAACATTTAATCATTGCTCTGGAGAAGTAGTTCTCTATTGTACAGTTTGGTAGGATGGAGACTCCACAGCCTGTTAAATCTATCCATTACCTCTTTACAAACAGCAGAGAATATAGTAATCAGATGGAACATGTTCACTGTATAAGCAAATTTTTGTGGTTTGCCCTAGCAAAGTGGTAAGAGATGACTCTTATTTGAATCACAATGTACGCAGGCCTTGATGTCTAGTGATTGCAAAATTACTGTCCTCAGATGCCGTTGATGGAAATGTATATCGGCACACACTTTGGGGTTAACCAAACAATCCACAACAAAGTCCAATGCCAGTGAAGAAGCAAGACCAAAAGTAATTCATGACCCCCTGATCATCAACTGTACTTCCTGAAAACTGGCAGGAATTCCATGAGTTGTGTTGCCTTAGAGTTGGGCAACCTAGCTAGCATTACGTGGTCATGTAGCATCCTTAATTAATGTCATTAGTAGGCTCTATCAAAGCAAGAGTTGAGTTTTGTGCACACATTTTACTAGCCCTTGGTAGTTCATATCATAGGTATTCACTATATAACCTTTGAACGTATGTAGAAATGCCAGTGTATAAAAGATAAACTATTTAGCTCAGAAAAGAAAGATCATTTTAAGGAAGTCTAAAGTACCAACCATAAATTAGGAACCACTGCTAGAGAATCATTAATGATTGAATCCCCAACTGAGGTATTTTGTGACAGCATTGACATCCTGTAACTTAGTAAGGCAATAGTCTTAAACAACTTTTCTTTACCTTATTTCTGGGGAGTGCCAGTAAACTCCTGAGTCTTCCGTAGCAATTCTACTCACTTGTACAATCTTGGCTCTATATGGGTTATAAATAGGCTTAGATGCCAAGTTGATTGGTTTGTAATGGAAGATTGGATGGTTGCCTTGATTGACAAAGGATATTGACCCGGATTATTGGAAGGTAGTACTCAATTGAAAGGCAATTATTTGCCATTTGCTACAGCTTTTCCTTGTAAGGCTTTAAGGTCAAACACTACTCTGATCAAAATCTATACTAAGGTGGCCCTTTGGAATATTTCTCATTATACATTGGCCTCCTATTCTCCATGATCACATAACCAAAGGTATCTAATTAAACTTGAATTTCCCATCTATAACAAATACATTTTGGTATAAGTACATCCCACACATTGCATGGAACCTCCTTTCATAAACCTGAAGTATTAGACATTCACATTTAATTAGAGAACTTATAATTTTATTTCTAATTTGCACCTTCAATCATCACTTAGAACACTTCATAGTGATTGGAGATTTGAGTGTGTGTGTCAATAATGTCTAGCTTCAGGGAGCATGGAGACAATGAAATTGTTTTGTGTATCCCAGAGTAACCCAAGGTAAATAAGCAAACTAATCCTGAATTACAAACATTTGATAAACCCAAAGAATGTGGAAAGGGGAGTGAAGGGAGAAATGTAAAAGATTAGGGTCTGTGGAATGCAGGAATGTTCAATATTGAAAGTCAGGATTAACCTACAGTATACTTACAATAGACCTTGAAGTGACCCAGAGAGGAATTTAAAGCCAGGAAAGGAACCCGGCATTGCATTTGGTTTCCTCAAGTCCACAACATTTTCTAGGTCAGGGGTTCATTACTGGAACTCTCAATGCCTATAGTAAGCAGGCATTTCTTAAGAGTTCAGCCTCACATTCAAATTGGAGGAGAGATTGAAATTCTGCATGCAGTGCTAAAACATGGTGCCGGTGATCTTCAGAGCTCTGTAGAAACATGAGTAAAACAGGAGGAAATTATTTAAACGCAGTGACTCTGTGTCCTCTCTCCTCTGTCCTGGTCTTTCATTCTGTCAGGTTTCTATAAGTAAAACGTTTTGATATTTTATTCAAATATAGTATGTGCATGTCACTGTGTGCGTGTGTGTTTGCAATTTAATTTAAAACCATCTATATCTTATCCAAGATGCACCTTGTGTATTGTAAGGCAAAACAATAAAGCAGGTGGGAAACAGATTAAATACACGGCCTATTCTAGAATGATTTGCAGTCAGGTAGCTCTATTAAAGCTGATTTCCCTGGTGGCTTCACTGGAGTTTGTGGATGCTCAGCCGTTACAGTGTAGCACCACAAGTCTGGCTTCTGTTGGTGAATGGCAAGCACTCGGCGACATGTCTGGTGATTGCGGCTCTGTGGTGTGATCGAATTCTGTTGTATCCATCTGCATCTACCATGAATGTCTGACTTACAGCTTCTTAGAGAACCCAGCACACACTTCTCTTTTGCCTTACTGGCATGCGTTACTAAACACAGAAATGTCTGCAAAGCTTTCAAGGACTGAAAAATAACGGGGGGGGGGGGGGGTAAATGGTAACTACTGAATGCCTTTCCATATAAACCCTATCTGTTCAATAATTGCGGATGAAGAGCACCCACTACCCCCACCCCACTGATGCTGTTGGCAAACTCAGCACATTCTCTCGCTTCCCATAATCTCCTCCCCGCACCCCTCTCATTGGAGTATTTTCCGTCTGCAAGGGTCATTTCTGCATTACTTACGGAGAGCGTTGTCCCCAGGATGATGAAGGCAGGGGGTGGGGAACAAGATTATGTGCCAGGCAGATGGAGTTCCTCCAATGATTTTTCCTTCTGCAACAAGCGTGCTCCTTCTGCTGCTTCCCAAACAACCTTCTATGATTTTGCAGCACAGGCTATGGTAACTCTCCCCCATTGGGTGAAGGCCCAGCTAGGATGCAGCCCCTGTGGCTGTTTGCTGATACCTCAGCAAGCTGCAGTCATCGGGGAAGCGGACGGCTAGCTGCAGTTCTCACACACAGTTCTGCCCTCCCTGTCTTGCCGATTCGCAAGATGAATGTGGAATGCTTCTCTCTGCTTCAGCTTTGTCTTCCCGCAAAGGCAGTGTTCACGATGCAGAATAGAAAAGGCAGCTCAGACTGGGTGATATACATCACGTCCTAGTGCCCAGACATTAGAGCTGTTACTGCAGAGGTGTTTTCTGTTTTCCATGATGCAAGAGGAAGTCCCATTCTTTTCATATACCTTTGGTTTTTTTCTTTTTGCCGTGTAACTGTTGCATTTGGAATCTACTGGGGGAAATACAGTGATGGATTTTATTCTGGATGGAGAAATGTGCTAAGCCTGTACAGGTGCATACATCATGGTTGGGCTCAGCAGTTAGACCTTGCTCTAGAGTTCAAAGCCAAAAATTGGGCAGCCATTCTAGATGCACAATCACTAAATTCCAGATTGCACAAGTATTGCAAAAGGTGTAGAATTTTGAACAAGGAACAGCTGAGCAAATGTCTGCAATGTTCCTTATGTGTTTGACTTATTAGATACATTAATAATTTAGTAGCATTTAGTAGTGTTACTAGCATCTAAATTAACGAACACTGTCTCATATATGCATGATGGCACCCCAATCTGAATGTATGACATTCTGACTTCACATGCTTTGCATAATAAAAACTGGATTTGTAGAATTTTAATAAACCAAGCTTTGTTTGACCTCTATCATGAGGAAACAGATGTGCAAAGTTTGATATTTATTTAGTGATCACTAACTATGTAGCTGGCATAGTTGTAAGAACTTGGTGTGAATTTTCTAATTTAATCCTTACATGTACTATAATCTCCACTTGATGAATGCAAAACATTGGCTCATAAAGGTTAAAAAAAGTTACCATAAAGACTTGGTAATGCAGTTTGGATTTTGACTCAAGAAGTCTAATCTCAAGTAATAATCCCACTTATGATTTCTGTACCAGGTCAGTTTCTTTGAAACAGTGTATCAAAATATCTTTACTGTAAGATAGGCACTTAGCAGTCTGGTGAGTGTATTTATTATTTCTATCCCCATCAGAAGGTAGTACTAAAAACTCTTTGCATTCTTATGAAATAATCCACAGTATACATGTATTGTCTTTTCTCAAGAATGGTTATCTCTTTCAGATCTCGTTCTAACAGTCCAGGGAAAGCTGGACTGGTACATTCCCTACAATCCCGGGTCCATTGTGTTGTCAAAATCACGTTAATTAGGCTGGTTAAGCAATGAAAGGTTATAGTACTTTGAGTCCTGAGTAAGAAGAACGTGTCCCAAAGGTTGGGAGAAAAACTACAAAGTTCCAAGAACCTTCCTTAAGTTTAAGACACCTAATAATCCCGCATATGCTATAAAATGCCTTTTGAAGACAAGAAATTCAACATTACCTTTTTTCTATCGCTTACCACTAAGGAAAGAAGAGCACAGTGGTTGCCACCAGCACAATTAGCTCTGCGGCTCTGCTTCATTTACTTGTGAAATGGAAGCCTAGAAGCTTTGATTGGGCCCAGTGCAGGAAAAGGTCCTTTAACAAGTTCAGGTTTCTGTACAAGAAGTCCTGCCATTTGGAGGTTACAGCTCAGCAGACTATGTGGCACTCATATTAAAATAACACAATGGAGTTCACTGTGAAACCCAGTAGAGGAATTACAACAAAGATCCCAAAGGACCATGACATCTGTAGCAGATAGCTTCTGCTCAGTAAAGTAAGTTCTGTCCCATTACTGGGTGATGATGGCCACGACACAACATGCTGTAGGTTCTTCCAGAACTCTCAAGTCACAACGTTGAGTAGACTTATAAAGGAGAGTGCCTCCTATAGACACAGATTACATAAGAGCAGGACTGAAGGGCGAGCATAGGCTGAATAAAAGGTTATCATGCTTCCTCTTTTCCCACAAGGCTACTCTACTGCCTGTCTTACCACATAGCCTCGGTTGCTTTCATTTTGAGAGTCAATAACAGCTGTAGTCAGTGTTGGGTTTTCAGATAGTTCAACGGGGTCTGTAATCACAAGCTGAAAATGGACTGTATTATGCTATCATCTCATTCACAGCCAGTTCCAATTGTAGGGGCGGGGTGTGGGGGGGATTTTCCCAATGGTAAAGAAAGAGAAACAGCTCAAGTTAAGAATAGGTATGGCCTTT
Source organism: Perognathus longimembris pacificus (assembly GCF_023159225.1). Taxonomy (NCBI): domain Eukaryota; kingdom Metazoa; phylum Chordata; class Mammalia; order Rodentia; family Heteromyidae; genus Perognathus; species Perognathus longimembris. The sequence goes on from NC_063164.1 coordinate 9,447,196, forward strand.
TTCAGTGTGTGTGTGTGTGTGTGTGTGTGTGTGTGTGTGTGTGTGCGTGCGTGTGTGTGTGGCTGTTACTAATTGTTGCTATTGATTTACGAATTGAATTGTCAACTATAACTAGGACACAAAATAGTAAAAATACATCATTTACAGTATAGATATTGACATCAGAAAATCCTAGGGATGGGTATATGTATTATTCTCTTCATAGCCGATCAATTTCAATTATTTAAAAAATATTTTGCAATTTAGTACCCATAAGGACTGATAGAGCTTCACATTTTTTGATAATTCCTTGTAGTATACAAGTCTGAGATGAAGGGTTTAACCTAAAGAGAAGAAGTAAGACAAGTTTCAGGAATTAAGAATACTGTGTTCCTTTCCATCACCTATTACATGAATTAGGAATGTGGTAGTGGATTGGGGGGTAATAACATTTTGACTTTAACATTGAACATGTTTAATCAATCATGGTCTTTTTAAGGAAATGCATAGAAAAGAGTGTACCATGCTACAACCCCCCCCCCCCCATTGCTCTATTTTTATTTATTTTTTTGGCAGTACAGAGGTTTGAGCTTAGGGCCTTACACATGCTAGGCTTTCTCAACACTGTTGTGCATTTATTTATTTATTTATTTATTTATTTATTTATTTAGACTGATTACTCATAGGATAGGGTCTCACTTGTCCCCAGGGTGTATGCCTGAGTCTCAGTCTACTTTTTAGGCTCCCTGCCATTGCTGGGTTCACATACATGTACTACTGTGTCCAGTTTACTTCCAGGGGGACAGTATCTTTTCTGTCTTCAGGCTTTTCTACCTGGGCCAGCAATCCTTTCATCTCTGTCTCCCACATAGCCCAGGATGCCAGAAGTGTATCACTGTGTCCCATGATGAGTTGAAGGGTTATTGTGAATTTTTCTGCACAAGCTGGCCTTCAGTAATAATCCTCTCATTGTGAGGCTCCCAAGTAGCTAAGATTATAGGCGTGAGTTACCAGAATATGGCCATACTATAACTTTTTAAATTGTAAAAGATTAATATGGTAATATCTTCTACAAGTACAGGAAGTAGACAATCTTCACTTAGCTGGTGAGATTAAATAGGCTTTTTCTTTCAAAATTTGATATTCGTGACAAGAGTCTTAAAACATGTTTTTTCCCTTTAACATGTTAGTTCTATATTCAGGAATTTATCCTGACAATATCATCAACCATGAGGCAAATGTTGATGTATAAGGATATTTACTTATAATCTTGGAAAAGTAAACCCAATATGATGTCTGAAAACTAAGAAAGGATTGATGAAGTGGTGTTATGCCCCTAATATGGAATAATAACCATTAATTCACATTTTAGAATACTTAATGACATAGACACTGTACATTAAATAAAAAATGCATTTGTAGAATAATCCTAACTTGATTGAAAGGCATAACTTCCATTGGTGTGTAAATATTCCTAACAATTTTTTTGATTTCAGACTTTTAGTCTCCATAAGTTTTTCGTTGTTCCAACAAAAAATCAAAGCAACATCTATAGCAAAAACCACACCTTCAAAAGTCTAGGAAGAAAATGTAACAAAGTGCAAATTCTGGATTAGCAGTGTTAAGAAAAGCTGTAACTTTTAGAATTAATGTACCATCACAATTTCCACAGTGGCCTTACGTTGTTTTAATTAACAAGGGTTAATAGAAGTCTTCTCATGTAAAGAATACTTAACTTTGGTAACAGGTTGGTATCTTTATGTGGTAACTTAACGCACTATTTTGCACACAATACTGTGAAAAAAAATCAAAGATTCACTTCTATAAAGATTCCATTTTTTCCCTGTTTAACTCTCAGCTTAGTCTGCGTTCTAGGATTTGGTTACACATGTATTATGGGAACAGCCTTAAAATGCAATCTCTTCTTTTGTAGAGTATAAGTAGAACCTGACATCTTTTTCTTTGATGATTAGTCACTAAAAATGCCTTTGACTGTGAATGATTTATTTATTTATTTATTTTTTGGCCAGTCCTGGGCCTTGGACTCAGGGCCTGAGCACTGTCCCTGGCTTCTTCCCGCTCAAGGATAACACTCTGCCACTTGAGCCACAGCGCCGCTTCTGGCCGTTTTCTATATATGTGGTGCTGGGGAATCAAACCTAGGGCCTCGTGTATTCGAGGCAGGCACTCTTGCCACTAGGCTATATCCCCAGCCCTGACTGTGAATGATTTAGAATCTCTTCTCTTCTAAAACATACACATGTGAAGCCTGAAGCAAAGCAAAGAATTTTGGGGCATATGGCCTTTCTCAACTGCGATGACAAGAAGGCAGACTTTCATTCAGGAAGATGTTTAAGAAAAAGGAATTTGAATGTTATGAAGCATGGGGAGAAAGGGTCCACTTTCAGAAGATAAGAGAAAGTCAAAATCTCTGACTCTCCTGAATTAGAAAGGGGGTTATGAGTTATTATAAGCAGAACCCATACAATAGCATGTGCAATTCAAATTGGCAGAGATTAATATTTCTTCAAAGAAATCATTCTCTTTGTCTGTTTCTACATAATACTCTTTCATTTGGATTCACCTCTTTCAGGACAATGGAATATAGTACTTTTACAAATACAAGTCTTTGTACCACTATAGCACAATACTATAAGCTAAAATTTTATAATGAAAATCTCTCTGTTTTCTCACAGCATAGGGGCTGGGAAGTCCATGAGAAGTTCATTTCCTTGATGAAGGCAACTCTGCTTTGTAGTTGACACCTTGATAGTCTTTGGTGGGGAGGAACATTATGTTCTAACATGATAGAAGGCAGATGGGCAAGCCAGCTAGATGCTGTATGAATCCTCCTTAATCCCAGTTTCCAGGTAGGCTTCCGAAGGACCTGAACTCTTAAAGGCTCCCCTTCTCTTTTTTTTTGTCCCCAGGCCTTTATGTCCCACTGGGTTCCTGCATGTACAACCTAGTCTTCCATTGTGCCCTCTCCACATCCAGTCAACCTTGCCTCCCTTCTCACCTCTGTCTCTGCTGCACTAGTCCTCTCGCCACCCCTCAGTCTGCCCTGTTTTCTTTTTTTTTTTAATTAATTAAATTTTGTTGACAAGGTGTTGTGCAAAAGGGGTACAGTTACATAATAAGGCAGTGAATACATTTCTTGTGATATCTTACACCCTCGTTTTTCTTTCCCTTCTCTAGATCAGGTAGGCATATATACTATATCCAGTGTACCAAAATCATATACAGTAACCATGTGGCATACGCCAAAGAAAATTCACCTACAACTTTAAATGTAATGTTGACATTTAAAGGCTCCCCTTCTTAATCCTACCACATTGGCAACATTTTAATCTTAGAGTACTTCATTAAATTACAGCAATAGGACAAAGCATATTTCCCTTGGTCTCTCTGACTATCCCTTCCTTTCCTTCTCTGATCCTTCTTCCCTTGTTTTTCTTCTCTCTTCTCTCTGTGTTCTCTGATTTGGGTTGTTTCATAAGGTTTGATCCTAATTATGGCTTTAGAGGTAAGAATATACAACAGTTTGAATGTGCAAACCAATACTTCAACCTGCATAAGCTATAACTGCTATAGTCTGAGCATATTCTTTTGTGTCTGGGCTTTAACTTGTGCATTGTTTTGCTTTGGCAAGAATAGTCACAAAAAAGGGAGTGTCTTTCCTAGTTTTTAGAGACTTTTAGATGCCTCATGGCAGTTTTGAATGATATCCTCACTGTGGATTCACAACAGGAGGAAGTCATTTTTTTTTCTTGTTTCTTTCAATAATTTTTCCTGAACATCTGCTAAGAGTTCCCAGGGGTATATTTTGCAGAGGATTGAAAAATGACTGCTGGTAATGCTAAGAGCCTGAGACCTTCAGAATACGTAACACAGATAATATGCATGACGATTTAATACACCCATGAATGGATATGATATGGGGATCTCAGACCAGCTGCTCTCTCCTAAAGAAAAGCAGAGGAGTGTGAGCTGAAGCCAAAGTCCCGGCTTCACATTAGGAGCTAGGGAGGTTTCTGCTTCCATTATAAAGATATTTCCTTACTCAGAACACTGAATGTTGTTGGCTCTTGCTTGTTATTCCAAAATCGTACAAGGACAAAAAGAACAAAATATTAACTTCAAGTTTAAGCTGAGATGGGAATCATCCTATTCATCTGAACAAGTTATCAGTCAGTATTGAAAACAAGGAGGAAAAGTCTCCTCCTCTACCTTAACCTCCCTCACCCATATAGAATCTTCAGGGTTTGGAAACCACTTCAGGTCTCATGCTAACCCTCTGTCCATTAAGTTGATGTACAGGGTTACAGGCACAAGGCCTGCAACCCTACCAGCCAGTCAGTCCTTCTCCAAGACTGTGAGAAACAACAGTTCTTTGAATGTATTACAATGATCTGCTTTCTGTTTGACTTTTTAAATGCTCTTCTTAATGATCTTACAAGACAAGCATTATGGTCTTATGGTGACCTAACCAAAATTATCTACTTCATGAGTGGCAAAGCCAGGGTACAACTTGGTCCTGAGAGTCATTCTCAGTAAAAGATCTCTGTCCTCTAGCTCATTAAGTTTGATCCCTTCATCCTTGTTTTTTCCCAAGGAAATAGGTTTTGTTTTCTAATTGGTTTAGCTTTCTGTCCTTAACTTACCAATACCAAAAAATGCTCTGGGAGAATGGAATTGGCACATGGCATATATATTAGAGACTGGGACACCTCTAAGGTATCCTTGAATGTGGACCTTAATCTCGGCACTGGACACCAACTTGCCTAGAGGAATGACTTGGCTAACTTCTGAGAAAAGTGGTCTGAAATATTCATGAAAGAGAAGAACTATGGGTGACTCCATCTCCCCAATGAAGGGAAAACTCTGGGATAGTTCGTCATTCTTGACCTGAAGAGAACAAAAGCAAAAGCAAGTCATACTACTTCTAATGATTCAATCTATAGTGATCTTTCTCTGTTAGTATCGGGGTACTTGCTTGGAATCTGGCTTATTCGATGAATGGTCCTGGCGTTTAAGGGAAGACTAGCAAATAAGGAAAAGAAGATGCTTGCCTTTGCCATGATCTACGTGGACCATGGATGTGTCAGTGCTGCTGGGGCTGGAGGGAGGGTAAGATTTCAAAGACACTGCGAAGTGTGCTTCAGTGAGTGATTTAGTGGTTCTGGAGATGCCCATCTGTCCCCATGTCCTGTTACCAGAAGGATGGAGCTTTCATTAAATGAGATGCTCAATGATGTGGCCAGAATACATCCACTAGGATCCTGAGGCCACTTCAAGGATAAGCAGAACCATGCCAATTAACAAGAAAAGGAGTTAGAATAAAATGATATTTTTTCTTATTTCTATTAGATCTTCCTTAAGGTTTGACACATCTTTTTCTTTTTGTAAGATGTAAGATGCAGAATGTAAGATGGATTTATAGAAGATAATTTTCTCTAGGACTCTAGTCTTGTTCATAGTAATAAGTTCTTTTGAAATTTCATAGCAGGTATCTCCAAAGTGTCACAATTAAGTACTAGAGTATTGTTCGAACTACAAAACACTAATTCCTAAGGGACAGAACCAAAATAGTCCACACCAACAAATGGCTAGAGCTATTAAGTACTCTGAGATTCTAGCTATTTATCATTGGTGTTTTGTGTAATGGTGATTTATTGGGAAAAGTTACAATGCTCTGAGTTTACCTAGCTTCCAATTCTATGTTGTAGCTCAAGCTTACTGCTTTTGTTTGTAACATAAATCATGTCTAGGCACTAAAGACTCTAGAACTGTTAGCCTTTAAGATTCCCTGTTATTTTTCTTTTATTTCCTTTTTAGGAAATTTTGGTGCAATGATTCAGTGTATATTATCTTTCTCAAAAGACCTATGGTCCAGAAACCTTATATTGAATGTAAGAGTTTACCAGAAGATAATTCATGTCTATTCAAATTTGTGGCTTTTGTCATTTTTTTCATTGTTTTATATTTGCCTTGGTATTATTTTCAATTTGAATCACTTAGTAAAAAGATTTATCTCCTTTTGTAATCTGGCAATATTTTTGCCTACATAATTTTAAAAATTCATGTTTTAACTAATACTATGAAAAGTTTTACCATTCAATTTCTTTTTCTAAGCTATCTACCTACCCATCTCCACTGCTGGCCTGGTACTCTGTCCCTAAATACCATAGTTTGCAGATGACTTCCAATGTTAACTTCCTCCCAAAAGTCTGCCCAACACTTTTGAACATTGTTCCACATCTCAGCTCTCTATCTAGTGTATTTTACTTTGTCTTATGTCACTACTTGTAACCAGCTTATTTATGTTTGCCTTTTAAATTGGTTTTTCCTCTAGCAGAAGGGGATTTCTGTGAGAGAAGAGGCTTTTCTTTCCCTTTCTGCAGCTGTGTTCCCCCAGCGCAATTCAGGACTCGGTATGCAACAGAAGTGAATACTTGAAAGCACTCACCACATATATAAAGTTGATGTGAAAAATAACTGCGTGTTTGTAGCTTCCTGTTTGTCTAATCTTGTGCATATTGTTTAATTCCATGAAGTTCATTTCTTCCTTTGTAGAATGGAGTTGAGCATTATGATTTTAAAATTTGCTTTAAGGTGGAAAAGTACTCTAAGTTTAACTTGGAAGCTTTATCTATTGAACTAAGTTCAATAATTAGTATTTAATTAGTACTATCCCTGTCAAAAAGACCCATTAGACCTCATTTTTATGTTAGGGTATTTGTGATTATGTTTTAGCTGATCCATTGTTTTACTTTGCTGCTGAGATACAAATGTCCAGGTATGTTACTTGGCTCTAATAGATACTACCTTTCTGTTACAACTTTGATTTCATTTTACTTTATGCTATGAAAGAAAGGGTTTATCTTTTTTTTTTTGGTGGTACCAATATTTGAATTCAGAGCCTTGAATTTACTAAACAGGTGCTCTACCATTTAAGCCATACATACAGCTGTTCTTTTGGTTTAGTTATTTTTCAGGTAGATTCTCAAATTTTTGCTTCAGCTCTACTCGGACCTTGATATTTTTCCTCCTTTGTGTTTGCACCACAGGCACATATGTACCACCACACCTGGTTTATTTATTTATTTATTTGGAGGGGATGGGGGCAACTGGGCTGGTCTTGTACCCCAGTCTTCCCAATGTCACTTCTCAAAGATCTGGGATTGCAGATATATGCCACCTTACCCAGGTTTATTATTTTTTTTCTCTTGTTAGTATATTGGAAATTTCAAATTGAAGAGATTGTTTTCCATTTCATCTGTTACATTTGTTGCTAAATCCCTAGCACACATGGCTGGGGGCCTCCTAGATGTCTCTAGTACAATAAAATATAATAGATATTTATTGAATGAATAAATGAATATGCTGGTCATAATTTGTAAGTAATTCTATTCAGTTAACCTATTGCCAGAAAAGCAGGACTTGGTGCCAGCTTCTGACTTCTCATTATTGACACAATTACATTAATAATCTGGGTAAATTACAATTTAATATAAACCCTTTAAAAATCAGTAACTTTGTCACTGTTTAACCCATAGTGTCTATGCAACACAAATTTTAAAATAGGACAAAGAGATACTTAAATTACTATGAATGCAACAAAATCATTCCTATATCTTGATGAACAAAGCAGTATATATTTGTAAAATATCATGGTGTGTAACTGAATGATCTTACGTAACAGCATTTATAATTTTAAAACTTCTCATTTGGGCAGAAGAAAGAAATTATCTTTATTTGCATTCATATTTTTTTTATATCTTCCCTGTGAAGCAGTACACTAGTAAAAAAAAAATGGTTTGGTTTGATTTTGCCATGAGCTAGAATTTCCATAAATTGATTTTTCAGGATAACATGAGCTTTCTGAGTGCTGATCACTCTTTCCCTTCCTTTTATTTAACTAACTTTAGTTGAAGAGGAAATGCATGTTAAGCAGCATTTCTTTACTTCCAGTAAATCAAATTAAGAGTTGTTCAACTTTTCAAGCAGGACAGGAAAGCTCTGTGAAGCCTTTTTTCTCAAAAGAACAAGGCATTGGCTATTCAGAAAACTCCAGTAAGCAGCTCAACAAAGAGAGCTAGAGAGCAAATTGCCAAGACTTAATAACAATCCAAATGACCTTTCCTTTTTACAGGAAAGGGTCACTGATCCAAAACAGGCTATTGACACCAACAAGAAAGAAAAATGAACAGAAGGATTCGGAAGAGTGAGTTTTAGGTTAGTTAAACTGAAACCACCTGTTGGCCCCAATCATTTAATTAAAAATAAATAAACCTAAAGCTTTAGACATCCCAGATATGGAAAGTTATTTGGAAGAATTTAAAGGAGCCTAAAGCCATCAGTTTCCCTTCTGAAATACCTGCTAATCATTCATTTGGCAACATTCATTCACTCATTCATTCATTCTGGGGTCCACCAGTTTCCAGACGGGCTAATCTGGAAATAATTACAATAATATGACAAATGTCCATTCAGACGCGAGTGGGGACGCCACATAGGGAAGGATTTTTTTTTCCTTACAGCATTTAGAGAAGACTTTGGCCAGAGACTGACACTGAGCCATGTTTCAAAGAACAGGGAAGATTTCTTATTTTCAGCAGGAAAATGGGCACAGAACTCATGGAATAAAAGGAATGGCTTTTTCAAAGAAATTGATACACAAAAGAGCAAGTCCAAAGAAATAGTTTTTGCTCGGGTCATGAGAAAGATTATGGTGTCATTATCCTGAATGCCAGTCTTAAATTTACTTTTAATCATGGTATGACTGCTTTTTCAGGTTTTGTTCAACAGAGATTCCAGTAACCAAAGTTGGATGACTAATAGCAAGGTCAGGGAGAAATATTTTCAATCGGAATTATTTGTTTGGGTCACTATGGTAAAGAAATGTGTTCAGTGGCCAGGCAATTAAATAGTTTAAATGTTCTGCAAGTATTTCTAGGTAGCTATTCATGATGGTGGGTTCTCTTGTGGGTGTATTGCTACTGATTCCTCATTATTGTGGGAAGAATGTCTTGATTAATGTCTCTCACTTTCCTTTGTTCTCCCTCCTGGGTCTTTTGGCCATGACTTCATGGGAACTCCACGGTTGCTTGGTAGAAATATTTGTACAGTTAGGACAACTCATATCTTCTTTTTGAAGCAGATTATTTGTTGACTGTCTTCTTTATTCTGACCTCTTGACTCCAATCAGTGATTTCTTTTTACAGATTCAATGAGATAAAGTTAAATATTTGTAGTTAAGGAAAGAATGTTATGTGAAGCAAAAGTTGCTAGGAACTGTGACATTTGCATCCTGCAAGTACTGCAGGTACACTATGCATGCCTTTGTTGTTTCTGCCATAATTTTCAGTGAAAGTGAATGAAAACTTTATAGTCAAGTAGAGATGGGATCATTGAAAATATAGAGATATATATGAGTTGCTGAATAATTGTTAGATTTGATTTTCTCAAAAGCAGTTGGATTATGATAAGTATTTTAGCCTTTTTTCCTTGGCTCAAATAATTAGGTCCATTTGTATTTCTCCAAGCATCATACCATTATGCACTTTAGACACTTCAGAAATTCTTAGAAAGTTTGCCATTGACAATTTCAGCAGAAATAATTGTACTTTAAACTCCAAGTCTCTCATCCAAGCACTTTTTTGAACCACTATTTCCTTTAACCTTTTTGTAGGTATTGTCACATAGACATGGATAAAAATAAGCTAATATACTCAAACGCTAAGTGTGCTTGCAGACCTTCATTCTTTAACATGTGATGGGATAAGAATCGAGTCTTCAAGCTAGAGTTCCAGAGAAGGTGAGGCTTGATTTATGATCTAGAGAAGAGTAATACAGAACAAAAGCAGTAGGGAGGAAGAGTTTCCTATCAAAGACCCACAGTAAAATGAAGGCAAGAGCTGTCATGTTATATTTGAAGGGCTGAGGTATTTAGTGTGCCCAAAAGAAGGAGGATACAAGCTTACAGGGCAAGTCTAGATCATTTTCTACCTTGAGAACTTACCTAGAATGTTAGAACTTGACCCTGAAATCCGTTAGATACCACTGAAGGACTAATAGCTCCTACATTATCAGATGTGCAATTTGGAAATATGCTGCAACACAAAAAAAAACAAACCCATTGATCATTCTGGAGGCAGGTTAGAGAGAAGTCTTCACTAGTCCAGGTAAATTTTAACAAGACCTGATCAGGAAAGTGTACACATTACTGTATAAAATTCAAGACAGTAGTTTTGGAACAAGGCATGCATTTCAGCATATTTTCTGGTGTCTAACACTACCCTTCAACTAGACAAAAAGAAAGATGGTTTGAAGCATTAGATCGTTTCTTTTTTTCTTTTTCAAATTTTTATTATCAAACTGATGTACAGAGAGGTTACAGTTTCATACGTTAGGCATTGGATACATTTCTTGTACTGTTTGTTACCTTGTCCCTCATACCCCCTTCCCTCCTCCCCCTTTCCCTTCCCCCCCACCAGAGGTGTTCAGTTCACTTACACCAAACAGTTTTGCAAGTATTGCTTTTGTAGTTGTTTGTCTTTTTTTACCCTGTGTCTGTCAAATTTGGTATTCCCTTTCAATTTCCTACTTCCAATACCAGTATACATGGTTTCCAATATACTCAGATAAGATTACAGAGATAGTGTAGGTACAACCACAGGAAGGTGATACAAGAACATCATCAATAATAGAAGCTACAGATACACATGGGACGTTGAAAGTAGTTACAACTGTGATATAACAATTGTCTCCATAACATGGAGTTCATTTCACTTAGCATCATCTTAGGTGTTCATAAGGGTATAGCTCTTGGGCCTTGTGATGCTCTGCTATGACTTGCCTAAACCTGTACTAATTATTCCCAATAAGGGAGACCATAGAGTCCATGTTTCTTTGGGTCTGGCTCACTTCACTTAGTATAATTTTTTCCAAGTCCTTCCATTTCCTTACAAATGGGACAATGTCATTCTTTCTGATAGAGGCATAAAATTCCATTGTGTATATGTACCACATTTTCCTGATCCTTCGTCTACTGAGGGGCATCTGGGTTGAACGTTTCTACCATTTCAAGTGACCATTCCTCATTGGTCATATTTCTTACTTCTCTAATGCATGGACTATCAGCTAAATTTTGTTTAGAAAATAGAATGAAAGCTGTGAGAACTTATGGCAACTATGCTCATGTGGTCTTTCTGGAGACACTCTTTATTGACCCATCATAGGCAGGGTTAAAAGGAAGCAAATTTTGGCTATTTGTCTTAGCTGATATCATAAACAGCACCAGAAGCAGCTCACGTGCAACACTAATAATTGTGAAGTATATGTAAGATAAAAAGCATGGAACTGTATTCACTATTAGGATAGACAAACAGAAGTAATCTTTGAATTGGGGAAGACCCATGTGGTAGGTATGAAATGTGTGCCTATCTTCTTTCTTGTCAAGAACATTGCTGCAGAGAAGGAAGTTTCTTGTTAGCCTCTGGTTGCCATAACTTTGGAATCCACAACAACATGGACAGAGGCCACTACTCCCTCCGAGTGCCCCCATCCAGTGACTCAGCATAATAACAACAGTGGATCCAGAATGCATGCAACTCCGGTCACGGTCATTCTTCACACATGAGCTTTCCATAAGCTGGATCAAGATTTTTTAGAACTTCTCTGTGGTTGGAGGCTCCTTCTATCTAATTATCTTTCCACAGTTCATGTACAAATTTCAGTTCTGCCATGAAGTTGGAAAGTTTTATTTATTCCCGCTTCCTTTATCATTGTTCATCATATAGTATTCCTTTCCATGATCCTTTAAACATAAATTTCTATCTCCATACCTATTTCTTGGAGCACCGGAATTGACATGTTTACTTCTATAGTTCACTGACAAAAATTTCTACATGAGAAGCCTGTGTTACTTGCCAGGTCTCTGATCCTTCCTTACCTGTAAGCTCAAAGTGTTTTCCACTGCTTTTTCCTGAGGAGGCATTCTTCACAGATTGGCTGAAAGGAAACATTTGTGAAATGCACAGAAAGAGACAGAGAGCCATGGACACGAGTAAACAAGATGTTTAAGCAAATAGTCACACAAATTCTTCCAAGTGACAATTATCCGAGACAAACTATGGTGTGTGAGAAGTAGAAGGTGATGCTAAATCCTCAAGGTGCATTAGCATGAAATAAATGAAAAATGACTAACTCTTGAGGACAACTTAGAAGAAATAAACTATTAGTAGTAGGGAGAGATGGAAGATGTGTCACAGGAGCTATTGGATGAAAGAGATTTAAGAAGGAAAGAATAGTCAGCGGTACAAAATAACAGAACATGGGGACAGGTTCTTCCAATATAGAAGTTACCAGTGGTCACACAGGGACAGTGGAATCCATGTGAAGTGTAGAAGTACCTATCTGTGTGTTAATAAATAAGATTATGGTAGAGGAGAGCACAAGTGTGGGTCTTTATTCTCAGAACATTTGTTATTTTGTCAAGGAAATAAAGGAATAAGCTATAGAAGGAAATGGGAAGTTGGATATAATTTTGATTGTAAACATAGATGAGAATTTTTTTATTCTAACTTGACTAGCTGAGTGGTTTTAGACCCATTCTTTTGTCATTCTGTACCTCGGTTTCACCATCTGTCAAATAGGGAGAAGGTAAATTTCCTTTCTTTGAGTGATGGTATGTGTTTTACATGAGTTTATGTATATGAAGTACCCAGGAGAGTGCCTGGAATATCATAAAGCTTATGTAAGAACTTGCTGGTGAAATTTTGTGTGTGAAATTAGTTCTTCCTGAAAGTAGAAGGGAAAGATTTCATAAAATGTCCAAGTCAAAGTACTAACATTTATTGTTTTTTTCCCTTCAGAAACAGAAGAAAATGCTGAATGCAATCATTTTAAAAATAATTATTTGATAATTTCCATGCCCCCAGTGAGGACAGTAGACTTCCACTTTTATCCCAGCTAACTAAATCCAGAGCTTTCGTGAATTTACTAGATGACAATGGCTTGAAAGTTTGAGGAAAGAGCTGAAATGAATATTGCTTGCAAGAGGAATGGGGAACATGGTGTCCTGGGGCTAAGTAGAAACAAGTTATCAGTGTATTAGCCTGGATATTCCTACTTCATACTGACTCTTATTTTCAAAATCAGTGAGTGATATTGTTTGGTAATGGTAAACAGTGCAGGTGAGAAAACCAAGTTAGTAAATGGATTTATCTATATCTGAAATACATTAGGATTTGTCTGGTAGAAAAAGCAAGGAAGCAAAAGAGTTTAGGGAAATGTCAAAGACATGTTTAAGTGATAGAGTTGGGGAAATGGGCCACAGAGGGAAAGTGGTAAGTAAAGTCAAATATGCACAATCATTGAGGAAGAATGAATGGGGACAATAGCCAGGAAATCTCTCCGAGGGTAAAAAATAGAGCAGGTTGGAGGAACAACATTGTGAAATGTTTGAATAGTTTAAGTAACAAAGTAGGAAACTTTATAGAGCACCACTACATGTCATAGGAACTGATGAAAAGATTAAAATTATTGAAATGGGGAAGGTCAAAGAAGAGATTGGGTAAAGGAATAGATGAGTCTCAAAAACAGACATTAACAACATGTAAGATAATAGCAGGAATTCTTCCTTTCTCATGGAAGACTCAGTGAACATGGAGAAGAGAACAAAATGAGTAGATCTCATTACGGGAAAGTGCCTAGCGTCTAAATGTGGTGTTTTTGTACTAGAGTGTAGGACTCTTAACACTGTGCGTGCTGGGCAGTGTTATCTTGCACTCTTTCTTTATACTTCATAGCATTATAAAAATGTGGCGTCCAAAGCACGTGGTATTTACTTGAGTGGAATGTAAGCAAAACAGAAAGCCAGACATTCATTCATTCATTCTTCATTCATTCAACAGAATGAGTTTGCTGAGCCTATACTTTGTGACCAGCACTGTTCTTGGTGCTAAGAATTGAGCGATGAGAAAAAGTTAGAAAAAACGAAAAGAAAATTCTGTTGATGGAGACAGGCATTACATTTGTCAACAAAAATGTATGTTATAGAAAGGTAAATGTTAGAATAAAGAAGGCAGGATGGAGAGAATGTGTTAGTAGAAGAAGATGATGGTGTAGGTTGTTAATTTCCTAAGGTATTTAGGGGAATTCTCACTAGAAGGAGAAAATAAATGGGAAAAAGTCCTAGAAAGGATGGCTGTGGAAATGGGGACAAGGAATTGAAGCAGTTCACTCCTGACATTTGTTTCTTTGGCATAATTCTATGCTGAGATGATGGCAAAGGAGTTGAGTTGTGGGTTTGAACTGTTGTCAATAAAACCAATTAAAACATCTGTTTTCACCTCCCAGCTAATGATCTAGCAATATGCTTTTAATTTGCATATTATTTTTGGTCACATTTTACCCAGCCACTGTCTGTTGCAGTTATTGGATGGAAATTCTATCGAAGTTTTCCCATTAAGTTCATGAATTTTGTGAACTGATACCTAACTTAATTTTTTATTATTCATGGAAAAATGATTCATATAACTTGAGAACCAGACGCCCAAATCACTGAAAGGCCCAGAAAACAGAAAAGTCCCATATTTGAAGAACTCAAGCAGAAAGGGTATTTCAGCTACAGAATGGAGTTCCAAATTAAGTTCTTAAATAAACTTAAATGGGGTTAGCAGAGCACTTGGACATTTTTTTCTTCCATTTTTCTTTTCTTCGGAAAGAACAAATACTTTCATCAGCCACTAAGGTGATCCCGAAAAACAAATCAGAAATGTATCTTGCAATTGAAAGATTCCATTAGAACTCAGAGTGCTATAAAAGGGAGCTGACCTTTAAATAGTGACATTTGTTTAATATAACATGAAAGACTCACCACCTGATACCCTTGATGTAATGAAAAGTGGGCCATTTTCCCTAAAGCCCTGGGATTGTGGAATACTAAATGATCAGATACCATTTGCTTTTAGAAGTAGAGTCAGATTTTTTAACATAATTTTGTGGACATGTTTGAAAGTTGAATAAAAATGACTTAGGGGGCTAAAGAAACACACAAAGCCTCTATAGTGTGCAGGGAAGGAGCAGAGTCCTTGGGACTTTTTTTTTTTTTTTTTTTTTTTTTTTTGCCTGTCCTGGGCTTGGACTCAGGGCCTGAGCACTGTCCCTGGCCTCTCTTTGCTCAAGGGTAGCACTCTGCCACTTGAGCCACAGCGCCACTTCTGGCCATTTTCTATATATGTGGTGCTGGGGAATCGAACCCAGGGCTTCACGTATACGGGGCAAGCACTCTTGCCACTTGGCCATATCCCCAGCCCATCCCTGGGACTTTTGATTGAATAAATTGTCTACCTAATGGGAGTTCCTGCTCACAAATATTTTCTCACAAGCCTTAATTTTTTCTATTATGGAATTCCAAAATTAGTATTTCACTTATTGTAGTTTAAAACTTTGCTGGCATAGGGTCCAGAACTCATCCTACCCTTTTCCTTTACTTTTTTAAATCCAGTCCCCATTAAATGTGAGAATTTTTCAGTTCTGAGACTTCTATCATGAGTGTCTCTGCTCTCTTTACTGCGCGTGGCTTTTATTGCCGAAGTCTCATGTTACCTGTGCACTGATTTTTCTCTAACTTTCATTTATTGGTTTAGATTTCTTAACCAACTATTTCATGGACATCATCATAGGTAATAACTACAGGTGCGGTTTATGAGAAACTTAAGCACAGGTTAAGACTAGAACAACAACATGAAAACGTGATTTTATTTGAGAAAGAAACCAAGAACACATTAACTTTGATGCTACTTAAGACCGTGCTTATGAGTAGAGCAACTGTGATCTACACCCAGATCTTGCCTCATTCCAGTGCCCTTGGTTTGATCCCAAGCTAAATTCCCATTTAAATGTATAGTGAGAATTTCAAAACCAAGACGTTCAAACACTCAATTGTATACCTTCCAACTCTTATCTCTAGATTCTATTTAAAGGTCCCATTATCTACTGTCCAGCTTACTATTCTTTTTTTAGCCTTGATTTCCTATAATCGACCCAGTAAATTATTTCATAAAGATCTCTTAGATATATGCTTGCTAAATATTATTTGCCTCCTTGCACCTTTCAATGAGTTTCTATTTCCTGTTGGAATAGGTCATTCCCCCTTTCCATGGAATATAGTGTGCTCGACATTGTCCTGGTTTGCCTTCAGGCTGCATCTCTCATTAACCTTTCTGCTCACACTATTGTCCCTCTTTGTGAACTGAGTGTTGTAGTTTTATTATTCCAAGCTACATTTGTACTTGCAGTGTTGTAGTGCTCCTTCCCATGTCTTAGTAAAATATTTTCCAGAATATTCTCTGCTTGTCTCCAGAGGAAACAGTTCATCTGACTACCTACAGCCCCCAGGCCATTTTATTTGTTTGTTTGTTTGTTTGCAACAGGGTCTTTTATGCAGTCTTAGTGGCCTTTAACTCATGATCTTCCTTCCTTATAGGTATGTACCACCATGCCCGGCAACACATCATTACTGGAATGTAAAATCAACATTTTTTTTTTTATGATAAGATAAAAAATGGCTGTTAGCGTAAATCAGAAATGGTTGAGAATCTGCACTCTTCTGTTATTTGATCTGTTCTTGCTTCAATTTTTGTGTTGACATCTATTTTTCATCATGAGTTAAGGATAGATAGTACTACGCATTAAACTTGTGCCTTCAGGATTGAAGATAATCCTTGACACAAAATAGGTACATGAACTCCTTGAATGGCAAAGCAAGTCAGAGGAAACTCTGAGAATATGATTAACTTTAAAGACTTTTGATGTAAATTATAAATACCCATGTTTAGTTATAAAATACTTTTCTTTATGTAATTATAAAACCTTGATAGGTTTGCATAAAGTAAAATCTCTGGGTCCAAGGAAGTCAAAATATTTCCATGTAAGGATTCAATCCATGTGGAATGTTCTTTATACATTCTTTATACATCTTGCCATTTTGTTCATAGAGACAGTTATTAGAGCTCACAGAGACTGTTAAAGGAAAAGAAAAGAAAGACAGGCTAGATGTTACTTTTCCCTGGCCCTAGGCTCATGCCTAAGGGCTTAGAAGAAAAGTCTGCTTACCGACAGCCTGGGTTGGTTGGCAATAGAGCCCCTGGGGTTGGCTAAGTCAAAAAGGACCAGCTTTACTTGTCTTTGAGGAAAATTCTGATGTCAACTTTCTAAAAAGCTTATAAAATATTTACTAATGTTCTTTGAATCTGCATGTCTCCCATAAGCAATTCCTGTTGCTCTGACTCTGGTCTTGACTCTGGCCACCTGCTTCAGAGACTGTTGATTTTATCTCTCTTGAAAATTAAGGGCCTTCACAGCGCAATCAGACTGGGTGTTTCTGTGGGAAGCTCAGCATCAAGCTTCTGAGATGTCTGAATTTGGAAAGGGTGTCTAGCCCCTGTAGTTGGCCTTGCCTATTAGAATTTCACTAAAGGAGACAGATGAATCCAACTTGTCTAGAACTAAGAAAAGCATACTAAATGAATGCTTGTTTCAATTGCATTTCTTTTCTTTTCTTTTTTTTTTTTTTGGCCAGTCCTGGGGCTTGGACTCAGGGCCTGAGCACTGTCCCTGGCTTCTTCCCGCTCAAGGCTAGCACTCTGCCACTTGAGCCACAGCGCCGCTTCTGGCCGTTTTCTGCATATGTGGTGCTGGGGAATCGAACCTAGGGCCTCATGTATCCGAGGCAGGCACTCTTGCCACTAGGCTATATCCCCAGCCCTCAATTGCATTTATTTTCAACTAATGATTTTTTATATGCACACATATGCTCACAGGGCTCTGACATGTAACAGAGAGAAAATAAAATATCCAGTGTGTGTGGAAATTGATCATCTGTGAGTAATACCCACTGCAGTCCTCTATCCTGCCATGTACGTAAGGATTAGAGATCAGTTTTCCTGGATTTTAATATCTGTGTAAAATTTAGAGAAAGATTGGCTCCTTGGGGAAGCAGTATGGGAGGCCTGTATGGAGGGACTGAGCTTCAGGAGACAGCCGGATGCTGAAGAATGCAAAGAAGAGTGGCTGTGGACTCACGATCTCCTTGACCAATAGACTATGAGAAGCTAGAGAAGGCTCAAGATTCTTATGGGATGACAAGGAAAAGAAAAGTTCAGTAAGTCCAAGGACTGAATCTTTCTCTCATCCAAGGGATTAGAATATAAGCCTGATGAGAGATTATTAAGATGCTTTGACTAAACTCAGGAAGAATGTTCAGCCTGCCAGGATTATTAGGGAAAAGAGTTGATTAGACCTCATTTTTGGACAGGTGAGGAGCAGGACAGGTTAATGAGAATTCCAGAAGTGTAACTGTGGAGCTAGCATGAATGGAGACCAGGTTTTCATAGTATGTGAACATAAATCTCACCAGGATGTTGAGAGGGGTGACCTAAAAATAAAGGATAGAAGAAAGACATGAATTCACTAATTAGAATGAGAAAGAGAGAAGTCTATGGGTCAAATGTGCTTGAATGATATCAGCTCAAACCAAGTAAATTTAGTTTGAGTGTATGGTAGGATTTCAGAATTCCTTTCCTATAAGAATGATCTCTGAATGGCCGGTAAAGATCTTCTCCCAGTCTGTGGGCTTTCTGTTTATCTTGCGAGCTATGTCCTTTGCTGTGCAGAAGCTCTGCAGTTTGATGCAGTCCCATTTGTCCAACCTTTCTTTGATTTGTAGCCTTTCTGGGTCTTTGTTAAGGAAGTTCCGTCCTGCGCCAGGGAGCCCAAGTGTTTCTCCTACTCCTTCCTTTAGTGTTTTCAGGGTGTCTGTTTTGATTTCGAGGTCTTTAATCCATTTGGAATTGATTTTGGTGCAGGGTGATATATAAGGATCTAGTTTTAGTTTGTTGCATGTGTTGAGCCAGTTTTGCCAGCACCATTTGTTCATATCTAAAATATATGCAGAACTAAAAAAAATTACCCTCTTCCAAAACAAAACCGCAAAGAACCAATAGTCCCCTCATCAAGTGGTCTAAATACTTACAAAGAGACTTCTCTGATGAGGAAATGAGAATGGCCAGGAGACATATGAAAAAATGCTCTACATCACTGGCCAAAAAAGAAATGCAAATCAAAACAACATTGAGATTCCATCTCACCCCAGTAAGAATGTCATATATCAAGAAAACTAACAATAACAATTGTTGGAGGGGATGTGGCCAAAAGGGAACCCTACTTCATTGTTGGTGGGAATGTAAACTGGTTCAGCCACTCTGGCAAGCAGTATGGAGATTCCTCAGAAGGCTAAATATAGAACTCCCCTATGACCCAGCAGCCCCACTTTTGGGTATCTATCCAAAAGACCACAAACAAAATCACAGTAATGCCACCAGCACAACAATGTTCATCGCAGCACCATTTGTCATAGCGAGAATCTGGAACCAACCCAGATGCCCCTCAGTAGAAGAATGGATCAGGAAAATGTGGTACACATACACAATGGAATTTTATGCCTCTATCAGAAAGAATGACATTGTCCCATTTGTAAAGAAATGGAAGGACTTGGAAAAAATTATACTAAGTGAAGTGAGCCAGACCCAAAGAAACATGGACTCTATGGTCTCCCTTATTGGGAATAATTAGTACAGGTTTAGGCAAGTCAGAGCAGAGCATCACAAGGCCCAAGAGCTATACCCTTATGAACACCTAAGATGATGCTAAGTGAAATGAACTCCATGTTATGGAGACAATTGTTATATCACAGTTGTAACTACTTTCAACATCCCATGTGTATCTGTAGCTTCTATTATTGATGATGTTCTTGTATCACCTTCCTGTGGTTGTACCTACACTATCTCTAATCTTATCTGAGTATATTGGAAACCATGTATACTGGTATTGGAACTAGGAAATTGAAAGGGAATACCAAAATCGAGAAACACAGGGTAAAAAAAAAAGGCCAGCAACTACAAAAGCAATACTTGCAAAATTGTTTGGTGTAAGTGAACTGAACACCTCAGGGGGGGAAAGGGTAAGGGGGAGGGGGGAGGGGGGTATGAGGGACAAGGTAACAAACAGTACAAGAAATATATCCAATGCCTAATGTATGAAACTGTAACCTCTCTGTACATCAGTTTGATAATAAAAAATTGAAAAAAAAAAAAGAATGATCTCTGATAGTGAGAGCTGATGGCTCATTCTTATTATTGCGGCAACTCAGGAGGCTGAGATCTGAAGATCGTAGTTCCAAGGCATCCCAGGAAGACAAGTCCAAGGGATGCAAAAAGTACTAGAAATGGAGGTGTGCTTCATTCAAGTGGTGGCCTGTTCCAGCAGAAAAAGCCAAGCCAGAGCCAGAGGCCTTGAGTTAAGTCCCAGTACTGTCACACACACACACACACTCAAAAATGTTCTCTACACAAAACATCCCATGTTCAGCAGTCTCTAATGTTCCTGGACTGTGGTCCAGTGGAACATTCTATGTGCCTACTGGTTTCTAGAACAGTTTATAAGTACAGATATTCTCAGGGAATATGCTGAGCTAGGCAGTAAGTGATAAAGGAAGCAGTAAGAGGAGATGATTTATTTTAGGAAGCTGACCACCATCATTGTCAGATAATATAGGAAAAGAGTTTTCCTTCTGTTCATTTAACAGGTGTGGAGATGACCAAAGGATATAAAGTGAGGCTGTAGCTACAAACGGTCATTCAAAGATACATACAGTGAAGACTTGTTAGATACAGATAGCAAAGCACAAAAGATGGCCAATGGTAGCTAGATTATCAACTAATGTTTATAGTTAGGAACATAACTTGTTTTCTTAGCTATCAGTTGATACTTTTAAAAGTAAATGATAAAAGATTTTATTTATGACCAGGAATAATTAACTGACATGTAGTTTGGGTTAATTGCTCCCATGTTATATTTCAGAATCAGATTTGATTTTGAGTAAGACAAATTTGGCAATTGTCTAGCTTCTATGTCAAAAGGATCTCTTTCCCCCCATATGTACACACACACACACACACACACACACACACACACACACACACACAGAGAGAGAGAAAGAAAAAGAGAGAAAGAGAGAGAGACTCCATTACACCTGGAAAAATGTATATATGTATATATGTATACATATATACATATATATTTACATTTGTATATTTCTGAACACATTTTTTGTTTTTTGGGCTTCTTTTTATTTATTTTAAGTTTTTATTATCAAACTGAATTACAGAGAGGTTACAGTTTCATACATTAGGCATTGGATACGTTTCTTGTACTGTTTGTTACTTCATCCCTCATTCCCTCCTCTCCCCTCCTCCTTTCCCTTCCCCTCCCCCCTAAAAAATGTATATTTTTATAAAGGAAACTTTGTGCCTTTGGATCTGTGGAGTACCTGGCATGGGTGCTATTCTTTACTTTGTAAATTTATGATTATGAGGTTGTTAGCTCTGAAAAATTAATTTAACAGCCCTGCAATTTGGTTTTCATTGTCATTCTTTGGAATAAAAAGTTACATTTAATATTCTGTTTATTTATGAAGATTTTTTTTCTGCTCCTGGTGATCCACTTCCATATTTTCTTTGTGGGATAAGTGTTTTTTGGTAAATAGTATATTTCTCCTGAAGTAAGATGGAAATGTCTTACATATTTATACATGTGATTGATCCAACCATTTAGTTCATAGGTACACATTTTTCCCTGTGACTAATACCATAGTTTACTTATTATTTGCACAAATACACACACACACACACACACACACATAAACACTCCTAGATACATAGATAAGGAGTGATTCCAAAATAATAAACCAAAGTCAGGTCACCCTTGAAATGTTTACTTATGAAATCCTAAACCTTTATTGTTGTTGAAATTGTGAAATGATTATTAATGGCTTTCAAAAATCTATTTATCTGCTAAGATTTTCAGGAATAACTGAATAACACATTAGAGGTTAAGAAGTTGGGAGAGGAGTGTTTACATCTCAGTGACAAGGACCATCTTGACCACAATGGGAATTGTGTGGTGAGCATTTAGGGAAGAGCATCCTTCTCACCAGGTGGGAACAAGGTTATGAATTATGAAGGACATGGTGAAGATGAGGTTTTGCAGGGTGGGTAAGATTCTGATAGCTTGTAGAAAGATAGCTTTAGATAGAGATATAGTGAATGAACTACCTTCTTCGTGTGCTCTGACCAAGAATGTAATTCCCACGAAAATCATATTCAGAGTATGAGGGTGATAATAGCTCTTCCAGATGAATCAGTGAACCATTGCAACCTACCTGCGCAGGAAACATGACTCAAACAAGTCTAGGGTTTCCAAGAACTTCTTCAAAAGTATAAAGTTGTACTATGAGCTACTTATGAAATATTTTTTTGAGCTAAACATTTAAATTATTGAACAACATTGCTCTTTTCAAAAAACTGGGGAAATTAAGATCTTCCAAATTTGAGCAGTGTCCCTGAGCATTGTCCCTGGCGTCTTTTAAAATGTTCTTGTTAGGTGAGCTATTTCTGTAAACAAAAGGTGACTGTTGTTTACTAGGTGTTTTCTATAAGTTGTATTATTGTCTTAGCTTCAAATATAGTTCATTACTATTTCCTTGACTGTTACCTTGTTTAGAGATGAATTGGCTTACATCTGAAGTCATCTAATGAAACAGTATCTATGGAATCATCTCCGTAGTGACATGAATACTGTACTCTGGCCACACAGACAAGGGAGAGGGTTGGGATAATGGTAGGAGGAAGGTGTCTGAATACTTCTGTGAAGTTCTGGTGAGTTGTGTTCATGGAAAATGTTTACCAGCAGGATAGTTACATTTTTTTTTAATAAAGAAGGTTCAGCATTTGGATTTGTATATGAAAATTTATATTGTTAAATATTGTTAACGGATGAAAATTAAGATAAGCAAAAGGAATCTATGGGTTGGTCTGGCCTATGGGATACCATTTTTAATCATAACTGCAATTGTCTGTAATGAAGTATCATCATAACGTTTATTCAATATCAAGTAGTTGAATGAATGAAATAATGCAAGTCAATGTATTTTGGTTAAATGGTTAAAATTACTTTCTTTAACCATGGAATTACCATTATCTTACTTTAAGAAATCAAATCTTATGTATAGAGGAAAACAATTTATTCTCTGAAGTCTAGAAGAATATCACTATAAAAACTGCATGTCGTCGATTTGGTATCTTAAAACCTTTTTCCCTTCAGGACTTTTACTGTGAGGTAAAGCAAAAACTCAGTATAATTGCTTTAAAGTTTTTGAAGAAGAAAACTGTTTAAAAATGCCCTGAAAATGTAATGGTCTGTTTATTTCACTATGCTTTAAACTTATGAAGCAAGTGTCATAAGATCTTAGGTTTATCTTAATAAAGATGCTAAGTTCTCAAATTACCTGGAGTAAAGGAAATTGGTAATTATTAGAGGAAATATTTGAAAGATCTCAAGTTTTATCCTAGGATATACGTATGAACAGACAATAAATAAATAAATAATAAAAGTTATAGAAGTGTCAAATTACCCATTAAACAAAGATTATATTCAAGATACATACATACACACACACACACACACACGCACAAATATACCCACAGAGAGAGAAAGATACAGAGAGAGAGAGAGACAGAGAGAGAGAGAACTGAAACTTTAAAACATCTTTTTACTCTATGAGAACATAACACATTAATCTAAATCACCTTATGAAAAGAGGAAATGTCCTAGATATTTTTGGGGAATATTAATGTGGAAATGAGCAAGTGGTTCATTCCTATATTTGCTTTCTACTGCACAAGATAGCATGCCTGTGGTAGTTTGTGTATTATAACAAGCTCCTTCTTTGCCTGAGATTTGCAGGGGCTGTTTCCAGTGGCTGATTACACTTGTTAAAACAAGAGGAAAATTCCTCTCAGATGAAATACTATACTACTTTTAAGACTGCTGATGTTATCTACCAAATCCTTAGAAGTAAACCATGAGCAAGGGCTGTAACTTTTACTGGAAAGCGTACTGATGTGTACTATATAAATACACTACACTTCAGTGCTCATGTAAATGTTCCATCTTATATAAATGCAGCCAATGTTCATGTTTTGATGCAGCAGAATTTGAAACAAGAGAACATTAATCTTATAGACTTTCTTCTGTATCCTGTTCACTGTTAGCTCTATGAATACAATAGAAATCAAATGAGATTCTATCTCCTTTTATTTGAGAAGCGTGAAACAATTTCATGAACAGTTGTAATACAAGATGATGATGTTTATAAGTGACACAGACAAAGCGAGAGAAAACTATCCATGCTTCTTTTGGGAAGCCAGAGGAAGAGACTGGAGCTAAATACAGAAGGATATACTTGGAAGACCAGGTGTCAGAAGACAAGGCAGAGAAACCTCAAGTGCAAAACCCAGAAGAGTGGCATCAACACATGTCTGATTCAGGACACAGGTAGTAACCTAATGTGGTTCGTGTGTGGTAGGTAGTGGGAAATGAAGGAGCCCAGAATATTGTGGACAGTATATGTCTACCAAGGATTGTTAATGCTATCTAGAAAGAGAATGTTGTTATTGTCGTTGGATAGCTCTTGTAAGACAGATGATTTTCAGTTAAGAAGGGAAGTTAAGAAAATATGATGCTTGGATGTGTGCTCTGAGAAGTAATATTTATAATTGCATGTTGCTGTGAGAACCATCATTGTTTGTTATCTGCATACACCTGAAACTCGGAGATGTTAAACACCTGTCCCAGAGTCAGACACGTCCACACCCAAGGATTCTGTCTCCAAAGCACATCATTTTAATCTACCACTTCTTTTCTTCAGATGCACCATCTCTGCCATTGTACCCTTATGCAACACAGTAGACTGCATTATGCAACTGTAAGTCATCAGTATTTGTTCATAGGTCCAGGTTGGTCAAAGCTCAAAGACTTAAGAAATGCAAGGGTGAATTGCATGGTGAGACATAAAGCTATATTCTTGGTGTTCTTTGAAATATAGCACCTGTAATAGTCTAGTCTTCATCCTGCTGGGTCTTTACAACTGAAGAGCCTTCATTTCTCTGATGAAAGTTGCTAATGGTGTGATCTTAGACATATTAAAAGGCATGTCTTCCAACAAACCAAGAAGCAGAGACAGAAACAGGATTTGGAGAAAGAAAGGTCTGACTAAGATTTGTGGTCATACCCTCATTTTAAAGACTCACTGGTCTTCTAGCATCTAACTATGTTAAACTTATTTAACTATTTGGACTGGGCTCAGACAGGTGGATACTTTTTAATACCAATTCTAAATATTAGCAATTTTCACTTATTGTTGGAGTAGGTCAAACCTTCACATGTAGACCTTCCTCATGTAGATTGATATGATACTAGTACACCGAAATGAAATGATATTTAATGATTGCACTCTAAGTTGTTTCTTTGAATTAATGAGTAAGTTTTTCTATTGTCATTTGACCATTCCAATTCAATACCTTTCCTGACTGACAGCAAGTGAAAAGTAAAAAAAAAAGATGAAAGATTATGATATGAAATAAGTATAGCGATATAATTCCTTCAAAAGGGTGTTTGAGATATTTTTATTTCTGTGTGTATCCATGTGTGTTGTGTGTATGTTGGTGCCAAAGCTTGAATTTGGGGCCTTGTGCTCTTTCTAGCCTTTTTTCTCATTGCTAGTACTCTATCTGTTGAGCCATACCTGTAGTTCCAGCATTTTTTTGCTGTGGAAAGTAAGAGCCTCTGGGATTAGTTTGCCTGCTGGCTTTGAACCATAATTATCAGTCCTCAGCCTCCTTAACAACTAGAATTATGGGCATGAGCCACTGACAATGGTTAATAACCTTTTATAAATGAGTCGTTTTTGATATTGTCTGTAGGGCATTGCTTTTAGTCTATAATCTACTTGACATTTAGGGTACTGAGAAACTTAAGGACATTCCTTGTTAGGGGATGTGAGATGTAAAAATGGTGGAATGTAATGCATTTTTTATTACCAAATCAGAAGAGATTCGACCAGTATACACTGGGTGTTTATCAGTGTTAGAGGTGCTTGCTGAACACATCCTGGTCCTTGTTCCTGTTTCTAACATTTCCCTGGAATTTCTACTTCTCTGCCTTTCTCTATCTTCTTTTTTTACCCTGAGAATACACATCCTCTTGGCCTACACACAGGCTTCATTGACTTAAGTAGAAATTCTAGGCTTTTACTGAGAGCAGAATTAGGCCCCTGGGTTTAGCAAACACATATTTTTCCTATTAAGGTGATGGGGACTTGTTTTAAAATTTAAACAAGGGCTCTGTTTTGTATGACTATCATTTAACTGTTTTCTGGCATTTTAATAACTGTTATTTATGGGATACTTTTCATACTACAACTTCTATGTCTCTCAAGAAAGCTCAGGATTCTTTGGCCCTAAAGAAAAACTCACTTGACCTCAATATTACTTTCCACAAGGGAGTTCAAAGTGGTTGAGCCTCCATGCTTTGTGTGTGTGAAGGCATGTGTTTGCTGACTGTAGGTCCTGCATTTGGCTTGCTGACTGGCAATGGTATGTGTGGATTATCAAAGGCAGGAGCTACCTGAATATCTCAACTTTGATCCTGGAACTAAGCAAGAGGCTCCCATAAGCAGGACTAGATTAGTAACAGAGTGACATGAATTCATTGTGCAGCATTTCTGCTGCTCTATTAACAGGAAATGCAGTAGCTCCTGCTCTTTCCCAGTAAAGTCTGTTCTGACCTCAATTATTAATCATTATAGGGTATTTGGACATGTGCAGACTTGTAATAAAAAGTCTGTAAAGTAGCCAATATTTTAAGATTTTTAAAGTGGAAGAGTAGTGTTTTGAAGAAGGGAAAAAATGTAAATGTAGGAATCTGGGAAATGAGAGGGGGAAATGCTACAAAGAGAAATTGAAAGACATCCCGACAAAAGGTACTATCTATGGTAATCGAGCAAATATTGTGCGAACAGAACTAAGTCATTGGGTTTAAAACAAAGTGATCCTGGAACTTCTTCACTTTCTTTTAAATGCAATATTTGAGACTGGAGTCATTTAGATTGATGCATGAAGATACTAACTCATCAGAGACCTTCCAGTACTCCCCAATGCAGTAAAAACAAAATCCAGATTGTTTTATAAGCCAGCATCGCAAGCAAAACACTATTTAAAAAAAACAACCCAACAGTAGGGGCTGGGAATATGGCCTAGTGGCAAGAGTGCTTGCTCCTATATATGAAGCCTTGGGTTTGATTCCCTAGTACCACATATATAGAAAAAGCCAGAAGTGGTGCTGTGGTTCAGGTGGCAGAGTGCTAGCCTTGAGCAAAAAGAAGCCAGGGACAGTGCTCAGGCCTTGAGTCCAAGCCCCAGGACTGGCAAAAAAAAAAAGTTCAGGGGCAGTGCCCATTCCTGAGTTCAGGACTCAATGACTGGTTAAAAAAAATATGTATATATATATATATATATATATACACACACACACAACAGCAAAACACATGCTTTCATTCACACAAGTTCTTACATGATACATGAGTGAACACACATGAATGGGGTCAACAGTAACCTGCTTTAGTTACCCGCTTTAGTAACGAGCTGCAACAAATGCTCAGAGCTTGCAGTTTTTTCTGCACATGTGTGTATTTCCAGGTAGCTCAGAGATACAAAAATATTTGTAAGGCATCAATGTTTGTATCAATAGAAAAGAATGAATTTATGGAGAGAAAAGTCTACATATTTTACGAGGCAAGAATAAGGAAGCATCGAGAAAACTGTGTGTTTATTAGTTTAGGTGGAAAATAAAGATATGAGCTCTGTTAAATTAAATCTTTTTTTGAATCAAGCAGTTAGTTCTTCATGCATCTCTGGGGAGATAGGATCCAGAACTGAACTTAGACTGGCCACTGGAGGTATTTCTGAAGGGTGATAAGTAGACACAATAGATAACAGTATTTCCTCTCCCAATAGGCTTTATGAGTTGATGAGGTTGAGATGGATATGCAGAGTAGGCTTAAATGTGATAAGAAGAAACATCTATGGTTTGTAAAGGTATCTAAGGAAGGGGTAGAGACTGAGCTTGTTCAGCATCTGCTGCCTTCAGGATCCTTACAATTCCCTGACTGCGTGAACCACTACCTCAGATCTATTCTCCTCACAGTCGCCATCCCTTTCCCTTCATCTCTCACATAAAGAAGTGGAGCCACCTGGTCTCAACAGGCACATGCCCCCCCCCCCCCAAAGGCGAGGGGCTCAAAGTGATTTAGCCCGATTTGCTATACTTAAGGATTTGGTTGCAAGAAGTCCCACAAAAATGGGATCTTGAAACCATAGGGCTTATCGCACATGGTATTATGTGATTAAAATACCCATCATGTGATATTCACAAAAAGCGTAAAATATGGAACCTCAGTCACCAGTTGGTGTCATGAGCCAGGAATTTCCAAGGAGGGTGGGATTTGGAGTATGCTCTGAGGAACGGATGAAATGTTGATAGGTAGAAAAGGGTAGACATGCACCCTCGTGAAATCAGTGGAGATTTTCTCCAAGCAGAGGCAAGTAACAGCTGTCCAGCTTCCTGCAGAAAGCAGCTTTTGTCTCCAAGGATGGGAGAATGGTCCAGCCTTTATACCCCAGGATTAAACACAGTAAGACCCTGAAGATACGATAGGAGTCTGTGAGCACAATTCTCCCTCTTGTTCATTCAGGAATTTTTACTTGTCGTATCAAATTTCTTTCCAATGTGATTACAAGGTAAAAAACCACAGGAAATATTTTGAAATTTACACATCGACAAAGGAAGAAAAACTTATTCATAAATCCACTTAAATGGAATTCACATGGAATGAATTCAAGTGGAAACAACAAGAAGCTTAGTTTCAAGGCAGGGATGCTGAGGTGTGAAAACAATTTCACAGCATGACAATTAGTGCCAGAGTAGTGACTGTACTCACCTATTTGCTCTGATTACAAAGGAGTGATGTGTAGTCAATAGAAACATGCAATTTAATTTAAAAGTATTCAATGTGTTTTATTTCATTTTTTGATTGATCATATTCACTGCTTTAAATTTCAAAAGACCAAGGTGACTATGATATTTATGTTAGCCAAGGAAGTTCAGGTTTACATCTATTGTCCCAGTGTAATTAATACAGCATCCACTATCATTTTTAAAAGGGTCTCAGTCTGGTTGATAAATTATATTGTCGTCCTTCCAAAGTACCTTCACCATCGTCTCTCCCCAGTCCCTTGAGGGTAGCTGGCAAAGCATGAATCCCAACACAGTAGCAACAGAGGGAGAAATGCCCAACCAAGACTGGAGTCCTTGTCTAAGCAGGTGTCAAATCTTCGGAATATCCCTTTTATTGATGTGGTCTTTGCCAATGGACACAGATCCACGTTGTGACTAAGAATGATTCTCTTGCATAATGAGGATATGAGCACTTCTGTAGGTGGGCGATGCAGGGTTCTATGGTGATTCCCATGGCTTCAGATAACTGAGCTGAGCTTGTCTTTTTATGCCTCTCACCAATACTGTCTTCACTCCCAAAGGATTCTCTTTTATATTTCCTGAGAACAGCTGTTTTAACTCTCACTCTTCATCTACCCCCGTGTTCTTTTTACCTCCAGAGGGGCCTGAGGTACCCTATGGGCACCAGTTTTGCTATAACTTCCTTAGGTATGTGTTCCTGGGCCCACCTGGTAGCAAAGATCTTAGAGGGCTCCTAAGACCTTGACCCTCATCTTCCAGCTATTCAATAAATCCAATTTGAGTGCTGCTGTGGAGAGACCTGCAGATATGATTAGGGTCCTACCACAGTGACCTTATACTAGGGAGACTATCCTTGTGAGTCTAAAAGGAGACACACATTGGGATCATGAAAGAGATTCAATGCAAAAAAAAGTCTCTCTGTCTGGCTTTAAAGATGTAGAGGACCATGTGTCAAGGGATGTGGGTGCCCTCTAGGAATGGGTCACAGTCCTGGCCACTACATTATTCTGTAGGGGCAGCCATAAAATTTCTGGACTGGATATTTTACCTGGAATACATTTATTTCTTCCCTGCTGTGGAGGCTGGAGATTCTAGATTAGTGCCCAACAGGGTCAGTTTCTGGTAAGGCCTCTTATCCTAGCCTACAGATTGCCTTTTCCCCCTGGGGCTTTTCTTCTATGCTAACGAGACAGAGAGAGAGAGAGAGAGAGAGAGAGAGAGAGAGAGAGAGAGAGAAAGAAAGAGAGAGTCTATTTCTTCTTAATAGGCCACTCATACTGTAATATTAAGAATCTACTTATTATATGGAGTGAAGCTACCACTCAAATGGTACAACTCTATCTTTAAGCAAAGAAAACAAAAGCAAAAGCAACAACAATAAAACCAGTTCAGGTATAGCACTCAGGTTCTAAGTTCAAGCCCAGCACCAGAAAAAGAAAAGAAAATGACTTTACTTATTATGATCTCGTTGAACCATAAATTACCTCTTGCTTTTATTTGGTCTTGTCTTCAAATATAGTCACATTGGGCATTAGAGTTTTAATACATAAATGTACTCGTGTTGAAAGAAACACAATTCAAGTCTGTAGAATTTAGCAAGGAAATAAGCCTAAATCCTAATCCTATGAGGAATGGATTTCTTCCAACAATACGAATAAAGCTTAGAAGTGGATTCTTCACAGCAGCTCCAGACTAGATCTCAGTCTGCTAAAAGCTTTTGTTTACCTCTGAGCCCCAATCCTGTTCGTAGAGTTGTGGATGTTTCAGGGAATAAGTGGCTGTTGTTTTATATTGTGAAGTTGGTGTAAGTATGTTGGAAAGCAAGAGGAAATTATTCCACAGTCTCACTCACATTTCATTCTGACCCAATGACAAAGCAATACATTCTATGCTTTTGTTACGCTCACTTTACAGTTCTATATTAGACTTCATGGTGAATGTTTAATGGTGTTCCATGGACACAGAGATCTCAAGGGTCAGCTTCTATAGAAATAGGACCTTTGCCGATGTACACACTCAAGAATCTTAAGCTGAAACTATTCTGCATCAAGAAGACCTGAATCTACCAACTTCTGTCTTTATAAGAAGAGATGACACACAGAAGGGAATATGATACAGACACAGAGGCAGAGATTAGAGTGAGCTGTCTACAAGCCAAGATACTCAGTAGGGGTAAGAGGAAAGGAAGGATTCTTGCTTAGAATCCCCTGGAAGAAGCATGGCTATGCTGGCATTGTAATTTCAGACCTCTTGTCTCCCAGA
Source organism: Perognathus longimembris pacificus (assembly GCF_023159225.1). Classification (NCBI taxonomy): domain Eukaryota; kingdom Metazoa; phylum Chordata; class Mammalia; order Rodentia; family Heteromyidae; genus Perognathus; species Perognathus longimembris. Next base: position 9,478,438 of record NC_063164.1, read on the forward strand.
CTGGCAGACAGCGGATTTCTGTTAGTTGAAGGCATCCATTTGTGGTACTATGATGGCAGCTCTAGGAAATACATGGAGACATAAGCTTTGTTATGTTTTAAATTTCATTTTATCCTTTGAAATCTAGCTCCAGACTCTTGAATTTATGAAGGCATCTACGTTTCCCACTCTGATGTCGCCAGTGGTTTTCTCAATGCCCAGCCTACAGCAGGTGCTTAACAAATAAATCATTATCAAATGAATGAAGGGATGATGTTAGTGAATGGAGAAATGAGTGAGACCTTTGTCTTGCCCCAGAGGAGTTACATTTCCTTTAAACAGCCAGGGAATAAGGACTTCAGCAGAAGTACATGGCACAACGCAGTTTGAGATTAGTCCATAAACTATACAGGGGAGGCCATAGCCTGTCACTGTCCTCTTTTTGCAACAGATAGTCATGTCAATATTATTGGGTAGTGTTTCTAAGAATCAGGCTCTCTTGGACAGCTCTTTGGGATTCAGCCAAGGGATGACCCAGCTCTCAACCATCATGTTTAACTAACTGTGAGCCAAAGGTGAGCATTTGCCAGAATGATAGAACTGATTGGATAACAAGTCACATGTCCAGCCCCCAGTTGGCAGGGTCTTGTGATTGGCTGTTCCACCAAATCTCCAGAGGGGATGTCCCCATAAATAAAGATGGGACTGCAACAAGACAGCAGAGGAGTACTGGACAGCCCTGATGGCCAACTTCTTCTCCACTCTTCTTCAAACTACAGCTACCAGACAACAGATTGGTCTGCTTTGTTTTTCTAGCATCCATAGGCTCTTCTGGTCTCAGTGCGCTTTAGCTTTGGGATCCTTCTCTACATCCGTTTTGAGCAAATGGAGCTCTCTACATGCGGGGGGAATCTCCAGGAGCCAAGGACTTTCCTTTCTCTTGGACCTATTACAGGAAAACACTTGCTTTTGTTTTGGAGGATGCTAGCACCACAGGGAAGGTATAATGCTTCCAAGTCTTGTTCTCCCAAGAAGGGAAGAACCAGCACAGACAAGATGAGAGGCACGTGGTGAGAAAAGTCAAGACTGAGACCCAAGAACATCACCATGTCCTGGCTCTGACTCATGTTTGGAAGGTATCTCCCTCTATTCCTTCCTCCTTTTTCCTTCTTTCTTTGCTATCTTTTTTTGTTGTTGTTGTTTATTTTAGCTTGAACCAATTGGAATGGCAGCTTTTGCCTTCTGTAACAACCACAGCCCTGACCAAGTTGGAAGGAGGAAGAAGGTAGAGGGATTATTTGCCCTACAGATATGGAGAGCCTGGGGTCCCGTGGCTGGCCTCTGTGGATGCCAGCTATACTGCAGGGCAGCATGTCTTCTTCCTCCTTGTGGGTCCAGGGTGTGTCTGGTGTTTTAGTTTGCTACTCTCCCATCCATCTGTGCGATGTTCTCCCAGGTTGCTCTATAACTACCTTCCCACCCTTTCTGGGCCTGCTTTGCCAGTTGCTCTCCCTCTCTTGATAGTTGAAGGTATTTCCCACCATTTGTGGGAACGCTGGGGATCACAGGGAGAGATGTTACTTTTGTCAGCACAGCATCCTTGCGAGGGTGGCTTGCTGAACTGAGGAGACTCATCAGGTGTTTCAGGGTGATGAGCTTTGGCAACATCTACTTTGCATCCCCTAGAAGGACGTGAGTGCATCTGGCCAGGTGTCTGCTCTGTGTGCTGGCAACAACTGCCTAAAGCCACCTCGGTCCTAAGTAGGACTGAAGAGAGGACCGGAGCTCATATGTCATTTTTATTACATCTCTGAGTCTTTGCTTCAAGAAATGTGACTGGAAGCAGAAGCCATGATCTGAGCCATGGTTGAACTTAGAATGCAAACCTTAAGGGAGGGCTTGCTTGTTTACTCTGGAGCTGAGCTGTTGGCACAGTTGTGAATTCTTGCTTGCCCACCTCTGACACAGCGGCTGGGTGACTGAGAGCTATTGCTGACTGAGTGGAGTGGAGTTTTTGTTGTTGTTTGTTTTTCAGGCGACTATCGAACCTGAGTATATTGTCTCAATACATGAGTGCCCTTCCACATGCAAAACCATTCCCATGACTATGGGATGTTGTTCTCAACATTTCCATCCAGGGCCCTTACCACTCATATACTCATAGTTTTTATTACCATTGTGTCCCATGTCCCTTGTCTGCATTGATAGAACCATTTAGCTTGTCAGCCAAAATGACAGCAGCTGTTTTTTTTCCCCTTCTTTTCTTTTTTAGTTTAAAGGAAAGCTCTACATTTCTATTATTGCTGAACCTCTTATAAAGAAATACAGTAATTATAAACAGAAGGCTCTTGACATTCACTCATTTATAATTTATAAACTTCCTTTTGCACTAGATATTCTGCTTGAGCTCCCAGAAAGAAGCAGGCAGGAAGCAATGAGAGCATATTAGAAAGCAGAGAGGATATTTCAAAGTCTCTGGAGTAGATGACAGCAAAATTGTTCCAAGGAAGGTAATAAAATGTAGCCAGGTAAAGCAAAAAGACAGTAAGGTCATTACAGCAAAGGGTGGGGGATGACAAACATAGAGCCAAAGAATGAAATACCATATAATCAAGAACACAAGGTATTTTACTGGCGATTGTGTGGCTGGGATAGGACAAAGCTGGAGGTAGTAGTGATAGGATCAGGCCTTAGGAAGCCTTGCAATTACCAGGCTGAAGAGCTGGGACTTCCCTTTGTGTTCTACATAAAATCTTAAGTTATATCATAACATTGTGGGTCACTTGACAGGGAAGTGAGGAGGTGAGAAAAAAGGTGATAAAACTCAATTTCTGGAGCAATGAGACAGATGTGAAACCCAAGCCCATTAATTACAAGAGAAAGTATGAATGGATTCTTCTCAAGTCCTACAAAGAAAATGATCTCAGAGCAATTTTTATATTATGTCAGGAAATTTCAACAAGTACCAGATGGAAATGAAAGAAAAGGCAAATGCAAGAAAATAGAGAGAAGGTACTGTTAATATATGTGGAGTGGAGACTCCACACTATTTTCAGGACTTGACAAAACAAGCAGGTGAAAATAATGAAGTAACTAAAGCACCACTAGGATAAATAAGTTTTGAGTTAAACAAAAACATTTAAATAAAAATGGATGAATTTTATTTATCTGATGGGAAACAGAATTCTTGCTATATAAGCAAAAAGGAAATTCTCCTGATATTCAGGTGCATCATTCAGAAGAGTACTGCTACAGGAAATCTTTTTGACACTTTTTCTATTTTCAAGTTAGAAAATGACAGCGTTAATTTTTCTTTCTTTTTGATGCTACTGGTGTTTGAATTCACGACCTCACACTTGCTAGACAGGCACTCTACCACTTTAACCACATATTCAACCTTGTTTGCTTTAGTTACTTTTTAGATAGTGTCATAAACTCTCTCTCTCTCTCTCTCTCTCTCTCTCTCTCTCTCTCTCTCTATATATATATATATATATATATATGTTGGCTTCAGATCAATGTCTTGCTACTGATGATGTCACTATAGTTGGGGTTCCTGGCATGTACCCCCATTGTCTAGCTTATTTGCTGCGATGGAATCTCACTGTTTTATTCTAGGCTGGGTTGGAACTGTAGGCCTCCCAGCTCTCTGCCTCCAGAGAGCTGAACTGTCTGTACTACAGACTTAAATAATCTCACCCAGTTTTAAGGCTAAAATTTCAATGAACATTTGCTGTCATTTGGAGGTTTTAAATGAAAAAGAACAACACAAGAGACATTTTTCCCCCTAGGGAACCAACAAATTATCCCAGGAGAAGAATGGGCTGGACCTATATCTCAGGGGCTGTGCCCACAGATTTGTGCTCCTGGTTGAACTTGGTAACTGTCCTTACAACTCTCATGCGCAATGGCAAGCCCCGATTTTACCATCTGCTTGTTCAGAGATCTTTGGAAATTGTTTTGCTTAAATCCCTTTATTCACTTATAACATGGGTCTAATAATATCTACCGAGTACTGGCTAGGGTAAAATAAGATATGTCACTTAACATGGTTAGCAATGTACAATGGAATAAGAATTACAGTGAGTTTGAGAGTGTTTTAATTTTTTCTTTTGTATTGAAAGGTGCTATGCTGTTGTACAATTGAACATACATTGCTTTAGTATCTTAGAAAATATAGTATTCGAAGTTATCTTTCTTTTCTTCCAAACCTGTTGGAACATGAGAACAAATCATGGAAGTATCTAAAACTCTCTGCCCCATCTCTTCCCCCCCCCCCCTCTCTCTCTGCCTTGTCTCCTCTCCCCTTCCCAAATGACACTTTGCTATGCTGGATGAGGTCCAAGGACTGTTACATAAGCAGAAGTTGTCATGAAGAAACTTTTATGGATAAAGCGTAGGGTTTTCCGAAACTCATTCAGGAGCTGTTTGGAGGGGAGAGTTGAACCCCTGCGTTATCCCCACCCCCATCTGTTCCCCTGTTTATCTGGGCCCCTGTATGCCAAGGGCACGTCGACACATTCCATCAGCATGGAGGGACTTTACAGCTCAATTCTTCCAAACTTACCTTAATAGTACTTTTTCCAGAACCTCACTGAGTCACCACACTTTTATGAGTTAAAATAGAACTTGCCTATATAACTGGCTATCTTGTTTTGCTTTGCTTTTCCAAGTACAGTTGCATATTTTTTTGTCTCACTTAAGTTATTTATATGAAAATGGATTCCATTGTACTTAATTTGTTAGTTCCCTGTAGTAGGCAGAGGAAAACCCTTGTTGCTAACAAGTGGCACAAATATTGTTCATTTGATTTGTGTGTTACCTGTGCTCTGACTTCTCCCATTAATTTGAACATCCCACATTTATGCTGTTTGTATCTCATATCAATTTTAGTCTTGCTTTGTGCCTATCAGCAACTGAGCCTAGGGCAGGAGCTCACAAGGAGGGGCTGAGATCCTTGGGTAATCTCATGAAACACACTTGATCTTCCCCGGCCCAGCATTCTCTTCTGTAAAAGGAGAAGTTTATTTGCGTAAATTCTCTCTTGGTTCTTCTGGAAGGATTAAATAGCCAATGTCTGGAAGCAACATGAGCGATTCTGAAAATAAGGCTCTGGGAATCTGTGATTTTCTTTCTCAGAAAGATTTATTGCTTCAGTCTTCGAGCTTGCGTGTGTTGTGTGTACACAGCAAGGGGTGACGTGCTTGTCTCAAGACAGGAATTTGTTGACTTAACAAACACATATGTAGTGCTCACTGTGAGCCAAGCACTGGTCTAAGCTCTTCGGAGATTTTTCACTTGATTAATCCTTGCATAACCCTATGGAATTGGCATTTTTAGTTGCACCATTTTACAAGGAAAGAAAGCTGAGTCCAGAGGGGCAACTTTGCCCCCAGTGTTATACTTACTAAATAAAAGAACTAAATAAAAGATGGATGGTTCGGCTACTTGCCTGTAGACCTATACTGTTCAGATGCCTGGAAGGAATATTTTATACCTACCTAGAGACACCCTAGTTTCTATTGATGGAGCAGGATTTGCTTTGATGTAGCCGTCTTCCCAGTTTGCTAACTAATATGTGTCTTACTTGTGGAAGTGGCTGCTAAAATGAACCTCTTGGCTTGAAACTTCCTCTTGAGTGCTCTCCACACCCCCTGTGTTTAAAGGTGTATCAGATAGAGGTTGAGAAAGAGAGGGTAAAGAAAAGCCCTTTCTTGGCTCCAAAAGACAGGTGTATCAGCACAAACACATGTGGACTTAGGAAAACCTTGAAGGGCATGGAAATTGCTTGGGGATTTTTTTTTTTAATCTATGATTTCAGCAGATCCCTACCATGCTGACAGACAAGAGTCTAGACCCTCCGAGGTGTAACACCACCAGTGGCCACCAGTGAAGTCAGCTTGGTTTCTGATGCCACACAGCATTTAATCAAAGTTAATAGAATGCAATTAATTTCCAAAACGTTACTCTTTTACCTAACATGAAACTTGAGTGAAGGATAAATTCTGATTTTCCCTTCTTTTCTTCCTTCCTTCCTTCCTTCATTCCTTCGTTCGTTCGTTCGTTCCTTCCTTCCTTCCCTCCTTCCTTCTCCACTCTCTTCCTCCCTCCCTTCCTCCTTCCCTCCCTTCTTCCTTCCTTCCTTCCCTCCTTCCTTCCTCCCTCCTTCCTTCCATCCTTTCCTTCTTTCCTTCATTTGTCTTTCTTCTTTATCCCTTCCCTCCCTTTCTCCTTTCCTTCCTTCCTACCTTGCTCCCTCTTTCTTTCCTTCCTTCCTTCCTTCCTTCCTTCCTTCCTTCCTTCCTTCCTTCCTTCCTTCTTTCTTTCTTTTTCTCTCTCTTTCTCTCTCTCTTTCTTCCTTCCTTCCTTCCTTCCTTCCTTCCTTCCTTCCTTCCTTCCTTTCTTTCTTTCTTTCTTTTCTTTCTTTCTTTCTTTCTTTCTTTCTTTCTTTCTTTCTTTCTTTCTTTCTTTCTTCTTCTTTCTTTCATGTGGCTTTAAGTAATGCAAAAAGAAGTACATGTTCTTTCAATCCAATAAAATAAAAATCCTGAGATGTATGTCACTATTAAGCCATCTCATTTCTCTCTGAATACATACATAAAATTAAATGCCATCAATGTCCAAATGGAGCTCAGAGATCAGAATAAAGCAATCTCCTTGAAATCACTGTTGTCCATTAAGAGCTATAATAAAAACACGAGCATGTATATCATTTCCATCTGGTATAAGTGACTTGGAATGGAATTCTTAGAAGCTTGATGACACTTTACAAATGGAATTGTTCTTTGATAAACTCTCACAGTGTAACATCTCTCTTCACTCCAAAATTAATTTTACAATACATTTAAAGGAGAGATATACAGTTGTGTCCTTAAAATCTCAAGAAAAATAAAGGGCCAAATTAAAAATTAGCTGTAGGAGTGAGCAAATCAAACAAACAAAACCCCCAATAACAATGTCAAAAATCAAACAGAGGAGAGGCAAGAACAGAAGGAGATGCTTAAAGTTCCTAATTTTATTTTTAAATTCGTGGACAGTTTTGAAACAGCTCTAATCTAACTGATCTGTTCCTTGTCTTATTTTCTGGTAGATTATTCTGTTTGTGCAGATGCCTTAAGAAGGTCAGATGACGTAGTTTAAAGCAGGGGGATAAAGGCATACACTTCAACCAACTACAGTTAACAACGTCATCTAGGCAGTGTATTTACGGATGAGGTGTAAATGTCTCCTCATCTCCACGCTGTCCTGGAAATAGCCTATCCATGAGCTCCAGGCCAGTGGCCACACTTTCCTACTCTCTGTTTCCTTCTTCTCAGCCCTGTTCCCCCCCCCTTTTTTTTTTTTTGGCCAGTCCTGGGCCTTGGACTCAGGGCCTGAGCATTGTCCCTGGCTTCTTCCCGCTCAAGGCTAGCACTCTGCCACTTGAGCCACAGCGCCGCTTCTGGCCGTTTTCTGTATATGTGGTGCTGGGGAATCGAACCTAGAGCCTCGTGTATCTGAGGCAGGCACTCTTGCCACTAGGCTATATCCCCAGCCCTCCCCCCCCCCTTTTGCTTCTTAACCTTACCCTCCTCTCAATTCTGAGCAACTGATTTCTTGCATTGGTGATGCTCACTTTGAAGCGAGCACCTAGAGCAATTCCATTTTTCTTGAAGGGAACCTAAGAGGAATTTCAACAGACTCATAAAGCAGCAATATTTGATTATCTCAGAGTTATACCAACCATTCTTCCTGGCAAACACACTCAGGAGTTTCTTGTATTTTGTGCAAGGCAGTGTAAAAACATTTACCAGGTAATGATTCATTAATTTTATTTATTCATTACTCATTTATTGTTGCATATAATGTATTTATTATCTACAAGGAAGTTTATTCTTAGCTTTTAAAGAATTATCTTTTTAAAACTATTTCCTACTTATTTTAACTAGCTCCTAAAACAAGGGTTGGGAATGAAGCAAAAATAAATGATGGTTTTAGTTAAAATCCCTAGTTAACAAGGAATAAAAAAAAACAATTAAGCACAACAATAATGAACTTAAAAATTGTGAAACTGTGGAAAGAGGTTATTACAGCTAGAAAACTGCTAAGCCTCTTTAAATTTGTAGCAGTGTAAGACATCTCTGAAGGAAAGAAACTTAAAATTCTACTGTGAATGTTGCTATCTAGTAGCGATATTAGATAAAGTCTTTAGAGATTACAATGCCTGGCTTTTAGTTTCTGTAAAAGGAACAGAAATCTCAACAGATATTTACTAGGACTTGTCTTGGTACAAGAGTAAGTCATCTTAAGTGGCAAGGAGCAGATGGAGCGGTGAAATGTAGGGTGCAGATTTCTCATGCCTGAAGACAATAGAATTCGGGTTGTGAAACTGAATTCACAGTGTTTTGATGATGATTACATCAGAAGTCCTGCAAGTAGTGTCTAGGAGATAACTACACGGTCAGTCTTTATTCACAATTATTGTGGCTGGTATCACAACGCACAGGTAGCCTGGATTGCAAAGAATAATTTATCCTCAGATCAGTTCATTTGCTTCAAACCACATAGCCTGAGCAACTTCAAGCATTGTGATCAATTGGACTCTGCCCCTCCTTTCCCCCTTTCCTTCCTTCCTTCCTTCTTCCCTCTCTTCCTCTTCCCTCGCTCCCTTCCTTCCTTCTTACCCATCCTTCTCTCCTTCCCTTCTTCCTCCATTCTTTCCCCACTCTGTCTTGTGCTCCTTTCTCTTCCTCCTCTCTTTGACTGGAAATTCATCTCTTTCCATTTGCCATGCCCACTCCCCTCAGTTTCTGTACTCTGTCCATTTATCTGCTTTCATTTTGTCTTACTTCCAATTTGTTCCTTTTAACTTCTACCTTTCCTGTCTGTTTGCTTAACAATGCATGCTGCATTGCTCACTCTCTTTCAGTAATTCCCCAATTGCATACCTTTAGTTACTCGAACCAAATTGTACACACACCTTTGCTCCAGAGGCACAGTTTTATTTTCTGGGCAAGAACAAACAATGTTTTCTTCCCTTCCATGCTGAACTATCAAAGCCTGAAAAGGAAAGGAAGGACTTACACAGAACCTAAGATATTATGTACCTACAGTTTGAACTTCACTCAAAGAATGAATTATTGCAAACAACTCTAGGGCCCTATTCCCCAGGCAGCTCCAATCAGGGAGCAGGGAACTCTGTGGAGCTTTTACTTACATAGTGGCCATATCTAGGACCATTGCAGGGGATTCCTATTGAGAAGGTGAGGAACTTATTTCTGCCTCTGAGATTTATGATGGTAGAATTCTTGTGTCTTTTAGGTTGGTGTCTTGGTAGTGACATTTTTATCTTTTCTCACCAATACTTCATAGCAGGTATTAGGCCTCAAATATGAGTGGGGATGAAATGTCTGTGAAAACTTCAAGTAGTTCAATTACTCATACTGTTATTGCTCCTTGACCAGATTGATATCTTATGTATTTATTCACTTATTTAGTGATAACTCCAGTGTATTATGGGGAAATGATTTACTTGAAAGACAGGAAATTGTTATTAGAAGATGCTTTTTTTTTTTTTTTGCAGTAATGTGGTTTGAATGTAGAACATTCTACCACTAAGTCATGCCTCAAGTGCCTTTCGCTGTGGTTATTTTTGGCATCTCGTCTTAAATGTACCTGGGCCATGATCATCCTATTTTTTTTTTTTTTTTTTTTTTTTGGCCAGTCCTGGGGCTTGGACTCAGGGCCTGAGCACTGTCCCTGGCTTCTTTTTGCTCAAGGCTAGCACTCTGCCACTTGAGCCACAGCGCCACTTCTGGCCATTTTCTGTATATGTGGTGCTGGGGAATCGAACCCAGGGCCTCATGTATATGAGGCAGGCACTCTTGCCACTAGGCCATATCCCCAGCCCGATCATCCTATTTTTGACTTCCTGCTGGAGCAAGGATGACAGATACTTACCCGTATGCCAGCTTTCTTCCATTGAGGCAGACTTTGATGGACTTCCCTGCCTGGAATTGGTCTGGAGCTGAGGTTTCCCAATCTTAGTATCCCACACAGGTAGTTTAACAGACATGTGCCAAACATTCATGGTTTAAGAGATACTTTTACTGTAGCAACTTCATGGAAAGTCAGGGTTATTTTTTTCTACAAGACCTTTCATCACTTTATATAGCTTTTAATGATTCATCACCATCCTCAGTATAGGATATAAAGTATATATAAAGGAAAGTTAAATTTGAACAAAAACAATTTCTCTTCCTTTCTTAAACCAAAAAACCTGCCTTCCACTTGGAACCATCCGCCTTTAGGGATGTGACAAAATAGTATGTAGGTATTGTATGTCCCATGGCAGAGTGAACAGAATTAAGAGAAGACTGACTACGTTTTCAAGCTGAAATCATGAGCTGGGTAACTTCACAGCCCAACTGAGTGTCTTTATTTCCTCACTGCTACCACATCATCAGAATTCTTAATGACATCGTGGTTAAGCAAGGTGGTGGCGAAGCTGCTGCTCTGAGAACACTTGCATCTGATAGTGATAATATGTTGCAGGTTGCACTTCCATCCATTCTTTCAGTTTGCATTTGTACAGCACATTTAGCATTCTATGTGACATTAACCTAAGCCATGATATTTTGCATCTGCCTAATACTTTAGCATTTACAAAACCCAGCCCTTTGGGACTAACTCATTCGATTTTCATCACAATCTTGCTATATTAAAGAGGGGGCCCCTTTGGGGATCAATATAATTATGGCTAGGTCACACAGATTAAAGGTAACCTGCTCTTCTAAGAAAAGCACATCGAAATACAATGCTTCTAACTCTATTTTTTTTTTTTTTTTGCAGAAACTCATGAACCAATGGGACACATCACTACCCTGAAAACCAAGCAACAGGATCTGAAGAGAACCAATGTCACATCTCCCAATTGCTACATGTTAGACAACAGCTTTATGCGCAAATCAGTGTGGGTGTGTCCAGCTTTTCCGTGTCAAAGCATTCCAGCTCCAGGAAACGTTGACACGACACTAGCAGGGCACTGACTTGACTTAGAATAAACTGGGCCACACACCTGTTCTTCTAAATATAAACAAATTTGCAACCTGAGACACTGGCAGTCACTTAAGAATAAGCAAGTGAAATCTGGGGTTGGTGCTTGCTGCAGCCTGGCCCTGAGATTACAAACGCATATGAGCCAAGGATGCCTTGGGTGTTTGGCGTTGTATCCCGGTGGTCACAGTGACCTTCTCTCTTGCTGAAGAGATTATAATTACTATCCTTCTTATCCTTATTGTTATTTTTAAGTGTGCTTAGTTTGCTCTTGTGGCTCAGCTTGTACCCAACTTGTTGAATGTTCCAGGTCGTTTTGGTTTATGGATGTGAAACTTGCTTGAGTTAGCTGGATTTGGAGAAAGCTTATATTCTGAGAAATTCTTGCATTCCAGAACACTAAATTAAATCCATAACTCTTTTCCTTTCTGTGGGAAGCAGAAGTTGTTCTGGATTCCAGAGTTCCTCCACTATTGAAAGTGTGTGCATCTTGTGCATTAATTCTATCTGGATGCCAAGAATCAGCCGGAGAGTTTCTCATTTCTGTTTTCAAGTAGCTATTGAATCTTTGTTTATGCAGGTGAGAATGTTTTTGAATATTTTTTATTATCTTTAAGTAGTTGTCCAATGGATCTGCCATTCACCAAGTCAGTTTATGAACGTACAGCACATCTTGATCATTGTCATCCCTTTCAACATTCTCACCCACCCATCCAGGTCCACCCCTTCCCCCTAAGCTCAGATCCACTTCAAGCAATTGAGAAGTTTTGCTGTTGAAAATATCTGACAGGAAAGACATCATCTTTTTGGTTTGTCTGTATGCCTTCTAACCCATAACCTGATAATATGGTGAATTTTGCTAAAATGTATTCTCCTCTGAATAAATATTTTTGAGTTTTTGAGATAAATCATATCTATGTGTGATGAAACATTTCACATGACGCAAATGAGTGGCAGGTTGATGTATGCAGTGGCTGTACTAGTGTGCTGTTCAGTACTCTTACAAACCACAGAAAGCAGTTGTCAGGTGCCTTCTTCAAATTCTAAAACTTGGCTGCACTCCCTGGTCTGTTCTTAGCCAAAGACTGACCATGCAGAAGGATTGGAGTAGGCAGTTTCTTCTCCTTCCCATCCCCAACCAGGACAGGGCAGATGAATGGTGGGACTTAAACTATCATTAATGACCCAGAGTGATGATGATGAAGATAAGCATCATGAAGAATAAAAGATGGTAGCTGTCTGGGGAAGATCAGTGGGAGGGGAAGTGAGAAAACAAAGAACACTGAAAGGTGATGATGATTTACGTGTGTGTGTGTGTGTGTGTGTGTGCGTCCGCATGCCTGCTGTACCTTCTGAGACTTTCGATGTCTGATAATATTTTTCTATTTCCCTTCTCTCAATCTTTGATAAATACATTTTTCATTCCAGAGCCGTTTTTTTCATTAAAACGCTGTGGACATTGCTTCGCTGCCTCCTGTCATTTTTGCTATGAAGAGAATTTTAATATAAAATTACTACTTTATCCTTGCAGATAATCTCTTTGTTTTCTGACTGTATCTTGCACATTTTTCCTTCCCTTATCTTGGAGATATACATATACTATATTAGTTGTGTTTTCCAGGGAAACAGACCAATAGAATATATATATATATGTACATATATATAAATATTTGTGATTGTATATATTTATATGTTAAGTGTATGTGTAAACACACACTTATATGATTAAGCTTGAAATCTCTCATCCACACATAATGAAGATTTATTTCCCTGTTATTGGTTGCATTTGGCAACTAGAGTCTCTTTGATCTGAAATCTCCAACCTGTCTTCATTTTAGGAAGTTTTCTTACGGTGTTGCCAGAGTTGTTTCACTGTTTCTCCTTCCTGGGGATGCTGAATGTGTGTGTGATCGTTCCAAAATGATCCCCACATCTCATTTTTTTTTTGTTTTTCTCATGGTTTCCATATATTTGTCCTTATTACTTACATACTGATTAATCTCTAAGCACATCTTCTGCTTCAGTAGATTAGATTTCCTGACAATTCTAATGACAGTTTCCTGTCCCACCTCTCATTTGAGTTTTAAGTTTGGATGTAGACACTGCTCCTGAGCCTCAGGAGACTCTTAGTGCGTAACAAGGGTGGATCCGTGAATGTATAAATAGTCTCTTTATCACTTCTACTGTACCTACGCTTTCAGTACAGAAAGTTTAATTTTTGTTGAAGCAGAGAAAGGTTTAGTTAATTTCTTGTACTAGTCTATTTCTTTTTAGTTGGTATTTTTATTTTTGTGTGTGTATGTTGGGATAGTTTTTCCTCTCTACAAGTTTAAGGTTGTTTAACATTGAAACTCCAGTGAATTCTAACGCATTTGGGAGCCTGGTTGGATTTCTCAGGATCACAAGAGGGAACAAAATACCTGTATGCTTATATTAAATGTATTCAGCAGATAATGAAATGTCTTGTAGGAGCCAGAGCTGTGGCAAGAGTTGTAAATGGGGTGCTTTGCCATTCTGCCAACAAAGTTACTTTGTTTGGTTTTCCTTCCTTGTTGACACAGCTTAAGAAACTCCTCTTATCTCTGGTCATTAGAAAACATGGTGTTATTGCCTCTACTTTTGACTAACAAATCAGACTAGGCTGAATTTATATCTAGCCTGATGAATATTTTTAAGAAAATGTCTTGTTTCTGTCAATACCCACTGGGCTAGGTACTTATAATCCCATGTTACTGAGATCTTACTCTTCTTTTCTTTACTTTATATATATTCATCTTGGTTGAGTCGATTTTACATGGGTAGGGCGCTTTTCTATAATATATACTACACTGAATGTTGGCTAATCATCCCTTTTTAAATTAATACAGTTTGTTGATCAAGTCCGGAAATTTGTGCCTCATGGCTAGACATTTCTTCATATTTCTGCTATTTGTACAGGATTTCCCCAATTTCATAGGTATTTGGATTGTTGAAATGCACATATTCAAGCTCTCACTTGCACTGTAGCAAATTCTTACTGAGCCTTGTTTTGGTGAAAATATTTATGACAAGAGTCACTTTCTCTTTACCAATAATAAGCTTAAGAAGGGCATCTCGATGCAATAATAACATTAGCTATTATTTATAGTAAATATGGTGAGTCAGAGGAAGGGTTATGCTTTGGTTACAGACATAACTATTTGCCAATCCTAGTGAGATTTTTTTACCTGCTGTCAGTTCTTAGGAAAACCATAAAGAGTCTCCAAATCTCAGATAAATTCTTTTTTTTTTTTAATTTTGGCCAGTCCTGGGCCTTGGACTCAGGGCCTGAGCACCGTCCCTGGCTTCTTCCTGCTCAAGGCTAGCACTCTGCCACTTGAGCCACAGCGCCACTTCTGGCCATTTTCTGTATATGTGGTGCCGGGGAATTGAACCCAGGGCCTCACCTATACGAGGCAAGCACTCTTGCCACTAGGCCATATCCCCAGCCCTCAGATAAATTCTTTATAAAACAGAAGTCATACTTTTCTTGCAGGATTTTCTTTGGAAAGGAATAGCCACAAATGCACATTCCATGCTTACAGTTATATATATGATCAGATGCATTGTATATTATGTATAATTCGATGTATATGATACATTCTATGTTATGTCAAACACAGCATCATTCATTTCATACAGATGCTCCTTCTTGACATACTAAGGGACTTTGTTCCAATCTGTTCATTATAGCTTGAAAGGTTATAAGTGGCACAGGTATTTACCACATCTAATCCAGAAAACAGCATTATGGAGTATGGGGTGTTAACTGTCTGCATGGCTGTCTGCATTATTGACTGGAAGATGTGGCTCCCACCCACTGCCTGTAATTATGAGAGCAGTTCTTACTGTGGATTACTTAGCCAAGGCAAAGGTCAAAACACGAAGTACAATATTACTTTCACACAATCATTAATTTTGTAATTATTAGGCTTCAAACAGCACCCACAAGTAGATACTGTCAATTCCCACATGTGTAGGGTTCGCACCTGAAACATAACAAGGTTAAGTGCCTTGAAAATATAGTCATAAAGTTTCACTACTATTGGGTGATGGAAAGAAAACATGACCAAACCCATGCCAGATGTAATCACCTGCCCTGTGACCTCTTCAATAACATCACTCACCAGTGATAGATGTGTGTATATATATGAAATGTATAAGTATATACATAGAATATATAAGTACATATCATATGTAATATATACAAGTATATATAAAATATATAAGCATATACAAATATCACATGTAGATGTCATATATCTATATATGACATATGATAGATATACATCTCTACTTATAGACTTATTTCATATATAGCCTATCTATCCTATATATCATATAGGTCATGTGATCTATATTATGACAGATAGACTGTACATGTCTATCCTATGTCTGTATCTGTATATTGAGATGTTATCTATCATGATAGATATCATTATCTATATTGTATATGTACTTATATACATATATGTACATATATACATATGTACACATATAATATCTGTTCCAAATATGAAAACTTACTGATGGAGTTATATAAACATATACACATGCATTTATATTATGTATGCATCTAAAATTTGCTTGTCTTTGGAATGACTGTTCATGTTGAATATGACATAGTATAAAATAGAAAACACTAGAAAAACATCTTGGAGAGGGAAATAAATGGTCCTTAGGTACTTGGCTTTTGGTCTCGTGTTCTCGTGTAGCTCCATGAAGACAGTAAGAGAGAAGTGCAACTTATTGCTACGTTGCTTTTCAAATATTGAAAATGCAGTATTTGTCTGCTAGTTATTGCTTTTGCTAGTGTTATATTAGTATTTTACATTATTATGGGCCAAAATCTTTTAAATTAGTTTTGTGTTTTTTTTTACAGTAGATTCTCCAAGTTTTCCCCTTCCTTCCTAATTCTTCCTTCTTTCTTTTAATCCCTCCCTTTTGTTGCTGTTTTTGGGGTGGTTTTCTTTGTTTTAACTTGGGGTCTTGTGTTAAACAGGAAAGCATTTTATTACTTGAGCAGAGTCCCTGTTCTTCCTTTCTGGATAAGGTCTGACATTTGTCCTGATTGTGTATAGATTACAATCCTCCTACCTCCACCTTCGGAGCTGCTGAACTTACAGGCATGAATTACCAAGCACAACCTTCGTTTTATTTACTGATATTCTTAGTTTTATGGGAGAGCTCCTGCAAGCCACTTGGATAGATACTTCACATGTGAAAATTAACATTTTTATTTTGCTAACTTTTCTCTTAGCAGTAAAAGTTCATGTCTTAAGGAGTTCTTGTGTGTATTTTTTCTTATTCTTGGAATATTTTAGTCTTGTTAATAGTATTATGATAGCTTTCCATAAATATAAAAGCATGTGAATTTCAGTATAATCTAATCATGAGCAAAAATAATTCCAAATGTCGACCAAATAATTTCACTCCTAGAAATATTTTAGAAAAATAATTATGACATGCTAACAATATTAGTAGTAAATTATGGAGCTGTTCAGCCAATAATTGAGAACAACAGAAATGTCAAGGATTAGTGTGAAAAACAATAGTATAGTGCAATTGAATGATAATAACTGCGATGATTAAACTTAAGGACATTTATAATCATTGAAACGTGAGAAATACGGAGTTTGAATCTTAGATCTAGAAGTCAAATTTTGTGGAAAAATCAATTTATAGACAAATAGTATGCGTATGCCACAGTGGTTTTCATTGACTTGTGGTCTTTAATTGGAGCTTCTTCCTTTCTCTCATATAAGTCTTATATAGGTACTGATGGATTTATACTTAATGCAAATGATATTTTTATTTAAAGTTTAAGTTCCAGTAGATTCTTGTTGATTTTGACTGTTTCTCAAAGCACTCCTGCTTGTACAGAGTTTGCATCTTCCAAGGCTAATAATATCTGAGTCTTGTTTAATGAGTAGGTGTAAGTGTGTTAGGGAAATGTTGT
Organism: Perognathus longimembris pacificus; assembly: GCF_023159225.1. NCBI lineage: Eukaryota > Metazoa > Chordata > Mammalia > Rodentia > Heteromyidae > Perognathus > Perognathus longimembris. The sequence continues at coordinate 9,495,428 of NC_063164.1, forward strand.
TTATAATCATATAGCTAAACCTCAGTCTTTTAGTAGACTGTGTCTCTGGGCTGTGTGATCATCTCAAGGAGTTTTTTTTCAGTCCTTTGTTCTCCATCCCTGGTGAGATATGAAAGCCTGGGAGAACCACAGAGGGGTGGAGTGGAACAAAGGCCGTTGCCCTGCTACATAAGATAGGGTTCTGAAAATCTTTTTTTTCTTCTCAAAAGAGTAGCCTCTTGTTTGGAGAACTCTCTGGAAATGAGTTTTTCCCTCTTGCTTGATTGTAGAAACATTCCTTTAACTCCTTTAGAGTTGCTGCCATGCTTCTGGGTGCAAACACTAATCCAAGATTAGGCTTTCTTAGGTCTGCAAACCCCAGGGATTGCTCATTTTCCTGCTACTCCACAGGCAGCCTCCGACTATTGCCTGAAAGTGCTGTTTTAGTGTTCTTCTTACACTTCTTTCCTTTTCACAAATAGCTGTCAATTTCAACCCTGACCCTATCCTACAGCCCCTGATTTTAAAGGTTTGGCATTTTTAAATTCCACCTAAGTGACATCATACAGTGTTTGTCTTCCTGGGTAGGGTTTATTTCACTTCTTAATGTTTGCCAGATTTATCCATGCTGTTGTAAATGGTAAGAAGTATTTCTCTTACTTTATGGGTGAGCTACCACATACATTACATATTATGTACACATATATATTTATACACACATATGATGAAAGCTGTTGTGACTAGAGACTGATGGAATCTTACTGTGGATTTGATTTTCATTTCCTTTGTGGATGAGACTGTTCATTGTTTATTTTTATTTATTACATATTTGTACTTCATCTGGAAACTGTCTAATTTGTCCATTTACTAACTGAATTATCCTTCTGGTACTTAAGTTTTTGAGTTCTCTGTATATTTTAGATATTACCTGATGAATAACTGGTAAAGGTTTCCTTCTCTTTTTGTAGGTTACCTGTTCTTTCTGGTAATTATTCCTCTGATTAGTAGAAATTTGTCAGTTCTGTTTTATTTTTGTTGTTGTTTTTTCATTCAAACGAGATTTATTTTTGGACTGAGACTTTACTTTTGATCTAGGCCCCGGGCAAGCCAATAGTGACTTTTTGTATGTTATCTTCTCTATTCCATAGTTAATGTCCCGAGGACTGAATTTGTATCTGATCCATGGTGGTGTTCCTGTGATTAGAATGCACAGCTCACTAAGTGGTTATTGAATGCATAAACATTTCACAAATGTTTGATGAATGAAGAACAGAATCTAGGAAGTCTCAAGGGAGTAAATAGCTTGGATTTTGTTTCTTTCATTGAGATATTCTTCTAACACAAGAGAGCTACTGCTTCCCTATGTCTTGTTCTTTAATTTACTTTTTTCCTCTCTTGTCAAAGTGAAGTACAGAAGGATTACAGTTTCATATGTAAGGCAGTGAGTACATTTCTTATCCAACTTGTTGCCTCCTCCTTCATTTTCCCCCACATCCCCTTTTTCCAAAATTAGTACACGTCTAGAATAGTCCTAGCCAAAGATCATAATAGCTCATGAGCTATGCCCGTATGAACACATAAGATGACACTTGCAGGGGTCCCTGCACCCCGGGTGCTCTCCCAACCAGCGGGAGAGGCAAGGAAGCGCACCCTGCTGAGTGTGAACCCAGAATAGGTAACGAGCCGCGAGTCGCCCGCACCCAGCCCAACCCAACCTTTCGCCGGCAGTTGGACAATCAGACGACTCGGGAGAGGTTCAAGACTGCTCTCAGTTTTAGTGGGGCGGACCCGATCTTAAGTATGGGCAATGGCAGCAGGAAAAGGAGGGTGTAACATACCTAGCCAGGGGCGATAATTGGTGGTCCAAGCTGTCAGTCAAGGGCCGAAGGCCATGGGACCTTTCTAAGGGGCGGCCTAAGTACTAGCAGGACCGCCCCCAGGTTACTGCCGGCAGCCATCTTGCTGCACATGGTCTTAAGGCTGGGAGGCGTGGCCAGCTAGAGCCGCCTTTCCAGTTCCGGACCCAGAAGGCTGGCGGGGCTACCCGGGATCCCTCTTCCGGGAGGCAGTGCAAGCGAGCACGCCCCCAGGGACTGAGGCAGGCGGGGCTCTTCAGGGCCTCACTCCCGAGGTTCAACAACCACACACCTCCGGGGCGCAGACAGGCGGGGCCAGTCAGTGTGCCCCACAATACTAAGTGAAATGATCTCCAAGATATGAAAACAAGTGGTATATCATTGTTGTAGTTATTTTCAACGTGCCATGTGAAACCGTACCCCACCCCTCTTTTTTGTTTGTTTTTCTCTCGTATTCCCTTCCTGTGGTTTTACCCCTGCTATCACTGTAACTGATTTTAGTATGCTGGATACTGAATATACACACAGGTATTGGAACTAGGGAAGGGAACAGGAATGCCAAAATCAAGAGACAAGGGATAAAACAACAAACCCTTGCAACAGCAATACTTACAAAGCCATATGGTGTAAACCAATTGTCAATTCTACTCCTCTATTACCCTCCACAATGGGTGATTGGAGCTATACTCTCCATGACTAGTGTGTGCCCATTTCTTCATTGTCTCCGTTTTCCTATATGTTTTTTTTTTTTAAGTTTCAAGTATTATATTCAATGTTTGAATCATTTAGAACATATTTTTGTACCAGGTGAGTAATATGGGCTTACTTTCAATCTTTTTCATGTGCATAATTAGATTATGCAGGCTCTCTTTTCTTTCTTGAATGCTTTGGGTTCATTTATAAAAAACAAAATGGCTGTAGCTGTGTGGATTTATTTCTGACACTTCTTTTTTATTCCATGGTGGAATAAAATACCCAATTTCTGTGCCCAGCACTATGCTGTTTTACTACTATCGCTCTGTTGTATAATTTGAAGTTTGGTATTGAAATACTTTCAGAATTACTCTTTTTCCTCAAGATTGCTTTGTGTTTCCAGACAAATTCCAGTATTTTTTTTTCTATTTTAGTGAAAAATACCATGGGCTTTGGGATGGGGAATGCATTGGATCTGTAGATTTCTTTTAATAGTGTATCCATTTCCACAAGATTAGATTTTTCAACTCAAGAGCATGGGAGGTCTTTCTGTCTTCTGGTTTTTTCTTCAATTTATTTTTCAAGGTTGTGCAGTTTTCTATTGTTAAGTCTTTCATATTTTAGTTATTATCCTTTGACATTTTATTATCTGAGGCTATTGGGACCTGAACTGCTTTCTGATTTAAATTTCAGCCTGTTCATTGTTGGTATATAGCAAAAATACTGACTTCTATAGGTTAATTTTGTATCCTGCTACTTTGTCAACAATGTCAGTAACACTTGGTTTCTTTGTACTGTCTTTTGGTTTTTCAAGTATGGGGTTATGATGTTGGCCACTTTTGTGTCTCCTTTGCCTATTTTAAAAAATGTGTAATAATTATTACTGAGCTATGGAGTAACATGTGTTCTTTAGATATTTTGGATATCAGATGTATGTTTGGGCTACATTTTCTTCCATTAAGTAGACTGTCATTTAAATTTGGTGACTTTATGTTTTTGCATTTAAATTACTTCCAGCTCTGATATATCTGTACTGATGCTTTATACTTACACACTAAGTAGGAATTCAAAAATTGTTGTAAATGGGGACAATGTAATTCCAAGAAAAATTCAGATTTGATACTAATGACTAAAGTAATGTTTTTGTTGTTTATCTGCATCCAGGCACTATGACAAATCATTTCCTATGATCCTTTTACTATTTATAATAGCCTTATAAAATGAAGTCTAATTATATTGTCATTTTTCAGATGAAGAAACAAATGCATGGGGAAGGTAAGTAACATTTTTCCTCACTTCTCAGGAGTCTTGCTTTTCCATTGTCCTGTAGCCTGTGTTTAAACACTGCACTACGCAGCTACCCCCATCTCTCTCCAATATTTCTAGAGTTTTAGAAACCTCCAGACATTATACAAATAACTCTGAGAATTGTTTAAGTGCAGCAGACAGTTGTATGGAACAATTTTGACCAGCTTTAAGTTTTCCTGTAGCTTTAGGCACTCTTTCCTAATTATACCTTTCTGATTAAAGAAGGATGTGAATGGGGCCCATGACATGATAGCTGAATGAATTCCAGTAAAATGGTGACCTCAGAATCATTAATCCCCCTGATCATCCTTGTCTTTTCTTTTTTTTTTTTGGCCAGTCCTAGGCCTTGAACTCAGGCCCTGAGCACTGTCCCTGGCTTCCTTTTGCTCAAGGCTAGCACTCTACCACTTGAGCCACAGCGCCACTTCTGGTGCTGGGGAATCGAACCCAGGGCCTCATGTATTCGAGGCAAGCTCTCTTGCCACTAGGCCATATTCCCATCCCCATCCTTGTCTTTTCTTGTCCTATTTACTCCTAGGTCACATCCACAGGAATAAGGGCTTAACTTTTATTCACTGATTTTGTTTATTTAATTGAGCATAAGAAAATATAGTGAGTGGCTGGGGATTTGACTCAGCGGAAGAGCACCTGCCTGGCGAGTGCAAGGCCCGGACTTGGGTCCTCAGCTCTGGGAAAAACAAAACAAAACAACAACAACAAGAAAATATAGTGAGTAGTTAGAATGTGTGTGTGTTGTGTCCATGTGTTGGTATTGGTGTCTACATTGAGAAAAAGAGAGAAGACAAGACTCAATAATAAATTTAAGTTTATCAACAATTCGTCTAATATGAGGTACTTCTTATGACCTTACATACTTGTAATTGTAGTTCATATATATATGTGTATATATATATATATATATATATATATATATATATATATATATATACACACAGAGGGAGTTCATTAGGCAATGTGTAGTTAACAGGATTGTATATGCAGTAAGAACAGAAAGCAGACTAACATTGCTTGACCTTGGCAGTGGAGAAAGCCCACATGAAACTAATTGGACAGATTCTTCAATCATTTACTTATCTAGTGATCAGTTATATTTGCATCATGACAGATGGTGTCAGAGTTCTACGGAAATCAAAGCAGTTTGGGTAAGGGATGTGTGAAAACCCAATGGCTCCTCCCATAATAAACTCATTAATATTCAACACTGAGCTTTAGCTTGTGGTTAGATGTGTTGGCAGTTGAAGCTTGGGGTCACACTAACAGTAGCAGCACTGGAGTAATATGTGACAAAGGAGTATAAGTAATAGCCATACTATTAAGCATAAGGCTAGGCTGATAGATTAAAAAAAAAATCAGCTTTCTCTTCCATTACAATTGTAGTTTAGAGTTTGCTTATGGTGGTAGAACTAATATTTTATATTTCAAATGATTAAGATTTATAAATATTTTCCCTAGTAGAATTATTTTTCTTTTTGTCTTTGCAAATTAAAAGTTCTAGCTTCAGATTTGAAGCAAAGTTACTAATCAGATTCTACCTGACCATTTTCTCCTCTGGAAGCGCAATATTCGGTGTTTGGTTAGAGGAGATGTGACTGGTCTTACCTGCAGTATTTCTCTTTCTAAAGGTAGAGGTGAGCACAAACTTGTGAATAATATAGAAAAAAGTGTATTAATCCCTCTATTCTTTCTTAAATATGTACATGTACACATTTAGTTTTATAGTAGCAAAGCATCTTATATATACATTTCATGCCTAAAACTGAGCATCATTTTCCATCTCCAGAGAGAACAAGAAAGAACATCTAAAGTTAAATAAACAAAATTGCAATTGAAAACGTCAATTTAGAATAACATTCTAGGTGTTCTGCTGATATTTTCATAGTAGTGGAATTCAAGTCATCATTAGGAAAGAACTTTAATCCAGAAATGGTATATTAAACTGCAAGGATGCCTGTTAACCATCAGAACTAAACATGCTAAAAAGGGAAACTGTGTTGTCAAAATGTCCTGTTAAGACACTTGATCACCTCAAACCTACCTTTTGTTGACCTTCTATGTACTCATTTTTAAAGTGCTTGTGTGTGTGTATGTGTGTGTGTGTGTGTGGTATGTGTGTGCATGTGGTATGTGTGTGCATTAAGCAAGATAAAGTGGATAGACATATGTTGGTAAATGGAACTGTCCCCATTCCCACAGAAACACAGCAAATTCTCTGAGCCTAATACAGAGAAATGAGTAAAGAGCTAGACTTCTATGTGCTACTACACAGCGCCCAGCACCCTCCAGCTTGCAGTAAGGTGAAAGCAACAGAAGAATTTTTTATTTTTCCCATGGAGTGTTGTGATAATGTTGATTCCACACAGATTTTTGTTGAAAAAGAAAAGGATAAAAATGAATTTACAACATAAAGATGTAGAGAAGTTTTCCAGAGTATTCTATGCAAGATAATTTCCCCAAAATATCTGAGAAAAATAGCTTTGGGGAGAGACCTGAAGAACAGGGTGACTTAACAATAAGGGAGGAGAAAAATGACTGCAACTTGCTCCTAGAGACTAGAGGATTCCTTCCTTCCTTCCTTCCTTCCTTCCTTCCTTCCTTCCTTCCTTCCTTCCTTCCTTCCTTCCTTCCTGCCTTCCTGCCTTCCTGCCTTCCTTTCTCTCTCTCTTTCTTTCTTCCTTTCCTTCTAAATATCAGAATCCATCCAGGTTAAATTACTCATCTTTACCTTTTTCTTCCTTTTACTCTTTTTCTTCTTCATCATTTTCATTTTCTTCACCTTCAATTTCACCTTCTTATTTTCTTCTTCTTCTCTTCCTCCCCTCTCCTCCACCTCTTCTTTTCCTTTCTCTTTCTCATTCCTTCTGTCTCTTCTCTCATCTCCCTTCACTTCCCCTTCTCTCCTCTTCCTCATACTCCTTCTTCCTCACACCCATTCTTCCTCTTCATCTTTATCTTCTCCTCCTTCTCCTTCCTTTTCTCCTTCTCATTCCTGTCCTCTCTCACTTCCTTCATCAATACAATCATCAGCCAAACAGTACTATGAAAGATTTGGCCAAATATTATCACTGAGGTCCTCTCCTAACTCACCTGTACCAAGTCAGAATGGTAGTCACCAGGTAAAAGAGATCTCTGATTTGCCACTCTACATCTTCATGCTGCCTATATTCTGCCTTCAATTTGAGTGTTTGATCAGATCCTTTCCAGATTTCCATTTGATTTCAGTAGAATTTGAAGATGGATCATCACTCTTATTCAGATAACATTCTTGGTGAAGATATTTTTCAAGTGAGGATTTTTATCAAAGTAAAAGTCTGTGACCTCATTTTACATCTTCAACTTGTGTTACATCAACAATGGTCAAATAACGCAGTACCTCTCCATCTTCCTCCTCAAAAAACTTGGACACATATGGCTTGGTAACAAATATTGTTACCCACAAATTTGGGTCTTGGGTGATGAATTCTGATCTCTTCTGAAGAAATGGTCAGTGAAGTTTATTTCTGTTCTACTTTCAATGTCTTCTCACTGATTTGTTTACTAAATCTATGTCATTTCTGATTTCATCAACGTACTCAGTTGCTTCTTCCAGTTCTGTATCTCCCTTTGGCAAACCCAGAGAGGCTGATGGATCTACCTACCTCAAGGCAGGTGCCTATATAGGTTTCTTTCTTTGAGGAAGGAATAGCTATTGGTATTTTGAGGTCATGGCACAAAGAAAATAATAGGAACAAGACACAGAATCACTTAGATGAGCAAGAAGAGCTCAGAGAACTCTAACATTTCATTCTTCATAGATAAAAATGTGTAAAACATTCTATACTATACAATAATTTAAAAGTCTCTATTTTTATGTCTTATTTGTTTCCTATAGGGAAATAATATAATTTGGATTGTTCTACTACCCAAATCTTATTCTTTGGCCTATAGGCATGCAGAGGGGGCAGAACCCTTTAGTGAAGTAGGCATCAGTGCAATAAATTTGTAAGTTATGGTCACAGTTTATGTAATTTTGGAACTACCTGACTCATCGAGTTTTAGGAATAAGTCTCTTCTCAGGTTCAATTGATACAGTTCTAACTTGTCTATTTATGCTTTTTAAATTCCTTTTCTCTGGAGTAAATTTTAAAACTTTCCATTCTTACAATGTCCCTTACTTTATGTCGTATTACATCTAGTAGTGTCTGGATTTTCTTCTTATTGGACTGGGTTATTTTTAAATACAAAATCAACAAGTGATTTGATTCTAAGCCCTTCCAGCTGAATAGTCTCATGAAATGCCGTATTCAAAGGTTGTCACCCCTACACACATATATACGTATATACACATACACACATATACATACATACACACATATACACATACACATGCATATACACACATATACATACATACAAATATTTTCAATTAATTTATTTATTGTCAAAATGATATACAGAAAGGCTACAGTTTCATACATAAGGCAGTGAGTACATTTCTTGTCAAACTTGTTACCTCCACCCTCTTTTTTCCCCCCCGCCTTTTCTGTCTTCCCCAATTCCCTCACCTTCCCCCCAAATTGTACAGTTGGTTTACCACATATTTTCTTTTAAGTATTGCTGTTGCATTGGTTCGCCTTTTACCCTCAGCCTCTCCATTTTGATGTTCCCTTTCCCTTCCCTAGTTCCAATAATGTATATATAATACTCAGGGTACCAACATCCATTACAGTGACATCATGGGTAAAACCATGGGAAGAAAGACAAAAGAAAAAGGCATAATTTCACACAGTATGTTGGAAATCACAATGACAAACCACTTGTTTCCATAACCTGGAGTTCACTTCGCTTATCATCATCTTATGTGTTCATATGTACTAGCTATTGAGCTATTTTGATCTTCTGCTAGGACTATCTCCTAGACATGTACTAATTATTACCAATGAGAGAAATCATAGAGTCTATGTTTCTTTGGGTCTGGCTCAGTTCACATGGCTCATTTAATATGATTTTTTTCCAAGGCTTTCCATTTCCTATAACAAACAGGGCAATGCCAGTCTTTCTGATGGAAGTATAGAATTCCATTGTTTGTGTACAACATTTCCTTGATCCATTCATATACTGAGGGGTATCTGGGTTGGTTCCATATTTTAGCCATGGTAAATTGAGCTGCGATAAACATCATTGTACTGGTAGCCTTCGTGTGGTCTTGCTTGTAATCCTTTGGGTAAATGCCCCAAAGTGGGGCTACTGGGTCATAGGGGATCTCTATGTTTAGCCTTTTGAGGAACCTCCATACTGCTTTCCACAGTGGCTGAATAAGTTTACACTTGCACCAACAGGATACACATACACACATATGTATATGTGCATGTATAAACATATTTTAAATGTACATATGCATATGTATACGCACATATACAATGTTATCAATCAAAGACAGTCCATGAGAAAAAGTTATTCAGCTTTTAATGATTACACATCTTTTAGAAAGCAAGTTCAATATAATATTTATAAAATGATCAAAAGACTGAACTCATGCCATAGGTCATTCAGTTGCAAAGTATTCTTTCATATTGCTGTTGAAATTGTCTCTTCATATCCTCCCTCAGTCTAATAAGGTATTGCAAGCATCAATCAGTGTACATCTACTGAAGATTTGCTAGGATAAACAGCGAAATAGTATTTTTCCTAAATGATTTAAAAATGTTAAAAAAATTATATATGATTTTTTTTTTACTTTTCCCAAAATGTCTCTTATCTTTTTTTTCTTCCACAAAGCACCTCTAAATATAATCTCTTACTTGAAAATATTTCTAAGGTCTCCAAACTCCTTACCCTTTTATTATGTAAAGAACTTGACTCCTTTAACTTCATACAGTGCTCAGCAGATGCTCTCTGGTTAGCATCATCCACCCTCTTTAACATGTAATAGTAGATTATATTTCATAATTCAAAAGGAGTTTTATTAAAATGGTTAACAATTCATGGATTAAAAAAATTAACATTATCTGAGAATATTCTTGTCCTAGAAATGGCAAATTGGAAAACATATTAGTTTTTTTTTATTGCCCATAACATTAAAACAATGAACTCTGGGAAAATTGAAGTGATAACCCATTCCAAGACTCATTCAACTTTGTGGGCCCTACTGGAAGTGACCAGGAAGTTCCTGATTCTGAATAAAGAATCATTTCATGCTATTCAGACATACCTCTTTACATACATGCTTGCATAGTAATTTCAGGGAGAATAAGGAATAGAGTAAACCTGCCATTAGATTGGGTTGCATGGTGCAAAACTGAAGGTTTATTACAACGGATTTTAGCCCCTTGGCTTCCATTTTCTTCCTACTTTCATTACAAAATATTCCTACCCTTACTCTTTTTTTCCCTGAAATGTCATTTTATGATTCTGAAAGTCAATCACATGTACTAACATATAACCCTTTGTTGTTATTTTGTTAAAATCTAGTGATTTCAATACTAATCAGGATAAGTGTGATTGAAAGAACATTTTCATTATTATATTAGTAGAGAAGAACAAATCTCAACACTTTTCAGAAGTTTTGCCTTACAGCAAAGGAAAAGAGGTGCTACCAACAGACTGACTTTAAGCAGACTATCTTCTGACATGGAGCTGAAGGCAATCTTTTCTGTAGACCATGTGAGCAGTGCTTTTTCAGTTCTGTGTGCCTTCTATTCCTCTATTGAGAGCATTGGCAGTCATCAAGATTGCATTTCCTTAGCCAGAGCCTGGAGAATAAAAGGACATTTGATCAAGAATGGAAAGTGTGGGTGTAGGGAGAGTTTTCCTATATGTCATCAGAATCCAAGGAAGTCAGTGGGATAAAGGGAGGTGTTTTGAAGATGGAGGCATGAGCATATTAACATTGGTTTTTCAGAATAGCTGCATCAACTTCTTCCATGCTAATCCTACAAGAGCCCGGAGAGTATACATTTCTTGACAAAGTGTTTTCTTGGGATTCAGCTCAGGTTAGTAAACCTATTGAGGTAGACACGTCAGAGGCCAGATGAAATAGCCATGAAATCAGCTGGACTCATTCTTGTCCCATTTGTCTGGAGGTTGGTGTTTTCAGGAAGCTGGTGGAATTTGACTCATCAGTTCATACACTGACTTTACTCCAACTTCAGGATCCAACTTACCACCTAGCCACTTCTTTTACCCTGCGGGAAGCCACTCATGCTACTCTGGCAGTGACAACTTGCTGAAGCCAGCAGCCGCTCCGTGGAAAGCAGCTGTGAAAGAGGCATCAATCACAACATATCTACTTATGGAATTTAAACACCTTCTCACGGGCATAGATTTGCACTGATTTCTCTGGGCTCTAACATTCTTTATTGTCTCCACTGTACGGTCTTTCTGCTTTCAGACTGGAAGCTCACCACGTGAGGTAATGTCTTCCTTTCTTAGAGCCGACCCCTGTATTGTAGAGATGGAAGGCATTAAATGGAATATAGATAGGATAGGTGACTTGGTGTGCAGGCGTTATACTTCATATTATATCCTAATACAGTTAGGAATTAGGATAAGTGATCTGACAAAGAAATTGTTTCCGGGAAGGGGGAGGGGAAGGGATAATTCAGAAATAAGATGAGAGATGCTTTGGATGCTGAAAGATACTTGTGGATACAAGCAAAGTCAGTGTCTAACACCAGGACTTTTGAAGTGATAGGGACCACATTTACAGTACGATAGAAATGTTTCTTATGTTAGCATTCCTGAGAGGGGAGGGAGGGGAGAGGGAACCACCCACATCCTTGCAGTGTAGACTGGGAGAGGTGGTTAGTCTTAGAATTCAGAATTTATTCTTGTCTATGAAGTATTTTTTGAAAGTCCTTTGAGGAATTTTGGAAGTGCACAAACTTCACAAATAATCATTATCATCAATAGTGGGTACCATGTGTTGAGCACTCAGCCACAATACTTGATGCTTTAGGGATGCATAAAGTGATGGAATCCATATAGTTGAGTATTAGTATTCTCCTATTGTTTGCCAGTATGGAAGACATATTTATATCACATAACTTAATATATTTGCATTAGCAGGACTGGTTTAACATACTCCTTGGAAGTAGAAATTTGCGGCATGCCCTAATCATGTAACACTGAGACTCCAGCAAAGGTTCAATGGGTAAAAGGCAACTTTCCAAGAAAGGATAAATGCTTCAGGTGCCCAAGTTTGTCCTTTGTTAGGACCATCTAAGAGAGGCACAGTTACTAAGGGAAGAGCTAGGATTCACCAGGGGTTTTAAAGAAGAATTTCTTTTGCTTCTTATATTAGTTATCATCAACTCTTATACATTTTGATTTTGCTTAATTTCTGTTTTATATCATTGTATGGTTATTTTAAAGTGTTTTTATAATTGTATATTGACACTGGAGATCATTGGCAATATGTGTAATTACACTTTTATTTTTTATATAGCCTATGGACTTTTTGAATGTATATGTATGTTCATAATTCTGTTTCAGGGACATGTCATTTTTATGCATCTAGTAATGTGTATTGGTGCAACCTTTCAATTTTGTAAATAAAAATAGTAGCTGGAAATAATTCAGGATATGCTACTTACATAATAATAAGCATATGGTAGTTGAGATAGAGATGCTTGCCATTCATCTTTGTTGAGGGTCAGTGGACAAATGCATGGCTTGTTGAAATCACACATATACCAGTTTTTGCACTTTACAACATGATACTTGATTATTTTATTCAACAAATACTTTGTAAGAGTCATTGTGTTTTTGCATCCTGGTGATTTTACTGTTATAGAAACTGTTCATATTCAAACTATAAAGGTCTTTCTATGCCTTAAAGGTTTGTCCTTTCCAGGAAAGTTGGTTTTGGCCCATTTGTTGTTTAGCAGGAAACTCAAGGTTAAGTGACAGGACATATTGCCACTGAGGAAGGAACTGTAATGTTGAAGGCTGGGCCTGTCAACCTAGGAGCAGAACAAAACGCAGATACCAGCTGGCGAGGTACCCAGAGAATCACAACATTATTGATTCATGAAATATGGCACATCACCAAACCTTCTTTGATCTAAGTTAGGGTACAACTATATAACCCATAATACAAGTTACTTGAATTATTTTGACTTCTTTCTTTTGTATGTCACATTTCATATGATAGATAACTTTGTTTTCAAATAAAACTTTCTTTTTAGAGTATAATTGCTTCTTACTGCCTTTCTTGCTATTACATCTTTAGTCTACCCTTTACCTTTCCCTTGAATTATTGAAACATCTTGCTACTGAACTCTGACTTTTCAAAGTCCCATCAGATAGAGATTCTCATAAAAGATATTCAGGTTGTATTCTTCTGAGATTCTTCTAACAACTAGCCTTCTAACATTTATCCACCCATTCATGTAACAGAGAGAAAAGCAAAGGCTCGGCCTTTAAATTTCATATAGCCCCTGAGTCTCTCAAAGTCCTTTCCTCTTCCCTCTCCAGCTCCATCATCAAATTCATATAGTTGGTTCTTTGCTCATATATAATCATTGACATTCTCGCTAATTTAAATTTAATTTTTTGTTAATTTACAACTCATTGGTGAGTATAAACATCTTTATAAGAATATGTGCTCTACTTGCTTTCTTTTGGTGAATTAACTTCCTTTTTTTTGTTGTAAAGGTGATATACAGCAGAGTTACAGTTCCATGAATCAGGTAATGAACACATTTCTTTCTGAACAGTGTCATCCCTCCCTCGTTTTCTGCCAGTGTTTTCCCTCACGAGCACCACCCTTCAATTTTGTTTCATAGATAATTTTTGCTTCCAACATGTAAGAATTAATTTTATATGAACTGTTCTAACTCTATAAAGTTGCTGATGTATTTCTAGTGAGTCATTTGACCTTCTGTTGTTTTTTTTTGGGGGGGTGGCTTTTTTTTTTGGCCAGTCCTGGGGCTTGGACTCAGGGCCTGAGCACTGTCCCTGGCTTCTTTTTGCTCAAGGCTAGCACTCTGCCACTTGAGCCACAGCGCCATTTCTGGCCTTTTCTATATATGTGGTGCTGAGGAATCGACCCAGGACTTCATGTATATGAGGCAAGCACTCTTGCCACTAGGCCATATTCCCAGCCCCGACCTTCTGTTTTGCTAAAAGATATTTCATTTTATGTTAAAAGTCATTTCTATTATGACTTTTGATATTGGTATTGTCTGTGTGTGTGTGTGTATTTGTGCACATGCAGCTGGGTGGTGTCTCCTGAGCTTTTGGCTCAATGCTAGTGCTCTACAACTTGACCCACAACTATACTTCGTGCTTTTTAGGTGATTAATTGAAGATAAGTCACATAGACTTTACTGTATAGGCTGGCTTTAAACTATAGTCCTCAGATCTCAGCCTCCTGAATAGCTAGGCTTACAGGTGTAACCTTCTGGTACACAGCTTAGTATCATGTTTTTAAGAAAAACTGGAAGAAAAAATTCTTAGATCAGTATTTATAGTGCATTAAGAATTATTGCACTAATTATTTTATTAAGAACACATGTTTGTTTTAGGACATGTTTTTTATTTAAATTAAATTTAAAGTGTAAACTTTTTGCAAAAGAGCCCTAACCTAATTTATTGCTTAAGGAGAATAAAAAGTGTTTTTCATTCTCACATTTTATATGAATGGAGATATTTAAAAACAACCACACACTAATTATATGAGCATAAATATTTTGTTCTCAGTATTTTTCCACCAGAAGAAACTAAGTTTAATTACTGTTTCTGCTGTTGGGAAAACAAGCAGTTTTTAAGGGAGACAAAATTAACATCATATTTAGTGTGTAAATTTTTGTACCAATTCACCTTGTTAAGATGAATAGCTACATTATTGGTGGCAGAGAAAAGATTAAGATAACGTTAGGTAAATTCACATTAGTATTTACACTTGCTGCTACAGAGCCATGAATTTCAAAAGTACATCTAACCTTTATTAATGAACTTAGCACTATATTCTTCAGCTGTTTTGAAAGACATAGTCCAAGTGTTACAAAACAATAGATATTCTACATTTAGAATTCTATCATGTGTCTTCTGTATTTTTTTTTTCTGGGAAAAAAATGTGGTAGAAAACTAGCAACATCTACAAATTGTCTGTTTCTTAATCCTTTCCCCCGAACCTCTACACTGTCTAATTAAAGGTCAAGTATGACATTCAGAGCCCTTGGGAGATAGACCAAAGAAGGTTGGCCAAGAGCGAGAAGTTAGGGTGTGGGATATGATATTCTACCTGTGTAAGCCCTATTTGCTGCCTGTCTCCCAGCAGACCGTATTTGGTGGGCGTAGCAAGGCTGCTGCCAGGAGGCACAGTCTAGAGGTAGCTATTGAATTGGCTCTGAGGAGCCTCTGCTGGAATAGAAACTGAGCATACAGTGGACCTCCTCTTAAATTCCACTCCACATAATTATATTTACACGGTAGAGACAAAGTAGGCTACAGGGTAAGATAGAAGAGCTCTGAATTAGCCACATTGATCTGGAGACAAATCGCGAACATGTTCCCTATGGAAGGGTAAGGCTTCACAGAGCCTTATCTTCTCTTTACAAACTCCATGACAAATCCATCAGGCTCTTTGACAGGCAAATTGCATAGGGTTGAGGCTTCCAAGGAGTCTGACTCATATCTCCACCAGACAGCAGCAAATCACCGCCCCTGCTACCCACCAGGCTTCCCCTGCACGGGCTCAGCTGGTGCTCAAACCAACCTCACAATTTATGCCTCTCAGTTCCCCTTACCATCGAAGCCAAGTCCTTGAAAGCCACCCACGGCTGCCACTGCTCCTCCTGCTGCTTCTTCTGGACGTGACTATTTCCAGAACAAGCAAGCTTTTCTTCTTGCTGCAACCCACCCAGTCCCAGGGAAAGCGAAGCACTTACAAGGCACCATTTGGTCCTGACAGAACATGACATTGAAGCAAATGGATTCTACTTGGAGACAGGGACACCCAAAGTCTCTCCACTCATTGTTACTGTAATTGGAAGAGAAAATATAGCCCCAGAAAAGGGGGTGGTGATAACAATTACAGAGGTCACCTTGCTGTGCAGAAATACCTTAAAACCTGCAGAGCTAAAACAGTGTTTATGTCAGAACATCACTAAGCATGTATTTAAGTACCTGAACCACAGTAGCGTAGTGAACAGCGTACTTGTAGCCCTCTCCATAATGAATCCTTCTATCCCGCCTTCTGGTCACTGCAAAAAAACAAATAAGTATTATGTAGGTTTTCCTAATCTTCCCTTTACCATTGACTAGGGTCTCTCTAGTGCCTTTTAGAAGCTTAGCCCTTGATGTAATACCGTAGTCTAAGCTCTGGATAGGCTGACTTCACAAGTGATGGTGTTGATGTTCAGTATATCTTCTCTTTCCTTTTTCTTTGTTCTATGGGTATTGATATCAGTTATGTACTACAGAAATTTATAAAGAAGTTACAAAGGTAATACAGGTGATTCTTAGGTATCTGTTGTCCAGGTTTTACTTTTTTTAAAGATAGTTCCTTACATTACTATAATATATTTGCCAAAATTAATAAATTGGCAGACTTCATTAGGGTATTGTCCATGTTTCTGCTAATGTCATTCAGTTAGTCATTTATAATTCTGGGAACCAATCCAGGATACCACGTTGTGATTGAGGGGACTGTTAGAGTTAACATCCAACTCAGAGTATTTTTAAGAAAGAAAAAGGCACTAGGCATAATTATCTAAGGGGATCAGGCATGGGTTGAGGTTGTGCTGGTTCACTATTTCTGAGTGGCCAGCAGCTCCAACCACCTCTACCCTCTGCTCTAAGAATTCTCTACTCTCATATGCGCTTCCTACTTGCCTCACTTACTGCAGGGATAAATAAAGGCAGGCAGAATACCAATAGCCCATAGATCAGTTATAACTTGAGTGAAAAATGAAAACTGGAGACAATGCTTCCTAATAATTGCTCTTTATTCCCTGTTCTTGCATTGGCCTGATATTTTCCATGACAGTTATGGCCATGTTCATCTTTCTGTGGAGTGGAACACCCTGGAAAAGTTATGACAGACTTTTGTAAGTGCTCAGGCCAATGAAAAACCCATACTAGAACACCAATGCAGAATGCCCTTTAGTTACTGGTGAAGAAATACTGGGAATCTGATCCATGTTTAGATTCTTTTTTTATCCCACTTATCAAATATATCCAAACGCAAGTAAAATTTATAAATTAACTTAAAAATAAAACAGACTCAAGTTTCAGGAAAAACTAAGTGTGTGCTTTTAAAAGACATACAGATAACACAAATGGATTGTGGAAAGTTGGACAACTTCCATACTACAGCCTAGGATTTGCCTCTGCCCATCTCAGTCATGCCCATAAGTCTGCCACAGACTCCAGCACTGGGAGAGGATCACTGGGATGTAAAGATAGCCTAAGGACCACACAGAAGATCATGACAGTGACCCTGGACTTCGTAGCAATCAACTGGAACATGATTTATTGGCTGAGTCTAAGGACCAGAGGGTTAAAAGAGAATGCTTACATTTCAATAGTAAAGGAGGAAACGAGAGGACTTCGCAGTCAACTTTTAACTTTTAGAATACCTGCATCCTGGATAGCCTCACTATTTTTCTAAACGATATCTCCTTGTACACACTCCTTTCTCAGCAGGCAGGATGGGCACACTCTGCTTCCAGGACAGAAAGTTCTTCCCTGGCCATGCTAATAAAGTGAAGTTGTTTAGGCAAAAAGATAGGTATTGGCCCATGTGGCCTATTGTCATTCTTGTTTATTTGCTTTTTGGTCTCTTTTTCTTCCCATGATTAATTCTCGGGCTAACTTCCCAGTACATGCCCACCACAGTGACGGAATATTTTATGCACAGGTCAAGGGAGACACCATATGACAGTGTCCAAATATCTAGAAGGGCAGAGGATCCTCAGCTCTGACTCCATCTGAACTCATTTAGAAAGAAGCTTGGCTTTCTCTGTTCCTGGCCTGCTCTCCATTTCTGGCCTGCTCTTCTCATTATCAAAGACAATGGAGCTGTTGAGAAGCGTGGCTTGTGAGAAGAATGCCGATGTTCAGTTCTAAAATATGCAGCGCCACAAGTCATGGGGATTGACACCCAGACAGAATCTATGTAAATGAATGACTGATCAAAGATAAACTTGTTAGGGAAGCAGATTCTCTGTGACACCGCTCTATACATTGTTGAGGTTGTCACTGAATTATTCATTTATAGAAAGTGTTCATGATTCTTGGCATTTACTTTTAAGGAAAGTAGATAATAAAGAGATAGTCTTTGGTGATATCTCTGAGACATATTCTTTTCTTAAGGCAGAACATTTTGGGATAAGACATTCTGACATATATTATTTAAGCTAAGGGATTCTGGAATCAAATTTCTGGGTTTCAAATTCAGGTGTTGACTTATGATGAAAAGTTCAGTATGCCTCCCTTTTCTCAAGAATAAAATTGGAAGAATCATATGTTCGTAGCATTTATCTGAATTCTGAGTGTTTGGCAAATTATTTATTCTTAATTAGTACACTTTTTTCTGGTGGTAGTAATGGGGACTGAACTCTGGGCCTTATGTTTGCTAGGTCAGTGCTCTACCACTTGAGCCATATCTCCAGGCTTTTTACTTATAGTTTGTTTTTCAGGTACAGTCTCACACTTTTGTCCAGCCTGGCCTTAGACACTGATACTCCCTTCCCAGTAGAGAGGATCACAGACATTTTCCACCTTGCCTGGTTTGGTTTTTCCCAGGCTGGCTTCAACCAAAACTGTGTTCCTCCAATCTCTTATTCTGAATTATCAGTTAGTACACTTCTATAGATTTAATGATATGAAGGGGTCTTTAAAAGTCTGCTAACACAAATCAATTTGTATAGATATATTTCTCTTTTGCTTACATCTCTTCCTCAGCCTTCTTCCCTAACTTACCCCAATTTGGCTGAAATCTAATTTATACCTTTAGTCTTTTAGGAATAGGCACACTACTGTCTCAGAAACTGAAGACGAAGCATCTCCTTTCTGTGCTGGTGTTCATTTGTAGGTGAGTGATTCTCTTAAGGAATGATTCCATAATACCATGATGTCTTTTCAATTAGTTGTCATCTGAGGAAACATGGATTCTAGCTTTCAGTGTCCAAGAATTGAGCATGCTATCAATAGATGGTAGTAAGGGCCTTGTCATTTTGGAGAGCTTTATGACCTACAACTTTGAGGTTTACTGTCTTCAAGTAGGTGGCAGCTGTGTTCCCATCTCCAGTCTGTTAATGGTGAACTTTACTTCAAACAGAAGAATACTACCAGATATAAGTCTTAAAGAAAATTCAAAAAGGCTCTTGGTGCATGAGTGGCTCAGTGGTAGAATTCTTGCCTGCCACACAGGAGGCCAGGGTTCGATGCTAGCGCCCATGCTGTGCCTCATCTGGAGGTGGAAAATGTTGGGGGATGACTCATAACCTGACACACAGGAAATTGTCAGCTGATCCAGCATGGCTTTAGTTGGGACCTCAGCTCACTGCCAGCCAACTACGAACAAGGCACGGAGCTAAGCTGAAATCATTTACCTGAAGGTTCACAAGGCACCAGAAAATGATCATTGTACAAAATCTGTAAATGTTGGGGCAACTGGCTACTCTCATTATTGTGGAAATACAGAACTGATGCTAAATAGGAAAGGAATAGCTCCACAGAACACTGTGGAATCTCTGTAATATATGCATCTACTTAAATGATCCTGCCCATTTATTTCTCCTTTTACACTAAACAGTTTTCTTTCTCCAAACTCTACTTATATTTTTATACTTTTTATTAACATAATTTAGTAATGTATGCTGTGTCGCTTCCATATGTGCATATAATGTACTTCAGTTAAACTTACTCCTTCTATTGCTCTTTCTTGTCACTTAAAAATCAGTCTTTAGTGCTTTTTATTCTATTTTATTATTCTTATTCTATCTTATTATTATTCTTTGTTTACATTGTTCTATTTTCACATTTAATGTTATCATAGTCTTGGACTTGTTCTTTCTAGCAAAGGTCCATCCAGTCCCAGTGATTTCACTTTATATTTGTATCTTGGTTCCAATTTTAGGGCTCATCTTTTGGGAAAATCTATTTAGGTACAGTAAGGAAAAATTGGGTGACTCCTCTGACTGCCTCTTATACTCTGGTTTTATTTCTCTGGTGCTTATCAATGCCAATGTCATTGTCTTCTGGCTTTGTTTACAGTTCTCATAATCTTTTTTTTCTTCAAAGTGAAGTACAGAGAGGTTACAGTTTCATATGTAAGGCAGTGAGTACATTTCTTATCCAACTTGTTACCTCCTCCCTCAAGATCTCATAATCTTAGAGGAACAGGAACATGTGTTTTGTGTTTTGTGAACCACTGTGTACCTAGCTTGAGGCTCAGAATCTGACACAATTTGTGTCAACCATCAACAGATGTTAAATAAATGTAGATGCAGAATTCATGGACAAATAAGGGAAAAGACAGCATGGAGAGGCCAATACCTTAGGGTGAAGATAAGAAACTGGTAGAAACAGAGATATTTTTCCATTGCTGTTATTGCTGTTTTTGTTATCTTTTCCTTTTGTTTTGTTTGCATTTGGGAGGGTGGGGTGTGGACACAGAAAAGTAGAACAAAAAGTGAATAAATACAACAGTGGTACTCACTAGACATTATATGGAAAATGAACTATATGTACATCTTGTGGGTGAGGATGGGAGGGGAAAAGTGGGAGACAGCGAGGGAAGGTAAAACTTGGTTCAAAAAGAATTGTACTCATTACCTGACTGATGTAGCCATAACCTCCTGTATATTACCTGTACAATACCAATAAAAGTAAATTAAAAAGGGAAAATAGGAAAATACTAAAAAGAGTTATATTGAAAGATATTCTGAAATAAAAAAAGAGAGAAACTGATAGAAAGGAGAATGTTAGGCCATCTACTACTTAAGACTGTTGAAAGTATATAGAATAGTTTCAATTGTATAGATATTTTCTAGGATTTCAAGGAAATCTCCAAATTCATCCCGAATGTTAAAATTGGAATCCTTGGTTTATCATAATCATCTGAAAGGAACCATCAAAATGGCATTTGTAAGCTAGGAGTATAAATAAAGTAATATTTGATTTCTCCCCAAGTTATAACATTTTCAAACTTAAACTAAAAAAACCATTTTCAATGTTTAGAAATCACATTAGGCATTGAATGTACATGTTTAAAGTAGACAAAGGGAAAAAAGATACACCTGTTTACATTTAAGTCTGTGCCTGTGTCATCAGTAGAATTCTTGAGCCTGTGAAATTTTTAGTCAGTGGTCGCTGGATTTCTGGTAAAGACAACATCACTGGAATTGGAGAACTCAGTTTATGTTCTTCAGTAGAACACATGCCGACGCCTTCTGTCTGCTCTGGCTCATCCAGGCCATGGAATTTAATCCTTTAGGTATTTCCTTGGTACCTCCATATTTTTGTATTCAAGGGAATTTGGGTCAGTAAAATTTGCATTTGGATTCAGTGGTTGAGTGTATGTACCCTTTTATTCATTTTAAATTAGGAGTATATTTCCCCAAAGTTGTGATTAGCTGGCTGCATTGGAAAGGTAATGCAGAAGGTAAAAATCTACTTCTGAAAACTTGCCATCCATCCAATGTTTTTACCACTCTGCACTCTCTTTGACCTCTTTCTCACACATTCCATTGGATTGTGCAGAATCTGCATGGCTGCAATGAATACAAGTTGAAGGGGAAGTTAAATCCATCTCAACTTTAAAATGTAGGGGAGATTTAACACCCTGTGGCCTTTAAAATACTATAGTGCATTCAGGGTTGTGTAGTCAGCAAACAAAAGGTTGAACGTTAGTCGTTATTCAGCATAAAGTATGTTGTCTCATCCACAGGCTATATTTGTATAGTGGTGCTGAAAGATGAAAGTAAACACATATCAATATGGATCTTAGCAAATGTATGTGCTATAGCAGATAGAGTTAACATCAGTTTTTGTGTTTGTAAGTATTTACCCATATGTTGAAAACGTCAGCTTTCCCCAAACACAATAATTGGGTGCTTCATTCTGTAGACATTTTTTGAAGGCTAGAAAGTAAAATGTTTAAAATTGGTAAGCCTTGATTTCTAGCCTATATTATTGAAGTTAAAATAGGAGCCTGGCTTTCAATCAACTATTCAGTCCGTTTTATAGGCATTCCATTCTACAGTCTTTTCTGGCTGTATTTGATTCCCCTCCAAGTGCTAAGGAAATAAATACAACATCTGTTCTTTCTCACGAGACACTAGCATGGGCCTAACATCTTTAAATCTCTAGGAACTCTAGAAAACCTAGAACTCTGGAGTTCCCAGGCTCTTCCAACAAGATTCAATCCCTAGATCATTACCTATTCTCATCCCCCAAACTAATGAAATGGCTCCTACACTAATATCTATTACAAAGAATTGTGTCATGAAGAAGGCTTATCTCTCCTATGAGGGTTGGTCTTGGGATCACTTGTATGAGTTTCTCAACCCTAGAGTTTGCCTCTGTGTGTCTGATTTATTTCTGAGCTCTTTCTTGTGAGGTAGTTGACTTAGAAGCACATCTGGCCCCTATTCAGAACATCCCACCTGACCCCACTCTGTTTGATGTAGTTGTTCATGTGTCCTTGCTGCATCCTTCCTGTCCTATATGGATACCTACCTCTCAGGGAAACCCTCCTTAGAAGCTGTCAGATAACCTTTAGCTTCTCTCCTTTGTACTGAGTCTTAACCATAATTATCAGAGGATAATCTTTCTAACAAGCTGTGTGTAGTTCATGTGGAAGGTATGTTTAGTACTCACTATTGACATCCAAGAGCACCTTTATTGCTCTGTAATGCTCATGATTTTCCACAGCACCCAAGGTGAGCTACATACATTGGTATTTTAATATATTACTAGAGAAATGTGGCTTAAATTAGATAGAAATGCAGGTAGGCCAACATGGGGTAGATACCATTCAATAGTTTCCCGTCTTAAAGTTTGCCATCTATGGGACTGATTTCCGTCATCTGTTTCTAGCCCACTTTTCCAATCTGGAATTGTACCATTTTTCTCCCTTTTAACTGTTTATCTACTCTCTACATTCTATATTCAATCCTTCTAGGCTGTTCTTTGCCTTTACTCAAGGTATTTAAATTCTGAAGTTCTATTTCTGTGTTTGTAATTATAAAGACCAGAGGGCCCAGGGCAGAGATCTTTAAGCAAGAATCTTTTATATCTCAGACAGAAGAGATTATTTCCTTTCTGAGCATTACTCGCATTGCCAGGAAGTTATTAATCTTATCCATTACTGTTATTTGGTTGTATTAGATGTTTGTGTGTATGTAAACTACATGTAGGCATGTGTTTAATGATGTATTGGCATCATATATAATACATTATATATTAAATATTATCACAGGTCTCACATTTCTACTTGAGATGAGTCTCATGTTTTGTCTAATGCTGGTCTTTGGCAGTGATCTTCCCCACAGCTTCCTCCCAGGTAGCTGAGATTACGGAGGTGAACCATCTCACCTGGAGGAAATGGATATTTTTGCGATGGGAAATTGAAGAAAAAATTATGGGAAACCAATTTGATCTTATGATTTTAGTAAATAAATATGGCATGATCAGCCATTTGGCTGTTCATTAGGATCCTGATGAACATAAACAGCCTTCTGGAACTTAAGATCATGCCGAATTACCCAGCTATCTTTTAAGTCTAAATTCATACAGTGCAGTGAGGAGTGGAAAAAATGTACCAACTTTTTGATAAAGATCCTAGGTGAATGTATGATTTTCTATGCAATAAGTGCTATTCCCATTTTACCCGTATCCAGATATTTATACATCCACCATAGCAGTACATGAGATACCCTTTCTCTGGGTGCTTTCAACATTCATGTCATGCAGCACCATGCTAGGGAAACGGAGACACGTGGCTTGCTGCATGCAGATGAGAGGAACTGTTTTCATCAGCAAAAGTTCTGCTTCCTCTAGATGCCTGGCATCTCTTCAAGTTTCTGGGCCCTCCTTCGATTGCTTCAGGGATCCAGGTCAAGACACTTGAAGATGCTTGATTGGGAGGAAGAGTGCAGAATTGCCCACGAAGAGACTGGATTGTTCTTACCACACTCTCAAGTACAAAGAATCCAGAGTGCAGGATTGTGGGAGACCATTATGGAAAGCCAGGGAACAAGGAAGGGTGTTTGTTGATTTGTGGAGAGTATTTATAAAAAAATACTAGAATAAAAAGGTTGAAATGTTTATATGGAGTTTAGAATCTCAGTTTCACTTATTTAACATACCTGAATCTCAATGTTCCTAACATATAGAAGTAGGATTATATCTATCTATCCATTCATCCTCTATGTAACTATGTACATCTATCAATCATACATGTATAAGTCCATCACCTATCGATCACCTGTATTAATAATACCTATATTGTACTGCTAAATAAGAGTACAAAGTGCTAAAGATTGTGCTTGGGGCATAAGATATTCTTAGCACATACTAGCTCTGTGAATAATATTGGCCCCAGGCTACCGTAACTCATTACTTACTGGACCTCAACCTTTTTTTCCCTTTGCACTAAAGTTTGGATATAGTATGCTGGAACTTGCAATGCCAATGTTCTTCAATTTGAGTCATGCTCCCAGACTTTTTTCTTTTGCTTTAGTTATTTTTTAGTTAAAGTCTTTTGTTTATTGCCCATGCCAGTCTGCATGTAATTTTCCTATGTCTCCTGGGTATCTGAGCAAGTGGCAGCTAATCCTCTGAACCTGCCTTTTGTGCTTTCATGGCATTTTGCTAACTTTTTGCCCCAGATGGCTTTAAACTCTGATCCTATTGGTTTCTGCCTCCAGAGTCGGTGTGATAAGACATGAATTCGTGAGCTTAGTCCTGGGCCTCAATTTTCCATGCATGTAGTAAGGAATTGCAAGATGATTTTTCCTCTGCGTGTTTTATCATTTATATTATATTTTACCTATAATCCATATGGATGAAAGGGACAAGGGCAGGACAAAGGAGAGACCAATTCTTGTTCTGTCATTACTAAGCTGAATCATATGTGGCTCACTGAACGTCTTTCATCCAAAACCAGTGAAAGTGGATTAGGTGATGTAATTCAGGGCAAGGTTTTTGGTAGGCCAGGTACAGACTAGACTAGGGTAATGCGTTTGGTAGGCCAGGTGCAGAATAGACTATTGTTGAGAAGTGGTTTACAGAAATCATGAAACTCACAAAGATGGTGGATAAGAAGAAAGCAAAACTAAGAATGGTGGGATAAATTTCCCTGTGGATTTGAGAGAAGAAGATGGTGATTTTCTTCCTATCTGAGATCAGAGAAGAAGAGAGTCGGAGAGAAAAAAGTCCCAGAGAGGTGTGAAAGCAGAAGGAGGAAAAGTTAAGATTCTACTGTTACAAGTGTGGTAGAAACTTTTGAAATGAAGCAGCTTGTTATCTCCAGAGAAGTCACAAATTTCATCCCTTTTGCATGATTGCAAACACCATTTAAAACAAATCATCAATACAAATGACTTGGCTGACACACAGTAGGACCCCCAGCTAATCATAAATATCTTGACTGTTAAGAAAGTAGTTCCCAAGATACCACAATGGTGATATATTATCAAGATTATAATTAATAGTTAACAAAACAGATATTAATTATAATAAAGTTAATTAAAATGTCCTGCAGTCTCCTGCATGATCATAGTTAATATTGAGTTGTAAGGTCTAGGATTTTGTTGTATATTCTTGTCAACTTATTTGATATACTCTTGGCATCATGTCCATACACACAGATGAATGTTAGAGTGACACTAGAAATAGAACCAGAATATTAAGTTTTGATGCCATATTTAGCTTACAAAAGATGAAGGTATGAGACTTTCTAACTGAAAAATTATTTACTGAAGAATATTAAGATATTGAAATAATCAGTAACCAGTAGTCTCTTCCTGTTCTCAGGCCTCCCCTCCATCAGAATTCTTTTCATCAATACTCTTGTCTACATAGTATTTGCTTTCTCTTTACTTATTCTTACTTTTTTTTCACCTTAATTTCCATTCTTTTATATGTTCCCTGGTTTGTAGTTTGTCCACATGGGATTCTTCTTGAGACAATAATTAGCAGGGGAGAGAGGAAGGAATATAGAAGGCAAATACAAAATTCATTAAAAAAATTAAAGGGTTTCAACTCAATACATCCATTTACACAAGGCAACATCATCCCTTTTGTTATTCTCTTTCCCTCAAGCCATTTCCATAAAAACCCACTGGCTTTGGTCCCTGGCCTCCTTTTTAAATTACTCAGTACTGTGTGCTCAACTCCAGCAACACCACATTTGAGCACCGCAATATATAGAATATTACCAGTCAGGACATAAGTAAATACACTCCCACATCCATGTTCATTGCTGCGTTATTCACCATAGATAAGTTAGGCAAACAGCCCTATGATCAACAAGGAATGAATGGATCAAGAAAAGGATCCAGGCTGGGAATGTGGCTCAGTGATAGAGTGCTAGCTTGGCACGCATGAAGCCCCGGGTCTGATTCTTCAGTATCACACACACACAGAAATAGCCAGAAGTGGCCCTGTGGCTCAAAGTGGTAGAGTGCTAGCTGTAATAAAAAATAAAAAAATCCAAGGACAGTGCCCAGGCCCTGAGTTCAAGTCCAAGCACTGGCAGAAAAGATTCTGAAAGTTTATTCCTAGGCAGCTTCGTCCTAACCTTTGGGTTCCAAAACACAATTGTTTCCAGAAACGCCCTTTCTTGGACCACAGCCACGATGTTGAGTTAAAAGGTGGTGGTCAGCAAGGACAGGCCTGGCTCAGTACCACCTGGCTGCTAAACTAACAACAGAAGGAACTCCTGCCCTTCTATGGCCCGAATGGAAAGCACGACAGAAAATTTGCCCCTGATGGTGGGAAACCTAGGGTTGGAACATGCACACACGAGTGGAGCTGGGTCCATGTGCAAGCTGCCAGCCAGAGTGGAGCCCCAGACAGGACTGCTTGAATCTCAGCCCTGGCCTCCCTCCTCTGAACAGCAAGGTGCCCCGGGGGGGCGGGGGGCATTGGGAGTCGCGAGGAGGGGAGTGGGAGAGACCCCGACTTACCAAGATCAAGGCCATTATGGAGGCCTGCCTGGAAAGCGCGGAAAGCACAGAATTCATTTTGATCCACGCGCTGGACAAGGCACAGAGAATCCACAGCTGGGAATACTTCCTCATTAAATAATTTGTTTGCACAAATCAATAGAAAATTGTGTGGGTCCCAACAAGTCTCGGAATTATGACTGAGATATATCAAAAGAGAAGGTATTCGTAATTATTTTTGTCTTCTATGAAGGAAAGGATTGAAGTTTTGGAACTAACTCAAGTAGAAGGTAGGAAGAGAAAAGCTGTCAGCCATGAATTGATAGCTGTATTCTGTGCAAATATAGACGTCTTAGAACAGCACTCCATTTTGTGTTATGCTTATCTCAGTCCTTTGGGGGAAAAGTCAAATAATCTGAGCTTTAAATACGTTTCCCCAAGTCAGGTGACTAGCAACTGGTACATCAGCTTTCCACTGTAGTCCCTAACTCCATATTTGTAATTTTTTAATAGTCAAAAAAGCAAGAAGAGGGCTGGGATGTAGCTCAGTGGCAAAGCGCTTGCCTAGCAAGTGTAATGTCCTCTGTTCGATCCCCAGTACCAAAAAAGAAAAGAAACACACACACACACACACACACACACACACACACACACACACACACACAAAGAAAGCAAGAATACACTCAAATCAAGGAAATATAATTTTCAAAAGTCAGTATGGTAGGTACTCATCTTAGGTACTGAGTTGTGAACTATTCAATACTTTTCAGTGAAGTGAATGAATAAATGAAATCGTATTCCTTCATTACAATCATGTTAACTTATTTTGTTTGATGATCTGACTTTTATATGTGTATGTGTGTATGTATGAGTATAGGTGAGCACACACAAGTACCAGTCCTGGGGCTTGAACTCAAGGCTTGGGCTCTGTCCCTGAGTCTTAATTAATTTTTAATTTCCCCCCCACAGCTAGTATTCTATCATTTGAGCCACAGCACCACTTTCAGCTTTTTCAAGTTAGAGATAAGAGATTTTCATACTTTTCTGCCTAGGCTAGCTTTGAACCACAGTCCTCAGATTTCAGGTGTGGGTTATCAGTGCCTGACTGATTTTGACATTTTTTATTTGCTTGTTTGTTTTATCTTGCTCTCTCTTATGAAAGAGGGTAAATATTCTGAATTCACCTTCAATAGATGAAGGCACCCTAGACAATTCTGTACAGTCTTAAAAATCCTGAGCCAATAGCAGTTCAGAATATGTCTACTACTTCATAATTTCTAGTTTTCATATTCTCTTGGATATCTCACTGAAGTCATACTGTGAATCAAGTGAATCAAGAGGAATCACATGACATTTCCTCAGAATTTCTAGGCCATTTCTCTATCACTGAGCTACATCTACAGCCTCATTTCCTCAGAGTTTCTGAGGAAAGGCTAGAGGATATTAAATTCCCTGTTGGAATAGTGGCTCATGTAATTCATAACCACATTCTTGGATACCATCAAGTCAATATGAAAGGGACTTTGAATGGGATCCATTTAGTCTATATTTTCTTTCAAAGTTTTAGCCAAGTCTGTTTTCTCCAGAGGAAGTTTAGTCAATATCTGTGACCTGCTCAAGCCAGTAATATGACATTTAGGGAGCTGAGCAGCTTGGAAGAATGGATTCCTATCTCATTTGCACACTGCAGAAAGATGAACAGTCACAGTAAGGATGACAGAGCAGAAGAAATCCCTGCCCTTAGATGGAGGCCAGCCTTGCGGCTCCATCAGTTCAATACAAATCATTCCTGAATAATTCCCACCCCCGTTTCCTGATTAGCAATCCCAATTGCTTCTCTCTGTTTCAAAGACCTTGATTAAATGATACCCCCCCTCCAATTGCTTTGTCAAGTCTAGCTAATACGGATTATTGACAGCTCAATGTTAACTAACTGCCTTGTTTCTTTGGCAAGAAGCCAGGAGTGTGGGAAAGCAGCTTTATTGTTGTTGTTTTCTTTTGTTTTTGAGATGGAGAGAAGAGAAATTGCAATTGATACAGTCCTAGTGGCTTGTGAAAGATGATAGGGCATTCGTTGATTTTGAAATTGGTTTGATGGTCATTTAGTATGAGTGATACCCATTTGTGTTACCAGTGATGGACAGCTCGATGACATAGGATGTTGAAAGGGATGAAAGCTCATCACTTTCCAGCATGCAGAAATCACTGCTTCCCAGTGGGCTTTTTCCTTTACTTACTGGGTGAGCTGAAATCATGTGTCAAGTCTGCTGTGTGGGCTGAGTTTTGTCCAATGATTGTGAGCAGCAGGGATGGATTTCTCTGTATTCCTTGTTTAAGCATTGATCTAGACAAACTCACAATCTTTCTCACATCATGGTCTTGTTAGTCTTATTCTTCCCTTTCAAAATATTAAGTCCCATTTTGTGTCCTGCCTCCCCTTAGGACAATCAAATAGCCTTTCAGTCTAATTGTGTGATTGGGAAAATGCTAGAAGAGAAGCCTTCAGACAAATATCAGCAATACACCACAATATTTACCTTTTCCTCACACTTAACCCTACCTACATCATTTCCTTTATCTTTCAAATTAAACTTGATTTTAGAATAGTTCTAGATGTAGTCATAGAATTATTGTGAAGATAGCAAAGTTTGTATATGTCTATGTCAATTTTTATTATGAATACCCTATAATAGTGTACAATATTTGCCATAGACAATTAAGTGATGCTGATACATTATTACTAGTGGAAGCCAATGGTTTATATAAGGTTTCTTAGTTTTAATATGTTATTACATTTCTGTCCCAATGTTCCATGCAAGGTGCCAATTATTCATATTAACAATTTATTTGATAAATATTTTGCAATTATTTTCTATTATTCTGTAGGTTGCCTTTGCAATCTATGGATTGTGTGTTTGATGTACAAGTTTAGATGCTACATAGAGATGACTGTGAAAAGAGAAATTTGCATGTGTTTATTCCTTGAAGTGCTATTCTCTTAACCCTTGCCTTCTGTAGTATCTGGGATTGCAGATATGATTGACCATACTTGGCCCTAAATTATCCTTATTAACAACTTACCTGATAAATGTTTTGTGGATGTTTTCTACTGTTCTGTGGATTGTGTGTTCTATACAATATATAATAAAGATAATAATAATAAAAGATTGAGTTAGTCATTCTGGTACATTAACATTCCATATTAATTTCAATTTTTAAAAAATCATCAAAAATACCTTTGGGGGCTGGGGATATAGCCTACTGGCAAGAGTGCCTGCCTCGGATACACAAGGCCCTAGGTTCGATTCCCCAGCACCACATGTACAGAAAATGGCCAGAAGCGGCGCTGTGGCTCAAGTGGCAGAGTGCTAGCCTTGAGCGGGAAGAAGCCAGGGACAGTGCTCAGGCCCTGAGTCCAAGGCCCAGGACTGGCCAAAAAAAAAAAAAAAATACCTTTGTAGGTATCAATTCAAATATTGATCCTGCTTTGAGTAATATTTACATCTCCACAATTTTCAGCATTCAAAGGCAAAGACGAAGTGTCTTCCCATTATTCATGTCTTCTTTCACTTATTTCAGCAGTTCTTACAGCGAAATGTCTTTTACCTTTTAGATTGATATTTTTTTTCCTAGGCATTTTATTCTTTTTGATGTATTGTAGATAGGATTATTTTCTTAACTTCTTTTTTTCATATTGTTCTTTTTGTATAATTATACAACCATAATGTGTCAAATAACCTTTAATTCTCATTGAACTCATAGCATCAGAGAAAGGCATACAATTTTAGACCACAATTTGGGATTCATTAGGTTTTTTTGTGGATTGCTTTTTGTCAGTCCTGGGGCTTGGACTCAGAGTCTGAGCACTATCCCTGGCTTCTTTTGCTCAAGTTTAGCACTCTACCACTTGAGCCATAGCACCACTTTCATCTTTTTCTGTGTATGAGGTACGGAGGAATCGAACCTAGAGCTTCATGCATGCTAGGCAAGCAATCTACCACTAGGCCAAACTCCTGGCCCGATCTACTATTATTTTATGAAATGTATTCTGCATTGTTAGCATTTTGAGTTCAGGGACTTAAATCATGTAAGTGATTCAGTATCTAATTTATTACATCATTTTTTACTTGTCTTTCTTTCCATATCTCTCTTTTACTCCAGGAGATTGGGCTTGCCAGTTCTTCTTGATTTGGGGAAAGGGAATGGTCATGTTAGTCTCTTATGTAAGACAGATCCCCTGTGGTAGTTATTTCACCATATGGAATGATATATAAGTTTACTTAGCTGTTAGAAGCATGATTTTGAGTGTAGAAATATCTGGGTTTCACTGTAGCTCTAAGACGTTCTAATTGTAAAAACTTGATGTATTTACTATTTCTAACCTTAAGTATTCTTATTTGAACCAATGGGGAGAGTAGGAGTAGAAATGAATGGAACAGCAATAGTTTGGTGTTGTGTTTAAGATGATTTCACTCATAAAGAAACTCCCATATAATATATAAATTGCTGTCATGTTTTGTTAACTATTCAGTGGTCTGGTAATACACTGCTTTTAGTAGAGCTCATCAATGTCTTTATCATTGAGCTCAAGAGAAAGGAAACCTAATCTCAAATGCTTGTTTGTGGGGTATTAGGGAGAAGTATTTCCTGTTCTTGACTTTTTTCCTTGAAAGTTGCCTGAGAAAGATTAGTGTGATGCAAGGGGGTTTGTCAATGATAACACTTCTCCAGGAGTGGGGGGGGGGAGGTGGGTAGAGGATGTGACCAACCATGTAGAATTCATAATCTCTAATGATTAGAAATTCAGATACCAAAACTTACAAACTGGCTTCATTCCAACCCTCCGGAATATGTGCCTGACTCCAAATAGCATCCTTAATGAGAAAAGAACAGCAACACTGTGAAATGGGCAGTTAATGAACTTCCCAAGTAATTCTAAATGAAATAAATAAATATGTGCTGAATGCAATTCCAACTTACCATACTCTGGAAGCTACTTGTCCAGAAGCCCTCCCACACTAAATATGTTTAGGGTTTTCTCAGCAATTGTATACCAATTTGAACCAAATTAGTTACAAGTGAAACAAGTGGGTAAAAATGAGGAGTGAACAGATGGTATGTAAGTATAATGATGATCCAATTGCACAATATTATAAATGAGCTGTTTCAAAAATCTCAGTGGAGTACTTGGCCATAAATTTGAACCTAATTGAGAAAGTCTTACTTTTATCCTCTCTCTTTTTGTCTTTTCTATCGTAAGAAAACTGCAAACTAATGAAGCAACTTACTAAAAGTTGTTGTGAGAACATCCACTCATACAACACACAAGTTTGTTATTGTTTTATATTGGAAATTGCAAAACAAAACAAAAAATGAAGCCAAGTAGCTTGGGTAGATTGAGATGTGTAAAGATCGCTACTGTGGACCATACAGGATAAAAAGATGATCATTTATCTACCTTCACAGCAGCACTAGAACCTAAACTTCTCTTTCCAGGTCTTTTCCAG
The DNA here is from genome assembly GCF_023159225.1 of Perognathus longimembris pacificus. NCBI lineage: Eukaryota > Metazoa > Chordata > Mammalia > Rodentia > Heteromyidae > Perognathus > Perognathus longimembris. Next base: position 9,527,894 of record NC_063164.1, read on the forward strand.
AAGCCAGGCATTTCCTCTCTCTCTCTTTCTCTCTCTCTCTTTCTCTCTCTGTGTGTGTGTCTCTCTGTCTCATTCTGTTTCTCTCTGTCTCTCTCTGCTGCACTATGGTTTCCTGGCATCTTTTCTATTTTACTGAAATCGTTGGTTAGAATTGCTCTAAACCACTCTGTTTTCTTTCTTGAATGTTCTCACTGAAACTGAAATAGACCTATTGTCTGCGATCATTTGCCAGTTCATAAAAGTACTTCTGTTAGAACATCATCACATAATTTTGTATTTACTTAAACCCCTTCTCACTAGGATGATCAATCACAGAGATATTAGCTTGATTATCAAATTGATTTCAATTTCGTTCTGCAAATATTTCTAGAATAGCTACATTCAGCTTAGAAATAAGTTAGCCAGAAGCCACTTACATACTTGAGAAGCACTAAAATTTCCCTGATATCTGAACTCTCCTGAGATTCAATAACTCCAGTTGGCAATATATTATGGAGACAGTAGTCACTGTGGAATCTTTCATCTTAGGAATGGACAAAATTCAAATGCTTATAACATTAGATGATGGATGTGGAGGATTACCAATGAAGAATATTTGTCAGGGTCAGCTTTCTTGACCTTATGAGTCATAAAATCTTTGCTTGCTGTATCCTGTGCTTTGAAAGTTGTTTGGTAGTTGGCCTATAGCCAACAGATGCCATAAGCACTTATTTAGCCTGAATTTTGACAGAAAAAAAATTCCAGGCATTCCCTAAATGTCTCCTGAGGGATAAAGGCATTCCTGGCAGAAATGCTGCTGTAAAAGATTCATCTTTTGTCCTCAAAGAGCGCTGTGTTTCATATGGAAAAGAAACAGTATACATGTTAGATGGGTAGATCATGAATGGTAAAAGTAGAACACTGCCATTGACTATAATGACCTCTCCCAATAGCAATAATTAGATGATTTCCAGAACTAGTTCATTTTGTCAAAGTATTTGTTGTACTAATATTTTGCTTCATTTTTAATTCTTATTTTATGCTACTTTCCCAATAATTCTATATTGAAAGCATAAGTAAATTGGAAACAGTGCTACTCATTCTTTAATTGGAAATTGTAATGTCAAATATCTACTAGTAATAAAGGAAGTCATTTAGAGAGAGTCCAAGAGAAATATCCATAATTTCCAAAGGAATTATGGATAATCATCAACACCCATTGTGTTTATGTGTTATTATTAGTAATATTTATGAAGAATTTACTCTGGAAGACATTGTCCCTAACTCTACTATCAATCCTACCCTACCATCAATCCTAAAGAAGAACCCCTTTCACTTATCAAAGATAGAAACTATACAGTGATGCTTCATCTTATTGACTGTAGGGCCTTAAAAAACAATAGTGATTCCCTGAAAGCAGGGTTGCAGGAGCAGGGTTATGTGAGCCTTCTGAGAAAAGTTAGAAGGCATAGGAAAGTCGTCCTTTCTCTTGGTCATAGCCATTTGAGAGTATATCACCTGGATACATTGTAGTGTTGTATATTGTCCTATACATCAGAGTAGGCTACTTGGAGTGATGACAAGATCATGAGAAAATGACAATAGTACTATAGCAACCACAAAAAGTAGGAAGTAGACCATTTAGAGCTTGTGCTTTCATAATCTTGAAGCTGCTTTATTCAATTCTGTATCATCCTGATTTCATCTGTCTTATTAGGAAAGATTAAAAATGTGTTTATAGAAAATGCCTCTGTTAGCAAGATTTTCAGTAAATTCCAAAATTCTCCAGTTAGTATTTTCTACTATACTTTAGACACTATGCAGAAAAAGTATGTAAAATTGAAAAGCAACCAACCAACCAGCCAAACAAAAAGAACAACCTATTTTTTTTTTGTTTTAGAAATGTACTTTGACATTTTCGAGTATATTATGCTTATAACATTAACAATCAGTCTAAATTTGGGCACAGATAACAAAGCATTTTGTTGACTTGATCTTTTCATGTTTGTGATGGGTTGAATTGTCTTCACGAAAATCCCTGTGCTGGTGTCCTAAGCCCTAGAATGTCAGCATGTGTCCCTATTTGGAGATGGAGCCTTAGAGAATAAGTTAAATGGAAATGAGGTCAGTAGGCTCAGCCCCAATCAGGTACCAATGATGTCCATATAGAAAGGGAGATATGAACACTGTGAGGAGATAAAGGGTCTGAATGATTGCACATCCAACACAGAGACATGGAACATAACCTTCCCTGAAGCCTTCAGAAGGAAGTAATCCTGATTCCATCTTTTAAACCACTAGAATTGTAATGCAGTACATTCTAAATTTCACATTGTTAAAATAATAGAATTTTTGAGATGGCAAATGTGAATGAAAATCTCTTCTTCCCTTTCTTTCTAACAAATATATTATGGAAATAGTTAACTAAAACCTTAGTGTGAAGCTTATATTTGTGCCTTTCTTGTTTTTTATTAGAGTTGATGGGAAGGTTATTTGATTGCAAATCCTGTCAATCACAATAGAACTAGCCATCAGAGGGTATTTCCATGGGAACTCTAAGTATGGGCATGGATTCAGGTTAATGGACATCAAAAGTATCAAGCAGAGAATTTTTTGTTTATTTTTAGTGATTTCCAGAATTAAAGCTTCCCTTCATTCTTGTGTCTAAGCCATGCTTTCAAAACAAATAAACAAACAACAATCTACACTTCATTTTAAGTTATCCTTGGTGAAATACCTTTTTTTATTTCTCTAGCTTAGTTTTTAGTGGACATAATTGGGCAAGGTAGCAAGGAGGACAAAGAAATCACTACAAAGCTAAAGACCCAGGACATAAAGACAAACATTTAAACAGTAGATATCCAGGAAATAATAGTCAGTAGATGTTAGGAAATAATACTCCTGCTAAAATGAGACAATAAGAAAATTTACAACTTTTGAATAACTCTATGGAATCACAAAGGGGAGATCTTTAATAAAATCTCTATTTCTACTTTTCTTCGTCTCCCTTCCCCTCTTCTCTTGCTCTCTAAGATAACCAATTAGAGCCAAACCTTTTGTGGAGTCACTTATAATTGGGGAACCTCTTGTTAGTTTTTATTTCTACAGGCTATCTTTTATTTTTACTTTTTGTCAGCCGTGAGGCTTGCACTCAGGGCGAGTTGAACTAAGGGAGCTGTCCCTTAGCTCTTCAGCTCAGGGCTAGTGCTCTACCACTTTGAACCACAATGTCACTTCCTGTGTTCTGGTGGTTAATTAGAGATAAAAGTCTCATGGAGTTTTGCCGGGGCTGGCTTTGAATCGTGATCCTCAGATCTCAGCCTCCAGAGTAGCTAGGATTAAAGTGAGTCATCCCCAAGGCTGTTGATCTTAAAACACAGTTGCTTGAAGATCTTCAACAGTTCCTCCATTATTTATATCTAACAACCACAGGTTTCAGGCTTGAAGATTTCTTCAGTTGGTAATCCTGACTATTTCAGGACAGGCTCCTTGAAGCACAACTGAGATTAAAAATGCCTAATAAAGTAGGATTACAGAGCTGTTTTCAGAAGCAACGTTTCCTGTTGTCACAGGCTAGGCATTTGACCTCGGCTTGGCCAGCAGTTTGAAGGATTTTTTGGGGACTTACAGGACAGAAACTCACCTAGCCTTGTTGCATTTGGACAGCACCCTATGCAGATGCTGTGTGATACCTGAAGCTGCTTCAGACTCTATGGTTCTGTGACATCGATGACAGAGACCAGCAAGTCTCCTCCCCCCCCCCCCCGACCCCCGGGGGCCTGCTGTTAGCAAGCCCCTGACTTAGCCTCTTTGACTCTGACATGGAATTTTTCCTATGAGTCAAACTATCTCTCCTCTTTAAGCCGTTTTGAAAGGCATTTGATTCTATGAAACTGGAAACACCTCCTACTGTCTCACACTTAAAAAGCTGAAGTTGAGAATAGGGCTAAAGCTTAAGAATTTCATAGCTTTAATTACCTCTTCCTCTGTGAATTTCTGTTAGCTGTACACAAGCAGGTACATGAGGGTGGGCTGAATTTCTATCTCACAAGAAGGAAAAATTTTTAAGAGATCAATAGGCCAGTTTCTACATAAAGCAGAAACTCAAGAGTACAAACCCACAAAGGGTCAAGCACCTGCTGTTCTACTCCTAAACCAAGGGAACTGGTATGGAAGAGGCTACATGGCGAAGCTCTGACTCGGCCCCAGGAGTACTCTGCCTGCAGAGACTGTGCTCTATTAGACAGATTCCTCACCAACTAGGAGATGGTGAGAATAGACAAGAGCCCACAGTAGGTGTCTGTAGTATTCTTCAAGAGGGAGGAATTGTTGATTTTCTTCATTTGGTTAGAAAATGTAGTACAGAGTGAGAAGGAAAGAAATTCTCTTCTGGCAATTAATAAGGTAATATTACTTCTATGCCCATTCTGTGTAGGCTACATCTAGCTAAACACTTTGCATTCAGTATTTCGGCTGAAGTTAAAAATAACTCCAGATACCTGGCACTTTTTTCTTCTTCTTTGTTTTCTCTTTCTTTCTGTTAAATGTTCCTTCTTTTCCTTTATTTGGGCTTACTCAAAATCCAAAAGTCATTTCACATGTCTCTGCCATAGACTCACAGGGACAAAGGTCTCTTCAGTTGTTGGTCTTCACTATTCCTCCCTTAGCTTTGTGTGCATGGAAGAGAAGCAAGGAAATATACTCGTTCCCTGACTTATGTAATTGTAACCCCTCTGCACATCACCTTTACCATAAAATGTTTAAAAATATCAAAAATGTAGAATAAGAGCAGAGATAGAAGAACTATTGAGGAAAGCTACCAATTTCTCAGTATGTTGTTTTTCAATATGTTAAGTTTAGAAACAATATTATGTACCTCAAATACTTATGTGAATTACTATGTGGAATATACATGGGTACATGTTCACTATTCTGTAGAACTTGAAATTGCAAATATAGATGTGCACAGAATGAACTGTAGGCAAGATTATTCTAGAACATTTCTTATAGAAGGCTAGTAGGCTAGGGGTTATTAACCGATGATCTTTAGGAAGGAGGTCTTTAGGCATATGCATTTAGAAATAATTTAGATTGAATTAAAAAAAAGAATTTTACTTTCTTTAAGAATCATTTATTCTTTTAACACTTTAATCGCATGTGCAATTTTCTAAAACCAAGCTACAACCTGAAGAATTTCTGGGTTGTGAAACCATGAGTTCCCGAGATGAGGAGAGTTCATTAAGGACTTTGAAGGAGTGTTTGTGTAAGATACTTTAAGAATACTTCTTAGCAGATATGAATAATTTTTCTTTGTAATCTTACCAGTGATGTGATTTCTAAGGTCACAACCTATACATTTGTCAGAGACAGAAGTTTTATTTCAATCATACATCTCATATATACATGTATATACACATATACTCATATATATGTAAAAGAAGATACTTAAACAGAAATGAGTATATTTATATATATATACACATCTGTATGAATACGCACACAAATATATAACATACACACACATATATACAGATATACATAATACCTACTCATGTACACAGACGTATATCTGCATATATATTTAAATTTTTGAATTAGCCACTATACAACAAAAAGTCTCTAAGCAATGAAAATAAACAGTAGCGATCAATCTATCTTGAACATCAAGGAATTACTCTTCTTTGGTATTTTGAGGCATCCTTGTCCTTCATTAGTGACAAGTCAATTAGGATTGAAAAATATCAATATTCAAACTGAACTAAATGTAGTTGATTAATTTATAGTTATTCACAAAATTTGGAGGTAAGAATGGCTTAACTCTTCATACTTACTGCTAATCTATTAAACCCATTGACAGAGGCTTAAACTACAGAAGTGCTGACTGTAGCATTGGTTTATAGTTTCCAGCCAAGACACTGAGGTACACAAAGTAAAAGATATCACAGAGAAAAATATAAGAAAGTGAAAATCACATATGTAGGGGGTGATGACAAAAGTTTATTTCCTTTTTTTGAGAAGCATCAATTAGATAAGAATAACTAATACTGTGTGCATTTTATTTTTTTTAAATCTCAGAGAGCTTGCTTTGAGAATGACATGAAAATATCTAAAAGTTTGAAGCTTAAGAAATATCACAAATATGAAAGTGGAAGAAACCATTGAATTTAGAGTCAAGAATAAACATTCATAGTCCAATTATATGTCATAGATAGAGCTGTACAATTTCTGAAAAGAAAAAAGGGTTATTGAATTATCATTAATCATTTCTATTTCTACATGAGTTTTATCAGCCAAAAGAATTTAAAAAATGATTTAGGGGAAGCATATTCATTTGACCTCTCGGGAGAATAAATGACATAATTATGTGTTGACAGTAACTAATTGGCTATCTCAAGAAGTATATTTAAGAAAAGGGATGACTCCTGTGAAAAATAGGGAAAAGATGAGATGGAGCATTGTTATGTGGTTTGTCTGTTTTTCAGTTACCTTGTCAACATGATTTGGGATAGCTTTGGCTTGCTATTCTAATTTGGAAGAGGAGGTGCTGTAGGTCCAATTTGTCTCCACATGCTCTTTACACAGCTCAAGTTAGTGTCAGATTGGGTCAGCTGTGAGAGTATGGAGGAAAAGACTCTTGGTATCCTGTGTTCTCTCTGCCTTAATCATAGTAGCCAACTTCACCTGTGTTTCCAACCAGCTCCGAGTACGTGTTCTTGAATCAGGCAGCATTGTCTCACAGTGGGCTCAATTACTGTCTTTCCCACACATCCTGTCAAAAGGACACATGGAGTGCAGGCCATGGGTTTGTTTTCCTCTTAAATGCATAATTGTTTATGCTTCGTTTCAAATCGTTCTTAAGACTGGAAATTTTGGAGCCTCTGTGCTTGCATTGTGGCTATGTAAGTGATACATTCCCACAAACACAGCAGCTTAACAACCATTTATTATCTCATAGTTTCCAAGGGTCAGAAGTTCAGACCCAGTGTGGTGTAGCTGGTTTCTCTGATTAGAGTCTGACAGTCTAGCTGCATCCTTTTCTGGATACTCTAAGAGGGGGATTAAATTCCAAGCCATTCAAGTTGGTGGCTAAATTTGTTGTCATGTGATTTCAGGACAGAGGTCCTTGTTTCCTCATTGGCTGTTGGCTGAAGGTCATTCTTATCTTTGGAAACTATCTGCATTTGAATGGCCTTCAGTGATGGGTCTTGAAACTTCTCACACTCCTAGGTTCTCTGACCTTCCCCTCTGTCCTTGTCTCTCCTGTCTTTATCTTCATCCTCTCATGTGACTCCCCTAGGAAAATTACTGTGCTTTTAAGGATTGACATCATTATGTTATGATCACACTGTTGTTTTGGCATAACCTTCTAAAAATCTCATTGTATAAAAATTTATAGCCTTAACTCTATCTCTGCAAAGCCCCTTCATAACTGTACCAGGACTAGTGCTGTTTAACCAGGAAATGGTAATGTATCATAAGGAGACATTATCTTTATGCATCTTCCAAAGAAATTAATTTGGCATTTGACCAAATTGTGATGCTTTCGCATGAATGACAATCAAACATTACTTCCATTTTCTCCTGGTTCTTTCACTTACCAATTTAGCAGTTATTTCAGAGAAACTAATTTCTTACTTGATATATGCTAAACCAGACACTGAGAATATAGTAGTGTGATTAGATCAGATTTGTGAAGGACTATAGTCAGTCTTTAATCTTCTAGGTGTCTATTGAAAAGTTGAAATGTGGTTAAGACTTCAGAACTAAAACTTTCATTTTGTTTGATTGTAATTAATTTAAATTTAAAGAGCCACATGTCTAGGGCACATGTTGACCACACAGATACTGACTGTTATGATTATGGCAGGTTTGATCATGAACATTGTGCTAAACAAAGAAGAGTTCTGCTCTCTCATAATGTGTACTGTAGTATGTAATAGGCATACATTTTACAAACTGCCTTAGAAATGCTATCTCGGGACCAAATGGTACCTTTGCCAATGACATTGCTATTGATTTTGAAAGTTGCCAGAGACATTAATAAATGAATGAGGGTCATTGTGTTTTCTAGCAAATGTTTCTTGGCAAGAATAGGTGAAGAGTGAGATTTGGACTGAGCATCTCATTTTTAGTGGGTTCCCCCCAACTCATTCATCTTTTGGGTGTCAGTAAGTCTTCGCTTTTGCCATTTCAAGTCAGAAGGAAGGCTTCAGAATGTGCCATATCCACCTTGGTCTTGAAGATGGTGTGGAATTTAATTTCTCTTGTTTAAGCTATCCAGTCTTAAATATACCGGTTAGTTGATTTGATATGTTAACTCTAGAAAACTAACACGAGGCCAGGACCCATACATTGTTGAATTATATGATTTTGTAGTGCATGCTAAATATCCATTAAGTTAATCAAGTGTTGACCTAAACAGGGAACTTTTTTTTTCTTTCAAATTTTTATTATCAAACTGATGTAGAGAGGTTACAGTTTCATACGTTAGGCATTGGTTACATTTCTTGTACTGTTTGTTACCTTGTCCCTCATACCCCCTTCCCTCCTCCCCCTTTCCCTCCCTCCCCGCCCCCCGGAAGGTGTTCAGTTCACTTACACCAAACAGTTTTGCAAGTATTGCTTTTGTAGTTGTCTTTTTTTACACTGTGTCTCTCAAATTTGGTATTCCCTTTCAATTTCCTGCATCCAATACCAGTATACACGGTTTCAAATATACTCAGATAAGATTACAGAGATAGTGTAGGTACAACCACAGGAAGGTGGTACAAGAACATCATAAATAATAGAAACTACATATACACATGGGACGTTGAAAATAGTTACAACTGTGATATAACAATTGTTTCCATAACATGGAGTTCATTTCACTTAGCATCATCTTAGGTGTTCATAAGGGTATAGCTATTGGGCCTTGTGATGCTCTGCTATGACTTGCCTAAACCTGTACTAATTAATCCCAATAAGGAAGACCATAGAGTCCATGTTTCTTTGGGTCTGGCTCACTTCACTTAGTATAACTTTTTCCAAGTCCTTCCATTTCCTTACAAATGGGACAATGTCATTCTTTCTGATAGAGGCATAAAATTCCATTGTGTATATGTACCACATTTTCCTGATCCATTCGTCTACTGAGGGGCATCTGGGTTGGTTCCAGATTCTCGCTATGACAAATTGTGCTGCGATGAACATTGTTGTGCTGGTGGCATTACTGTGATTTTGTTTGTGGTCTTTTGGATAGATACCCAAAAGTGGGGCTGCTGGGTCATAGGGGAGATCTATATTTAGCCTTCTGAGGAATCTCCATACTGCTTGCCAGAGTGGCTAAACCAGTTTACATTCCCACCAACAATGAAGTAGGGTTCCCTTTTGGCCACATCCCCTCCAGCAATTGTTATTGTTAGTTTTCTTGATATATGACATTCTTACTGGGGTGAGATGGAATCTCAATGTTGTTTTGATTTGCATTTCTTTTATGGCCAGTGATGTAGAGCATTTTTTCATATGTCTCTTGGCCATTCTCATTTCCTCATCAGAGAAGTCTCTTTGAAAGTCTTTAGCCCACTTGATGAGGGGGCTATTGGTTCTTTGCGGTTTTGTTTTGGAAGAAGGTAATTTTTTTAGTTCTGCATATATTTTAGTTATGAGGCCTTTGTCTGTTGAATGTCCAACAGGGAACTTTTTTATACTGCTAATCTTTGACACAATCGTAGCCTTGAATGCACTTATGAAAAATAATATGGAGAGTTCTCATGTACTCTTTACCCAGTTTTCCCACATGACAATATCTTGCAGAACTAGAAGCAATAGCTTAATAAAGATATTGGCACTAACACAATTAAGACATATATGTCCATTGTAAGGATCTTTCAAGCTGAATTTTTTAGTCATCACCATCTCTGTTTCTTCTGTGCTCTCTGTAAACCACAGGAACCTGTGGTCTGCTCTCTACTTCTTTAATTGTTATCATTTCAAGAACCACATATTAGTGGAGTGACACAGCATTAAAGTTGGAGTTGGCTTTTATTTAGCTCAATTAGCTGGAGGTTCATTCAGAGGTTCTGTGGCATTCATAGTTCACTCTTCTCTATGAATATATCAAGGATGTACTATAGCCAGACTAGCCACATATCTACTGGAGATAAGTCATTCTTTTTACTTTTCTTTCTTTTGTTTTCCACTTTATTAAAGTGAAGTACACAGGGGTTACAGTTTTATACGTAAGGAAAGTACATTTGTTATCCAACTTGTTACCTACTGCCTCATTTTCCCCCCATCTCCCCAATCCCCATCACCCACTCATGAGTTGTAGAGTTGGTTTATACCAATTGGTTTTCTAAGTATCACTATGGTTAGTCTTTTTATCCTTCGTCTCTAGATTTTGGTATTCCCTTTCCCTTCCCTTTTTCCCATACACATATATACACTATCCAGAGTACTAAGATCAGTAACAGTAGTAGCAGGAGTAAAACCACAGGAAGGGAATACAAGAGAGAGAAAAAAAGGCACAGTTTCACATGGCATGTTGAAATTAACCACTTGTTTCCATAACATGAAGTTCATTTCCATTAGCATGATCTTGTGTGTTCATACAGGCATAACTATTGAGTTATTGTGATCTTCCAATAAGTCCATTCTTACCCGTTTGGAGTTACTACCTGTAAAGTCCTATAACCATCTGTACACTGAATTGATATGAACCCAAGCCTTCATTCCTCCAGAGAAAATGTCTGACATTAAAAGTGTTAAATCATGTAGTAGTTGTATAATAGATTTTTAAAAAAAGAAATTGGACTATGCGTATGGGTCAAGTAGTAAAGTATTTGTTTAGCAAGTACAAGGCTATGAGTTGAATCTCCAGAAATTCCCAAAACAATACATCAAAAACAAACAACTGCGAACTGATTTCCCAAAACAACTCTACCATTTATATTCATACCATCAAATATATTTCTTCATATTGTTTAGAACATTTGGAGTTGTCAGTATATTTTGTGTTAGCCATTCTAATACATTTATGGTAATATCTCATGAGATTTTAATTTGCATTTCCCTAGTGGATCATGGTATGATCTGGAGAAATGTTCCCAAAGGTCTAAGGGTTAAGGGTTTAGTCCCCAGAGTGGTTGTGGGTAGTAGTGTGGGCTTTAGGAAAAAAAGTGCCTTGTGGGAAGTGCTAGGTTCATTGAGGACATGCTCTAATAGTGTATTGTGGGACCCTGGCCCCTTACCCCTCCTCTTTGCTTTCTGATTCATGAAGTTAGCAGTTTTCTTTGCCGTGTTGGCTCACCCCAAGCCCAAGGCAACAGGGCAAATTGATCATGACTAGAACTTCTAACACTGACTCAGAATAAATCCTTTCTCTCAATATACTAATTATCTTTGGTATTTTAAGATATTCATGCAAAATTAATTAATGCAAGAAACTTTAAATATCTTCTCAAATGCTGTAATGAAATATTTCATCATCTCTTTGGAGATTTTCTGATTGTTTTGTTTCATTTGCTGTTAAGTTTTAGAGATAATTATACATTGTAGGTATTGTATAAGCCCATTCTATAGTTTATCTTCTGCTTTTCTTTTGCAGCAAAATAGATGAACTTGGAAAATTATGTTGAATAAAATAAAGCAAGACAAACAACCGTTTTCTCTCATATGTAAAAGTTAGATCTAGAGCTGGGAATATGGACTAGTGGCAAGAGTGCTTCCCTCATATACATGAAGCCCTGGGTTTGATTCCCCAGCACCACAAATATAGAAAATGGCTAGAGGTGGCGCTGTGGCTAAAGTGGTAGAGTGCTAGCCTTGAGCAAAACGAAGCCAGAGACAGTGCTCAGGTCCTGAATCCAAGGCCCAGGACTGGCCAAAAAAAAAAAAAAAGAAGTTAGATCTAAATGATAAACACCTATGTAAACATATGCAAAGCCATATGCATATATGCTTACAATGTGTGTATGGAATATGCAGAGGACAATTCCAATGGTGTAATTCCTTTGAAAAACTAATTTACAGAAAGCTGGGATATATGTTGTGGTGGGGGAGAGGAGGTCAAATAGAGGGGAGAAGACAAATGAAGAGAGGAAAGGTAGACAAATGAACTAATAATATTCAGTATATATATATATATGTGAAAATGAAACAAGGTAATTTGAAGGTATTGGCAGGTGTGGGAGAAATGAGCAAGCATGCTGAAAGGGGAAATGTGGATCAAGATACATTGCACTCATAAACTGATATGCTGAATGTGAATGCCTTTCTATAGCTGTAGTGATGATAAAAGTAATGTCACCTAAACTAAGAATGGAGGAGTTGTGGGTTATTTTTTGTGTGTGTGTGAAAAGAATGAATTTCCTTCAAAATTTCACATTTATGTGATAGAGTTGTTTTATGGTACTCCTTCAGTATCTTTTTGATATGTATAGAGCTATGATGACATAAGTTATGTTTTCCCATGTTAATAACATATTCTTCTCATTCGTCAGTCTTGATAGAGGTTACGTCTTAGTTTTTTCTTTTCAAGAAACCATACTTTGCTTCATTGATCTTTTTTGCTGTTTTCAATTCCATTGTTTTCTGCTACGTAGTTCAGTCTCTCTCCAGGTTACTTCTCTCATTTCTTCCTCTGTTTTTCTTCTATTTCTTCTTCCACCTTTTCTTCCTTCTTATCTTTTTGTGTTGTTCAAGGTTGAATCCAGGATATTGTACACTTTAGGCAAGAGCCCTGTCCCTCAGCTATACCATCAACCCTTTACTTGTTTTGTTCAAGTGGAAATATAAATGATTTATTTCAACCATTTTGTCTTCTTTGACACATTGAGTGGTATGAATTTTCCTCTTGGCACTACGTTAGTTGGGTCTCACTAATTTTGAGAGGTTTCATGTTTGTTTGCTTCAGTTCAATGTGTTTTATATTTCTCTTGAAATATTTTCCTTGATGATGGATTATTTAAAGGCATAAGGTTTGAGTAAGCCAGGGGTAAAATATAATAGATTGAATGTTTGTGTTGACCTAAAAATTTATCCACTGAAATCTTTTCATACAAAATGAGCAGTATTAGAAGATAGGGCCCATAGGAGGTGTTGTAGGTTATGAGGCAGAGCCTTCACCTATGGCTTTAGAGCTCTCTAGAGCCCTCTTGTCCTTCTCAGAATGGAAGGACACAGTCCCACTTCAGCTACCTACTAATCAAGAAAGGCCTTTCACTAGACATTATCTCCCATGGTGCCATGATCCCAAAACTTTCCAGCTTCTAGAATTGTGAAAAATAGCTTTTCAATATCCACTAACCATCCAGTTTAGTGTCTTTCAATAGCAGCCTCCCCCCCAAACTAAGGCAAATATAGATTATAGGGATTGTTCTAAAAAATCACCTTCTATATGTGAGTCAATCCATCTATCATCTATCTGTATCTGCCTATATACAGCTATCAATCTGTTTATACATATATGAAAAGTCCACTTATATTGTTGCATTGTGAGTTTAAGTAAATTATAGAGACTTTACTTTATGCCTTGTCTTTTAATCCTCCTCTATTAACCATATAATTTTTGTTTTCTTAAGTATCTTTAGACACCTGCATCTAGCATATAATGTTACTAAATAGGAAGTATTACAGTTTTTGTTTGCACCTTGAAACTGGATTTAGAAAACCCAAGAAATCTTGTACGTACTTGCTATAAATGCATGCATGTGCGCGCATGCACACACACAATACCAATAACAAAGGGGTTCATTGTCATTCAGACCTTAGATAGACATTAAATAAACATATTTTATTTGCAGTAAGATTATTTATAGACTTTTTTTTTTGTCTTTCAGGAGAGAGTCTGTGGAAGTGGTAATAAATCAGGTGAAATCCTCACCAAGCACTTAAACCTTCTCATCTAGCTGTGATTTATCACCATGAGAACTCAATAGCATAGTTTGTTTGTACTTCATATTACTAGTTGTTTTATGTATGTTTATCCATATGTTTGGTGTGCTGGTTTTCACAATGATTCCATTGGAGTGGAATGCTGTTCATAGAAATAAAACTGTAGAAATACAAAACCAAATGGAAAGTCTTCATTAGCCTTATGAAACAACGGTGCAAGGATGTTTATCATCATCCAGCACACTGCAGGTGACAGCTTCTGTTTTGTTTGTCCACTGAATAATCAATGAGCTCAATTGAGAAAAGGGTTTTTCACAAATGGTACTATTGACATTTTGAGGCAGAGCATTCATTTGGGGGAGGGACTACCCAGTGCATTGTAGGGTGTTAGGTGGCCTCCTGTACTCCATAGATACCAGTGCAAACCCCCACCTCACTTTAATCAGGTCACAACAAGCAAAAATACCTTCAGAAACTTTTGTTACTCCAAGGGGAAGCCTTGGATCGAATTGAAAGATGCTGATATGAAACTGCAGCCTCTCAAGTTTCTTTTCAGAGCACTGCTCTTTGCTTTAACATTGTCTTCCAGTGATGAGGCCCGACTCATGACAAGTAGGGTGTCATGCTATCGTTTTCCTTATTGTTCACTTATTTGTACAGGTAATACATTCTATTCCTCATTCTTTTGATACTTGTGCAATTTCTGCTCTTTGGACATGTGCTTGTCTCAGACTGACAGACTTGATCAGTACGGAAGGAAACGGACCTGTTCAACAAAGAAACAGGTACCACAGAAACTGATGGTTTCTAGGAACTGAGAGTACAGGTAGAATCCCTTAGTCTGAATCTCATTCTGAGACACAGAACTCCAAGGAAGTTCAGTTTAAAACTTTCATCCATAGTTGGGCCCCCCTTAGCTCATACCTATAATCCTAACTATTCAGGAGGCTGAAGACCAAAGCTCCAAGCCAACCCAGGCAAAACCGAGTTTCATGTGGAATGTTTTTCTTTTTGTTCTACCATGTATTAAAATTCTATACTGGGTCATAATTATGGGTAAATATAAGCTGAATAAACACAACCTAGATACATATTTCAATAATAGAACATACACTATTTAACCTTTGTATTCCCTAAACACATATGATTATAGGGCCTTGTCACTGTGAAATATGTTTTGGATCAGTGGTTCTCCCTACATCATACTCTGGGAAATAAAGCTATAGATTGAAAAGGATTGTTTGGAAATACGTGTCCTCATTTTTAGTTTTTATTCTTGGAGCAAGAAAAAGATACACACATGTAAAGGTTACTGTATGCCACTAACTATGGCTAGTGGTCTAGGAATGGAATAAAATGAATAGGAGGGAGAGCAAAGGGAATATTACTTGGCTTCAAACACAAGAGGAGAGAAAACATACATAACCAGAAGAGAGTAATTGAGTGAGATTTGGGAAGGTGGGAGATTTCGCACCACCCGAATGTCCTTTTGAGCAATTTAGATAGAAATATGAAAAGGCAAAAAGCTGTTTCTTAATGTTTTCAGCTCTCAGGGTTGGCTGCTCAGAGCTGCTCCCAAGGCTACCAACTGAAAAATCTAGCAGCTTTCAGTGATACTAGTCTGGCCTGCTCAACTCAAAATAGAAATAATTCAAATGCAGAAGAAACCCTTTGGGAAAAGGCTTTATTGGGACTCAGATGGCTGTGCAAGAAGGCAGCACTAGGACAGGGTTCCCCTACAAGCCAGTCCTTCTTTTCTAAAATGTATGTTTCTGGCATTCTCTTGTTACATTTTCATAAAGTGGTAAATAATACTTGAAGGGTAGAATATTCAATTGTTACTTTCAAATAAGCCCATTATTATATAGAAAGTAATTGTATTCCCTCAATTAGGCTCTCTAGTGATGTTCTCACAAAATTAAACTACATGGAACATTCACTCCTAGAGATCATTCCATACTAATCAGCTCCCTGTTACATCTTAGCAAGGGGAGTTCTGGGAGCATCACAGTACAGGGATCCCTTTCTTGTACAGACTAGACAAATGTATGACTATGTCTTGGTGAGCAAAGCAGCAACATGAGACCCTATTTTTCCCTTAATCAAAACTCACAAAGGAAACGAGCCATATGATGGTGCTTTAGGCATGTCAGGAGAAATGTGACCCAAATGCATTCATTCCCTACCAGTGGTTGCTGGTTTTACTAGAGGGCAAAGCTCCCTTGCATTAGAAAAAAAATGTACATGTAACTTCAACATGGAAATTTCCTCAAAGGAGGCTGAGTGTTGATTTATTTATTCATTCATCCACTCATTCCTCTGTATATGAATACCACCTACTTCTTTTCCTGACATACCAGTGCAGAAGGGCTGCATATCTGGTGATGGTTGGAGTTACTAGTAGTAGAGTTAGTGTTATGAATTCCAAGAAGGTAAAGTAGGTTTACTAAAGGATCTCTGAATTATTAGCTAATTCAGAACCTGTGTATGAGAATGGAGAGGAGCTCTTTCATGATTGATTAAATTCGCAGGTCATCCACAAAGATGTCTGATGTTATTCATGAAATAGTTCCATCTTTTTAGCTTTGCTTGCTAAGTCCTCGTGACAAAGAAGCACATTCACCAAAGTTCCCGGGACTTAGAATGAGGCTGAATTCTGTCTGCTCAAGAAGAACTGGAGTGTGCAAAGTCAAAGATCAGTTTTATCATGAAGCAGTTCACCAGTGACCTAGCATTCAGGAAACACTTTCTTGTGTCTAGAACAATGTCTTTATCTGTGGACTAGTGGCATCACATCATTGTCAATATGTCTTCCACCTCTGCAGTACCTACGCTGCTTTATTTTTGTGGCTTCACAGGTAAAATTGATAGGACCTGAGATCTGAATTTAGAGTTGTAAACTTGTGTCATGTCCTTGGCTGCCTATCATTATTGGATCCCAGTCTTCTCTTTTATAATATGAATGTTCCAGATCATGAATTCTAATGTTTTGCCTCCTGAAAGAAATAATTGATGTTTCTATACTTCTGATACCACATCAGATTTTATAGATGAGACAAAGTATACAATTATTTAATATGATATACTAATGACACCATCAATTATTAACCTGATCTCTGCTCTAAGAAAATTCATGTAATCTATGACTTTTTTCTTCTATTCCTTTATGAACTACATAAAGATATAGGAGAATATCTGCATAATTTGCAAGTTTAAGTCAACAAGAATCATATCCATGAGAGAAATAAGCTGAAGGTGTACTTTAATAATTCAGTATCATACTGCATACTCTGGCACTTCAATATATAAAGATTTTTTAAAATTTATTAATATAGAAAGATCTGCTGAAAAGTATCTCTCATCTATAGTATCTATCAGCTAAGTATCTAAAATCTTCACAAACATTTTTCAAATAACTCTATGAACACAAATTTAAGTACATATTTCTGTGCCTTCTTGTTCATTTGTGTGATTTTGTAAATATTCTGTAATCGTTTATGTTAGGAAAATTAAAGAGGTATTATTCCTAATTCTTTCTGTTTTGTTAGACCTTATACTTCTTCTTAAAATCAGTTTCTGATTAGACAAAGAGAGCTTTGTTAATGTATTTTCCAATGTTTCCACTTTGAATTTTTGTGGATTCTACTTGCAAAAGTTACATTGCAAATCTGTCATGTTCCACTTCAATCTTTTTAACTAGCAAATTCCTTTGTGTCCGCCAAGCCCCGGGTTACCATTTCCTTTACTCTTTATTATTTCCATCCATTTATCTTCCTGTCCATCTGCCTACCCTAGAAGAAATATCCGCTAGCCAGCAGGTTTTCTCAGAATCTATGAAAAGGAGGTTAATGATCTAAGGGTTTGCTGGTCATGCCAAGGGCAGGATGGCTTCAGGGGGGAACTTGTTATAATAGCAAGTTATCCTGTAGCCAGATTTGCAAAGAACTAAAATGAAGATAGTGGAGTGCACAAATAATAGTATCTGTCCAGCTTTCAGTGCAGGTTGAAAAATGAAATAAACGATCTTCTATTCAGTTCTCAGAAAACATGATTCAGCTCCAATATGCCTATGGTTGCAATGTCATCCAAAATGCTGCCCAAAACAATGGAGACCTTTAGTGTTCTCTGTCCCTCACTGGCCATTTTCATGTGGTTGTTGGATTCACATACTGACAGTAATCACACATGCTCATGGGTTTTCACTGGTTCATGTTTGCTGAAGATTTTATTGTACACAAAAGCACCTTGGTGTTTACTGACATTTACCTTCCTAAGGGGAGGAGATCTACTGTTCAAACCAAGCTTTTGTTGGGCTTTGACTTAAGTCTTTTTAATGAATTACACTGTTCGCTCTCCATAGAGTCTACTACACTTCAGTTAATTAATTTCTAACCCTTGCATACCACCCAGTGTGTTTACTTATAGACTGATAGGCACATTCAGGCTACGAAACATGAGGGAAGCCATGCAATCTATGTTTCTTTGGATCTGGCTTACTTCATTTAAAATAATTTCTCCAACTCTTTCCATGTCCTTACACATGGAACTATCATTCTTTCTGATGGATGAGTAGAATTTCATTGTGTATTTATACCTCATTTTCTTGATCCATTCATCCATTGAGGGGCAATCTGGGCTGATTCCATATCTTGGCTATGGTAAATAATGCCGCAATGAACATGTTTGTGCTGGCAGCTTTCGTGTAGTATGGCTTTATTGGATAAATACCAAAGAGTAAAATTGTTAGGTCAGAGGGTAGCTCTATGTTTAGTTTTTGGAGGAAATGTGGAGCCAAGGGGAGAGGATAAAAGAATGAACAAGGAGAGGGGAAGAAATATAAGAGAAGGGTAGGGTTGAAGTAGGGGTGAAGAGCTTAAAGTGATGACAGATCAAAATGCATTGTACATATAAACTGATTGTTAAAAGGCAAAAAATAAATATTCAACTTAAGATTAAGAAAAGTAAGGAAAGGGGTGGGTTGAGAGGCATGGGTGAGAATGTTGAAGGGGGTCAAGATACACTGTATTCATAAACTACTTTGATGAATGGCAGCCCCTTTGTACAACTACTTAAAAGATTAAAAAAATAAAAAAACCCACAAAAATAAGCTTATATCAGGTAAGATTTCTGCCAAATATCAGACCTGAGACCCCTGAGACAATGGGATTGTGTGCTTGGAGGTCTGAATCGATGACTGAGAATGTTTAGCAGCCATCATGAAGATCCTTATAGAACATCTCCATTGCAATGATATGTCTTGAAATGTATATGAGATGTTGTAGATTGATCTATTGTATGTTATATTATATAACATTATATATAATATAATATCTATAGCAGGTTAATGAGCTCTCTCTCTATCTCTCTCTCTCTTTCCAGTCATAGGGCTTGAACTTGGGGCTTAGGTGCTCTCCCTGAGCTCTTTTGCAGAAGGCTAGTGCTCTACCACTTTTGAGCCACAATCTACTTTCAAGCAGTTTCCTAAATTAAAAACAAAACCAGAAGACTAAACCAGCTGATCAGTAGGGATTGGAAAAAATTGCTATTGTTCTTACAAACTTCTATGATTTAAAATTAATGTTTACTAAAGAGACACTCCGTGTTCACATTGCTTTCTCATCTCCTAAAGATTTGCTAGTTGGCTTGCATTACTCTGCCCTTTCAGCAGAGAGGCCACAACATTTGTTTCATGCAGACTAATTTCACATAAATTGGGTTCTGAAACTAGATTTGAGATACTCTTATCTAGTAAAAGAGAACACTTGAAGTACAACTATTACATTGAGAGGTCCTACAGCTTGGCACAGTCATTCCTCATGTTGTCTCCATTTCTCACTCTGTGAGCTTGTCACTGGGCCTCCTTAGAATCCAGCTCCTGTTTCGTAAAGTAGGAAGACTAAGTGAGTAACCTCACGCACTATACCAACCTTCTTCAGTTGTTTCTCTGTCAGTCTTTCCACATCCATTTAGACTGATACAGTAGGGCAGAAGTTGAAGTTTATTCCACCTTTGTGCCCCCAAAAGATAGAACGACTAAACAATAATAAGGATTGGTATGGTGTTATGGTGCTAGTAAGGTACTGTTGATGTGTATAAAGACTGAAACAATAACTTGCAGAGGAAATTACCATTATTACTTACAGTCAATGGCACAGGAATCCCGCCCCCCTCCCCCTTTCTGGGTACAAGAATGTACAATAGCCTTGCTTTCTTCTCATCTTCGGCAATTTCTCATTTAGCCTAAATATTACGTTTGGCCTCAAAATTAATAGTATGTATTGAATCTAAATCAAGATAGTAGAGAAATCTGAAGGACTTCAAATAGGATGGAGAAAACACAGGCATTTCCTTTAATTTTTAGCTCTTTTGTTCCTTGAAGGTTTTTTAACTGTGCTTTGAGCTCATGATTCTTAAGTGGTTACTGAAATTGCCTCTTCATGCTCCTACAATGTCAAAAAAGAAATGAAGTATAATGCCAATGCTATGAAAAGTAGTCTGTTTTATAGAGTCAAATATCAATTTCCTCTCCAGACAATAAGCTTACCACACCAATTTTCCCAAGTGACAATAAACACACAGAATGATTTCTTTCAAATTTTCAAGTTAAGTGCATCTGATAGAGAATGTGATGTGAAATGCATACTTTATATAAAATTGTTATTATTCAGTTATCTTTTACAATTTTGTTTTGTTATTCTTTATACTTGTACTGGGTCTTAAACTCAGGATTTGAGCATTATCCCTTAGCTGTTTTTGCTCAAGATTGGCACTCTATCACTCGAGGCACAGCTCCACTTCCAGGATTTTGCTGGTGAGTTGGAGATAAGAGTCTCATAGACTTTTGTATCCTAGCTGGCTTTGAAACATGATCCTCGTATCTCAGCTTCTTGAGTAGCTTAGAATTATAAGCATGAGTCACTGGCACCTGGCTATTTTTTGCATCTAGCAATTTTCAAAGAAATATACACCACTCATATTAACAGCTTCTGCCAACATGTACATCTTACCAGGATTAATCTCTTTGACATGGCAGTTTCTTTCAGTAATTTATCTTTCTCAGTACACAGAACAGTAGTGTTTGTTAACATAACACATAGCTGCACCTTCTCATTAAGCATTTTGGATATAGTCAGGTGTTTTGATGAGAATAACCAATCTCTCTAATGTATTGGAAAAATTTAAATAATAGCATAGATACTATATTTTCCTTGACACTTTTCCTATGTACAAGAATACTCTAGAGATGTCTTCTCTCATTCATTTTCACCTTATAAATTCTATCAAACTTAACAAGAACTGAGAGTTGTTTAAATTTTTATTGTTCAGGTTTTGTTCAGAGAGGTTACAGTTTCATACATAAGACAGTTAGTACATTTCATTTCAGACTTGTTACCCCCTCTGTTATTCTCCCACCTTCCCTGCTCCCAATTCCCTCCCCGCCTTGAATTGTGCAGTTTGTTTACAGCATATTGCCTTGTAAATATTGCTGTTGCATTGGTTCACATTTTACCCTTTGTCTCTCCATTTTGATGTTCCTCTTCCCTACCCTAGTTCCAATACACATGTATACAATAGTCAGGCTACCAAACTCAAATAAAGTGACAACAGGGGAAGAACCATAAGGAAGAACAACAAAAGAAAAAAAATGTACTTTCATGTAGTACATTGAAAATAACAACAGTGATAAACCACTGATGTACATAACTTGGAGTTCATTTAGCTTAGTATCATATTATGTGATCATATGTACATAGATATTGAGTTATTGTGATCATCTGCTATCCTAGCCATGTATTAATTATTACCAATGAGGGAAACCATAGAGTCTATGTTTCTTTAGGTCTGGCTCACTTTACTTTGTATGTTTTTTTCCAAGTCTTTCCATTTCCTTACAAATGAGGTAATGCCATTCTTTCTGATAGAAGCATAGAATTACATTGTATATATATATATGTATATATATACATATATATACAGATATGTCTATCTATAGATATAGATAAATATCGATATAGATATACAGATCTGTCTATGTATCTATCTATCTATATATCTCTATATATATCTCACAATTTCTTGATCCATTCATCTCCTGAGGGGCATCTGGGTTGGTTCCATATTTTAGCCATGACAAATTGTGCTGTGAGTTGTGCTGGTGGCTTTGGTGTGGTCTTGCTTATAATCTTCTTGGTAGATGCCCAAACGTGGGGCTGTTGGGTCATAAGAGAACTCTATGTTTAGCCTTCTGAGGAATCTTCATACTGCTTTCCAGGACAATTGAACAAGTTTATACTCCCACTTTAGCCCACTTATTAAGGGGTCAGTTGTTTCTTTGAGGATTTGTTTTGGAGGAATTTAATTTTTTGAATTCTAAATGTATTTTAGATATGAGGGCCTTGTCTGTTGTATGGCCAGTGAAGATCTCCCTTTCTGAGGACTTTCTATTTATACTGCAAGCTTATGTCCTTTGTCATGAAGAAGCTCTGCAGTTTGATGCAATCCCATTTGTCCAAACTTTCTTTGATTTGTTGTGTTTCTTGGCCTTTATTAAGAAAGTTTTGACCTGTGCCAAGGAGCCTATGTGTTTCTCCTATTCCTTCCTGCAATGTTTCAGGGTATCTGCTTTTACCTCGTGGTCTTTGATCCATTTGGTATTGATTCTGGTACAGGATGGTATAAAGATCTAGCTTTAGTTTGTCACAGGTGTTAACCAATTTTGTCAGCACCATTTGTTGAAGAGGCTGTCTTTCTTCCATTCTATTTTTTAGCTCCTATATCAATGATTAAGTGGCTATTGGTCTGTGGGTTCATTTCTGGCTCTTCAGTTCTATTCCCTTGGTTCTCAGGAGAGTTTTAATTAGAACAAGCTTAGGCATGGCATTTTAAAGCCTCTAATTCTGAAGACCTCTAACTACTTATTGATCATTGATTTTAAGAACTAGTAATTTTCATGTGTTCACACTTTAATAAGCTGAGTGCCTGAGGCTCACACTTGTAATCCTAGCCCTTTCAGGAGGCTGAGATCTGAGGATCACAGTTCAAAGCAAGCTTTGGCAAGAAAGTCCATATCCAATTAACTACCCCTGAAAAGCTGGAATTGGAGCTATGGGTCAAGTAGTAGAACAATAGCTTTCAGTAAGAAAGCTAAAAGATAGCACCTAGGCCCTTAGTTCAAGCCCCAGTACCAGCACGCATGCTCACACATACACACACAGAGATGCAATAAAACATTTATAGTATAATGTCTATTTCTTTCATTGACGTTATGACAATTTGTCTTTTAGTTGTTCTTCTATAATGAAGTAAATCTGCAATGACTTCTGAAATAAATATGTATCCCTGTTTAATAAAATATCATATTTTATATATTTCTAGGTCTTAAATTAATAGAAGCTCAAAGGTGAATAGGATATACTTAGTTTCATAAGCTGCAAGTTCATCCCATGTCAACAACTTATTTCTGTGTAAATGACTAACAGGGAAAGAAAAAAATGGTTAAAGAGAGAAAGAAAGAAAATAAGGGCTCACTAGACAATATGTTGGAAATGAACTATACAAGTTGTGGGGAAAGG
Source organism: Perognathus longimembris pacificus (assembly GCF_023159225.1). Classification (NCBI taxonomy): domain Eukaryota; kingdom Metazoa; phylum Chordata; class Mammalia; order Rodentia; family Heteromyidae; genus Perognathus; species Perognathus longimembris. Next base: position 9,551,320 of record NC_063164.1, read on the forward strand.
GGTTGAGTGGGAAAAATGGGGAGAAAATGAGAGAAGAAGTGCCACTGTTCAAAAGGAAATGTTGTCATTACCTGACACATGTAACTGTAACCTCTCTGTACATCACCTTTACAATAAAAAATAATAATAAATGTTAAGAAAAAAGGAGAAAAGAGGAAAGGAAGAAAGAAGCATGGGGAAATGAGAGAGAGAGAGAGAGAGAGAGAGAGAGAGAGAGCACAGCAAAGTAGGAATCAATGATATAAAAAGAACAGTAACTATATCCTAGGGTGTTGGAGAATTTCTGTTTCCTAAATTGGCTGCATCATTTAGTGGACAGGAATGGCACTAACGTGGGAAATGTATGCCACTGCCTTGGCAAACATGTCCCTCTGTATCACCATGGCTCCACCTTTGTTTGTAGAGGAACATTTTGAGAGGAAGAAAGGAGTCTGAGGTTACAGCCAAACATGCATCAGAAGGCATTGCTATAGCGATGGCCACCTCTGCTCAGATGTCAGCTCGACATTTGCTCGGGGCAGGTGGTCTCCGAGATTTGGCACGCAGGGTAATTTTCCAGGCGTTGATGGAACAGGAGAAGCTGCCAATAACATGACAAGAGTTAGAAGGAGGCGCTCTGGACAGCTGAGCAAGTCCTCTCAGCGTGCTAATAAGCGAGTTTTCTCACGTTCCAGGGCCTTCCCCTTCTCACCTGGGAACTGGAATCCTTCGCGCTGATCTTGAACAAGTGCTGTCGACCTTCCTGGTGCAAAATCCGCGTGGGAGCTGTGGAAGCGGGAGTTGCAGGGTCACAGTGGTAGGCAGAGCTCATTCGAAGGCACTGATTTGGAAGACAGAAGAGGCTGGGCAGCACACATTGGCCAAAGAGTTCAGGAAAAAAACCTTTCAAACTTTACCCAGGCACTGTGTGATTTTTCTCTGCTGTGACCATTCCGTCCATCTTGTGGGTCGTAAGCAGATGTATCTGACACGCTTTGTGAAAATGCAGATGCTCTGGCACATTCTTGAAGACAGAGCCCAGTGCGTTTTCACAAGGCTTGTTCATCTGGAGGGAAGGAACCAGCACCTAGCGCTTCTGCACTTGCAAGGGTACATTTGGACATGGAGTGAGTGTTCACTGCCAGTAAACTGTGTCTCTCACTACCTACCTCTTCCTCAGGCAATTTCATCATTGACTCATTCATCCATTGATCATGCGTTCATATGGTATTTACCAAGCCTCTGTGATGACAGAAACTGCCCTACACTGAGGATAAAATCCATCACACCTCAGAGTCTCTTCCTCTTGGAAATCGAATGCCTGTGATAGGCCAGACTCCAGCTAGAACATTGAAATATGCAGGGAAAACATAAGTATCTTTGTAATAGTCAGTGCCATGCAATTTATCTTGCTTGAGTAGCTAGTCTGAATTGTAAAGCATGAAGACGTCTTAGCTAGATTTGAATGGTTCAATATAACGTCACAAAGTATTGAGACATTTTCAAGTCTAGTGCACTCATCTGTAAAATGGGAATAAATTTGGGACCCACCTTTGATATGGTAATCCCACGAATCGTTTAACAGATTATCAGGTATAATACAGATGTTCAATGAGGGTTGGTCATTATCATTATTGGGATTATGTTATTATGATTTTGGAACCTAATACACTTCAGAAACATATAAAGTGAAAAATGAACAAAATATAACTAGCTAAATAAATGACGGAATGATTTTCTTTTTTTTTCCCCTGTGGGGGTCTAGGAATTAAAAATAGGACAATCATGGTCCAGGTTGATACAAGAACAGAAAATGAGAGTGATGTTGAAATTAATCACTTACAAAAACTACTTGTGGTGTTGCTCTGAGTCACACTGCCTAGCAGTTACTGCCAAAATAACAATAAAATAAGATAAATCCAATTGATAAAGCACAGAGAAAGAAACAAAAATCACATCATAATTGTCAACCTTAAGTGGTCTTCCTCTTTATACTGTACAAAGTTCAGTATACAATTTTTTTAGTTATATTTTATTATGCTTAAGTACTTGTACAACTGTATTACCATCCAAGATGGCAGAGAAGAACATAATTTTGAAAAAAGAATCTAAGTTATTTCTAATGTTGTTTGTTAATAGTTTTTGTTTACACATGGAGGGAAAGAAACAAATGCACAAAAAACAAGTGATACTTGTTTTCTAATTCATATTGTTTTCAAAATTATGTCATCTTATTCAGGAAAATCATAATGTTGCATATTGCAGGATCAGTGTTAAATTCATTCATAAAATAAGCTCTCTACTTTCTCATTCAGTTAAAAAGTACCACTTACACAATAACATGTGATAGATTTAATTATATGTCCTATGATTTTATTATGTAAGCAAAATAATAGAATATATTCCAGACAAAATTATAAAATAAAAGTATTTTAATAAAATTTATTTTTGATGAAATAAAATTATTTTATTTGGAAATATATTATTTTCTGAGTTAAATGAAAAACACAATGACTTCATTGTAACTAACCTCTGATGCTTATGAGCATTAACAATCTCATAGGAACAACCTTCCCCACTTTTGCTTTCCTCAACTAGAAAAAAATGGCACAAGAAATGGTTGGCTTGCAAACTTGATAGAGGATTTGAATGAGAAAGTTGGCGGGAAACTAGTTTATAAATTCTATACCACATCAAACGTTCAACAACACTCTAAAAATAATTACAAATAGTCAATAATACCACATGATCTCAGTAATTCAAAGCATAATCAAGACTAATACACATGCTTGTAATTTCCAATATTATCATCCCTGTGTGTTTGGTGTTCATATACACCTGGGTGGAATTTTTCTATTGCCTTCACATTTCTGGATCACTTGTAATTAATGTGTATTTTCATTACTAAAGTAATGACTATAGTTGGTTGAGTACAGAATTTTAATCTTTTATTATGCATGTTTAAATGGCTTTTGCTAGAGTAGCATTGTTAAATTAGGCTCTATAAACATGTAATTATTTATACCAACTCACATTAGGTCTATGGTTTAAGGTCTGCCAATTTTCCACTGCTATACTTATGGCCATAAAAGGTCTTAACTTACTTCACTTTCTTAGAATCACAAGTTTTGAATTTGCCTCGCCTATCATACATTCATTAGATTTCTAAAAGTGAAATTGCTTGACACACACACATATAAGGGGATATATAAACTTTGTTTGAGAGGTATTCATCATTCTTTAAAAAAAGAAGTTTATTTTCACTTTCTAAAATATGTCCAAGCAACTGAAAATAAACTTCCACTTAAAAATGTTCTTCATACTTTAAAATAGTTTTAATTTCCTTGGATATGAATACTCTGTAATTAAGCAATCCCTGTCACACAGGAAGAAAAGTGCTAAGAGTAAATATATAATTCTTCCACCACAGCTAACAGACATGTTATCATTAACTGTTTTCCACACTCTCGAACAAGGTAATAAATATCTCTAAGAAACATTAGTCATGTTGACTGTCTAGTTGTAGCCAGGAAATTCACTTATTAATAGTCAATAGAATCATATGATCCCAAACATTTGAAGAGTAGTCGGAATTTTTAAACATGACTGCAATTTCAAATATTATCATCTCTCAAAGGAAAGTTGTATCGTGTTGCCCTACTGGGTATCAGGATCATTTTGTGGTTAATATAGGTTTGAATTCCTGACATAATTACTGCAACCATTTGAGGATACAGTTGAAATTTTTATTGCGTATTTTTACTTGGCTTTTTCCAAAGTAGCTTCGTTAAGTTAGGAAAACACATAAGCCACATTTTCAAGAATTTACATGACAGTCATTTTCCTCAGTCAACTTTGTCTTCCACAAATGGCTTCTCTTGAGTTCTGGTTTTGTTGGTAATGTAAATTTCAATAGTTAATTTTTACTTACATATTCAATTGGCACAGCCCCATAGTTTCAACTAAATGGTTCGCGTGTGTGTGTGTGTGTGTGTGTACGCACACACACTTCACTATCTCTCAGTTTTTTCACCCAAGACTGGTGCTCTACCACTTGAGCCATAGCTTTACTTCTAGCTTTTTGGGGGCTAATTGGAGATAGAAGTCTCACTCACTTTTTTTTTTAACCTACGCTGGCTTTGAACCTTGATCCTTGGATCTCAGTGTCCTGGGATAGGATTGTAGGCATGAGTCACTGTTACTATAATCTGATTAGGTTGCCTAGTACTAAATTGTCAGAGTCCACATAGCCGTATCTAGGTAAACTCCACCCAAATCCACTAAATTTAGAGTAGTGTTCTCATTATTAATTCTTTTTTTTTTTTTTCTCAAATTTTTATTATCAAATTGACGTACAGAGAGGTTACAGTTTCATATGTTGGGCATTGGATACATTTCTTGTACTGTTTGTTGTCATTATTAATTCTTAAAACACTTTTGTTATAGCACTGGAATGTTGGCATAAATAGTCCGGACAGATAAAAGAAATTTATGTCTGAGACAGAAAAGATGGGCATGATACATCTCAGAGCCAAATATATACCTTGGACAAATGTTTACAAACAAAGCCATATTTAAAATGCCCCTGATTTGACCAAACTGCCTTTTTTATCCTTTAGAACTTAGCTAATTTTCTTAGAAAAATAATCTACAATGTTGGAAGGGATGATATTGATAAAAATGCATTGCACTCATAAATTGTTGTGTTGAATTGAAGCCCCTTTGTACAACTAACGATAATAAAAATTTTGAAAAATAAATGGAGGAAAGCTTAACTTCTTTGTTGCTTTCTGGGTTTATAGATCTAGAAATGATCTATAAATTCTATAATCATTCAAAGAACAAATTTAGTTTAAGTAGCTTGTATAAAAACTATAAGTCAAAATGTATGGAAATGTATGGAAAAAATGCTCTAAGAAAATATTTATAGATTCACATGTGTTTCAACTTCTCTTAAATGAATTCTCTAGCTTCTTTCTGCTGAGTCATTTGGAAGTGCATGTAAAAGAAATGGGATGTTCCTTGACATAGGATGAAACTTTCTTAATAAAGGCCCAGAAACACAACAAATCAAAAAAAGGTTGGACAAATGGGATTGCATCAAACTGCAGAGCTTATGCACGGCAAAGTACATAGCTTGCAAAATAAATAGAAAGCCCACAAATTGGGAAAAGATCTTCACCAGCTCTACCACAGACCAAGGCCTCATATCTAAAATATACGTTGGGGCTGAGAATATGGCCTAGTGGCAAGAGTGCTTGCCGCATATACATGAAGCCCTGGGTTTGATTCCTCAACACCACATATATAGAAATGGCCAGAAGTGGTGCTGTGGCTCTAGTGGCAGAATGCTAGCCTTGAGAGAGAAAAAAAAAAAAGGCGAGGGACAGTACTCAGCCCCTGAGTTCAAGGCCCAGGACTGGGCCAAAAAAAGAAAGAAAGAAAGAAAGAAAGAAAGAAAGAAAGAAAGAAAGAAAGAAAGAAAGAAAGAAAGAAAGAAAGAAAGAAAGAAAGAAAGAAAGAAAGAAAGAAAGGAAGGAAGGAAGGAAGGAAGGAAGGAAGGAAGGAAGGAAGGAAGGAAGGAAGGAAGGAAGGGGAAGAGAGAAAGAGAGAAAGAAAGAGAAATGAAATATTATTTAAAAAATAAAATATACATAGAACTCAAAAAATTAAATTCCTCCAAAAAATCCTCAAAGAATCAACCAACTCCTCAACAAATGTGCTAAAAACCTTAAAAGAGACTTCTCTGAAGATAAAAGGAGAATGCCAAGAGGCACAAGAACTGCTCAACATCCCTGGTCTTAAAAGAAATGCAAATCAAAACAACATTGAGATTCCACCTCACCCCAATAAGAATGGCCATTTTCAAGAAAACTAATAACAGCAGATGCTGGCAGGGATGTGGCCAAAGGGAACCCTAGTACACTGTTGGTGGGAATGTAAACTTGTTCAACTGTCCTGGAAAACAGTATGGAGGTTCCTCAGAAGGCTAAACATAGAGCTCTCCTATGACCCAGGAGCCCCATTTTGGGGTATCTACCCAAAAGATTACAAGCAAGACCACTGTAAAGCCACCAGCACAACAATGTTCATCACAGCACAGTTTGTCATGGCTAAAATATGGAACCAACCCAGATGCCCCTCAGGAGATGAATGGATCAAGAAAATGTGATACATATACACAGTGGAATTCCATACTTCCATTAGAAAGAATGACACTGCCCCATTTGTAAGGAAATGGAAAAATGTGGAAAAATTATATTAAGTGAAGTGAGCCAGACTCAAAGAAACATAGACTGTATGGTTTCTCTCATCGGGAATAATTAATACACGTCTAGGATAATCCTAGCAGAAGATCACAATAACACAATAGCTATGTACATATGAACACACAAGATGATGCTAAACAAAATGAACTCCAAGTTATGGAAACGAGTGTTTTATCATTGTTGTTGTTATTTTAAACATAGCATGTGAAATTATGCCCTTTTCTTTTGTCTTTCTTCCCCATGGTTTTACTCCTGATGTCATTGTTACTGATTTTGATACCCTGGATATTACATATACATTTATTGGAACTAGGAAAGAGAAGGGGAACATCAAAATGGACAACATCCATGGATAAAAGCCGAACCAACGCAACAGCAATACTTTCAAAACGATATGCTGTAAACCAACTGTAGAACTCATGGGGGGAAGAGGTAACAAGTTGGATAAGAAATGTATGCACTGCCTTATGTGTGAAACTGTAACCTCTTTGTACATCACTTTGACAAAAAGGAAATAAATAAATTATAAACAGAAGAGGAAACTAAAAAAAAAAAAAAGAAATGGGATGTGCATACATATAAACCGTTTACAGAAAAAAACATTATTTGTGCTTAAATTTGAGCTAATTTTCTCCATAGTTCTGTTGCTTGACAGTCATAAAAGATCACACTTAATTCATTCAATTCAGATGATTTCAGACTTTACCCATGCAAGTAATAGTAATTTTATTTCTAATATTAATTTTATTTGAATCACAAATGACCACATAATCTCATTTTTAAATTTCAAGCATGGGGAACTAAAGATTCCTCTAAAATCTAAACAGATGTTTAATATGAAGAATGGTTACAAATTTACTTCATCAAATGGCTTTGGTCACTGTGTGTGTGTGTGTGTGTGTGTGTGTGTGTGTGTGTGTATTGGTAACAAAAGCTTTGAAAGCAAGAAAACACTTTTTTTTGTATGTGTGTGGGAGCCTAATTTACCCAGCAATTTTGTAATACACAATTGGATTGTTAAAATTTCTTTGATTCTGGGCTGGGGATATGGCCTAGTGGCAAGAGTGCTTGCCTCGTATACATGAGGCCCTGGGTTCAATTCCCCAGCACCACATATACAGAAAATGGCCAGAAGTGGCGCTGTGGCTCAAGTGGCAGAGTGCTAGCCTTGAGCAAAAATAAGCCAGGAACAGTGCTCAGGCCCTGAGTACAAGCCCCAGGACTGGCCAAAAAACAAACAAAAAATTTCTTTGATTCTGCACTGTACCGTCTCTGCAGAATGTAGCAAAGTGATTTTGAAATAAATATCTGAACTTCTACTCTGGCTAGGTGGAAGATAAAGGAGCAGAATTAGAGACTGTTTTGAAAATGAAGTAAAACGTAAGTTGTTTAGAAAAATGATAAGGTCAGATTGTGAGAAGAATGTCATGAAGTACGAGCCCATAGAAATCTTGAATGTTTATATACCTCATGATAAGTTTCCAGGTATGATGGAAAAAGTATCAGAACTGAGAGGACAAGTAAATCAATTCACCATTATAGATGAGGAAAACACCAAGTAGCTAGGTTATCAAAGAACAAATAATGTCAATTCCAGGAAACTCTTCCAAAAAGTTAGATGAGGGCCATTTTCTACATTAGCCTGTAGCTTGGGATTGACCTGCTATCACACGTAGATAAAGGCAGTAGCAAAACTATAAATAAATATTCTTTACAAACACTGAATTAAACATTTAACATTTAGCAATCAAGAAATAGCTTTGCAATAATTGGAAGAAGAATGTTTACTCAGTTTACAGAGACACAGGAATGTGCTAACCCAAAGCAAGCTCATATCACTCCATGCAAAAATACTAATATTTGATTCCTGAACTTTAATGACTATAGAATTAGAACTCTTAGTTAACTTACTTTATAAACTTCGATTTGTTTGGACTATTTCTTATTATAACAAAAGTTCAGTAAATACTGAGAATAGGTTAAAATGGGTTTTAATATTGTAATTTCAGCTGCCAAACTCTAATTTTCTTGTCTTGTTCAAACGGTCTCTTTTCTATGAGCGTATTTGCTTTAATGTAGTGTTTCTCTTAGCTTTGGTGATCATATAAACACTCACATTGAAGAATTTCCTGAAGGAGCCCTAATTTCTTTCCATTCAGGTATATAATGTTTAAATTTTCTCACAAAATAAGTATTGTAGAAGACTAATTTCCTTTTCGTTATTAAAATTCACTTTTCAGATAAACTAGTACCTTGAACGATCTTTTTTTTTTTTTTTTTGGCCAGTCCTGGGCCTTGAACTCAGGGCCTGAGCACTGTCCCTGGCTTCTTTTTGCTCAAGGCTAGCACTCTGCCACTTGAGCCACAGCGCCACTTCTGGCCGTTTTCTGTATATGTGGTGCTCGGGAATCGAACCCAGGGCCTCATGTATACAAGGCAAGCACTCTTGCCACTAGGCCATATCCCCAGCCCCACCTTGAACTATCTTTAAAGATTACTTCTCAGCTAGTGATCTATTTTTTAGAAGGGAATAATTTTGCATACTATAATATATTAGGATATCAGAGATCACTTCCATTGTGTTATTATTTTAGCAACTACCATTTATTTTCTTTCTAATTTCTTTATCTTTCTTATTTTCTTTATTTCTTTATTTTCATTATGATGGTATGTAGATGCAACTGTACATTCTAAAATTAACATTTTTTCCTCTTCTTTCTCATCTCTTCTCTGCCTGCCTTATTTTATTTATTTTATACTTTCTCCTCCATTTCCTCCTACTCTTCTTCCTCTTTCTTTATACTCCGCCTTTTCTTATTTATTCATTTATTTATTTGTTTGTTTGTTTGTTTATGATATGGTCTCATCATATAACCCAGGCTGCCTTGAACTTTTAATTACAGTACGGTCTTACAATATAGTTCAGGCTGGCCTTGAACTTGCATTTCTCCTGCCTCAGCCTACCATAGTCTAGGATCAGAAGCATGAATTACTACAGTCAATTGAAGCTTCAGCTTTTTGTCAGAGAAGATTCGGGACTGTTCTGGTTTTCCTTACAGTACTAAAGATTGAACCCAGAGCCTTGTGCATGACAGGCAAGTGCACTATACTGAATCATAGAGTCCTCGCCTCTATTTTTAAATAAAATGTGACATATTAGGTTATTTTAAAATTTTATTTATTCTCCTTTTTTTTTTTTTTTCGGCCAGTCCTGGGGCTTGATATCAACTCCTAAGCACTATCCCTGGTTTCTTTTTGCTCAAGGCCACTTAAGTCACAATGCCATTTCTGTTTTTTTTTCTATATATGTGGTGCTGAGGAATCAAACCCAGGGCTTCATGTATGTGAGGCAAGTATTCTACCACTAGGCCATATTCCCAGCCTCTCCTTTATAAGTGGGTAATCGAGAAATAAAAATAGTTTTCATGGAGAGTTGGCATTTGTTTTTTAATCCTACTTAGGGTTATGCATCCAAGAAACCAATGATTCACGTTCACCACATGTGAGTAGATAAAATAAGACTGAAGGAAACAATCTTCTTTTAAAAAAATTTAGAGGCTTGCTGTGTGGCCCTGCTTGGCCTGTAACTTGCGATTCTCCTGTCTATTCCTCTACAGTGTTGAGATTACAGACAGCAAATGTTTCATATTGGCTATTTTATAAAAGCCTCCCAACAAGCTACAGGTGCATTCATAGTTTCCACTGGATACAGAGTCGGAAGAAACAGTTCGCCATGTAACCCACATGTTCAGAGGTGAAATTCAGAGCGCAAATTTGATTAAGGTCATAAAAGATGAATAGTTGAACCTATCAGGCAGTACATTTTTGTTTCTGGGGGTCTCCATAATGATCGTGTGTCATCATGACCATTGGCTGACTTTCTCCACTGAGTGAGGTACATGTAGATTTTAGCCAAGGACATCTAGCTAGATCAAATTTGAGCTACTGGATTACTCTTGTCACTGTGGTTAATCTTTTGGGAAATTTCTTATCTGATCTGAAGTTCAAAATGTTCTATGCTGGGAACTATGTGGTGATACTTAAGACAAAGTTCTCTTTTTTTGTTACAGCTATTTATTTAGCTCTATATGCAATATTAACAGTTTTTGCTTGCCTGGATTGTGTATGGTAGCCTCAGAAATTCACACTGACTCAGTTTTGTCCTGGTGCTTAATGCTTTAAGAGTGTGGACAAATGCAACTTATTGAAGGAACTATTTGGTATGAAGACCTCTATTGGCACCAAAGACAAACAACCTCCTTGGTTGAAAATACCTCTTGGTTTTGATACTGGTGATGTAGAATAAGGTTGGAACCCATGAAGACACTTTATTGTTAGTATATTTGTAATTATATTGTGCCAACAGGTGATATTTAATGTGATATTGTTATTATTGTTATTGCTTATAATTTAACAGAATTATAACAATTGCAATATGAGATTGTTTAAGATAAATTTCTTTGTGATGTGCAATGCCAAAACACTCATTAAAGTATTTTTTTGGTAAACAAGCACATTAAAATATTAATCAGATGTGATTGAATGGAAAATATTTTTAAAACACTATAGATCTAGATACAGAATGTGAGTTCATTTTTGTAAAGCAATCAACAGAATCAAATGTTTGACTAATATAAAAGATTTTTAATCTTTTTATGTTTTGCTTATTTTTATTTTCAACTTTAAATATGTATTACTTGTGTAAGAGAAATAATACAAGGTAACACCATTCATTAATTTAAAGGAGATCATTGATAACTGAAGCATCATTTAGGTATTATGGATGAAAGAACAAGCATAAAAGGCATGAAATAGAAAAAAAATACTCACTTAAAATATTGCTTATTTAAATTATAGGAGGCCATATGCTGAACATTGATGTTTGCATGCAAATTTCTCTTCATCTAATGGCCTAGAAGATATTGGTATGGCTTGGGAGGCTAATTTTAAATATTTCAAGTAACTACAACCATTTAGTTTATAAAATCAAGTAGAGCAAAAATAAATACATAAAAATTAAATTCCTGCCCATGTAGGACTAGGTCAGATACATTCTGGAAATGCATAGGTTTGATGCATGATTAATTTTCCTTAGGTTGATTATGTCTACATGTATTTTACCTTGAGAAAAAAATTTAAAGTTTAGAGTAGAAATCTTATTTTTTCTAAATGTCCATCTGGCCATTTGTAACTTCCCTCATTGGCAGATTACCAAAGTACATCTCTCAAAGCTCAAAAGAGATCTCTTCTTATGTTTTGGCTAGGAAATAAACTTTTAAATATTTTATCAATGCACATAAAACATTAAACTTTATAAAAAGCTCCCCAATGTGTTTATTGTGTAAGTTTAAAGCATGATTTATGAGGCACTTCTTGGCTGGACCCTTGCTCCTGCCTCTACTAGCATTTGTCATCGTTTTCCAACAATTAGGATACTTAGACCCAATTAATATCTTTCTTTTACTTTATTGTGTCATACTATCTTCTTCCTGTGCCATTGTACATGCTATTCTCTCTGCTTAGAACATTCTGCCCTTTCTCTCAGCCAGCAACTACTCAAATTTAAGGTCTAGGATGAGACATCCAACTTCCTCTGGGAATCACATCGTTGCTCTTTCCATAGTGACCCTGGATAAAATCTAGCACACAGCCTGTTCCCCTGGAGTAGGCCAGAAGCATAACTCCTTCACTCTCCATTGCCCATTCCCTGGTCTAGACATACAGAAACATACAAAGTTAAGGTTGAAAATGTAATAATGGACATTATGTGGCTTCCTTTGGGGTGTTATGCTATGTTGAAAGGTGCATTTGTATTTCTAGGTTTAGAATTCACTGATGTTGAGTTCAGGCCAGGCCTTCTACTGTGGAATCATGACTTTAGTGCTCAACAGAATCTTATAACCTCAAAATTTGTCAGAATTTAGCAGTAGGACCGGAATAAGAAAAGTTACTTTCAAACAGATATTACAAAGGTTATCTATAGAAAAAGCTCAAGTGACATTTGACTAATTAAAACCTGAGCTCCCTCCAAAGGCAAAGCTTCAACACTATTTCTCCTCTTGATTGTCAAACACTCTCTTTAAACAAGGTATGCTGGACTCATTGATTTGCATGAATTCTCCGAGTCTCTGTCATCGGAAGTCATGTCTTACAATGCGGAATGTTTATGGGCTTTGACAGGCCCATCTGCCATGGAGATATCTAAGTGCCCCAAGCCTACTTGGCAAAACTCAGCTAAATCTTTGTTTTTACTTGATAGAATTTAAATTATTTATAGAGCTTATGTCTCATTGATTATAAATTTTCTTCCTGACCCAAGGATTGCCTGTCACAATTTTCCAGATTATGAATAAATGCAAAGTAAAATGCCACATGCTTCTTATTAACATAAGCATTCCAATACTGTGATCCTAATTAGTCCCTTCATTAGTTATTTATTTATTCACCTTCATTTCCCATTTCACTTTAGAAAGGATTGGTGGTGGTGTCATTTCACTAAGAAAAGTGCAAGGGCAACCAATCCAGATATTCATGATCTTGAAACAATCATTCCTGTGACACCATAAAGCTAAAACTTAGCCAAACGGTGTGGGTGTGTTTTTCACAACAAAAGAACCAGGGCAGAGGTTAGGCATAGATGCTCCTAGTGTTGAAACAACTGGTTCACCCTTCATGGGTGTTCATGCTATCTATACTACTGCACTAATATACATTTATTGGTAACTGTGTGTCTATCATTGTCTTATAAAAATACCAAGAAAATACATTTTCTCAGGGAGATTACACACTAATGGAATGAGTCAGACAATGAAATTCCCAAAATGTTTTTTGAGGAATATATAAAGGAAATGGGGTGAAGGAGAGAGAGAGAAAGAGAGAGAGAGAGAGAGAGAGAGAGAGAGAGAGAGAGAGAGAGAGAGAGAGAATGAGCGCAACAGACCTTGGATGAGAACAATGGAGATCAAGAAGATAGACTCTTCTGCATATATTTCCACTTGCTCTGTCCTTGTATTTGTTGTGAAATGTCCTTCAAATTTGAATGTGAGGTTATGATATTATCTCAATCGTGGACAGTGAACCTATAGCTTTAGATCTGATACTTTCCCTGTTGTAAAATGACCATTATTTTCAATGGTAATATTGCACATCTGGATATCTTGTTTTTCTTTAAATTTATTTTCAGGTTTCTTCTTTTTTTGCAAGAGCAACATTATACTTTGTATTTTTAAATAAATTTATATTACATCATTCAATTGTCACAGAATATGAGATAGGCATATGCCATTTTCAATTGTTTTGTGCAAGTATCAGCCATAAGTATATACCTTAGTGCTTTTTTTATGCAGTGAGTTTACAGGGGAAATTTTACCAGGTAAATTATTTTCCTGATCTGACTCCATTCATTGCCTCCTTCCAAATGCAACCATTTTTTCCTATTGCAATTGACTCGTGAACTTCATAGGAATGTTCATTCTTTTGTGCTGGGCTTCTCTTCTGTAATGGTTCTATTGTGAGGGTCATCTGTAGTTTTAATGAGAATGTGCTTCATTTTATTGATTGTGGGGTTGTGAGTAGCTATATTATGATGGATTTTTCCTCTCCACTATTTAAGAGCATTTGGATTGTTTCCAGTTTGGTACTAAGATGAACAGAGCTACGAATTCTCTTGTCTGTGTTTTCTTGTACATACAGGTACTTATTGCTGAGGGTAAATATTCAGGATTGGAGATGCTGGGTTATAAGGCATGCATATGCTCACCTTAGGTAGATATGAACAAACACAATTCTATTCGTGGAGATTTCATCCCAGACATCAAATCACAGTGAATGACTCACAAAATGATTTATGTCAGCAGCTCAGCTTTCTCAGTTGTAGAAACTGGTAGAGGTGTCTACTGAATGTTGTCATGATACCCAATAGCAAACCTGAGTATCAAAACGAACGAAAATCTTTTTACCTCTTTCATTGTTGTCATGATACCCAATAGCAAACTTCAAATGACCACATAAGACACACCCATATCTCAGAAGTCCTGCTGACATTAGCTGGGAGAGATAGAACAATCTGAGGAACAGTTACAGGCCTCAAAGAAGTTGGAATCCTGGAGAAATACTCAGTCTGTAACTACCAGAAGTGCTTTTGCCACCTGCCTCCAGTCTTGATGCTGTGGCTCACCCACGAAAGAACCTGGCATACTTTGCCAGACGCTAAGTATTTGTGCCAGGACTTAGAGAAGCTGAAATGGAATAAGGGCAAACTGACAAGTGGCTAGGGATCCACCCACCAAAGCTCACACTGAATGTCTTCTGGCCAAGGCGATCAAAGAAAGAACCATGTAGGAAAAGAGCTAGTGTAAAATGTGGTTCAATTAGTTGTGTAGGATCAGCACAAGACCATTGTCTTCCAACTCTCATCACCTTGGGACTATCCCTAGCATCTTTCAAGAGAAGTAAAATAATTTACTATCTTACATAACAGCTATCCACCACATGACCACAATAGGAATATAAAATCTTTTCATCTTTTATTTTGTTTGGTTATATAATTTACTCCTCTAGCTAAGTCATTTTCCCATGTTAAAATCCTCTATTTAAATTCAACTTCTGCAAGTTTGTTATGTTAGATGACAGAGAAATGGAAAATAGAAATAAGTACATTAGTTAATAAATGCAACAATAGTCATGTCAAAATCTATAGTCCATATGTGTGTGTAGGTGTGTATGTATATAACCACTTTTTCACAGCTGCTATCTTCAATTCTTCCATTTATTTTTCCCTTATCAAGTATTGTACTGGCTATAATTCCTTTACTGGCATCGTAATTCAGACCGCTATTCCTTACAATGAGGCAATTTATATTCCTGCTTGAGTTGAGTTCTAATTTTCCATTTATTTTAATAGCAGAACACAGGAGTACTAAAAGGCATCAAAGGATCATCATGTGGGAGTGATCCAGTTTCCTACTTATATTCCAGAATAATTGCCCCAGATAGTTTAACCACTGTTGAATGAATCATCCTACAAAGCTAACGTGGCCTGCTATCAATCTCAACATTATGTTTATTTGATTATTTGTTTTTGTTTTTGTTGCCAGTCCTAGGGCGTAAACTCAGAGCCTTTTTTGCTCAAGGCTAGCACTCTACCACTTGAGCCACAGCACCACTTCTGGCTTTTTATCTATATATGTGATGCTGAGGAATCGAACCCAGGGCTTCATGTATACGAGGCGAGCATTTTACCACTAGGCCATCTTCCCAGCCCCAATCTCAACCTTCTGTTTAATGAAGTTATTATCTGTTTCTTAATCTCTTCACCTTTGGGGAACTCTAGTCCTTCTGAAAACTGTTAGTCTATCTATATAGTAGTCACTAATCCCCTGTGACATACAGAATTCCTATTACCTAAGATTAAAAAATAAATAAATTCATTGTGTCAATTGTAGCAGCCATCTTTTAAGAATTCAATAATCACAAAGAACTACTTGCTGCCATATTGGATTGCCTGAATAAGGACCAGTATGAGCTAGTCTAGAGAGCATCAGAATCCAGTGTTTTGGAAGGAGGTAGAAAGTTTGCTAGAAGTGCACCAGACATGATAGTAGGAATTGATACTGTTTCTGTGCTGACACCTAGACCCATGAATTTGGGCTACAAACAAGAGACTCTTACATACATTCCTTGTTTAGTGCATATTCTGCATCATCATTTTAGCTTTAGAAGGTATATGGTTGCCATATTTTATCTTCAAAAGCCATTCAACTGTCCTATCACTACAATTGTTCTAGGATTATGGGAAAAATCCCTAAAATAATGAATTGGACACAAAAATCAGACAGTATTAAGAAGAATGATGGTAGATAGATATTCTATAAACCTTATAGAATAGTTTTGGCAAAAGCATTGTGATTAAAGAAGGTAACTTCATGTTCTGCATAAGTCTATTCTAGATAGACAAGGAAGTGCTGCTCTTTTCTTTAAGTAATGATCCAATATAATCACTCTATACTGAGGATCTTCTTTGGGAATGGTGCAACACAGGTGGGCTTTGAATTGGCTTTTACTTGGGATTCAGGTTGGGTGACCAGCAGTGGCTTTAGTCAGATTGGCTTTGGTGAAGGTCAGATTGTGCTTCAGAACCTGTATGTAAACGCTAGCCTTAAACAGATACTTTTACTTATGACTTCCCTTGACAACGAATATGACCATCTCTCTTGCTCTTTTTAGAAAAAGCCAACAATCAGGTGCCCAACTTAAAATTCATGTCCTGGAAGATTCCTCTTCCTCTCTGGTCTAGAGTAAGACTGTATAGCTGCTCACATATCTAAATCACAAATAATATTCTCACTTAGTTATGTTAAAATCTGGTGTCTAGAAGGGTAGGTTGAAAGAAGGAATTGCTGTGGGATCTTGGCTATAGGCTGAGGCGACCCTTGCTCACATGTGTTTTATTTGCTGTCAGATTGTGGTCTGGCTCAGTCTCATACATAACCCTTCCACTGGACAATAAGTGATACTTTTGTTTCCAGTTTCATAGTCTAATGATTCATTCATGATGGAAAGCTGATGTCATATGGAAATCTAAAAGCTTATATTGAAGCATTCACTCTCTCTTTTTTGTCTGTAGTGGTAAGAATTAAAACTGTTTCTCAAGACTACAGTTAAGGTACACATTGCATCCTAAGTCTAAATGTTCACCTTATAATCTACATATAAGACCTTGACAAAGTTTGCATAGGGCATTCCTTGCTAATAAATACGTGGCTAAGGAGCTGGGGATATAGCCTAGTGGCAAGAATGCCTGCCTCGGATACACGAGGCCCTAGGTTCGATTCCCCAGCACCACATATACAGAAAACGGCCAGAAGCGGCGCTGTGGCTCAAGTGGCAGAGTGCTAGCCTTGAGCGGGAAGAAGCCAGGGACGGTGCTCGGGCCCTGAGTCCAAGGCCCAGGACTGGCCAAAAAAAAAATTAAAAAAAAAATACGTGGCTAACATCATGAAATTACTCAGGGTTATATGGTCCAAGTGGTATAGAACTTAAAGAATAATTTTTTTCTCACTCAACATTTGTAGATTATCTGGCTTTTCTAAGAGATCTGGTCACAGTAGCATATTCCAGTGGATTCTGTGGTTCTGTAAAATTTAAATTGCTGCACTAGGCATTTTGGTTCCTTTCTAATGATAAGTAGGAGCAAATGGAACGACCTATCTTTTACTTTGCAAAGAATATTGCACCTGCCTCTCCCTACTCCATCCCTCGAAATAGCAGTAGACTTCTTAATTTTTGTGGGGTTTCCTTTGTCCTCTTTTTCATGCATATATCTTACCAAGATATCTAGAATTGGATCTCTGATCTGATGATTTGATCTAATGGGAATATTATAAATGTAATGGATTAGCAGTGTAATGATGCTCTGTGAAATTGATATTGGTATATGGGTGATTGCCA
Organism: Perognathus longimembris pacificus; assembly: GCF_023159225.1. Taxonomy (NCBI): domain Eukaryota; kingdom Metazoa; phylum Chordata; class Mammalia; order Rodentia; family Heteromyidae; genus Perognathus; species Perognathus longimembris. The sequence goes on from NC_063164.1 coordinate 9,569,016, forward strand.
CCCAGGTGCTGGCCTAAGAGAGGCTTCGTATAGTCCTACTGCTGGTCCTTCTGGTAGGAAGGCATATTGTTTGTGATGATTTTTTCTTACTGACAGAGATGGGGGAGCACATTGTCAGGTTGCAGATGGCCAGCATGTGTTGATTTGTTTCAGTAATGATACTGCATCTGGACCAGCATCTGCAGTTGGCTTTCACTCCCTGATTAAGTTTGCAGTGAAACTGTCATTTTCTGAGTCCCATCTCTCTTCTACATTAGCTACATGAGTGAATTGAATGGGGGTATGGTAGTATTACCCTACTGCATCCTTCAAAAGCTGGTTGTTATTCCTGACAAGAACATGGTGATTGCCTTTGGTTTATTAATTGTGGTAGGTATTGGCAGCTGCACACCCTTTCATCTAGATTTTCCTAGAGTGTTTGCCATGAAGCTGCTCAAGTAAAAGACTAGTACGTCTCAGAAGCAGACAGACAGAGTGGATGTGATGAGGAACTAGATCTAAAGTGGTGATGGCTGTGTCACACCAATTGGTTGGTCAGATAGATTTGTAACAATGTGCAAGACTTGCTCCGGTTCTTGGTCTCCAAACTGGCTTCAGAGCATAGGAATCATGACCGTTGCTTTTCTGTGTCTCCTGAACAGTACTTCATAGTCACAAAGATATTTTTGAAAAATATCTTATAGAAGATTTATTGTTTAGTGTTTAGTTTACATCTACAGTCTATCCGCAAAGGATTTTCACATGTGTCTTAAGATAAGAAAATGTATACTTTTCTCATCCTGAGACCTATTTAGTTAAGAATCTCTAATTAAAAAGAATATCCATTGAATTATTTTATTTCTTTGGTACCTTTGTGATCAAACAGGAGTCTCTGTATATAGTACGGAATAAAACCTAATTATTGTACTTTAATAATGAGTTTTGAAACCAGTAGTTCAAGTCCTCCAATTTTGTTGACCCTTTGCCTTTTCAAATATTGCTTAGAATTCATTTACTAATTGCCTCAAGGATTCCTGTCGAGATTTTGATCTGTGAACATGAAACATAAAACAATCTATTAAGAACTGACATTTTTATAATATTGAATCTGTGACTATCTGACCTGTGAACATGATATATCTCTTATTATTTACTTTTGTTTGTTGATCTATTTATTTATTCTCTCTTATTTCAACCAAATTCTGTGTTACACTCCACAGAACTTTGTACATATTTTTAGATTTGTCCTTAGAAATTTGATGTTTTTGACATTATAATAAATGAAATCTTACAATAAATTACACTGGATTTGCTTTGGTACTATGCACAAATACTTTGTTTACAGCCTTTTCCTTCTGCAATGTTATACATTTGAATATAAATGTGATCTGCTGGATGTTTAGGTAGTCAAATATAGCATATGAAAACTAATGATTCTTTAATTACTTCCTTTCCAATTTTTACAACTTTGATTATTTAAATTTTCTTTGAATACTCCCTCGGATGTTTGATAAATGCTAACTAAATAAAAGCTCAACAAACATTCTTGCATCATTTGTAATGTTACCTGTAAGCTTCTACTCCAAATTGTATTTATCTGATTAAGAAAATTTCCTTTGTTTTTCTGTGCTTTGTTAATTCTTTCTAAAGTTAATGAATATTGATTGTATCCCCTGAAACTATGTAGATAATAAAACAAGTTTAAAAAGGTTTTAATATGTGACAATCACAATTATTGATCTGTAATTAAAGTTAACCTTGAAGTTTTTAGATAACCTATTGTTTAGATAACCTATTTTTATCGGATTTCCACTAATATGAATTTGTATTACAAGGGAATTTCATTATATGTAGTATATATTGTATATAGTAGATATTTTATATAAACACACAATATACATACATGTGCATATTCAGACTTGTGTATATTTATGTTTGTGAGAGAGATTGCTGTATATTCTTTTATAGTCACCCTATTATGGAGAGCTCAATTTATTATTCTAAGCCAGATATATAGTAAATGACTCAAAATGAAAAAAGCATAACTCAAGAATTTATTTCCATAAAATTAAGTAAAGTAGGAGTCACTGATTTTAATATTTTACAAAAGCAGTATAGCAAAATGACCTTTTTCTGTGAAGTCCCACATAACAAACATTATAATTTGGTATTGCTGAATTTGTACACTGTGTTTGCATCTACCAGTCGCAATGTTTTTCCTTCCTCTTACAAAGCCCTTTCCTCCCTCTCTTCCTCTTTTCCTTCTCCTTTCACAGGCGGGCACATTTGTTATTTTTCAGCCACACTGCTCACTTGCTGACTTTGAACAGGACGAAGCCAGCCATGCTCTTCTGCAAAGGTCATCGTAAGTGCTCCTCCACCAGCCTGGAAATCTTGCCCTCTAGTTGTCTGTCTGACTCACTTTCTCATCTCATTCACTTCTCTGCCATAAAAATAAGCTCTTCCTACATAGCTCCCACTGTCATCCATCACCATGCCTCTCCTTCATTCCTGCCTCTGCCTTTCTCTGGTTCTCTCTCCCTATTCCGTCTCTCCACGGTGGACACCATGGCCTAAAAGCCTAAGCTGATTTCTCCAATATTTTCAAAAGGATGTGGATACCTTTAAAAGGTGAGACTTTGTTCCAGATCTTGCTGTCTGTCTTGTCAAACTTGCTGAATATTTGACCTATTGGAAACCCTTTTTTCTTATAAATATTGCTTATATGATTGTACAAATTAAATTCATGAATGACTTGACAAGGGGTGGAAGTTAGTTTCTCAGAAATCCCATATAATAATTTTTTTTCCAGCGAATATAACCTATTTTTTCCTCCTTGTGAATCTAACTCTGAAGAAAGACAAGCTTAGTGCCTTCATCATGATCTTCTTTTTACAATAATTACTGCAGAGGTATTCATAGATAGGTAACATATCTTATGATGCAACCTGGCTATGCCCAAGGTCACTTGGGAGCATCAATCATTTATCATATGATAAGCTTCTGTTGTTTGCTTCTGGTGCAGTGACTTCATAATGTCCAGTTTATATGTAATGGGTTTGAAATGAATGATTATTGTTGATATTGAAACAAGATATGTAACATCATGTGTAATTTGTTCCCCTCAATGCCTGCCCTTTGGCTATGATCAACCCTGTCCTTCATACCTTGTCCTGAATTAAATATAAAATGAAGTTTCCATGGATAAATGGAACATCTATTGACCAAAATGATTTCTGGGGCCAAAGAAATAATTGTAATTTATGAGATATATCTGTGATAGTCATGAATATTAATCAGAGTATATGGTCTGGGTGGCATGACTTTCATCTTTAATTATAGGTCAACTCAGCTTAATTCCACCATATGGCACTTCAACATTACCTTTTTCCTTTAAACAGAGGGCCGGAAGTGCAATAGACTAACCTTTGGGTGTCAGTTGGACTTCCAGCAAGCAAATACACAAGATGAGCAAGCACTTGTCCTACTGGACTCTGAGTTTTTCCCGCATTGGCCCATGGAATTTGTAATAGGCCTTCAGCCTGCAAAGCCTGAGGATTCTATAATGATCATAAATGAAGGGAACCACTTTGGAGATCAGAACTCAGGGGAGAAGTATTTTAGCCATACATTTTCTTTAGGGAAATCTAGAAAAGATTTAGACAATGAGAACCAGAGGCAACAAGCCAGTCCTAAATCACACCTTTTTAAAAAAATTAAATTGGGCTGGGGATATAGCCTAGTGGCAAGAGTGCCTGCCTCATATACACGAGGCCCTAGGTTCGATTCCCCAGCACCACATATACAGAAAAAACGGCCAGAAGCGGCACTGTGGCTCAAGTGGCAGAGTGCTAGCCTTGAGCGGGAAGAAGCCAGGGACAGTGCTCAGGCCCTGAGTCCAAGGCCCAGGACTGGCCAAAAAAAAAAAAAAATTAAATTGTATGCAACTCTGCTTTTTGAAAATGAAACACCAGTCTTCTAAGCTTTACCTATCTGGGATCCAGAAAGAAGCTAGAGTCAGAGAATCATGTAGCTTTTGCTGGTTCTTTACCTCTTGGTCCAGAATTGCTATGTGTATTGAATACCATTCTTCCTCTGCAAACAAGGCCCCTAGGAAGTGTCTTAGGGGAGGATGTAAGAGAGTTAGGCAAACTTTCAGTGAGCACAACAGCAAGAGTAACTATTTAATTATACAGTAGAGGTAGGAGCATTTCAAAAATGACATGGGTGGTGCCTGAACAATGAAAGCAGAGAGATGGGCAATGTCAAAGCAGAAAGGGAGATTATCTAGGATATTTCTTTTAATTCTGCATGTAAAACTTCCACTTAGTGTAGGTAGGGACAAGATAGGATGCCAAAAATCTTGACATATTTAGGATGAATTCATAATCCACTGAGAGGGACTTCCTTAGTAGTTCACAGCCTCTGTTGTGGTTCCCTCTCTTACCTGAGTGTAAGAAGTCTTAAGTCTTATATCTAGAGATGTATCTTTACTTTGGTTTAGTCATCACAAAATGTCACAATCAAAATTTGTCATTCCTTCAGGAATACAGAAGTATACATATGATGAACACTTTGAATTCGAATTAGAGGTCAAAGATAATTTGGATAAGGGTACAGTTTGTGTCTCTCATTGGTTTTCATTGGTTCCTTTCGTATCTGCATGTGGAGCCACCAGTCTTTTCCTATTTTACTTCTCTTCACACACATGAAATGACTCTTTGTGCAGTAGGTCTTCTTGTTAGAAGTACAGGCTGGCACCAGTGGGGTTATTTAAAACTCATTTGCTATGTGTTCTCAGAGGGACTAAGACAGAAATAGCCCGATACCTATATTTAAAATCATGATTTAAATTGATGTAGTTCATGAGTTTCATGCAAACACGATTAGGGCACTGTGCTTTTCCATGAGCAAATACATTCTCATGTTACATGGAGTTGGCAAAGTCTCTTAGCAAGGCCTAAGAAAATATGTGCTTCTTCCACAAGGATGAGAGCAAATGCCTGCATTTGGGATATTTCCTCTAGTGTAACCAATCATTTAAATTTTTTTTTAAAAAAAGAACTCATTGTGGTATTAAGATTGTGTTCTGATGGAAGATGTTGACTTGTGGTGATGACAATTAGTTATGCTTGCAAGGCTTGATGAGGAAGTCAAACAGCTAACAATCAGAAAGTGAAGTATTAATTACTTTGTGAAATAGTGTATGTGTCTTCACTGTTCTGTGAATCAGAGTAATGTCCTGATTGATTATTCATTTCCCTTTACAGGGCTCATGAAATGACCTTCAGGCATCTTATTCAGGCTGTTTATTTGTAAGTTTCTAACAATATTATTGCATTTATTGTCTCTAAGACTTGATCATATGACTACTTGAAAAGAACTTGTTAGTGCCGCATTGTAGTGTTTTTGGTTTTCTTTTTTCTTTCTTTTTTTTTTTGAAAACAGCAAGATTTAATCCCAGAGTTGGAAAGAAGATGTGAGTTTGTGACATGTTCTTTGTTAACTTCACTAGTTTGATTTTTTTTCCACCCAATAAAAGTCCAATGTCTTCTACCACACCACAACCTAAGGGATGAATGCTGAGGGCTTTCTCTGTTCAGAATAATTAGAGATCCAAACTTAGAATTCCTTTTTAGTACTGATGACAGCAAGCAGGAAAATTACCCTCAAAGTTTTGTAATTCCTTAGAAGAAATAATTTTTAAAAAATTTCTTTTATCACTTAGTTACCTGTTTACTCATCATATAAAGGTTTATAATAATGTTAGATAAAATGACTAATTTTTTTTTGTCAGTCATGGGGCTTGAACTCAGGGCCTGAGCACTGTCCCTGGCTTCTTTTTGCTCAAGGCTAGCACTCAGCGACTTGCGCCACAGCGCCACTTCTGGCTTTTTCTACGTATGTGGTGCTGAGGAATCAAACTCAGGGTTTCATGTATACGAGACGAAGACTTTACCACTAGGCCATGTTTCCAGCCCCTAAAATGACTAAATTTTTAAAGAGAAAATAAATGAAAAACTTGAAATTAAAAACAAACAACATTATTTGTGACGCTTTTGAGTTGTGGAAAATTTGTGTGCATAGTTGTGGCCAATGTTATTAATAAAAGAAGCATAGACAATATCACTTTAGCAAAAGGAGATTCAGCGTTGGACCAGTGTAAAGACAGAGTGTTGGTATAATGGGTTACACATGAAAGGGTCCAGGACTAATGATGTTTCCATGAAGATTCAGAAACAAAATGGCTAGAGGAACTTTATTCTTCAGAGCATAATGAGACAATGCACTGTTGTCTGACACCAGGCAAAATTGAATAGCTATCATAACAGCTGCTAACTTGTGTCATCTGTGGTTGCTGTGTTGCAGGCACTTTATCCATTCTGTCCATTCAATCCTCTCAATCATTCTGTGGGTAGTTTACTCCCTCATCTTCTTTTGAAGATCATGAAGTCAAGGATCATAGACATTGTCCCTAATTCAGGGTCAAGGCCAGAGGGACAAGGGCAGAAAGTAAAGGATCGAATCCAAGGACACCTGGAACAGAGTCGTTGCACTTCTGCACAGGGCCTTGCAGCTGTGGGAATGGAAGCTGACTAGGGGGAGATGATCTCTCTGGGAGGAACTATAATAATGCTGTCTGAATTTGGCTTGGACTGGGAAGCTGGAAGGAAAGTTCCAACTTAAGATATTTATTTTGATCCTTCAAAAAATTATTTAGGTTAGTTTTATGTACTGGATGAAAGGAGAAGGGAGGGAAGACAACACCAACATCTGTCCAGAATCTAAGCAGAAAGGAGAGCTGTATTGTCTTGGCTTTCCAAATAATATACTTGAGAAGAAATCTTGTTACATATCTTGCCATTGAAAGAATAATGACTCTCCAGAAGACATGCTTGTATCACCTAAACCAAGGTTTCTTATGCTCAATTCTTTTACATTGGGAACATATAATTTTTGGTTGCAAGAGGCTGCCCAGAACATGGTATGTCTTTAGCCATCATGACTGGCCTCTGTTCACTTGATGTCAATTAGTGGTCCACTGTGATAGCCAGAAGTGGCTCCAGCAAACATCCTTTGCCAGTAAACATCCTTGAGGATAAACTTGTCCCTGGCAGAGAATGATTGGTAAGTCAACATATAATCTAAGTAGACATGCTGGATATTCATGTTTATATAATAGTAAATGATTGCCTTATGAATGTATATATTCTACAAAAGGGAAGTTTATACTTACATATTGATTAGGCTTAGAATTGATTTTTAATTAATTGACTTTTTATGGTTTGGGGTTTTTATTTGTTATTTATTTTATTGTAAAAGTGATATACTGATGGGTTACAGTTTCATAAGTAAGGTAATGAGTACATTTCTTTTTGAACCGTGTTACCACCTCTCCCAGGTTGTAAAGTTCATTTCCAACACAGTGTCTAGTGAGTATCACTATTGCATTGGTTTACTCTTTGTCCCACTATTTCTGTGATTACCCTTTCCTTCTGCAAATTGGATAAACTTATATACAAGACAAAGGGAACAGAAATAAAATACAGTGACAAAAGGGCATAAACCAAAAGAAAGAAAAGAAAGAAAAATTAAATAACTGCAACAGCATGTTATAAAAATCTCTTGTTTCCATTGCTTGGAGTTCATTTTGATGAGTTTCATTGTATATGGTCATATATACCTACTTATTAAGCTAGTATGATCCTCTGCTAAGAATATCATAAACATATTCTAGTTATCACAAATGAGCCATGCAGCCTGTGTTTCTTTAGACCTGGCTTGCTTTGTTATAATTTTGTCCAAGTCTTTCCACTGCCTTAGGAAGGTGGAAATGTCATTTTTTTTCTGAGGAAAGCATAGAATTCCATGGTGTATATACATTACATTTTCTTGATCAATTCATCTACTGAGGGATATCTAGGTTGGTTCCATATCCTAGCTATGGTAAATAATGCTGCAATGAACATGATTGTGCTGATAGCTTTAGTGTTCTCTTGTTAGTGTTCATTTGGGCAAATGCCCAGGAAGGGATAGGGGAAACACTAGGGCTAATTGGCACAGGGTGAAGCTTCCTAAATAAAGATTCAGAAACACACCAAACCCAAGAAGGGCTGGATAAATGAGATTACATTAAACTGCGGAGTCCCTGCATGGCAAAGGACATAGCTAGCAAGATAAACAGAAAGCCCACAGACTTGGAGAAGATTTTTACTAGCTATATAACAAGGGCCTCTAAAATATACTTAGAGCTCAAAAAAGTAAACTCCTCAAAATCAAATCCTCAAATTAACAACATCCCCATTATTAAGTGGGCTAAAGACTTAAAGAAAGTCTTCTCTGAAGAAGAAATAAGAATGAACAATAGACACTTGAAGAAATGTTTAATATCTCTAGTCACAAAATAAATGCAAATCAAAACAATGTTGAGATTCCACCTCACCCAAGTTAGAGAAGCCGTTATCAAGAAAATGAATGAGGGGCTGGGAATATGGCCTAGTGGCAAGAGTGCTAGTCTCCTATACATGAGGCCCTGGGTTTAATTCCCCAGCACCACATATACAGAAAACGGCCAGAAGTGGCGCTGTGGCTCAAGTGGTAGAGTGCTAGCCTTGAGCAAAAAGAAGCCAGGGACAGTGCTCAGGCCCTGAGTCCAAGGCCCAGGACTGGCCAAAAAAAAAAAAAAAAAAGAAAATGAATGATAACAGCTTCTGGTGGGGATGTGGCCAAAAGGGACTGCTGTGGCCAAAAGGGACTGCTGTTTCCAAAACGGACTACACTGTTTGCGGGCATGGAAACTTGTTAATTGGCTTTTTGTAGAGTGATTATGAGGATGTCAGCAATGAAAGGTAGATTATAAAACTGGGAGACTGAAACAAGCTGCAATGAAAACATGCTCACTAACATACTTAGTAAGAAATTCCAAAAATCATTGCATGGTGACAAACCTAGGATAAGAACTGTTTCATAATGAAAGGTAGTTAGGGTTCATACAATCACAGTAAACAGTAGGGAAAATGTTGACTTACTGTTCTTAAAAGATAACAGGCCAATGATGATACTAATTACCAGCCTGAAGGATCATTAAAGATCACCTTATTAATTTTGCTCATTTTAAGAAGCAGTGAGCTTATAGACAACTTAGTTAATAGAATGCTGATATTCTGATTCCCATTTATGCTAAATTTCTCTGAGGGAATGCATAAAATCAAGCAATTTGTTGTCTGGAAGAACCTTCCATTCTCACCTGTAGAATCAATGCTATCTTTTTCTCTATTCTCCTTGATTGTGTTTCCCCTGGCTCTTAGTATTTCTATTATCATACTGCTAATCCTTAATATTTCTGTGCAAACATTTAATATTTCTGTTAGCTGTGCTTCTCTTTCCTCAGCTGAGTTTTCTTCTCAGAAGAGTGGAGATTTAGCTTTATATCACCATAGTACCTACCAAGATTATTCATGTCTCTAAGAAAACAATGTCTCATGCATTTAGGAATGATAAACTCCAAGCACTGTAGACAGAGACAGAGGCTGCCATTAGGTGAGCTCTCTTAATATGGAATGGGATTATGAGACACCATGGGTTTCCTTGATTGATTTCCCTGTCTTCTCCCCACACATATGCTTCAGTGAGGCCCAGGCCCTTTTCTCTCTTGCTAAATCCAGTCTCCCCAGAGTCTCACATGGTAATTGGCAAATAGGAGGCCCTTAATAAATTAGTTTGTTGCATGATGAAATAAAATAGAAGCTTTGCCAGGATGGACACAGTGGAAATTTTCGAAAGGAGTTTCATATGCAGTGGAGCTAATAGATAACCATTTGCCAAACGGGTAAACAGCTTCATGTTCAGAAAAAGCCATTGCCAGTCAGACTTGGATGAAAATGTTTATTCTGCTTGCTAGTATCTTGGTGACCCTAGTCAAGTTCTTTATTTAAGCCTCAGCTTCTATATAGGGGAAATAGTCATGAGGGGATTTATCTCTCAGGATTATTATGAGCATTCAATAAAACCATGCAAGGAAATTAATTAGGACATATCAGAATTAAGAATTAATTGGTAATCTTGAGTTGGCAAGGAAAGGTGTTTCTTTTACATCTCTCTTGGTCATTTATATGTGTTAAGACGTTTGGGGGGCCAAACCCAGATATTTAAAAGCAATACTAAGCTGTAAATATCAAGAATTAGGCAAGATATTGGTGTGTTACTCATCCTAACCCCTAAGCAATGATTATTTCCTACATCTCTCCCTTCTATAGATACCTCTAAGACAGAACAAGAAGCCAGAGCTAAGATGGCCATGTTTATGCATATAGCTGGTTCTGTAAATGGACATGAGCTTCACCAATAGGCCAAATATTCTAGATTCATAGACAGTATTAAAGATGTGGCCTTTGGGGCTAACAATGTGGTCCTTGCCTAGCATGCATGAAACCCTGGGTTTGATTCCTCAGTACCACATAAACAGAAAAAGCCAGAAGTGGCAGTGTGGCTCAAATGGTAGTGTGCTAGCTTTGAGCAGAGAGCAGCTCAGGAACAGAGCCCAGGCCCTGATTCAAGCCCCAGGATGTACAAAAAAAGGAAGAAACAAAACAAAACAAAACAAACCAACAGGATAGAGCCTTTTGAATGAATCCTGAGGTCATGTGGTCATGCTGTGTCTTCCAGAGAAGTCTTGCACAAGGAGAGGTACTGGGTACTCAGTAATGATCAATCAAGTGAACTCCATGACCTATTGGCTCATCTGGGTTCCAGTGTCACAGACATCTACAGAGTACCAAGGTTAAAATGCCAAGAGCCAGTCCCTTTATTGTTACAAATGAAAATAAAAGATAAAGGGATCTACTTTTTAATCCAAGTAGAAAAATGAAAAAAGGACAATAGATAACAATCACAGCTAGCTAAGGCTTCGAATCTATCTGTAAATTGACAAACTACTTGTAGAGACTGAAGAGTGAGAAAGGCTGGCTGTATTATAATCCATCCCTGAACCCCATGCATACATACATACACCTGCTTATCTTGTTCCAAATTTAGTCAGCAGCTATTTATTTCTGAATGCCTGTCTTCGTGGTGTGAGACTTTTAGGTTGAATATATAGACTTGTTGAGACATTATGGAAGGGGTGCCTAGAGAATGAGGACCGGGCATGGTACAAGACTAAAAGAAGACTGAGCCAACTACAGTTTGGAGCGCCCCCTGGAGGGATGTAAAGGAAAGGGAGTGTGCTGCCACGCTCTAGGGAGCAGGAGGTGAGAATGACGCCATGACGTCACAGCCCAGGGAAAGCTGGCCACAGGGCTCACTATATGCTGTGAGCACTGGCAGTGCGGACTTGAATGGACTATCAATCAATCAACCAATAATTACACGCATCATCTTATTTCTCGAATTTGAAAATGTCTCAATGTCTCTGAAACCACTACGTAGAAGAAAGAGGTCAGCAACTTCATTATTTAAAAAAATTTAACACTTAAAGACCATTCATTCCTTTGTTCACCCATTCAGTTATTCGTTATTCGTATGTTTAGTGAAGATGGGCTACAGTCCTCCTATGTCCCAGAGAAAAACAAATGAGGTACACATCTCCATCGCTTCAAAGTCCTTACTGAAAATGGTGATAAAAGTTTTGCAGATTTTAGGAATCTAATGATGCTCTGTTAAATAACTGAACAACAGTTAGCACAAATGAACCGTGTGAAAGATCGTAATATGCTCTTTTCTGTATTTTATTTTAGTGGTAGAAAAAAATACTTATAAATGTTTATTTGTGCCCAGTATGGGCTATAGATCTTACATGATGATTTTATTTTTTAAGGTAATGGGTTTCACAGAACTGCACACTCTAAATTTGGCCATAATTATTCTATCTTAGAATAATACGAAGAAATGTATGAATTTATTTGGGGTAAATCATCTATCATCCACTTATAACTGGTGATAAATGACTTATTTTAGTTCATATTATTGATTGGCTGCTGATGATAATTGTTTTTTGATTGGTTGTGAAAATTAGAACTTAAAATTCCAAGATGAGATTTATAACACAGGGAAAAATTTTATTAAGTCTTAAATAAAAAATATGTTTATAAAGTGAATTTTAATTATGCTCCACTAGGGAAAAAAACAAGTTCATATTTCAAAACTAAATAAAAATCATTTAAGAGTAAGATATTCCTATTGATTAAATATTCAAACTTCCTTTGATAAAGTAAGACAGAAGATAATAAGAGGGAATTGGGACCTAAAGTGTTTTTTTTTTTTTTTTTGGCCAGTCCTGGGCCTTGGACTCAGGGCCTGAGCACTGTCCCTGGCTTCTTCCCGCTCAAGGCTAGCACTCTGCCACTTGAGCCACAGCGCCGCTTCTGGCCGTTTTCTGTATATGTGGTGCTGGGGAATCGAACCTAGGGCCTCGTGTATATGAGGCAGGCACTCTTGCCACTAGGCTATATCCCCAGCCCGGACCTAAAGTGTTTTATGCTGTAGTTTTGCTTATTTTCATGATCAAAATTACATATAAAGTCATACTAATAATATTTGGTCAATGGAAATAGGCCGATTTCTGTGCTATGCATTTGTTTACTGGTTATTTTATTTAATGATCATCATGGCTATGTGAAATTAGCATCATTATTCCTCTTGATTTACACATGAGACACTGGCTTAGAGAAGTAATTTTTTTCTGAGTCACTAGGCTCATAGAGTCAAAGTGGAATTATCTTAATGCGGTTTGGATTGTTAGCCCACTGAATAAACACTACCAAATGACATAACTTAGAAATTACTTTCAGGAGCATGACCAGACTACATTTTTTAAATAAAGAAAAATAAGCTACTTCCATTTTTACATATATGCATTGAATATTATGACTGCATTCTTCCATCCGGAAATCAAGGGGATGGGTGGGATAGGGAGAAATTGTGAAGAGTAAAGAAAAGAGTAGCATTGATCAAGATGCATTTTCCATATTAGGTGATAGGTTGAGCTGAAACCCTTGAAGCCAGTTTTGACTCCTTCTCACACTATCTATTCTTCCAAGTTCAGCACTGGGAATTCTAACAGTGAGTAGGAACAGGAATGTAGAGAAGTTGATTATTAACATCTTTCACCTCAAAACAAAGTTGCTTATCCTTTAGCATTTCAGGGAACTCTAGGTAGTGCATCTCCACATCTCATTCCTGAAACAGTCCATTGACAAAAGTCAACTAGATAGTATAAGCTGAGGGTCTCTCCTTCTCCCTAATGTATCTTGAATGACATATACCACAAAAAGAATATTTTATCCAACTGTGCCAAACTAGATGAGGGCTTTCCCTTCTCGTTACAGTTAAGCCAACCAGAGACAAAGGCAGAGAATAACAAGGATAATAAAATAAAAATGACTGAAAGGCAGTCTGAGAGTAAAAACTGTGGATATATAGTTCCGGATAAAACATCAAGAAGAATATGTATTCTTCTTCCTCTGTCAATGAGGAAAAACAAAAATGTATTAACCTTATGCCCTTCTAAGTCCTGTGGGCACTATTTGTTTCTGGTCTTTGACAAAACATTGTCAACTTACCATGATGCTTATCCTCCTGAGACAGAGAAAATTCCTATTAATTTTGGATGTGTTATTTGATCTATGATTGTTAATTTGTTTTTGAGAGCGCTTAATCTTTATTACATTTGAAGAATTTAATAGAATAGCCTTATAGATATAAACTCTTAAAGATAGGTAGGTAAAGTTTGAAGAATGCTAGAATTATTTAGTTCCTATACTCTTTCTTCAAACTCTCTTGACCTCTCTCTGTCTTCAGAATCCTGTCTCCAATTTAGGTGAATCCTTTGGTTCTTCCCTCTGGTTATATTTGTATCATATATGGCTTCTGGTTCTATTAAAATGCCAGAACATCTTCCCTCCCTCTCCATGCACTTATTTTTTCAAGAAAACAAAGTATTTCTTTTGCAGTAGAAACACCAAGGTTGCTATGAGGCATGAGCTTGATTAATATGCTCTTCCTGGGTGTCTGGCCTAGCTTGGCTTGTGTAAGCTGTATCCTCTTTAAGATGGAATCCCAGTTTCACATCTGAATGAAGAAACGAAGGATGGTTTTGATAAAGTAGTAAGAGTGTAAGGAAGAGGATTTTTCTACCATAAATGCAAGTGATGGTGTCCCTGAGAAGATAAAAATGAGGGTGAGACTAAAAATGAAGATAGGTACTAAGCACAGATCAATCTATCCTCATTTATAAATCTGCTCAAGCCAGCTTTGGTAGAAACCACATAATGTCACTTAATTTGTGACACTTTCAAATTCAACTTTCAAATTATGGCTCAGAGAAATGATTATAAATAAGAACATCTTCCATCCAGTGGTAAATCTTTGGGTCCTGAGATTCCCAGGTGATAAATGGCAGTCTCAAAGAGACACAATTGTGAATTTTCCTTATGTAAAACCTCATCTTTCTTTTAAACTTGGTTCCATTTGTTTTTTGCATGGAAAGGTTTTTCTCAATAGAATCTGAATATAAGTAGTTGATGCTTGTGTTTTAGTGAGGGATTTTAGGTGAAGCAAGCATAGTTGTCATTTGGTCACACATTAGCGTGTTGATAGCTGAGTATTTTACTTATATACAAACAAAATTGTTGTGCCCATTGGAAATCAATCCTATTATTATACAAACATATCCATATGTAAACCATGTTTTTGCATGGAACAGACACAAATGCATTCAAACGAAATTTGAAACAACCTTTTCTTTCTCCCTATTAGCTTTAATAGCTGATCATGTAGCCTCTCCAATGAGCCTAAGATTATTAATATTGTTTCTTATTTGACAGATGAGTTACCTTGGATAACCTATTCCCACACTGAGTTTTATAGCTTGCTTTCCAAATTGTACAAATTACTCTGAAGTGAAAACCACAGTGGAAATGATCCAGAATCACATTCTTGGCTCTGTAACACAATGCCTTGGCTGTTTGCCAAGTTTCTTTTCATTATCGTTCCAGAGTACTCTATAAAAATGTTTGTGTATGCCAGTACTGAATACTGGCACTGACGTGTTCTACTTTAAAGTTAATGCTAGCTGCTACTCAGATGAGTTAGGAAGGAAAGGTCAGTATCAATTGAATGGTACATATTTGTGCAGATCTATCGTTATCGTAAACCAGTGATTAATATGTACCACATATGCTCCATCTTAAATTTGTGTTTGGAGAGTAAAGGAATGAATCAAGACTTATGGAAACTTGCTGATAGAAAAAGATACTACAGCCAAATTTTGGTCTTGGATAAATCTTTCAATGCCTTAGTGGTTTCATTACAAATATTATCAAAAATGTTTTAGAATTCCATGAGAAAAACATGGAAATTTAATAATGGTGTTATATAGATGAAACAACACAGACATATATTCTCGAACTAATATCTGTATAAAATATAACATATTACATTAAACGAGCATAAAATATTATCACAAAGTTCACTCAACAATGGAAAATGTTTTAATATTAGGAAATGAATTTATCTACTTATCTAACTCATGCTCTTAATAAGATCTAGAAGAAAAACATTAAATCTATATCTATACATTTGATAACATTTCATAAACACTCCAGTGGTTATACTTAATTAGAGTGACCACACTTATTTTTAATATTATATGAAAAAATTAGAATTCAATCAATATCTTTTATCACATTAGACATAGTCAAAAGCTTATCATTCCATGAGCCAAAGAAAAATGGAAAAAGTAGAAGGCAAAATTGTCAATGTAAATTATTTTGACTATAAGCACAGAGCCCAAGATAACCAACTGGGTGAAGTAAGTGTATTAGAAGTACTCAAAATTCAGCAGAAAAGGAAAATTTTAAATCAACTTATAAAATAAAACTATTTTTATTCCATTTGACAAAAATCAGTTGAAATACAATAGAAAACAATAAGACATCTAAGAACAGAAATAAATGCATAAGCCCTTCCTGAATAAAATTTAAAAAACAGTCTTTAAAGCACACAAAATAAGCCTTGAAGCACAGGATACTTTTTCCCAAGAAGGTTGAGTGTGTGTCTGTGTGTGTGTGTGTTATTAATTCACCCCTGATAAAAATGTAAAGAAGTTTTTTATTCTATCAAAGACATGATCAAATAATTGTAAAGATGATATGGAAAAGTGAACATTTGATTATAGAACAAACAGGTATAAAAGTTGATTGAAGGGAATAAAAAAGCTTGGTAACCAGAATTAGGTATTAGAATAAATATGAAGAATAAGGAAAATGTGATTAAATTCCTCCTACTATTTGACTCCCTGAACATATTAATCAGAAATATGTTACTTGTGTACCATTACTGAACACTTTATGTCGTTACTTTGTAGCTACATAAATATCTGGTAATCATTGGAAAATGTACAGTTTTTGCTGTTGTGTTAAATGTCCTGCTTTCCTTGCTATGTATGATCAAGTTACACAGATGCACTTTTTAATGTCAGTAGTGGCAAGTCCTTACTTCCTTCTGACTAAAAAACCCATACCTGTCACAACTGAGTTAATGTATAATAATTTTCAAATTATAAATCTTATTCCCTTATACTCTTCTTTGCAGGTTGGTGGCTTCCTTGGGGACAGCCGCCTTATTTTCAGAAATCAGAACTGTGTTCTACACAGAAAAAAAAGGAAGACAGACAAAAGTCATGTGCCCTCTGCATCGGTTATTTCTTTTAGGAAAGTCACATTTTTCCCAGTAATTCCAACCTGTCTGCACCTTCTTCTTCTTCCTCATTGGCTATCATGCGTCACGTGACAACTGCAAGCTACTTTTGTGGAGTAGAATATTTTAACTGGCAAATTGCTATCCTTAAAGAAACAGTGATTCTGATAATAAGGAAGGAATCCATGCTGGGTGTTCGGTGAGCAAGTGAACACAATAAGCTGATTGTCACACAGACGTAGTCAGGAACATATTCCTTGTTTGTCTCCTGTAGACAGTTGACTGCAAAGCAGTACTGCAAATTTCTTAGGGCCAATAATAGTTACTATATTTTATGATTATCTTAACTATCTATATCTAGAAAATGACTGTGGGTGATCTGTATACAGAGGTTTTCTTGTGTTGGGTTTATTAAGTTAATGGTTAAGGGGGAAAGCTTTTCTATGAGAAAGAAAGAGAGAGGAGAGGGAGGGATGGAGGGAAAGAATGAGAAAGAGGGAAAAAAAAACCCTCAACACAGTCAGGAAAGTGCTCTGGAAATCTTCTCCATTCTGTTCACTGAAATAAAAGGAAATGGCTCTGGGAGACATTTCCTCCCTCAGAACTTGGTATCAGGCAGCCATCACGAGTGCTGCTTGTGATTACTGCTCATGATCGCAGGAACAATGACATGCTGTCACCAGGAGGGCAGAGAGGAAGCTAGGGAGGCCCTGTAGTCTAAGCCAGGGGGAGATTGACAGGGGACACACAGGGCGGGGGAGGGGAAATTCGGGCTCAGAGGAAATGAAGACACATGTAGAAATCACTTGGTGAAATGTGTTGGAAATTGGAACATTTGGTTCTATAAAATATCCTGTCACCTTCTAACCATTTTCCATGTTGCTATTTGATAAGTGACAAGTGTCACAGTGCACAGGTGGCCAATCCCTTCTAAAAATAGTTCCTTGAGTCTTATCAGTGTCACTTACCGGAGGCAGCGCAGAGACATCCATTCCCTGCTGTCTTCATTCACTCGACACTGACCAGTGGGCTTCAGGATTGGGCCAAGATGAGAAGCCGGTATGTACTGAATGTCTACAAGATCGGAAGAATTATAATTGGAGTGCCCACATTCATCCTATTATTTATTACTTGTAATCGTCCTGTTAACAGGATCCACAGGGAGAAATTGAAATACAGGATATAACCTAGGCAAAGGACTCGAACTTGCTGACTTGCTATTTTCTATAAGCAGATGGGGCCTGAACTCGGTGCCAATCTTCTTCATTCATTTAGAGACTGTGAACTTCTTTGCTTTCCTTTCTTCACATAGAGTTCCCAATTTATAGACGGAACATAATAGATTCTGCAGTGCAACCCTCTCTGTGTTTGCATACAATTCCCATGAAGTAATAACAGGTGCAAATACTTTTTAACGTTGAACATTCTTTTGAAAATTAAATTTGTTTTAGGAATTTTATGCCCTATGTGGGCTCTCTCTCTCTCTCTCTCCCCCCCCACACACAACAATCTGAAATTTCATTTTGTTTATGGCATGAGATTATACAGTATAAAGATGTTTTTCTTCTCTTGACAGGAATATCAGATTGATTTATCATGACTTTTTAATTAATGTTAATCCATTGTGACACTGCTCTGCAGTGTCACATTTGCCATAAAGCAGGTAACAAGTGTCTATAGTCCTCTAGATTCCATTCTGTTCCATTAGTTTGCCCTTGTACCAATGCCATACTTACTTACTACAGTGGAAAGTTGATGCCCCAGAAGAACTGATTCTCTATTACATTTTCTCTCTGCACTGTTTCAGTTAGATTCGGTTCTTAACAATATTGTGTTTGCTGATACAATCACGTAGAAGGTGCCTTCATTTATTTAGTGTTTACTTTTTGCACACTAATGTTTTATAAATTTCGAATGAGAATACCATGTAGACCTTTCCTTAGGAAAAGAATGTTTTGTGCTTTTTAAAAGTAGTTTTGTATAAATATCTTCTAGATTTTAAATTTCACTTTCTGCCTTTTCTTATGGGTGGGGAGAAACATACTGAGCTTTTTAACATTGACTTTGTAGCTTATACTATCATGAACATATTTATTAAATCCTAACTGTTTGGTGAGTCCTTGGTTTTTTTGTGTGAATGCTTGCATAATATATATGAATATTCATATAGTTATATCTTCATTTTTAATCCACATTCCATTTCTAATTCTTGTATTTTTTGCACAGTCCACAGAACATTAATACATTTTAAATAAAAACTGTCAGTGAGTGTACTTGCTTAATTCAAAGAGAGACAATACCAAGGAGAATCTGGGAAATATTGTAAATATTTTCAAGTAAGTACTCTTATTCTAAAGATAAATCAGATATTTAAAAACATCTTCTAAAGTAGCTATTTTATTACATGAAAGATGTCCATTGTGTCTTTGGTATGCTGAGATTTTTTTTTAAGTCCAATGTGATGAAAAAGAAAGAACAGCAGGGGTCAAGCTGTCTGAAATATAACACATACATGCGGAAAATATCATGATGAAACCCCTTTATACAATTAATATAGACTAAATATGATGACGAAATGAATGATGGGAAAGAAAAACAGGTTCTGATGGGGGTAGGTAGCAGCAGGAGGGAGACAGATGAATAGAGAGGGCGAATTAGTGTCAATATGGTCAAAGTCCTTTATATACATGTATGTAAATAGAATAATGAAATCGGTTACAACTTTCAAGAACAAAGGACCATGACAAAAGGAGTTTGAGGTGGGAGAAAAATGAAGGAGGAGGTAACAATTCGGATAAGAAGTATACTCATTGCCTTATATATGAAAATAACCCCTCTGTGCATCACTTCGACAATAAATAAATTTAAAATAAAAAAGGAATGAGTTTGATTGGGACATAATGTATGCATATATGGAAATATCACAATGAGCAACCCTTTTGTATAATTAATAAATGGAATAAAGATCTTTTTTAAAAAAAATCGAATAAGCTTTTGTATAAGTTTGATGTGCTAAATATGGCTGGATGACCAATGGACACCAGATGTACAGAGGAATTTTGCAAAGTAAATTATTCAAACAAGAAAATAAAACCATAAATAAGGAAGCTGCATTTCCAATTTGAGATGATCTACTGATCAATTTGCATGAGCTTTTTTTAAACTTCCTCTACATTGTAAGAGATTGTGGAATCTCTAAATATCAATGACATGATCTTCAATATCTACAAGGAAAAACAAACAAACAAGGCAGTGACTGAGATGTATGGTCAGAACCAGGCTGCCTTTAGAATTAAGAGCCTCATTGGGAAGAGGGGGAGGTTTAGGACCTGTAGGTGGAGGTGGAGGTTGCCAACCTTGAGTATAAAAGTAAACAAGAACCTCAGGCCCTATGTTCAAAAGAAAAAAGAAAAAGATTTACGAAGAACCTAATGGGAAAGATTAAAAAAAGAAGTGTGAATAAATAAATCACTTTGAATCCTTAAAAGACAATTATTCTCTCCCAAAATTCTATCTGATACCTTGATGAGCATTCATGTGTGAGCACAGAACAGAGACAGTTCTAGTCATGCAATGTCTTCAGAAATTTAGTCACTCAAGGGACTTTATCTGACACCTCTCCATCTCCTGAGAGGGCTATGCGTTTTTCCTTCCAGATATTAGAGCAGTGCCCACGAATACAACATTGCTCTGTGGAATAAAATTGAAATTACCAGAAAAAATTAGGTATTTATAAAAAATACAAGATAAAATATTTATCACTGGATTCAACGCATAATAAAATGTATTCAAAAAATGTGATCTGAATGAACCAAAGGAGAAAATATAAAATTCATGCATGTTATTCATTAAAACTATGTGCTTAAAATGTCCTGCCAAATTTAGATATATTCAGCAATCTCCCTGTTGTAAAATATGGATATTGTCACCATTTCATTGATAATGATGTTAAATTGTGAAATATGTTGCATTAAACCTTCAAAAATTCCCTGAGTCTTTCAGTTTTCCTTCTACTTTTCAAGCCAATCAAAGAGATTTTGTTGTAATATTTCCTTGCATGTGTATAAAAGGCTTCAATGTGTATAAAAGGCCTCTTCCACCCACTTCCTTTTCCCCTCTCCACTATTGCTGTCACATCCACCTCCAACAATAATTTCTTTACCTTCCTTTCATCCTTATTTATGTAGCCAATACCAAGGCATGAACTCAATGCCTTATGTTACCTTGGATTTATTGTTTAAGGCTGGTATTCCATTGAGCTATGCCTTTAGCCCACTTATACATTTAGTTATTACAGTTGTAACAAGTTTGTTTTGCAAAGAGAGAGTAAAGGCCATTCAGAAAAGTGAGTAGCAGGATCTAGAAACAGGTTGTCTTTTGCAGAACCAGAGACTCATTGTTTTGTATTGTCCCTCCCCACCATTTTTCCTTCCTTTTGGCAATTTGTCAGATGGTGATTAGTTTGTTTGAAACAAGCCAGACCCTCTCCTGGGCAGTAGCTATGGGATGGAAGCCTGTGGGAGTGGTGGTATGGGCCACCAGTTGGCAAGCTTGCCTGAACTGGAAGCTGATGTTTCTCTTTATTTCCTGCCTTAGAGTTATCCCTGACTGCTGTTAGAGTGCAGTTCCTTGCTGGCTACTTTACCAGTTAATTTTAATATAGGGCTTGGCTTCTTGTCCAAGTGCATCCCTGAGACACGATTTGCCGACTTTAATTTTTTCATCCTTACTGGGATTACAGGTGCATGCTATTGTATCCATCCCTATGGTAATGGAGTCCTGTGGATTTTTATACCCAGGCTAATTTAGAACTGCTATCCCTTCCAATGGTTGGCGTGTGCTACCTGGACCTGTCTGATTTCTGGTTTTAGCACAACTATTCTGTGTGGACCCATGTTAGATATGTGACTTTACCAGGACAAGGTAAAGGAAGACATGGAAAGACTCTAAACATGAGGATTTGGAATGAGTGAAGTTACAAGACAGAAATGGAGGAGCAGTCAGAGAGGGCAATCTTAAGAATGGACAAGAAGAGAAGGCCAAGGGCAGGAGACAGATTGAAATTTTAGCTTTCCTGATGGCTATATGACAAAGTAAGTTTGAATATCTCTTGGAAAACTTAGAAAGCATTAGTGGTGTCAAAATAATCAGGAACAAAAAAGCACAATTGTTAGCCGAAGGGAAAAAAAGTCATAATGGCTGGTGGAAAGAAAGGGGTTTGGGTTATGAAGGATGGACGGTAAGAATAAGTCTTGTTCTCCAGTAGAAAGCCAGTTGGTGTTCTCTGAAATTCAAAAGGGAACAGAGAAGCAGCTTAAGAATTACTAGTAATTAAATATAGATCTTCCCTATGACCCAGCCATACCACCCCTTGGCATCTACCCAGAATATCACAGGAAAGAATACTGCAAAGACACTAGCACATCTATCCACGTTCATTGTTGCACGATTCACAATAGCAAAGTTATGGAAACAGCTCCATGCATGCCTCAAAATAGATGAGTGGATCCAAAAATATGGTACCTATGCACAGTAGAATTTGGACACTATGTCATTTGCAGGGAAATGGATGCACCTAGAACAAATCATATTAAGTGAGATAAGCCACGCTCAGAGAGAAAAATGGTGCGTGTTTTCTTTCATATGTGAAAGCCAGATATAAAATGAAATGGGACATGATAAACTATACAGGACTCTAGGCAGTGAGACCAAAAGAGGAACACAAAAGCCTATATGTCTTTGATCATGTAAAATAATATTTAGCAAACTGAACTCCAAGAAATGGGAACAAGAGGATCTTTGCTTTGTTTTCTCTTTTTTTTTTTTTTCTTTCTTTATCTGTCTTTGAGGAGTCACAGAAATCACGGGACAACGAGTGAACAAATGCAGCAGTGGAACTCACTAGACACTATGTTGAAAATGAACTATACAACTTGCGGGTGGGGATGGAAGGGGAAAACAGAGAGAGAGAAAGAGAGAGAGAGAGGAGAGAGAACAAAGAAGTAAAATTGTCCAAAGTGAAATGAACTTTTTGTCTGACTTATATACCTGTATCCCCTCTATGTAATCTTTATAATAACTAATTTTTAAAGAATTATTAGTAATACCCCTGGGGAACAGCCTGTGTGATAAAAGCAAAGTGGGGGACTTCTATTCTCATGATAAATTTTTCTAAAACTATTTAGTCTATTACTATATAAAATAGTATAATGAAAGATGCTAGTCTAATTTAATTTTTAACTTTATCAAAACTTTGATGTATTAAAATCTCTACACGGGCTTTTCTTCTTGCTAAATATATATAATATGAAATGATACTCTTTGAAATTAAAATAGACGATCAGAACTGCATCTAGTAATCTAACTAAATGTTTGATCATTCCTAAAACTATAAAATTCTTATCTAAAAACAAATAAATTTCAATTTAATTAATTTTTATATTTAAAATTCAAGGGTTCTTGACATTTTAGCAGTTCAGTGGAGGTGATTTTATCTGTGCGTTTGATTTGCAGTCTATATGTATGCATTTGTTTAACTACACGATGGCTCTGAAGATTTCAAATTATCTTTCTTGACAATTATCTCACCTCTGTGCACAGAAACCCCTGTCACTCAGAGGCGAAATATCTGTCCAAGAAGAAAGGAGGTTAGAGGCAAAAGGATTTGGTAATGACAAGTGCTAGATCTTGCCAGAATTACAAATTTGATGCTTCAAGTTTGCACTATTTCATACCATCTTGCTTAATATAAAAATGATGTCCTTCTTTGAATACATAAGTTAGATTTTAGATTACAAGAGGTAAAAATCACAGATGAATTTTGTTTCCTCAACTTTCTAACAAAGTATGAATTATATTTTTATAGAAATTTCTTTTCCTTATACAGGGATTTTATTTCCATTTTAAAGAAAATACAAGTACGAGGCAAAGAGTTTAAGCCTGGAATGAATTTCGTTCTGCTTAATGACCTGAAACAGCTCTGTAGGAAGTTTTTACTTCAGTCACATGATTCTTGTATGTTTTTCAGTCCTTGGTGACTCTAAATCTTTCAAGTATGTCTCAGCTTACTAAATGAAAACTTACTCTCTGCAAGTGAGAACTCCTGAAACTTTCACCAGAAAGGCTTCTCAAGGGTATAGATGAAAGGGTTCCTGGAAATTTAAAATGTACTAATAAAGCCTGTAAGAAACAGACTCAAATTATTCTTCAGTGAAATGCTTAAATGTGTTTTCAATGGAGAAAAGATGGTTTCCCCCGCACGATACCTAGGCTCTCAGTAAAAGATATCTCAGTCTGTAGGCTTACTGACCTGGAAACTATTCAGTCTACCAGGAAGGATAAAGGCAAAGGGAAAAGAGAGACAGGACCTACTTTTCCATGCCCCAGGTGAGTATGACATTGAAAGCAAGTCAATGTGAAGATCAGAGCCACAAAGTAGCATAAAGAGAATATGGAAGTTAGCACTGTATGACTCCCTTTGCCTTTGTCATATCTGGAAGGCATAGGTTGCTTTGGCAACTCTATATTTGGCCTAAACCTTTCAGTCATATTTCTGCTTCTCTTTTCCTTACAGGAGACTGGAGTCCATGATTCCTAATATGTCCAATACAATTTGATGCTAATTATGTTTTCCTGTGTAACTTCTTGTCACTATTGTTTTACATTTAATTAGTATCCACACTGAGCTACTTAGAATTGTTACGTTCAACATGGTGTCCCTTGCCTTGATGTATTTATTGACTGATGTTGATGCTTTTCACAGGAAAGCTCTTTCATGGATAATTTTACATGTCCTTAAAAACTCATGAAATGTTTTGCTTGTTTTCCATCTTTCACTCTTATAGTGTTGCCTTATAAATTCAATAATTTCATATTCTTTCTGATTCCATGCCTTTTGCCCTCACAACACAATCATTCCTTCTACTTATGTCTGCATCTACCTTCTTCATTTTTCTCCATATTGACTCTGAAATCATCCACCCATTTTAGGCTTTTATCTTCTACTTAGTTCTTCAACCCATTGCAATGCCATTGCAATTGCTCTACCAACTGAGCCAGGCCTCCAATTCTTTGAATTTGTCTTTCAAACAGTCTGCTTTCCCACCTTCCGTATCCAGGATGTTGTGGTCCTGTTGACTTTATCATTTTGTTTGTCAGAACACTAATCAATCAGCAATATGCAATATTATAAGTTAGCTTTGACATTTCTTTGTTTTTAGAGACATCAAAGTCTATGAAAGATGGCAGACACAGACTCCTTTTATGCATGATTAGCATACAATTACTTTTAGATTCTGGTCATAGTTAGTGGGCCCAGACTCTATTCCTTACTAAGAACCTACTTACTTGTTCTCTTATCTTTATTCAAATCTCATTCATATTCAGGGAATGGTTTAAGTGTTACTCCTGCTAGATGTGTCCTGGCTTCCCCAGAAAATTTCTGGTTTTCCTTCTGTGTTCTTAGGGATTTTATATATACATTCAAAATTTGTTGAAAATATTCTACTTTATAGTAGAGTTAAATAGGTGGATCTGTCTTCCCCTGTAGAAATTAATGCACTGCCTTACTTTACCTTTTATCCCAAACTTTTTGCCTTGTGAGTTTGAGGAATTCAATTCTGGTTTATGGAATTTAATAGAAATGTTTATATGTGATGGTTAATCTGATCACATTAAATTATTTTCAAGGTCCAGACTGAGAGTTTTCAAAAGAAGAAGTACATTTTCATTGGCAAAGAAATATCGGCAAGGCAGGAGAAGCCACTTTGGCTCTTTTAAAGTTCTTTCCCTTAGCTATAGTTTGGGAGTATTTCTAAAAGTAGAATTCTGAGAAACACTTAGCTAATACTTTCTTGCATGTAAAGGAGAGAGTTAGACTCTACAAATAATATTTGGTGAATACAATCTATAAAAATACACAGTAATCTTTGCTCTGCTTGTAAACTGGATTTGCTTGGAATAGGGTACTTAGACCATATGACAAATAAGGAATCATGACTGGAAGTTATAGGCTGATTTATAAAATCTTTAGCCTCAAGAACATGTTGGAACTGAATAAGTCACAAAATTATGTTGCTGAGGAAAGAAATTCTGAGCTTGTGACTAAATGAAGGGTTAGGTTTCGTGCCAATCTTCTGCTTTAAAAAATGTGATTTTATTTATAGTGTGTCAGACTGAGAAGACTTATGCTTAGTACTTTAAGCTGATTATTGTCACTATAATAGTGAAGCTGTGACGTATATTTTTGGTGGTAGAACAATATTGGAGATAGGTATCCATTTTCAAGTCTCACATGAATTCTCAAACTCATGAATATCAACAAGACATTCAGCTTTGTAATTTCATGACATAGCCCTACAGAAGCTGTGAATTTCTGATTTTTTTCTTTGCTATCATAATATTGCTTTTTATGTGAGCAAATTGGTACTTGGCAGAAGACGAGATGAAAATAAGTAGTACTGGTAACTGCTAAGAAATTTTGAAACGTGTCCATGTTTTAATTATTATTTGATTCCAATCTTTACTCCCACCAGAGTGAGAATATAGCAAATGACATTAAATATGTCACATGCCTTGTTGTAACTCACCATAGCCAGGAAGACTTACAATGGTGTGTTTTCAAACTCAATGAATATGGACACACAGACAGATTCTCATTCCACAACTCTTATTCAGGCATACTGATATAATGAATTTTCTTGTATGGTTAGTGAAGCAGGGTAAAGCTGGATTTGAATTATTTCTTAATATAGTGGCATATCACAGATGCCAAAAAAAAAGAAACAAAAACCTGAATCAAATCCATGCTTCTCATTGTAGTCTCTGTGTGTGTATGAATGAGAAAGAGAGAAATGTAGAAATGGTTTTAAATTTCTCAAATGTTACACAGGGGAGAGTTGATCACTGAAAAACAAATACTTATACTTTGTTCTTTGGTGATGAGGATGTATTTGAGTGAGTTCCTATCAATGCTTTATGCAAAATATTACTATTTTATTACCACTAAAGTATTTTTATTTTCAAGCTAACAATGACACTGTGCCTGTATCTGCTTACAAGAGGAACTAACAACTGATTGCTTGGCTTTTCCATGGCGGCTCATTGAGAGTTTTCCATGAATACATTTAAAAAACATTTTTTTTCCTGTGTCTAAGTTCACTGCCAAAATATTTGCGACTGGACACCTGGGGGTCTTGCTTCCTCTTTAGGCACAGACCTCCTTCTCATTTCTCATACTGTAGATGGAATAAATTCCATCTGGTGTGGTCAGAACCCACATCTGGTCAAAGGCAAAGAGGGAAAATTGGGCACTGGTGTCTGCAGCTCCACTTCCTGCCCTGCTGACCCCTGCTGAAGCTTCACCAGGCATTCCTGACCTCCTGTACCACCCTTCCCTGCACCTCAGATCCATCGCAGTCAGGACTCGCTGTGAACTTGAACCTACTGCTAACTTCCCATTGATGATGCACTTTAGCCATGTTCTGACTGGGATCTGCGTTGTTCCCTAACTTCCCTCCCCCATCTAGGATATGCAGACAAGAAAGCTTGCTCTCTTGGCCTTCTGATATTAAGCCCTTCCACCACACAAGCCTGTCTTCTCCTAACCTGGTCATTTGATGGATAATCAGGACCATGGTACCTAGGACCACGGAGAGATCACTATTTCTTCTTTAGTTTTTAGTCTCCCTGTAGTTTTACTTCTTGCAGAAAACACTGCTAACTTCTCTGAGTCTGTATAAAACCCTTAAGGTTAGTAGATACTTCTGAGCTTTTGTTTGAGAGAATCTCTGCTTTGGCTTTCTTTGTTCCCATAATTACAACTTAGGTGTGCTTCCTAGACTCACCCAACCACTACTTTCAATATGGACCTGTTGGATTTCTTTTTTTTTTGTTTTCTCTCTCTCTTTTGGAATGTGCACATAATTTTTATGGGTTTCACCTCTGTTACCATTGGGCACAAAATTCTGCTGAAGCCACAGATATTTTGCAAGTCAGCGAGGACTTCTCCAGCATTGGGTTGGAGTTACATGGGGGAACTTTGCTCTAAATTCTCCCTTTCATGGAAAAAAAATAGGGATGGAAAGGAAAGAAGCATAAATCTTACAAGATGCTTTTCCACAACCAGCCAGAAACAACCCAAAGTGAAGACAAAATACATGGCTGATGCCTGCACTTCCTTTCTTTCTTCTTCTTTTTTTTAAATATATGCTCCTTAACTTCTTTTTAAAAATTTATTTATTTCTTTATTGTCAAAGTGATGTACAGAGGGGTTACAGGGTTACAGTTTCATATGTAAAGCAATGCATCCATTTCTTATTCAACTTGTTACCTCCTCCCTCATTTTCCCCCACCTTCCCTCTCCCCATCCCCCCCATGAATCGTACAGTTGGTTTACAGCATATAGTTTCATAAGTATTGCTGTTGCATTGGTTTGTCTTTTATCCTTTGTATTACCCCTCCCGTCCCTAGTTCTAATTCACGTATATACAATATCCAGGGTACCAAAATCACTTACAGTGATATCAGGGGTAAAACCATGGGAAGAAAGACAAAAGAAAAAGGATGCCTGCACTTTCTTCCTTCTGATTTCAACAAGTGATCAGCATCTATGAAGGCCTTAGAAAGTTAGAGGGAATCAACCAGTTGTTAATCCAGCTGTGACTTTGGTTTGGGCTTCATTTCTTCCAACAGCCAAGTTATGCATTATTCTGTGATCAAGTGCTTTTGTCTTGACAGAACTTTTCATGTTGTACCTTTCACCATTGTTTTTGGCCACAGATCAAGCCTCACAACTTCTGGTCACTGAATTCCTTTCTGCAGACTCCAGCATAGGCTAAGGCCTCTTGGTAACCAGAGACTCCTCAATTTCCCGGCAGCTAGCACATGAAAGCAAAGTTTGCTGGCCAGCTGCGGAGACAGGTGCTATTCTCTTTTAATTTACACCTGCCCCTCATTTATTTGTCTGAAGAATTTCTCTTACAGAGTTGTTCACAAATCATAAAGGAAGTGGGTAGATTTAAAGGATGGAAGAGCTTTGAATTAAAATGTGTTACCTGCCTGGTAGTTTAGTTTCATGAACAATAATTCCAGATCTAACACCCTTGCTTTTTCCTATTGTTATTTGGTTCCGTATTGTTTTATTTTCAAAATGGACCCTAATGTAGCTCATAATTCCCCCAAGATATGTGTTTACCAACTTGGAATGCATACTGCCCTTCTGAGAAGATTGAATTGTGCTGCAGTCTGAGAAACTGGAGAAGTAGAGTGAATTTTCTGATAATTGGTCTCTATTCATCCATCTAGCAGAGCCATGAAAACCTGAACTGGCTTAGTCCTATCAAATTTCATGTTGGTAGCACTAATCCAGATCAATTTTTATAGGTCTTTTATATAGATGAAAAAGGGTCAAATATCATAGCGTTTACTACAAACTCTACTCTAGATTCAAAGATGTCTTTGGAGCATGGAGTGAGCAATTTTAGTCATAGCATGAGCTTTCATGCTGATGGAGTGTCCCAGATGTGGCCTGTCTGGCAAAAGTGACCATGATCCATCACTACCTCATGGGATCTGACAAACCTTATACTAAGAAATAAACCTAATTTTCTTCTTGATCTGAAATATAGCTATGAAAATTCCCATTGGAAGCCATGAAAAAGTGGCTCATGTCTCTCTTCCTAGCTACTCAGGAGGCTGACATCTGAGGATCCTAGTTGGAAGCCAGCTTGGAAACCCCATGAGATTCTCATTTCCAATTAACCAGCCGTAACTCAAAGAGTGAGTGAAAGAGCGAAGGAATACCACCCAGATTCTGAGTTCAATCCCTAGCACTGGTACTTACTGATGAACACCCACATCTACTCACATCCACCCCCAACACACATACACACACACACACACACAGATTCACACACTCACATACACATGATCCCATTTGAAGTTGCCCCAGCAATTTTTCACAAGCTACTTAGTCAGCCTTCTGGTCTATTTACCTAGGCCTGTGTCCCCTGTCTTTTGCTGTGTCCTGACACACTTCCCTCTTTCTCTAAGCACAGGCCTCCTCAGGCAGGAACTTCCTTTGGTGTGATATCTAATCAAAGATCTACTTTCTTCTTGTCATTTTGTGTTGTGCTCTGTTGATCTATAATCTCTACATTACCTGGAAAATAGCCTTCTGGCCACTCACATTGCCCTGCAATACCAGCAACAAACCCTCATTAAATAAGTAGTGATAAAATTTCCCAGCCCCAAAGACATTGTCTTATAGTTATTTTGGTAGAGTCAGAGAGGAAAAAGTCTTACTATCTCTTTCAGGATAGTTGACTGGCAGGCTTCGGAATAAATAAAAATATCTTTCAGAAGTAGACCAACAATTTTTTTGACAAATTGATATGAAAATCTCCTAGTGGACGAAAGAAATGTAGAAGTAAATCCTATACATTCAGGGAAACTATGAGACCAATACAATAACTGAGCTCAGTTTGTGATCTTAAAAGAAGTCTGTCATATGTTTACATGTCTTCTGGTATTCCCGGACTGGTCCTTTAAGGACAATGACACAATCTTGATTTAAATGTTTGAGGCTATCAGGATCTTCATACTGTTCACTCCTTTCTTCAAGAAGAACATCAGACAAGCCAGGATGGCAGCATAGATGGTCCTTCTACCTTGTCCCTCATAGCCTTTTGGAGATAGATGGGTCGTGAGAAAGTTCCAAAAGCCCATGTTGGCATAAATGTCTCCTGCTCCAGACACAAAGGTCATTAAACACAATGTGATTCACCTCTGTTCTTCTCGGCCTTGGTGTGTCAATATGTAGTGCACTTCCCTTGGTGGAGTTGCTTCCTAAGGCCTTCTTTACCCTGTCTCTACCCAGTTAATTCATACGTTTCTTGTAGACCTACACCAAGTATCTTCTCATATGGGAAAACTTCCCAACCTACCATGTATAGTGCTGGGCATTTCCTTCTCTCTTGATCTTTTGCTCAGGCCTCATTTATCCTGCATCACATCTCTCATAAGATCTTGAAACATATTATGGGTGAACTGCAAGTTCTTTGGAAGGGAGGATTGTATCTTCTCTGGCTGTGTGAATCTATAGCTTTCTTTAAACCCTCTCTTCCCTGAACTTTCAAATCCCCTGCTTCTTTTTGTACAACTACTTAAACATAAGATATTTTAGAAAAAGAGAAGAAAGAAGACTTACCTTTGCTTTAAAGTAAAATATAGCTTAAGACACTAGTTCACTACAGGTCACAACAAAGAGCATGGTATTTTTCTTCCTGTGTGGGAAGTAATGACCATGACCTTGGTGGTCATGTGCTGGTGGGGTGCATGTCTTTCTTCTTCCGCTTCTACTCAATGCACAGAGCTGTAGACAAACAGTGGATACATTTCTGAGCACTTTACCAATCCCCAAAAGGATCCATATAATAGAGTTACTATCAAATGCCATTTTTACAGAGAAAAAAAACAGAGGTTTGGGAAGGTTAACTAGTGGCTCATGACTATAATCCTGGTTACTCAGGAGCCAAGGCAGGAAAGTCAATGAGACAGTTCCAATTTACCAAAAAGCTGAAAATCTCAGGGACAACACCTAGGTCCTGAGTTCAAGCCCCAGGACTGGGAGGAAAGAAGAAGAAGAAGAAGGAAGAGGAGGGTGAGGAGGAGGAGAGGAAGAAGAAGAGGAGGAGGAGAAGGAAGAGGAGGAACAACAGCACCAGCAATGCTCATGGTAAACTACTTCTTTAGAAGCTGACTCTAGTTGCATGAGGCAATTATTTATAGAGATGAGAACTGAGCCACTGGTTCAAAAGATCCTTGGAATTCTTCCACAAAAGGATAAAGAGAAAAGAAAAATAAGAGCATCACTTGTACTTTCAAATCCCGTTAAACTTTTGAATGTGCATGTAAGTTATGCTTCAGATAAAATAACTGAATATTTCTCGAAGAAAGGAACTCTGTAACTTGTCATAAATCTCAGTTTCCACTTAAGTCCACACAGAGGGCTATAATACCTACCTGGATGCCAGAGAAATTTTAAATACAGATGTAGTGTTGTTGTTGTTTTTACTTGACTCTTTCTTTCCTGCTTTGAAAAGCATTTTAAATTTAAAGCTAACTACG
The DNA here is from genome assembly GCF_023159225.1 of Perognathus longimembris pacificus. NCBI lineage: Eukaryota > Metazoa > Chordata > Mammalia > Rodentia > Heteromyidae > Perognathus > Perognathus longimembris. The sequence continues at coordinate 9,600,816 of NC_063164.1, forward strand.
AATTGATGTTGATTTTTTTCCACACAGAGCAAGGGTCACCAAGATAAACATTAGCTGTCAGAGCAGCTGCAAATCATCAGAGATGAAAGTGATGTTATTTTATTATGAGATCTGAGAAGAAAGGCTTGTGGAATGAAACCCAGTAATCCCTCATTTCTGATTCCATGTCTACTGAGATGTTCAAATTCAAGTGCAGCTCTTGGTAAGCACTGATTGCTGAAAGGTACCTCTGTCTCTTGGGGCATCTGGAATGAGATCTAGTAGAAATTTTCATTCAAGTTGAATGAAAACATAAAAGAGAATGTTCTGTGGAGCTCAGGAGTCTGGCAAAGATAGATGGACTCTGTCTTTGAAAGACTAGAAACAAATGTTCTGCTCACACTGAGTTTATTAAAAAAAGGTCCTACAAGTTAATATCTCACTACTTATTTTTGATCATAGCTATAAATTCCTGGAGTAGGGAGCCCACAACTCAAGCATCAATGAAACTACAATAACTACCAAGCAATCATTTTATGTCCCTTGCCCACTCTACCTACCTACCTATCTAATAATTCTTTAAGACATAACAGTATGCATTCTTTGAGTAAAATATTGTTTTTTTTCCATTTCCTTTTAAAATTTAGACATTTCTAAAGGCAAGCAAGTAATAATTTACAGGGCACTATTATAGTTTTTGGAAGTGAGGGAAAGGAAGGGGAACTGCTAGATAAAAATAAAAAATGATGGTCATAACACATGGACTAGGACACATGGCTCATCATGGATCTTCTTCTTCTCAGAGTACATCAAGTCCTGCTCAATTGCATTTTCTTCCCATAATGCCATTGGTTCCTGCTCAACCAATGAAAGGAACTGCTTGGCACTGGTGATGCACAAGCCATCAAATAATGGGAGGAAAGCCCAAAGGAGGAGCTGGGGGAAATCCCCATATTATAAAAACCACCTTGCCCAAATCTAGATTCTTACTACTTTCCTTTCACAGCTTTCCTTATTCTTTCAAATAAACTTACTCTGTTAACCTGAAACAGTTTCCTGCCTTTTAATTCTTTAATGTGTAGAGAAAACAAATCTGGATTCCAACACGGCATGAGAATGTCCGCCCTAATCTAGGACGAGAATATATCCACTTCTGACAGAAGCCCTTTTAACAATAATTTTATTTCACCATATTTGATGGCACCATAGTGTAACTAAATAAATTACTCTTCATACATACCCTAAAGTTCCACAGTCATATATTGTCATTTAAAAAAATCAGTTATTCTTTCCAACAGAAAAAAAATTTTCTAAGACCGACCAAGCAGATCATTATTTTACCAATGGAAGAAATTGTACTGTTTTAAAAGTGCCTGAATTTATTCACAAAAAATTAAAGCAACAGCAAATAAAAGACATCCATTATATAATTCCCTGATGTGGATGCCTCTGCCGTTAGCTCAGATGTTCAGGAAGCCTGCCTGAATTCCTCCATTCCCATTGTAATGGCTTCTTTCTCCCTGCTCATTCTGTTTTTGGTGGCAATGAAGAACAGCTGGTCACCATCTTCTGTGACAATAACTTTTGTATAGTCAAAACCCGAATGGTTTTGGACATGGTACTTATGAAATCATCTCCTTGCACATGACATAGCAGATTTGGTATTTCCTCCTGTAAATAGCTGAATTCCTTATAGCCAATCCTTCCAGCAATGATCAAATTTTAGCTCGGTTTAGTATAATGTAAGCATTTTCTTCCTTGTCTCTTCAGGAATGTCTTCCTAAGAGGGTTCACAATAAAATTTATTGTGTTTAATTTATGATGCACAATGTAAGAAGAATGGAATGCTTTTTTGGGGGGGGGGCGGGTAGGATTTGCACTGAGAATGAAAAGTTAACTATAGCAGTGGCTGGTGGCCTGCTTTTACCAAATTTGACAAATTCTAAGAGAATGCAAAGTAGATAGAAAGCTATTCACTGATACTCATACTGGGTAGTCGGGACCATGGTTTTCAATAGGATTCCACATTTAATTGATTCACAGAGCAAATGTCACATCAAAGGTAAGGTTCATGAGGAGATACCAACCATTGTAAATCAGGACCACACACCCCCAGACAGCTGCGGAAATGACTCAGTCTCTCTAAGGTCATCTTTCCTGTGAGTAGTTCTGTAGCCAAATGTCTGAAAGTACTTCCATTCTGTTCTCTTTAGGAAAAAACAACATTGATTTTAGAGGGTTTTGTTATAGAGGCCAGGGGGATTTTCTACTGAAACCCTGAAGGAAGCTGAGTTTGTAAGAGGGAAGCCAGACATTTCTTGGCATGAGTTTCTGACTTGAATAGGATTCCAGTTTGCCCCTTCCTCTCCTCTTCCCAGCCCCAAGCAGTCTGAGGCTCCACCTCCTCTCTTGGACCATATGGGGAAGCTGGCTCCATGGCTGTTATTTCTACTGACTCCAAGTTCACACAGCTGTTCACCCCCTGCTTAATGTACTGGCAATTACAGCAATGTGCTCTTCTTTTTCCAATCATGTAACTTTTACTAATGGAAAACGGTCTGTTTTTCACAGCTTCCATGCATTCTTGTTCCTGTTTTAATGAGAAAGGATGTCTTTTAGTATAGACTCATTGAATTTCCTATTTAAAAAAAATCTCTGTATTAGTTCCCAGCTCCATAGGAGGGCTCTGTGAGACTAGCCAAAAGATGGGGTGAGGAGAGACTTAAGTGGGTGTAACTGGGAGACTTAAGTGGGTGTAACTAACTTGGTATGAATAGGTCAGTTGTGAAACAAAGCAAGTTCAGAGTCTACTATTCCAGAAGGTGGTGAAAGGACATTTTTTTTCCTCCTTAAATGTGGAACTGGGAAAAAATCAAAAGTACAAATTGAACTCTGCTGTCATGATCTGAACTGAATGTGATCTCAAAGGATTTTTAAAACAAATATCTGAAGAAATTTTCATTTATCTCCCTTCCATCTTTCAGAGCATGTAAATGTTCTGCTTTGATCTTAAGATTGGATGCTGCCTCAAGTAATAACTAGGAATTCCCCTTGTCTCCTGGCCATGCTGAGATCCTGGCAGAGATCAAATGTGTTGGTCTGCATTATCATTTCACTGGCGGATAAAATGTGTTGGTCCTGGAATCTCTGTCTTCTTAGGTCTCTTTATATGACACTGGGGAATCAATCTGAGAGGAATACTTTTAGGAGCAAAACTTCCTCAACTTAGGAGAATATTGAATTTTATGACTTTTGTATTTTGAAAACATGATTGAACAACAATTGTAGCAAAAGATATCAAGTCAAATCCACGTGTGTGGATTAAAGTACTACTTCAGGGTCATAGTCATTAGCCAGTTTGAGGAATTAAGAGAGCAGAAGGATGACAGCAAAGATTCAATCTAAGATGCAAGGAATACCACAGGATAACAGATTGCAATTGCAGTGTGCATTTACTTTATCAAGAGGAATATTTTAAAGTTTCATATAATTTAAACTTTAGTTATACCCATACACACATACTCAGGCAAACATAAGTATGTATGTACATAGACACATACATATACAAACATACACACACATTATATATATAGCATATATATATACACACATATACAATATCCTCTAACTCCTAAATCATTAGATATTAAAATAGATCCATATGTTCTGGAGACATTAATTTTAATAATAACAATGTGGCAGAGGAATTTTATTTCCTCAGATTCCCTTTGGTAACCCTCCCCATGGTGTTATTTTTTCTTTGTCTTTACACTCTCTGGAAATAGATAACACAAAGCAAGGATATTGTTCTTTAATTTGGTGGTATTGTCAAGGTGATGTGTAGAGGGCTGCAGTTACATACAAAAGAGAGTGAGTACATTTCTTGTCAAACTTGTTACCTCCTCCCTCATTTTTCTCCCACCTTCCCTCCTCTTCAATCCCTCCCACCCCTCACCAAGTTATACAGTTAATTTCCAACATACTGCCTTCTTTTCTAGGGATCAAGGACTCAGCCATGGACAAAGTGGATGAAAGGCTCTGCTTCGTGTAGGTTATCTTTTAGGAGGAGGAGGCAGATAAACACAATATGTAAGTACTAAAGCCAAACAACAGTAGAAAGAAAAATAACTTTTCTAAAGAGGCAGAAAGTGCTGAGAAGGTTACAGTTCTACATGGGATTGAGGAGAGGCCTTTACTAATAGTGACTTTTGAATTCATACCTGAAGGAAGTGAGATCAAAGAGGTGTGGCTACTCACAGAGAGCACTACCCAGGCAAAGGGCAGAGCAGTGCAGAGGGCCTGAGGCACGGAGCATCTCCTGTGCTCAGAGAACACTAGGGAGGGCAGTATGCCTGGGGTACTGAGTATGAGGACGGAGAGATTAGAAGCCAAGGTCAGAGAGGGGCAGGGAGCCAGAGTTTTAAGTAGCCATGGCTTATTATAATGACTTTGGCTTTTATTTTGAGACTTGGAAAGGTGCCATTGGAGACTTTTGAACAAAAAATAATTATAATGAAAGAATCCAGCATACCTTTATCAAGGTCGCTCTGGCTGCTGTGTAGAGAGTGATTCCAGATCTGAGAGAAGGAACAAGGCAGAGACTGAGCAGAGCATGACTACCGTGACTACTCTTGCTATGATGAGGGAAGACAGCTAACATTTAGCACCAGGTAGCTTTGCTGTGGAAGCTTTTGTGTTGTAGAACATTTCTTAGCATCCGCGGTTTCTACTTCATAAAACTATTTCATCTTCCATTTCCCAACAGCCAGTAAAGACCACCCAAGGTGCCTGGTGGCATTGCAAACAAATACTGGTGGAGGATTACGGAAGATGGCAAAGGGCAAACCCGGGGTGGAGTGTGGGATTCTGGGTCCTTTGGAAATAAGGACTGGGACGAGGAAAGTTCCCCTCCCCTTTAGATGTTCATGAGCACAGCATGAGGTTGTGCCCACATGCCTGAAATGTCTATCATTTGAGGATACCCTGTAATCTCCTATGGTGCGATAGAAAACATTTATTTACATTCAAACAAATGTTTTCTAGGTGCTAGAGAATCACAGTAAGTCTGAGGGTGAACTCATCCAGATGTTGGCTTTTTACAGTTAGGTCCAAATCATCTGCTTCATTTCCTCTTGTTTGGTTTTTTTGTTTGTTTGTTTGTTTTCTAGATTTAATAACTCATTGTTTAATTTTCACCTATGTACCCCTGAACCAGGGACCCTCTGTGCAAATGCTAAAGGCATTTGTTAAGTCTCAAGGTAGATTGACACCGGGCATAAGACAGAACTCTGCTTAATGTCAAAACAGATGCCCATTCATCCATCAAATGCTCACTTGTGAGGGCAGGTTTCTGCCAAGATGTAGAGGAGGCTGCGATTGAGGTCACTGAGGAGTCATGCTTGTACCCCTAAACACAGTAGGGTATGAGATTCTGGTGAGAATTTAGTTCGGTAGGAGTGAGGGACTATCTAGACAGGATCCCTGACCTCCGTCGTGGCAGGGAGATGAGGACTGTTGTGGAGCAGGAAGCCACAGTGCTAGGGAACAAAACTCACAGCTCTAAACTTGAGTGCTTTCCCCAGTGAGGATCTTATCATGTTTTACAAAGGGTTCTTAGAATGCCTGGCTCAGAAAAGCAGAAATGTAAATATAAGGGCGCCAATGGCCTTGGGTCTGAGTCAGCTATGGAGCTTCTATTATTGATGACCCTCTTGTATCCCCTTCCTGTGGTTGTACCTGCACTACCACTGTATCTTATCTGAGTACATTGGAAATCGTGTATACTGGTATTAGAACTAGGAAACTGAAAGGGAATACCAAAATCAAGAGACACGGGGTAAAAAGAGACAAACAACTACAAAAGCAATACTTGCAGAACTGTTTAGTGTAAATCAACTGAACAACTTATGGCAGGGAAAAGGAAGGGGGATGGGGGAGGGGGGAATGAGGGAGGAGGTAACAAACAGTACAAGAAATGTATCCAATGCCTAACGTATGAAACTGTAACCTCTCTGTACATCAGTTTGACAATAAAAAAATTAAAAAAAAAAGAAAAAAAATAAACAACTGCTTGCATTCCACTAGTGGTACTGAAAATGGTTTTCTGCGAGAGACCAATGGCCTAAATGTAGATAAAGCCAGTCCACCAACCACATCCGACTTCCCCTCTGGCCAGGGAGGATGGGATTGAGTCATTCCTGGATGAGAGTCAGTCTTCCCTCACGCCGAGGTGGGGGTTCTCAATTTATGCCCACCTCTGATAAGCAGAAGGGATGACATCCCTGTGTGCTCTGCTCTGCTACAGATTTTTCCTCATGACGGTGCATGGGAGGAAGAGGATGAATGCAACTTGGGTTTTCTAAGCTCTTAATTTCTCATAATATCACCTGCCCTCCAAAACTTACATAATGCTTACATTATAGCCAAATGTGCCATGTCAGCTCACCTTGTAGAAGCAGGTCAAGGCATATGTGTCAGCTAGATGAGAAAAGGAAAGACTTAAAATGAGATTCAATGTTATAGCCACCGGCTAGAGTTGTGTGATGAGAAAAACTGACCTGAGCACAGCTCATGGTGTTACCAAAATGCAGTTTAAGAAAAAAATAAATTATTCATCTATCTATTGATTGTGTGAGTTGTGCACTGATCATTTAAAAATATAATCTCTGACAGTATTCCTATCTTGTCCTAAGTGAGAATCTAAGAGGTCCATGAGTTTATCATTTTATATCCCATTTTCAGTTTAGGAAATGGAATGTCCTGTTCAAGACATTAATCAGAACTGAAGTTTGCCATGGTGGCAGATATCAAATCTTTTTTCCCTTCTTCGTGGAATCTGCTTCTGGCTGGAAGGCTACAAAGAGAAATAGTCTTGGGGATGTGTTTGGGGTATATTCAATTTCCCCTTGACATTTTACTGTGTGATCTTTCCTCTACCTCCAGTCATTGATCATGGAGAGTGTGTGTTATCCAGGATCCAGCAGCAGAGCGCGTGGAGGGAAAGCCATACATGAAAAGGACCTGAAGCCTGCCAGGCGTCAGGTTTTCTGAGTTGAACACACAGTTGAAGTTGATGCTCTGCTCAAGAGTCCACTGCATGGGCTTGCAGAAGGCCCTGTACCTGTATCCCCTTGGCCCTCTGCCTGTATCCCCTTGACTTGCGAGATGCTGCTAATCATGACGATAAATCCCAAAGCTTCCAGGAACAGAGACTTTATTTCCATCTTCTCCTGCTGGGGCCCCCAACTCAACTAGCTGGACTTAGCATTCTCGTTCTCTCTCTCTCTCCCCCTCCCTACATCTCTTCCCCCTCTCTCTCTACGTATCTCTGTGTCTGTCTCTCTCTGTCACTGTCTCTCTCTGTGTCACTGTGTGTGTGTGTGTGTGTGTGTGTGTGTGTGTGTGTGTGTGTGTTTCTCTGTGTTTCTCTTGTCTCTTCTCTTAGATAGGTGAATTACAGGGACTTGTTAGTCCCAGCACTCTGAAGGTCAAGAAGGCCTCCGCCATGGCCCCCTTCCCCTCGGGCTCCCTCCTCTCTCATGCTACTGATCTTTCTCAATCATAATTCAGGCTGAGCCCTCCATTTTCCCACATTTCATGGCCTCTTAGTTATTACATGTTTGAGGAACTGCTGAGTCTGATGATCACATTGAGGGTAAGGATAGGAGAGAGCAGAATTGCTCCTTTAGGTCAGAGGTGAATTCAGGCACAGTGGGGTTGGCGAACAAACACTGTTTATTATGACCATGAGATGCATCATCCTTTGTATTTGTACTTTATTTCATAGATGTTCAGAAAATAAACATTTCCTATCTAATCTTCTAGTAAGTCTGACTAAATACCAATTGAATAGAGTTACAATGGCATATGGTAAACATTTTTGGATTTAACATTCACCTTTTAATCCATTCAGTGGTACAAAAAGGATAACACTAGTAATTCAGAAAAGTTAAGAACCACTTATCATGAAAGAGATGCACATTCATTTGAAGTGAGTTATTTTTAAGGTTAATAGTTGACATTAAATTAAACTTTCCAGGATAACATTTATATTTTAAATTTTCTAAAATTCTGAATGCCTTTAAATGGGAAGAACATGGTTAGATAACTCTTTGAGAAACTATGGCAAAGTTTGCCGTGGACATAATTTGGTCTAATGCTGATACCTGACCTATACTCAAGAACATTGAAAACAGAGAAAGAATCAGTGGTAAATGCAGAACAATGGCTAGCAATAGGAGCTGTCTCTGGATACATCATCCTCTGAAAAAATTGCCTTAGCTAGTACAGATCAACTACCAAAGATTTAAATATTTAATCAATATTTTCTTTAAAGAAATGACACTGGGTCTAAGGGTTTGTCTGTGTGTTTGTGTGTGTGTATGTGTATGTGTATGTGTGTGTGTGTGTGTGGCCACTGGAGCCTGAAGGCTTCAACTTTGGGTTTTGGCAATGTCCCTTAGCTTTTTTTGCTCTCTTAATTGGAGATATGGAGCTCACAGACTTTCCTGCCTAGGTTGACTTTGAACCTCAGTCCTCTTAGCCTCTTATGTAGCTAGGATTACATATATGAGTCACTATGCCTGATCGACACTGAGAGTTTTAAGTATATGTCTTTTTGGCTTTGAGTTTATTTTCCATTTTGGGAAAATTATTTCAAAATGTGTTCATGAATTGGGACAAAGTTTCACAAACTGGACAGACCGAAGATGAATAAAAATCTGTGTGAGCTAGTGCTAACATTTTAGAGAATTTAAATCCTCAACTACAACCAAAATGTATTTATTTCCACACTGATGAGAAAATATGGGAGAAAGAGTTGTATTACTTTCCAAGGATGATTCACATTGCAATGAATAGAGCTAGTGTGACTAAACTGTTAAGACAGAAAGTTGTTACCTAAAAAAAAAAAAAAAAATCCTACAGTGAACTCTTCTCTCCCTTCCCCCCTAGATTGCTGCCAAAAGCTTCTAAAATGTAGGTTGCTCGTGAGGATTCTTTCTTAGTTCCCTGCTAAATCATGTTGAGGCCCCTGGACAAAGAAAACAGGTGCTATCCTGCATAGCCTTATCAAAACATCCTCTCCCAATCGAAAGCAAAGTGAATAACACTACACAATCAAAAGACATGATTATGTACTAGCTCTCTGTTCCCCAATTTCTTTGCTCAATGGCTGTCAAGCCTCATAAACCAACCCAACAGAAGAAGACAGAGATTCAAGAATTAGTGGCTGTTTGGAAATACCTGTTCTAATGCCTACTAATAGAAGATCATAAATGATACCAGCCTGTCCTCACTTCAAATTTTATTTGGTTCCATATGGATTTCAAAAAATTTATGAAAATGAAGTATTATTTATCTTAATTATTATTTGAAGATTTAAAAAAATCTTGCTCCCAAAGTGAACATTTCACTCAGCCAGTTGGGGTCTTGAATCTATACTTTCTCTCTTTGTGCCAATATGAGTGTCCATGGATCCATGATAAAGACGGCAGAGCTGTGTTCTTCACTGGGTGAAAGCCATGGGGACCTGCAGAGTGAGCAACTTAATCTGGGTTCATGGACAACAAACATTCTGCAGTAAGTGGACATTTGGAATCCTTGTCAGCTGGACTCAGTGATTCAAAAATGGATAGGAAAACCTGAAGACACCTTTAGAAGCAGGTATTTCTCCCATACAGACCTCATTGCTTGATTTAGAAGCAGAGTGCAACAGCTCTTATGAAAGCACATTAGCAACAACTTGCTGAAGGTATTATGGGCTTGCTCTCCTTGGAATAAGTCACTATTTCAGATCTGTGAAACTAGACACTCATATTAAAAACAATAGATGAATAAAGGCTCAAGATAGGTGTTCCCTCTTATATCCTAATTATAATGCAAGAACTTTCCTTTGGTATGTCTGATGTCAAGTTGTTTGATACATTTTTTAATATATCTACTTGGCATGTGCAAGATACACTAAGCTTTGCATGTAATTATTTTTAAGTGGAAAAAAGAAAGACCAAACATTTCTATCACGAATAGGGTGTTCGATCAACTGACAAGGTCTCTCTGGATGTGTGGTATGTGATGTTCCTCAGGAAGGACAGCCATCACCCCAAGAATTCAGATTCCACTCAGATCAACCCAGGAATACATCTGGAAAGAGTATGGTTTTCTCTAAGGATGAATAATACTATAACTTGAGTTTGCGTTCTGTAAAACTCCTATTTTCATATATTTTATAAATCTATTACACATTAGATTATTCAAACTTTATTTCAATGGTAAAGGAAGGTGTTTTCTTTTTTAGTTACTTTTGCTTGTACTTTGGTTTGAGCTCACACTTCATGGTTTCTTAGGTTGCTTATTCATTTGACTGACACTCTACTACTTGAGTCATTTCTCCAGCCCTGCTTTTGTTGGTTGCTTTGGGGATTGAGTCTCATGGAGTTTTCTTCTTGGGTTGGCTTTGTTAGACTCAATGTTCCAAAGATCTCAGTCTTCTGAGTAGCTACCATTACAGTTGTGAGCCACCAGAAAACTTACTTAGTTTGCTTTTGAATACTTTTACAATCTTCTGCTTAAATTGTTTTTCAAGCTTTTGGATGTAACTGACTTATGTCAAAAATCTTGAAGTCAAAATACATACAAATTCCTATGCTCGGTACCCATTAAACAATTTCCCACATTTCCTCTCTCAGTCTCTTGGAAAATGCTTCTAAATTTGTTTCTACAGATTCAGCTATTCTTGCTATATATACCACATTCATTTATACACTCATACATCAATGGACATTGGATTACTTCTAGGGTTTGGCTGTTATGAAGTGCTATGAACATGAGTGTATAGATAATATTTCTTCCAAATCTACTTTAATTTTTTGGATGAAATACAGAAGTAGAATTGAGGTTTAATATTATAATTCTATTTGTAGTTTTTAAGGAACTTCTTCACTATTTTATACAGTGACTACCATGGTACACTCCCAACAATACACAGGTTCCCAACTATTTCAGATCTCCCAGCATTAACTAAGTAATTAATTGTTAATTATCTATCATCTATCTAGCTGTCTATTTAATATTGTTGTAAAGTGTATTGTGCTGCAGAACAATAGAAATAAATTCAAGTTCTCCAGGCTACCCTTAGCTCACACTCAAACTTGTTGGCCTTTCTCAAATCAAATTTCTGGACAGAAAACCAACTCAAAGATTATAGGTCTCTCCCTTCACTCTTACTTTCTGCCACTAAGACATGCTTCTTGCTCTTTCCATGCAAGTAATTTTTTATCCACTAAGCAAGATAAGCACCTTCAGGGACAAACTCATTTATTAATGTACCTTCAAAATGTCCTTCGTTCCTTTTTTTAAAACCAAAACGTTTTTTAGAACATGTACTCTATTACTTTGAGTTAAGCATACTCCAAAATGTGTCCACCATTTTTCTTGAACCATTACCTAAACACTGAGCATGCTCAGGAATGTACTCCTTTTTGGAGTATGCTCAGAAAATTGTCTTCCCTGAAGTGCCTTTTTCTCTGTGTATGTACATCTTTCCTAAATACCCATACTTCGTTTTATTCCAGGTGGGCAATTGTTTTAGAAATCTCTCCTGTTCTCAATTCTTGCTGCAAGTAAAGCAGATCATTTATCACTGTAAAACAAACAACATTCATCACTTCAAAAGGATTTCATCCATCTTTCATGGCGTTTCAGAAAACATGAGCCCTGACACTGATATGTATATGAGCTAGGTCCTTGAGGAACCAGAAATAATAGTCAATTCTCCAACTATACCAGTAAGTACCACTTGATTTCACAGGAGTCTGGGCTCACAGTGGCCTTTACTAACTTGCCAGGATGTCTAATGCATTGAAGAGTCTTCAATTCAAAGCCTTGTATGGTTTTCTTGTTTTAATCTGGCAGTGGTATTATCTCAAATATCTTGTAGCCTGTTCCATTTTTATGAGATTTTGAATACAATTTTCCTTTTTTTCTGGAATTAGGGTCTAGGGCTTATACTTATGCACAAAGTAAGCCAGAGAGTCACACATTCATTAAGGGAAAGACACTCCCAGCCAATTATGACAACTTTGCCAGAAAGAAAAAGGCAGATCTTTTAAACCTTCTCTTAAATAGCACTACCAAAGAGGGTGGGGGGCAATGTAATAAAGAATATATTAAGAATTGAAGAGTTTGTGATTCTGATACACTAAGCTAAGACAATAAGATGGTAGGTTACCTTCTGTCCCCAAGATTCTGAAAATGCCCAAAGTCATCTCTTGTGATTCTACGCCCTGATTGATACTTCAAAGGGTCCCATGAGGCTGTCATGAGAATTACCTGGACACCTTTTTCAATAACTGCTAACTGACATTAGTGAAGCATTTCTCTAAGGATTGGTAGCTTCCTAGTTCCAGGGAGAGATTTGCTTTTAAGTGTCACTGAGAACACAGACACTATCCTAAATCCAGAGGGTTGGCTTTGCTTCCAGACTCCCAACTACAGAATTTTCACAACCTTGGGCCATTCTGAGAGATCCAATCACTGTATTTCTTTGTATTAGGTCTGACGATACAGTGCTATTTCTGATTTACTGAGATATATCTTGATGAAAACCCTGACATTCCCTAGTTAGGGAAAGGAGAGTAATACCAAAGGAACATAAGGAAAATTGGTAGAGTCACAATGCCCTCTACATACCTACTTACAAGTATGCATGTATGTATGTATATGTTTATATATGAATGTATGCATATATATGTATGTATGTTTAAATAAATACATAAATATGCATGTATATTTGTGCGAATATAATGGCTTGAACTCAATGCTTTGAGCTCTCAGATTGCTTGCTCATAGATGATGTTCTGTCACTTGAGCCACTCTTCTAGCAGGCTTTGGGATAACAAATTGGAGATGGAGTCTGGAAGATTTTTCTGCCTGGACTGGCTTCAAACCATGACTCCACTGGTCTCAGCCTGCTGAGTAGCTAGAATTACAGGCATAAGCCAACACACATTGCTATATTTCTAAAATCATCTATATAATGGCATCTACATTTATCCTCAATGGTAATGTTTGTTATGGATTATGATAACTTATTAATATTTTTTCCTTTAAAATCTAGTTACAAAGACTTGGAAAAAAATCATACTGAGTAGATCCAAAGAAACATAGACTCTATGGTTTTCCTCACTGGTAATAATTAATGTATGTTTGGTGTTGTCCTAGCAGATGATTGATCACAATCGCACAATAGCTACATATACATGATCACAGAAGATGATGCTAAGTGAAATGAAATATGAAATATGGAAACAAGTGGCTTATCATTGTTGTTGTTATTTTTAATGTATGATGTGAAATTATTTTTTTCCTTTTGTTTATCTTCCCTATGGCTTAGCCCCTGTTGTCACTGAATTCGATTTTGGTACCCTGGGTATTGTATATATGCTTATCTGAATTAGGGAAGGGAAGGGGAACACCAAAATGCTGAGATAAAGGATAAAAGGTAAACCAACACAACAGTGATACTCACAAGACAGTATGTTGGAAATTAACTCTACAGTACATCTTGGCAGAGAGGAAGTGGAATTGGGCAGGAGGGAAGGTGGGAGAAAAATGAGGAAGGAGATAACAAGCTTGACAAGAAATATATTCAGGACTCTACTTATGTAACTGTAACACCTTTGTTCACCACCTTTAAAACATATGACAATAAAATATATTATCCCAATCAAAAAATTTGGATCTTATATTCAAAGTGTTCCTTTTTAGTTGATCCATATTTGTACTTATTTATGGGTTACAGTGTAATAATGCGATACATGTATATGAATTCAAAGCAACTGGCATTTTATCTTCCTAAATATTATCATTTGTGTATGTTGCAAATCTTCAAGCTCTTGTCTAGTTATTTTGCAACATAGAGAATTTCATTGTGGCCCACTTTATAATGGAGACTTTATCTTATTTATTCAGTCCTTTGAAGTATCACTACCCTGCTACAAAACTCACCATCAGTGCTACAGCAGCCTTGAGGACCCCTTACCACCTCCCCACTCCAACTCTGTCAATCCACTCACTGTGTCAGAGTTATATTGTTCAATCACCTGGGACCTGAATTCAGAACATGTCAAAGACCTTCACTCTTCTTCAGATATCACCTAGACTTTAAAACAAAAGTTGCAACACATTTTGAGGCATGACCCCTTTCCAGAGTCACATGACATCAACCCTTCCTCTCTTCCCCCTCTCCCCACATTGTACACTCAACTGAGTCCCATCTTACTTCTCCCAGTTCTTCACATGGGTTCTGCCCCTTGTCTAGAACTCTCTCCTCCCTGTTTTTGGCAAACCCACATTTGCCTTTCACATTGGGACCTCCATGCAACTTCCTTGATCTACTATCCCAACCATGCGCACCTCATGATACAATCCAAAATATCCTGGAGTTTTCTTTCATGACACTTTTAGAAATTCACATTCTAATTCTTCTTGCAGAGCCTATTTATGGGTAGAGACTTTTTTTTAGCTTGATGTGTGTATCCACAGTGCTGCTTCAGCTCCTGGTGAATTATAATACACAGTAAGCATTTGTCAAATAAGTGAGAAAAAAACGGTCAATTTAACAAACATGCAGCATCAGTTACTGCTGTGATTGCTGATGGCGGAATTAACTTACTCCCGCACAGCAATACAGGAAAGTGACCCAACTATCAGGCATGTCTGCCTTTCCCTTAGAAAAGATTCAATCACAAATTACTAGCTCCCGAAGCAATCTCAAGCAATCAGCCAAGGGACTTATTTGTACAACGTCTGGCTTCTTTATGTCTGAACCCTTGGTGTCTCCGAGGAAGGAATGGAGTGCAATGGGGGAGTATCTCTTGTGGGGTATTCAGCCTTGGTAGGAAGCTGCCAGGTCAGTGAATCTGAGAGGAAAAGCATCCGGTAAGAGCTGAACACGCTAGACACATGCAGAGGCAGGAAGGCAATTCTAGTCTGAGACTATACGTGAATATTGTGGCTGAGAGTGTATGTCATGTAAACAAAGACCAAAGGCCAGGAGGCAGCATGGAGAAGATCTTCCATTGAGACCTGAACTTACTAGGGCAAAGCAAAGGAAGCACAAACATCGGCAGGGCTTGAGTCCTTGGTTCCAGTCTTGAAATACTCAGTGCCCAGGTCAGGCTGCAAGGAAGGGAGCCTACACTTCAGACTGTGGAGTTTTCTTTTCTTTTTTTTTTGCCAGTCCTGGGGCTTGAACTCAGGGCCTGAGCACTATCCTTGGCTTCTTTGTGCTCAAGGCTAGCATTTTACCACTTGAGTCACAGTGCCAGTTCTGGGTTTTTCTATATATGTGGTGCTGAGGACTTGAACCCAGGGCTTCATGTATGTGAGGCAAGCACTCTACCACTAGGCCATATTCCCATCCCCCTGTGGAATTTTCTTATGCTGCTTCTCCTGCTTGATGTGGGAGACTGGGACCTACAGCAGATGAGTCCTGTGGCAAAGCACTGGTTCCAGCCCAATTTCCCTGCCTCAGCCTGGGTGGTTACAGTAGCCTTGCCTCCCATTGCGATATAACCAGTAGGTGGGAAAAGAGCCTGTGGATATCACGTGATGGAGAGGATGGATCACCTAATTCATCACTGTAAGATGTCTTGTAAGACTTGTCTATAGTTGATGGTGATTACGGTACTTTGCCTTGTGAGAGGGTTAACCTGCTTGGAATCACTTCGGGGCAAATAACTCCTTCCTTCCCATGTCTGGCAGGCACATCAACAGCATGCTTTTCATTTTCTTTCTTTTCAGTTTATATCGTAAGCCCTAGGAAATGGCGTTGATGTGCCTGTATTAATGAATGAGTTTTAATCAGAGAAGGTAGACAATACAATGCGAGCACCACTTCTAGATCCAATTTCTACAAACCTTTGACAGTCTTCTGCCTTGCTTTGTTGTGTAATGATTGTAGGAGGCCTAGGAGAGAATTTTTAAGAGATTAAAGGCAGAAGAGAACTCAGTTATACTCAGCACAGATAAATGGTAGAACAGTTGCCTTGCAAGCACGAGGCCCCAAGTTCAATCCCCGGTCCTGCCAAAACAAAACAAATCAATAACAACAAAAACAAAAAGGAAAAAGAGGGTAAAAAAAGGAAGAACGTTAGTCTTGGGATAAGTATAGAAAGAGAAGTCCTCTGTTCGTACACATTAAAGTGACATAAACAAAAGATAAACCAGAGATTTCAGGGTTGTATTTACAGCAGTCAGCATTACAATTCTCTGATTAGTTGACATATAAAGTAAGAATCAAGTAGTTTGTAGAGCACTATAAAGAACACAAAACAGGTGAACAATGGCCCAGTTAGGCAGATGGGCGAATCCTATTGGAATAGAAATTACTCTGTCCATTTCTAGGGTGTTTTTTTTTCACCTTTGTTTCCTAAATTTATGAAATTAAAGATACATAGTTTGATATTGAACATCTCTTCAATGAATTTGCCTGGCCAAACTTCTCTTCTTGTAGTTTCTTTCCTCAATACCTTACCTGAAATCCATTCAAAGCCAGTCACCATTTGCTAGTGTCTAAGTCTGTGATGGCAAAATCTTAAAGAATTTGCTCTGTTTTTTAAGCATTGACACATAAGAAGCTGTTTATAAAGCAACTCTAATAGTGGATGCCACTATGAGATGTACACGCAAAGTCATGAAGGAGAACCTCATCAATTTCCTTGTGGGAAGTCATGTTATGACCTGAGGTCAGAAAAGCTTGAAAGAGAATAGGAGATGTTTGGTGCAAGTGGAAAAGAATGTTCCGGGCCTGAAATGAAATATCCATTGAAATAGAAAGAATGGCAGGGAAAAAGGCACAGAAATGAGGAACATAGTAGCAATTTTTCCAGAGAATGGAAAGTTTTTGTGTAGGCTACAGAAAAAAGTAAAATACTGATGGGAAATTTTGTTCATGGATGTTCTCACTTCCATTGAACACTTCCTCCCACACATCTCTGTCAAATGTCCCCATGGTTAAACTTCTAAATTGTCATCACAAGGGGCTGGGGATATAGCCTAGTGGCAAGAGTGCCTGCCTCGGATACACGAGGCCCTAGGTTCGATTCCCCAGCACCACATATACAGAAAACGGCCAGAAGCGGCGCTGTGGCTCAAGTGGCAGAGTGCTAGCCTTGAGCGGGAAGAAGCCAGGGACAGTGCTCAGGCCTGGAGTCCAAGGCCCAGGACTGGCCAAAAAAAAAAAAAAAAAAAAAATTGTCATCACAAGCTAGATGTCAATTCTGGAATCTCCACTACAAGCAATTTATCTCTGATTACCACCTCCTGTCCTTCCAACTCATATTTTCAAGAGCTTTGACCCCAGTGAATTCTCAGCTTCATGAAGACCTCAATTTCACCCTTCCTTTCTTTCCTCACTCTCTGCCTATATGTTCTTTTTGTTTTTGTGCTAGTCCTGGGGCTTGAACTCAGGGCCTGAGCACTATCCCTGGCTTCTTTTTGCTCAAGGCTAGCACTCCACCCCTTGAGCCACAGCGCCACTTCTGTCTTTTTCTGTGTATGTGGTGCTGAGGAATCAAACCCAAGGCTTCATGCATGCGAGACAAACACTCTACCACTAAGCCACATTCCCAGCCCCCCATGTATTCTTATTTCCCCACTTAGGTTTGATTGTTATTGAGTCTTGGCACTTGTTTTTTTCTGTAGTTCTATGACCTACCTAGGTGATCACATTCCTTCTTTTGGTTGTGAATGATATCTACATATTTATTAACCCATTGTCAAAAATTACCACTCCTACTCCCCATGGCTCAGATGTATATCTGAATAGCTAGGCATTTTCCTTAGTCTTTTATGTTTTCTGCTTCCCCTTCTCCAGTCCAGGAAGAACTGACATATATCAATGTTATTCCCTTCCACATCCTTGTGATTGTCAGCTTTCTAATCTGCCTCTCCATTCTCATACATCCTGGGTAACATCATACTTGTAGCATCTTCCCACTATCATGTTACACAAGTTTCCCATGGTGATCTTTGCGTTACTTAAAACAAATGATGCCATTTACTTTTGAAAATTCTCACTGCTAGCTTCCCACTAAATTAAAAATAAAATCTGAAATAAAGCATATCTAAAATCTACATTATAAACATAGATGCAAAACTGTACAGGGTCACAGGTTTGTAGAAGCAAATTAACCAAAGCATGTTATATGTAACTGGATCATATGTTCTGGGAGAGGGAGTACTGAGATTAAGAGGAGGGGGTGGTCAAATGAAGGGAAGGATGAGAGAATGCAGTTTTATTCAATGTACATATGTGAAAATGGACCAGGGAAAATGGAACTTGAGGGGAAAGGAATGGGTGGGGAGATCAAAATGATGGTGATCAAGATGCCCAGTGATTATTAATGTGAGAACCTAGTTTAAAAATAATAAAGGAGAAAGGGCCAATGAATGGCTTAAGTGGATTAGAGCACTAATTAATTAGAGCACTAATGTGGCATGCATGAAACTCTGACTTCAAACCCCAGTACTGTGAGAATGAAGAAATAAATTATAGATAAATAAATATCCACCAGGTGCCCAGTTATTTTCAATATTTTAATTTAAGTTTCTCAACTTCATCTTCTTGATGCTATTGGTTCTTCTGGCTCCCTATTATGTCCTCTAGTCAAGAGAAACTAATAAATACTCCTTGACCATAATGTACCATGTATACTGAAAGCTAAACTCTGATGGCTATCGCTCCTCATTTATTTCCTACTTCCCTGGTGCTAACAATAAAGAGGCATATAGTTACTCTTTGCATTATGGTCCCAGAATCAATCTTCTATTTCTGCGATACAGTGCCTTCCTTTCACTCTACATGTGTCGTACCTAATGACTCATTACAGGGACCTTTATTGAAGAATCTCCAATAAGCATAAATACTGGAGGCTTTGCTTTGAAACTCTTTCCAATGTTTCCGTGGATGTCCATCTCCAAATCAAATTGAACTACAAGTTCAGGGTCTCTCTCAACTCATATTTCTTTCAGTTTAGCTTCATTTCTGTCATTTTGCTTTAGCCAAAAGCAGCATAAATTCCATCCCTTATAATATAAAAAGGAGAGGTCTTTAGGTATCTCTTCTTTCATCTTCTCATGCCTATTCCATCAAAAGTTTGAACAAATTGTTAGCCAGAAATATTTGTTCATTTTATTTTCCATGTTTCTTCTTTAATACCACTGATGGAATTTTTTGTTATTTACTTGCAGTGTCTTTCTAGTTTTCCTTGTCATTCACTTGCCTTTAGCTAACCCACTTTCTGTGGTACTGCATGGCAGAGTGTGCTAAAAGAGAATGTGATTTTGTCAACCATTGTTTTGAAGTCCTTCATTGCCCCCCTAGACTCTTTGGCAAGACCATTCTGATCCTGATGTTTGACTCTTCCATCTTTGCTCTTACAATTCTCTCACATTACAGACTTAGCCCTTTCAATTACTCTGTACCAAGCTTCCTCTACTTCTCTATCACCTGGGGATGGGGAGGAGGGGAGACACAAACAAAGAGTAGAACAAAACATTTCCATCATACTTGGACCTCATTATCTTATTGCTTAAATTTTTCACAGATTCGTCTTCCTAGGAGAGGTAGAAACACTCTTTCCTTCTTTATAATGTTTTGCTGATCCTGGGCCTTGAACTCAGGGCAAGAGCACTGTCTCTGAGCCTCTTTGTGCTTAAGGCTGGCACTCTACCACTTGAGCCAAGGTGCCACTGCTGGCTTTTTCTGTGTACTTAATAGAAGATAAGAGTCTCACAGACTTTCTTGATCAGCCTGGATTCTTATCAGAATCCTTAGATCTCAGCCTCCTGAGTAGCTACTATAATAGGTGCAAGCCACTAGTGCTTGGTTTGGGTTCCTTACTTACTTTCTATTCTTTAAGAACCTAACTATACAGTCTAACAGATCATCTTCCGTGGTAATAATTTCAGTATTTGTGCTGCTTGATAAATGATTATCCAATCTTCAGCAACAACACTGGAGTTGGTCCCGGAGTCTCCGTGCACCTTTCAGATGCAGTTTGAACATCATTCATGTGGTTTTTGGTTGTCTTGTGTTGCTTCTTTGATGGTTTCCAGTGACACATTGCATTCTCCTTCTCAAATCCCTCCCCGTGACTGGTTCTTGAAGCTATTTTATTTTCCAAAGTTAATTGCGCTGTCTTCTTGTATCATTGCATTACAGTGGTTCTCAAACTGATTTCAAGCCCAGCACACTGGGAACCCCAAAACACTATAGCAACAATAGCTCACTATATTTGTAAGAAAACAATGGAGAAGGGAGGCTATGCTTAATTTTGACAAGCCCATCGTGTGATCTGGCGAGTTATCTGTCTCTGACTGAAGTTGATTCTTCGCAGCCTTCTCTGCTATCCATGTGCAGATGATTCACAAGGTAATATCTCTGTGTGTAACTTATTTTCTCAGACCTCAATTCAATACTTAACTCTTTTGTGTCACCTCAAACTACCTGACCTACCATTAGTTTTAATATGGACTGATTCAATCCATTCTTCGTTTTCTAAAAAATTCTATCATTCATTATTCTTATCTCCTTAATTGTCCAAGCTAAAACCTGGGATTAACTGGGTGCTGATGGCTCATGCTTGTAATTGTAGCTACATAGGAGGCTGAGATTGGAGGACTGCACTTCAAACCCAGTCCTACAAGAAAAGTCTATGAGATTCTTATTGTCAGTTCATCACCAGAAAGCTGGAAGCAGAGCTGTAACTCAAGTACTGGAGCACTAGCTTTGAGTGACAAAGGTCAGGGACAGCATCCAGGCTCTGAGTTCAAGCCCCAGAAGCTGGATGTATGCTGCACATGCACACACATACACACACATGTATGCACACGTACATATACACACACAATTTTACCTACTCTCCTTGCCATTATTTTCACAGCTGTCCCGCTGGTCCTTTAGTCCTTTCATTCCTCATTTCTCTGCCACCCTCATTATTTTCCACTACTTTCTCTTCTCACTGTTACTGTCATTGTTTAGTCTTCTGTCTAGTCTGTTATTATCATTTCCTAACAAATTATCATGCCTACTGCTTTGCATTCTGCAATCTATCTTCTGTGAACTTTCAGAGCAGAATTTCAAAATACAACACTTACTCTGTCAATGACTAGCATACAACCACCATAAAGGATAAAGTCCACATTCCTCAGCCTCATGTGAGCTCTCCACTGTCAGCTGAGTGGGAACAAATTTCAGTGACCCAGTTTCATTTATTTATTCAACAAATATTTATTGAGCATCACTAGGCAATACTCTCAACACCAGAGATACCGAAAGAAAAAGACAGGAAAATGTCTTAACACAATTGCTGTTGGCATTGAAGATACGGGGGGAAATAAAGACATAGATGCAAACAAAATAGTAAACTGCAAGTATTAAAAGAGAACAGGGTTGCTGGTATTAGCCACATAATTTCTGTGTACTTGGTTCAGAGTCAAGGAAAGCATCCAACAGAAATGGCATTTAGTTTGGTATATAAACATGAGGAAGAAGGAGCCCAGTGTCCTGGAAAGAGCTTTCTCAGCCGAGAGAATATCATGAAGGTTCTAAGTCAGGAAAAATGTGTGACATGCTTGGGGAAAGGAAATAAAAATCTAGGACATTGGAAGGCAACAACCGAAAGACAGAGAATGTAGGAGAGATGATCAAGGAGTAGAATACAAGACTTTTAGTATAGCTGAGATGGAAGACAGGTGTCACCAAACTCACTTTTTATTGATTGAGAGGGAATCTTCCAAGCATCTTTTCCCTGGGCAGCCTCAACCTGTTATTCTCTTGCACTCTGGTTTCCAAATAGCTAAGGTTATAGGTGGTAGGCATGATGTCTTGTTTATTGATTGATTAAAAAAAAGTCTTCATCCTGATAGAAACAAAATTTCCTTTGAGTTCCTTGTCAAATATCAGATAAGTTTAATTATATGGTTTTATTTCTGTGTCTTCAAGTATGTTGCTCTGATCTCCAAGTCTATTTTTTTGTGCTCATAACTGAGCCATTCAGTAGGCTATGTCTTAAAGTCCTTGTACAGAATGTATACAGTAAAATGCATCCAGTAGTCCTTTTGGACATTGTGTAAGATCTTATGCTTATAAGGCACTTTGTCACGGAGCTAACGAGTAATGTCTCTGGCCTCTTGTGCTTTCTTACTCCTGAAATATTTTAATGGATTCATTAGTATATATTTAGGATCCAGACATAATAATATGAATGAATGTCTTTTCTTCTTCATTTCCTTAAAAATGTTATATGAGTAGGTTAGTGGAAAGTGGAATGCATTCTAACACAGATCTAGTGATATAGTCACATGTGAATGTGTCTTATCAGACATTAAGTGTTGCTAGATCTCTTTGGTATAAAAGTATTTGACATATTTTTTATCAAATAACAATAGTTTCCATTAATCAACGACTCATTACTTGCCACACATTATTGTTAATATTTTAAATACTTTGTCAAATTCTCACATCACTTAACCAGTAAGTACTAATATTTTTTCTCTTAGTTGATGGAATCAATTATAAGTGGGATTAGGTTTTTCTATACATTTACTGTACTGTACTTCAGAAACCTAAAGTTTTATACAACCTTCAAAAAATTTTCTTATCTAAGCAATAAATTTTACATTTAGAACCAATGGAAGTGTTTTGAAAACAATTTCTTGAGAAAGAATCAAGTGAAACACTGTGATAAAAAATTAGGAAAATAGATAACTATGTTGTTCTTATATCTTCATTTTTAATATCCAATACAAGTCCAAAAGAACCAAGCAAATTGTGACTTCTTTGCATGATTACTTAAAGATAATTTTTTAAAAGAAAAAATAGCCAAGCAGTTCAATCTTCCAAGAGAAGGTACACTTCCAAAAATGTGTTAGGTTGTGGCTAGAAATTTTTGTTTATGCATTCACTGTGAATGTCTCGATGTCAGAATTTTTCAAAGCCATACATTTTACTCATCACAACTGATCTCTGATGTAGTAGATTTTCCAAAGCAAATCTTGTCACTTTATGCAAACAATTGCAGCTTATTTGCAACATTGAATTTAGTTTGCAACAATCTCAACTCAATATTTTGGAAAGCTCATTCCATAATACCAACTTTATCAGTAGACTGTCTCTTAGAACACATTGAGTAATGTTTAGATGGAATCTTATATTTAACATTCAGATACAGTGATAATAGCAAAATGATTAAACAAGCTAGAATCGTCATATTGAGAACAGATTTCACAATTCTACGTAGTTTTGTTTGAGTACTTTATAAAACTGCCATTGCTTATTTTATGTCTAATTTTAAAAAGAAAAAAAGATACATGGGAGCTTACAAATGTCCTTGGAAAGTGTATGTTTTTTCCTAAGCCTCCCCAGTTACTATTTCACTAAATCATTTACTTTGTTTTTCTATCTGTCTGACTGTCTGCCTGGCCACCTACCCATTAGTCTCTGTCTAACTTAAGTCCAAAGGAAATAAAAGGTTTGGCTTTGTGTTGTTTTGCTTTAACAGATGGGGTTTTCGAGGTATCATGATAATTGCAGAGGCATCAAAGGGAAAATGGAAATTGAATATTAGTTATAAGTCAAGCTCTTGAGCCTGAGTTGATCCTAGATCTCATTCAGAGCTTTCTCAGAGATCATTTCGTTGCAGCAGTCATGTGACTACCATTTCTTTTTAAGAGCCTTTTCGGAAGTAGATCATGGGGTGGTGTTTTGTTATAGATTGAAGCAGGTTCTTTGAAGTCTACGGCATCAGAAGACAACTATAGGTAAGTATACTATGTAGGCTGCTAATTTGTTTTCTATAAAATGGCCTCCTATTTGCAGGAGGATAAGGCAGAAGCCCAAGTTAAGCACAGCTGAAACCAACCACAATCTCTTCCTCTTTTTTCCTTTTATGCTTAATCTCCATAACATATAATAACTTAAATCTTTTTAATACAATAATAAAAGTAAGCCAATACAGAAACCATGCACTATTTATATGATGGATCCAAAAATGTTAAGACTAGTTTAATCCAAAAAATAATTTTCTTGGTTTAATGTCTTTCTCATTTACTTAGACACAGAAACCCCAACTCTGAGGAGCACATCTTCCATTCTTTAAACTGGTTGTTGGTGGATGTCTGTTGACCAGGATAGGGCAGAGTTCATAGGCCAGGCCCATCTGAATTCCAGATCCTTCTTAATCCCAGTGAGTACTTTGTACACCTCAAGTCATTCAGTGATAGCAGATCTGTGGTGTTCGTACTATAGCAATTGAGAATAAATGCCCTTTTATCTTGTTGGACTTTCAGGGAACACTACTACTGAACTATAATTTCCCATCCTAGACTTAAAAAGTAGATCACATGAAATAATTAAGGCTTTATTAGAATGAAAATATAGGTATATATGAAATTTTGTTATGTATCACATCCAATTGTCCCCTATATTCTGACAAAAATAAATGAATGAGTATATCAGTGCAGAAAGCCAATAATGACGTGGTCAAAGGTCTGCTCTGCTAACTCAAGGTATTATTTTGTAGTTTTTCTATTTGTTTTGAAATCCCCGATGTACTTCATCAAAGGAAAACGCACCTAAGACAAAGAATAAACCAGCACTGTTGAGTGGAAGTTTGGCTGGAGTTCTCACTCCTGACAAAACAAGTGACATTTCAAGTTTTGATTTAGGGTGCTCATACTTGATTATAACACAGTGGTACCACATTGGCAAGTGAGATTATATCAGTAGACACCCCCCTCCCGAACCAATAAATCAGGTATAATCTTTTTTTTTTTTTTTTTTTTTTTTTGGCCAGTGCTGGGCTTGGACTCAGGGCCTAAGCACTGTTCCTGGCTTCTTTTTGCTCAAGGCTAGCACTCTGCCACTTGAGCCACAGCGCCACTTCTGGCCATTTTCTGTATATGTGGTGCTGGGGAATTGAACCCAGGGCCTCATGTATACGAGGCAAGCACTCTTGCCACTAGGCCATATCCCCAGCCCCTAAATCAGGTATAATCTTAAGCATCCCTTGTCAGGGACCAGGTATGAATCTGTGAGGCTTGATGGGTCCTAGTATGATGCTTGTTGCAATGATTCAACTCTATGCTTTGAGAAATCTGCCATAGAAAATATGTACATGAATAATCATGGCTGCTTTCCAAGGAAACTTTATGAACATTAAGAGTTTAATTTCATGTAATACTATTTTCTTCTGAGTTTGTGCACCCTTGCTTAACACACAAAACAGGTGTTGTGTTCACTAGGTCCAAGGATTGTTGCTTGCGCATCCCTGTGACCTTTTAGGCAAATCCAGCCTTATAGGAATTCAGTTTCTCTGTAACCCAAAAAATATCTCAATTTTACTTTCTTGGTCATGGATGAATCATTTGAAAGTAGCCTATATATAATATAAAAATTCCATCTTAGTGTTCAGTACTGAGGTTTTTCTGACTAAAAAGGGGTGATCTTTCTTTTAAAATCTATAATTACAGAACAAGTGAAAAACCAAAATAGGTGCATATTATAGACTGAAAGGATATTTAGGTATTCTTAGTCACTAATAGAATTATCTTATAAAGTGGATGCCAAGAATTCTCTTTGGTTTAAAAATGAAGAAATTTAACCCAAACATTGAAATACATGTTAAAATATACAAAAATAAGAGGAGTATCAAAATTATCATTAGTTATTCACTTTGGTTGATAAATATTTGAGAATAGCACAAATTCCTGAAACTTTATGTGGATGGTTGAGAAAGAGAGAGAGAGTGTGTGTGTGTGTTTGTGTGTGTATGTGTGTTTAAAACTGGAACTTTGTTTTGGTAGATATTTAATCCAATAGCACAGGACTATTTATTTTGCTGGTAACTGCTACTTTTATTATGACATTAAGAAAATATGAATTGGTGGCATGTTTTTGAACAACAAATGTGATCTGCTTTCAACAGGGTCATTAGAAATAGTTTTACCATCAGAATTCCCCAAATCTGCCTTTCTTTTTATTTCCTTTCTGGGACAAACAAGGGGCAGTGTTACAAACTTTAACCTTTAAAACAATACCACAGTGGCAAACAAGGGTAGAGTTCAAATTTCAAAAGATTTATGACTTTTTTTTTAAAAAAAAGAGCAAAATGAAAACAAATTTTCTTTGAAATGGACAAACAGAAATATCTCCTCCCTTATGTTAAATTTACCTTTGAATTTTTTTTTTTTAAAGCAGCAACTGTCAGGCAAAGCACAACAGAAGGGCATATCCAATCAAGGAAGTTATTGTTTGACAAGCTGTGAAATCTACATTCTTGACATTCCTTTGCAAAACACACAAGACCCTGGAGAAACCTTTTTGTTGCCTCCAACCTTTCATGTATTTCAAATAAAACATAGATCTCCTGAAAGCACACTTTGGACTATTTACATAGAAACTGATAATATTCCCAGATGTATGTCGTGCTTTTGTAGAAATGCCTGGGAAACAGATTTTTATTTACTTTCCTATTTGAAAAGACAAGAAAATAAATGTCCAGGTGTCCTTAGGGAAGATAGCTTTTCACAATGTTAAGAAAGAAATGATCTTGTTTTCATCTCTTAGATTTGCTTGTCTCAGTAATGAAAGACAGGCAACTTTGATAAAAACCTTTTTGTCTTAAATGATTTTTAATGCAACAAAAGAGTTCTAATTGCCTTGAAGAATGATATTCATATATAAAGCATCTAGTGGAATACATTAAAATTCTATTTAATATGCATTGATTACTTAATTGATGTAAAGCTCAGGGATATACAATTTATGGTTCCCCCAAATTATTGATAAACACAGACATAAAGGTGCAAAACGATGTAAAAATGGAATATGCTAATTGAATCAATTAAATGATACTGAGTAAAGTAATCGAGATTGAGGAGGAGGGAATCCACGGGGGACATGTAGTTAAGTAAAATATTGCTGAAGCAATGATTTCCAGCCAGACCAGATGGCTGGGTGGGGTTTCCAGTTCCTTGGAATGAAATGAAGAGGCTTTCTTGGGAAGAACAAACCTGGAAGTGAACAGCTGGGCTTGTCCAAGGACCTGTAAATAAAGCAAATTAGTTGATGGAGAATTCGTTTTTGGAACTGAGGATAAAGACGAAAAGTAACACAAAGTTTATACGGATCATACAGAACTCATGTGGTATAATGTCACAGCCACTTAATTTTGGATTATATTATTTCTTCAACATTTGTGTAAATAAGAAGTGTCAGGCATTTTCAGAGCACCAGACAAAACCTTGATTCAGCAATCAGAATGGTCCATGTAACATGTGAAACTCCAAAGCTAATTTCTGATGAAATGTTCTCATCTGCCTCCTTTGGAGGCAAGCAGGACTTCAGGGGAGGGAGGTGTGGTAACCATTCCTCCCTTTCCCTCTCTGACTCTGTCTTTCTGTCTCTGTCTCTCTCTGTCTCTCTGTCTCTCTCTCTCTGTCTCTGTCTCTCTCTCTCTCTGTATCTCTCTCTCAACTGAGCCTTAAGTCAGAACCCAACCGGGAGAAGCAAATTTTCTTTGATTGGCATTGGTTCCCTTTTCTGGCATTGTTTTCTGCACCAGAAGATGTTTCAGCTTCACTGTTGATTTGAACCATCGACCTGGGTGCTGGGAGTTAGTCAATGGACATGTTGAGTA
The DNA here is from genome assembly GCF_023159225.1 of Perognathus longimembris pacificus. NCBI lineage: Eukaryota > Metazoa > Chordata > Mammalia > Rodentia > Heteromyidae > Perognathus > Perognathus longimembris. The sequence continues at coordinate 9,628,496 of NC_063164.1, forward strand.
GAAATTTGCAGGGATGCAATCCTCAGATCTCAGCCTCTTGAGTAGCTAGCATGACAGGTGTGAGCCACCAGCACCTGGCAAAGTTATGTATTTGACATATTTGAAAGCAATGTCATAGTAAGACAGTATATTTAAGATAATCTCTTCAGGCCTTTTGAAACATGGTTGTTCTTAAGTATCACAGCTGAAGGTAGACATTTGGTAATGGGAAAACAGCATCTGGATGACACCTGGGCTGGACCCAGTGACCTACACATATCAAAAGTCATATAATTGCAGTCAAATAATAAATTTATAATATAATACAACATAGATTATAATACAAAGTACTGCTAATAATTAGCTACCTATTTGTGACATGACAAGGGTTAGCTGCAGGTTCAGAAGTTTGGACTTCAGCTTGGTGTTGGCATGAACATTTAATTTTAGCTACTCAAGAGGATGAAATCTGAGTATCAAAGCCAGCCCAGGCAGGAAAGTCCGTGAGACTCTTATTTCTGATTAACCAGTAAAAAAGTCAAACATAGAGCTGTGGCTACTAGAGCACTAACCCTGAATAACAAAGTTCAGGGGCAGAGCCCAGGTCCCGTGTACAAGCCCCAGGCCTAGTGCATGCGTACATACACACACACACTCACACACACAAACACATGGGAGAGAGTGAGGGTGAGGGAGAGAGAGGGCTAGAGAGCAAGAACAATGTACGTTTAGCCCAGCACTGGTTGCTCATACTTATAATCCTAGGTCTTTATGAGGCTGAGATCTAGAGGATCATGATTCAAAGCAAGAGGAGGCACGAAAGCATGTGAGACTCCATCTCCGACATAACAATCAAAAAATAGGGCTGCTAGTATGGCATATGTGGTAAATCACATGACGAGTAAGTCAGTCTAGTGAGTCCCAGGTCCTAGGTTCAAACTCTAGCACAATCCCCCCTCCTTCCAAATCAATTTGAATTGGTGGTAGGTATAAATGGTATTTCATGACATCTGCTAAAATTTAAATTTGATATGTAGCATACCGTATGTAGTGGTCATTATAAGTGAGAGTGAAAAGTATTTTAACTATCTAGTCAAGGGTGGTCATGAAGGCCTGTAATTCCAGCTACTTGGATGATAAAAAAAAATTTAAAATCCTGCAATTTAAGCCCAGCCTAGGCAAAAGTTAGCAAGACCCAGTATGAAGATACTAGCTGGTGAAAATTGTGCATACTTGTAATATAGTCTTCTTAGGAGACAGGGCTAAGAAAATCACATCTGAGACTAGTGTGGAACTCCGTCTGAAAAAGTAAACTAAAGCCAAAGAAGTAAGGGCACTGCTCAAGAGTTAGAATACCTTCCTAACAACTGTGAGATCCTGAGTTCAAAATACCATTAGTGTAAAAAAAAAAAATCCAAGAGAAACTGCCAGTATTCTTGTGTTCTGTTTCCCCAAGTGCTGAGCTAAGTAAAGCTCTGTGTTTCAAAGTCAATGGAAAATAAAAAGTTCTAAATTGCATCTTTTATCCAAAGTAGTCTGTTTATCTATTTCTTTTATCAATAAAATATTGCTATCTGTTCTGTGGGTGGTGTTTATCCCCCTTGAATTCAATGAAGGACTTATCTTTTTCTTTGAATTCTCTCTTCTTCATAAACTTCATTTCCCTAGGTAGAGTGCCATAGACTGTTTCAAGTGTTTAGTTCATCCTGATTTCTCTCATTACCAAGGGGTGGTCTGAAAAAGAAAGCAAGGGATAGCTATGGAAACATCTTGCCATTGTACAGAGCAGCCTTGGGTTTTTCCCTGGGCCTTTTCTGGAGGCTCGGCACTTGTTCACACTGGAAGGCTTTAGAAACAGCAGGGAGGGACTCATCAGAACCCACAGTCATCCTTTTGACTAATAGCATGAGGATGGGACCAACCATAAAATGCCTCCTTTCCCTGTGAGAATGCAGGCCTCCTGATGGGATTTCTACTTTGCCTCTTCAGCAGTGTGAGATGACCCAGGGAAAGACTTAATAAGTAGATGTCAGCCCTTGAGTAAGCAGGGGAAAAAATGATGAATGGACCACAAGGCAACCCTATCTGAGCACAGTGTGGCTATGCACTTTGCATTAGATTCTGTAGTTGGCTTTTTTTCCCCTCTGTGTGTTCAACATCGTCAGAGATTTCCAAGTAGTTTCAGCCTGAGGCTATTCCATCTAATAATTGAGACTGATGAAAGGTCATGCTACTTTTACAGCTTAGCTGTGGCATGCCATACATCACTTGGCTTCTGTCAAAGAAAATATTATACAGTTCGTTGGCAAAAGGTTTGATCCTGAGCTTTTCTACCCCACACTATCTACAATGCATTGGCTTGAGCTTACCTATAAATTTCACACGTAAAATGTTCCACAAAATTGCCCGTTACTAGAACGAGATCATTTAGGGCAAATGTTTCAGGGTCATTAGGAAATTAATTACGTGAAATGATTGGCACATTGGTACCCAAGGGGAAGAGTTACAGACAGCCTTGCTTGTTTGAATGAAACACAGATCTCTTGCAAAAGGGCTGTGTTTATTGTACTAAAATGGGAAAAGTGTTCTAAGAGGAAAATCAAGTATGTAAGAAAATAGTTAAGAGCGTTATGACTATGGTAGTGATTTTATATTGCTAGTTATACTTAAACTATTGTCTGTTTCTGAGGTTTTATTTGGGGGTTAGTATTCTGTCTATTACTGCCTTGAAATTCATTTTTTAATTAGTAAAATGATTTATTATTTTTGAAAGGATGTATAGAATCATCAATGCAAATAATATTTTGTTAAAGAAAACACTACATATTAAAACTTGGGAATTTTATCCAAAAATATACAGAAGAAAATTCAAAGTTCCAACTTCCATATGAAATGAAGTACATATACAGCAAAGTAGAAGACGAAAACTGCAGCCAAGAAATTTCCCCAGTCTTAAAGATAACAAAGAAAAACAATCAAAAGGGTTCACAAAAGTTGCAATAATTGCTGTTTTAAAAATTCTAGAATTGTCTTTTTTTCATTTTTATTTTTTTTCAAATTTTTATTATCAAACTGATGTACAGAGAGGTTACAGTTTCATATGTTAGGCATTGGATACATTTCTTGTACAGTTTGCTACCTTGTCCCTCATACCCTCCTCCCTCTTCCTTCCCCCCCCCCCAGGTGTTCAGTTCACTTACACCAAACAGTTTTGCAAGTATTGCTTTTGTAGTTGTTTGTATTTTTTTACCCTGTGTCTCTCAATTTTGGTATTCCCTTTCAGTTTCCTAGTTCTAATACCAGTATACACGGTTTCCAATATACTCAGATAAGATTACAGAGATAGTGTAGATACAAAGCAGAAAGAACAGTGCTGGAGGAATTACAATACCCAACTTCAAGCTGTATTATAAAGCTATAGTAATAAAAACAGCTTGGTATTGGCACTGGAACAGGCCTGAAGACCAATGGAACAGAATTGAAGACCCAGAAATGAACCCACAGAACTACGCCTACTTAATCTTTGATAAAGGAGCTAAAACAATAGTTTGGAAGAAAGATAGCCTCTTTAACAAATGGTGCTGGCAAAACGGGCTCAACACATGCAACAAACTAAAACTAGATCCTTATATATCATCCTGCACCAAAATCAATTCCAAATGGATTAAAGACCTCATAATCAAAACAGACACCCTGAAAACACTAAAGAAAGAAGTAGGAGAAACACTTGGGCTTCTAGAATTGTCTTATAAAACATTTCATACTGTTATAATACTGTCAATTTATAGATGCTGAAGGTTAAGAAAATTTAACTAGCCTGACCTACAATGTTATCAGGAAACTCTCCAGCACTCTAGTTATGTGAACTAGATGGGCTTTGAATTAATCCTATAGAACACACAGCACAGCTTGGAAAACAGAGGTGATGCAAAATAACAAAGTTATAAACAAGAAAAAGGCTAGGTTAAGAACAAAGACCCCCCCCCCCCCAGTAAGCAATGCTTTTCAGTGTATTTGCCTCCCTGGGCTAACAGTTCAAGGAAATACGTTATTTCTACTTTTATCTGTCTGTGTATCACCTTGGCAAAATGGATGTGTGCTCCTTTGCGTAATGTTACCAGGACAGTCCAGACAACTAATGCTGCTAAGCATGAAGCCGGCAGTAGACGGGTCCAACAGTCCCTCAGAGCTTCATTTCTCTAAAGCTCTCCTTTCAAATTCCCCACACTGAATTTATAAACTAAAGAATGGACCTTCTTCTTTTCGAAGTGCTATTTTAAAGTAGTTAAAACCAGGCACTGGGGGACAACACCTGTAATCCTAGCTACTCAGGAGGCTGAGATCTGACAGTGCAAGAAAGTCCATGAATCTCTTATCTCCAATTTGCCACCAAAAATGCTGGAAGTGGAGCTGTGGCTCAGGGGGTAGAGTCCCAAACTTGAGCAAAAAAGCTCAGGGACAGTGCCCAAGCTCTAAATTCAAGTCCTTGCACAAGGATTGGGACTAATTTCAAAGACTGGAACAAACAAATAGATAAAATAAAGGAGTTTAATAGAAACTCTTCACTTGTGTCATGGTTTACACAATTCTGTGAGGCTTAGATTTCTCTCTCCTGGAAAGTTCCTCTCCCTTTTCATAACCACAGTGGAGAGACACAGTAAGGACCTGACTTTTCTACCCACCCCAAATACACATTGTCAGAAGAGAAGCTGATTCCATCAAATTAATAGACACCTTTGATATACACTCATAATAAAAAGAAAGGCATATAACTGAATCATGGAGCAGGACTATTGGAATATGTACACCAAGAAATCTGAGAAATATACACACAAAGATAAGAGTACATAGATCATGCACATAAATATTTATTTTTTCTATCTGATATAGTTAAGAGTAAAAATATATATGCGAAGAAGGCATGTATTCGAGAGTTCCATCTGCCTCAGGCACATGGTGTAATAGCAAAATCTTAAAAAAAAAAAAGAGGAAATGCTTGCCTATAGGCTATAGATACAAATTAAGGATTTTTGTGAAAGGAGCACATAAAAATGAAATTTAAAATTCCTAGTAGACTAGGGTTCTGGAATGATTCATGTGTACACCATTATGTAATATTGTACACTGTTATGTAATATTATACACTGTAGGAGTTCTTATCCTTTAAATCTGAGTGCTGAAGAGTCCATCTCCTTGAGAAGAGGTTTGAAAAGCAACCTAGATGCAGCCAGAGCCTGGATCTGGGCCCTGGTTATAATTATATACCAGGGGAGTCAAAGAAACAGATATCATCTAGCAACCAGAAGTTCAGGTCAAGCTGCCCTTGGGTTCAGGGAGTTGATCAACATTGTTTACAGGATTGCTATGGGAAAGATCCAAGAAGCTAGTGTAACATCTAGCCCCAAACTCTATCTTTCTTCAGACCATTTGTTCTACTACAAGCAACTATCAAACACTATTTACAGTAGAGTACTAGAAAGTGAGGTTGGAAGGATTGAGAAAGGGAAAAGGAAGGAAGACATCCATTCCATATTAGTCAACAACCAAAAGGATTAAAACACAAGACAGTAAACGAATGCTCATGAAGACAACCAACAACTGGGAGATTAATTCCTTCCCAGAAAAGTGAAATGAATAGAGTGGGTAGAAATGATTTTAAAATGAGTAGGGTTAAATCTTGTAATGAATAGAGTCAAATACTACATAGTACAAGAACAAGAAGCTATAAGGCAAAAAGGTTAGATATGAGATGATCAGGGGACATTAAAATTAGAGAGCTTAGAAGTGAAAAAATATCAATTTAAAATAAAATCTCTATACATGTAGTGCTCTTTAGACAAGACAGCAGCAGTAAAACATATTTGCAGAATGGGATGATAGTAATAAAGAGTTCACCAGCAAGTAAAAGAAATAAAGCAGCAATACTCAATAACACTTTTGCTATTGGGGCTAAGTAAATCTTTGCTATGCCTTATACACAGCAGAATATTTAGCAACATTTCTCATCTTTACCTGCAAAAAGACATCAGTGATTTCCCCAAGGGTTAAAAGAAATGCTCTGAGAAATTGCCAAGTGTCTAGGTGAGAATGTGTCTCCCACTTTGAACCATTAAACTAAAGAGATAAAAGCATTTTTAAAGCCAGTTGAAAGATAATGGCAATGAAATGAGAAGCTTAGATATTGTTTCACAAGAAGATTCTAGAAGAAAAGTCCAATGAAAAATGTGGGCAGATATTTTCTGAAATTGAAGGAAAACATAGATGCTTAAATTGAAATGACTGGATGTACATAATTACCAATGTATGTGAGTCTAAACTTTGCATTAGAATACACCATAGACCACTGAACATACAGTTAAAGAGAAAGTTAATACCGAGAAAATTCACTGTCTTAAGACCTTAACAATCCATTACTGCAAACTTCTCATCAATAAAATTTCAAAAAGTCAGAGACCATAAGCCTAAAGTCTAATGCTACTACTAAACCATAACTAGAGAAATACTACAGAATCCTTAGAGAAAAAAAAATCCAAAAAAATAAAGATTTTAAATCTGAGTAACTTATTTTGAAAGTACATCAAATGACATAACTCAATTTAAATAATTGAAACAAGAGGTCACTAAGAACAATTCTAGACTAAAAAACTAGTTGCTTATTTACCAACCATAACAAGTAGAAAACAGAGTATAAACAATTATAAAAGGAAGGGCAGACAACTTAAGAGAAGGGGGAGATTACAATAAAAATTCAATATATATCCTACAAATTTTAAGCAAAGTAAGGGAAGAGGTAGATTGGAGGGATAGGAAAAATTATTGAAAGGGATGACACTAATCAAAATGCATTGCATTCATAAACTGATTGGTTGAATGGCAGCTCCTTTGTACAACTATTTAAAGATAATAAAATTACTAAAAATCAATTGTATTTCATTACAATGTTTATGTTCAAACATTTTCCCCTTTTATCTTTTGGGTAATTTGTACTGTATATGATTGTCTTCTAGGAATCTTTTGGGTTTTTGGTGGTATTTATTTCTTTAATATATTCTGGTTATCAGCCTTAAGTCAAGTCATGTTTCCTCACAATTTACAGATTGCCTATTCTTTGAGTTAACCATATCACTAACTTTCATGAATAATAGCTTATAAATCTTTATTTTGTAGATATAGCTTTCTGTGCTATTAGAAAGAAAACTGCCTATTATGAGGTCATGGGAAATATGTTATCTTTTCCTTTGAAAGCTTTCGCTTTTGTTGGACTCCTGGGCCTATTTCAATTTAGTGTTTGTTCATAGTGTAGTCATGTGAGTTGTACATTAAGATTTACTTTTTAAATCGTATGTCTAGTTGCTGAACAGATCTTCCTTTCTTTATTGGATTTTTTTTTGTCTGTGTTGGTAATCCACAGCTTATATTTTTGGCTATAGATGGAAAAAAAGACTTTAAAGTTAGTTATTAGTTGAAATGAATCTATGAAAAATAAATCTGAAAGAACATTATTAACATAATATAAATATTTTTACTATCTGAAAGTCACAGGGGAAAGTGGATAAAAGGCATTAGAAAGTTAGATAAAGTCACATTGCATGCATGTAACAAACACACTAATATATCTATCTTATCTAAAATAATGAAAATGTTTGAAGTATTACTTTACTTATTTCAAATGGCTGGAATTGTAAGTTATTATATTAAATCTTAGTTGAATATAGAAAGTTATTTTGGGTAACAAGTTGTCGATATCTATATGAACACAATACTGCAACACATATATGAAACTTAAAAACATATAAAAGGAAGAGTTATTCTTTACTTCAGTGAGGTAGAGAGTCATTTATATGTAAGAAGATCCAAAGTTGTAGGGGAGAGGAGTTGGGAGGGAAAAATCTTGTAGAAAATGAGGGAAGGGTTGACATTGCTTATAAAGAAATATACCATTAAGTGACCTATGTCACTGTAAACCCTCTGTACATCATTATTACAATAAAAATAAATTTTAAAAAAGAAGATCCACAGATTTATTTTAGATATTTGGAAATTAAAATCTATGTAAAAATAGATAAGTCATTTTTGTTAAAGTGTCACATAAGTTAGCTTCTAATATTAATCTACAATCTAAAAATCATAATTTGAGAAATATTCATAGATATAGAGAAATTAAATAAGCATGATTAATAACATATGTGGTCTTCAGAATTAAATTTTTTCTGCCAGATGGCAGAAAGACAAACCAGAAAGCAATATTTTGGGAATTACCTATTATTTATTTAATTATGGCTAATTTGGGGAATATGGCTTATGATAATTTCTTTACCTACTTTCTGTTTCTTTTGTGTTTTATAAAGAATATTCTAAAAGTCAAACACAATTAAAATTCTTTAAAAGCATATGGTTTTTTTCCTCATTTTTCTTATAACTTTATTCAGTTTAGATATGGTGTTAACTTTGGTATACTGTCGGTTAACAAATATAATGTAAATACTTTTCAAATTCTATAAATATTATTTACTTTAAAATAAATATCTATAACCTTTGCAATTTACCTAAAATATACACATGATACAATTTCTTTTTTATTTATTTATTTTTTTACAGTTTCATACATTAGGCCATGGATACATTCCTTGTACTGTTCCTTACCTCCTCCCTCACTCCCCCCTCCCCGCTCCTCCTTTCCTTCTCCGCCCATGAGTTTGTTCAGTTGGTTTACACCAAATGGTTTTGTAAGTATTGCTTTTGGAGTCGTTTGTCTTTTTATCCCTTGTTTCTCGATTTTGATATTCCCTTTCACTTCCCTAGTTCTAATACCAGTATATACAGTATCCAGGGTACTCAGATGAGATACAGTGATAGCACCAGTACAACCACAGGAAGGGGATACCAGAGGATCATCAACAATAGAAGCTACTGTTTCACATGGTGGGTTGAAAGTAATTACAGCAGTGATATAACACTCGTTTCCATAACATGGAGTTCATTTCGCTTAGCATCATCTTATGCGTTCATAAGGGCATAGCTATTGGGCTCTTGTGATCCTCTGCTGTGACTGGCCTAAATCTGTGCTAATATGGGTTTAAGAAGCAATAAAATCTGCAAGAACATCATCTCAGCTCAGCTTTCTCTAACAAATTAAGGTAGACGAGATGACTTGTAGAAGACAAGTATTTCTTATGGCTTTGGAGGTTGGACATCTAAAATCAGAGTGCTGGCATCATAGGGATCTCATGAGAGACCTACCTCTTCAGAGCTGAATGCCCATCTTTTTATTATATCACCACATTATAAACAGAACCAACAAGTTCTCTGACCTATTTCTGTATGAACTCTAATCTTATGTATGAAGTCTCCATTCTCATGACCTCATTACTTTCCAAACAGCCCTACCTTCAAGTCTATCACATTGGAATTAGGCCTTCAGCATGAACTTTGTGGAACACAAATGTTTATCTCACTGCAAATATACCTCATGAAAATATAATCGAAATTGTTTGAAGGAATTATGTTTCACCAAAAATAGAAAGGTCTAGCACTACAGAGCTAAGGAAGGGAGAATAGAGTTTGGCACATTAAGATCTTGACTTGTTGTCTGCACTTTTTCTATTCCTTAATATTGTACCTTTGGATAATTATCATATAGCCAGACTCCTCAACCAATTGGATGATTGTACAAAATAACATTGATTGAACAGTTCTTTATACTTTATTAATCTGTGCATCTACACTGAAAAGCAGAAGCCAGTGATGTTGTGAATATTCGAATGATAAGAGTGATACACTCATGCAGTCTTTGGGGTTGTTCCTGAGATGCCCTGCCTGTTTAGGGAGCATCAATCCACTGGTGGACTCTGGAATTTCAGTAGCATCTGTTTCCAAGAATAATATTGTATATACCATTGGGGAACATAAGAAACCATATTTAGTTGTCAATTGCTTTACCAATTGTTTAGATTATTAATTGCTTACTTGTTTACTTTAACAATCCATAATCAAAATAAACATTTCGCTTCATTTGAATGACTGACACAGTCCCTAAGTTAGGTGATCCAAATTCAGTCAAATTGGTAACTTAGGCATATAAATAGGAGAACAGAAGGTATTTGATTAATTATTTCAAAGACTTCTTTGGAACTGTCTGGCTTCTATCAGATGCTTTTGTGTTATAAAAATCCAATTAACATGGCTGCTTTATAAGAATGAGCATGAACATTAGCGTTACAGAAAAGAAAATATTCTAGGGAAAAGGCCTATGGATAGCAGTTCACTTGGGAAAAGTAAACAAATTCCAATTTAGTAAACCTCTTCTCACTCCAGGGAAGGTACAAAACCACATAGGAAACACAAGACCGTGAAACAAAAGCGGATTTAATTCCTTCTGTTCCATAAAAGAAAACTAATTTGATTGTAATTTTAGTGCCTGGATGAAAATCAAAACATCATGAAGCACACATAGAATAAACACTTGTCAGGTGCCATTTTCCTCTGACAGATTATCCCCAGTGCACACGTCATTGTTCGTGATTCTCTAATACAGAAAGGAAGGAATATATTGGGCCACCTGCTGTTGAGTTGCTATATGCCATGCTATTCCAGGCAAAGTCTCGTGTAGGAAGTCTCTGGGGTTTGAACAGCAAGGCCTCACTCACCATGTGGAGAACTTGAAGTTATCTTTATCTTTGGCACAATTATATGCCACATGGTTTTAAGTTACTGGCAACATCCCAACAAATAAACTTCAACACTGATATTCTTTTATATTTTTGTTCTATTTTCATATGGAGGGTGGACTTGTTCATTCTTCAACAACCCCCCTAGAGCAAAACTCTCAGTTTTGCAGACAGTCTCTCCCCCACGTGGCTATACCATCTGTTTCCACGTTGCAGTTTCCCCTGCAGGAATACCAGGTACCAGAAGGGATTTTGGCCAATAGGAAGTACAGTAGAAAGTCTTTTGCAGGCTCTCTACAATCTGTGAACATATGATCAGTCTAGGATAACACATTTTACTAAAAATATACTAGAGAAATGTTCATGTGATAATAAACAAGGAACCTGAATCAAGGAGGAAATGTGCCACAAGCTTCCAAAATGTATATTTCTATGTGCATCAGAATAACGAGTCTGTCAGTGCTAGATGACTGGATCAACTCATGTTTGTTTCCTTATCCCAAGTGTCACTGTATATTTAACAGTGTGGGCATAGTGTGTTTGGTCTAAAACCCAAACTGTGAGTTAAATGAGTGAGGGAAAGCCTAAAAGTATTTGCCATGAGGTAGTTGGTTTGATAAAGAGACAACTTTGTAATTTTCCATTGTGATTTCTCAAACTGATACTTTGACATTTAGAAAAAAAATTGGTAGTCTGAGAGTCAAAGTTTAAGAGAGAGAAAATTGTGTCTTCTGTATTTTTATTCTGCATCACTCAATCCTTATTCCCTATTCTACTTTTACAAATGTTGACAGTATTTGTCCCAATTTTTATAAACATATGTACAATATTATATATTTATTATATATTTATATGTGCATGTATATATATGTGTGTGAATCCTATAGAGGCTTTATGGAAATTGATTGAAAGCATACACAAAAAGATTTGTGCATATGTTTTAATGTTTCATGTTATTGCAGGATTGCTGGATACTGCAAAGTGATTTTCAAACTTCAATTTTGCACCTTACTTTAACTCATATGCCACTCACTATGTCTTTTTAACAGCTGCTTTGCCAGTCCTGGCCCTTGGACTCAGGGCCTGAGCACTGTCCCTGGCTTCTTTTTGCTCAAGGCTAGCACTCTGCCACTTGAGTCACAGTGACACCTCTGGCTGTTTTCTATATATGTGGTGCTGGGGAATCGAACCCAGCGCTTCATGCATGTGAGGCAAACACTCTTGCCACTAGGCCATATTCCCAGCCCCATCACTATGTCTTTTTATTTGATCAGCTGAGGTGTACCCCTTCCTCATCCATTATTTCTACTTCTGTTTCCTCAGGGAGGCATGGGAATGGCAAGTTCGATGTCTTCATAGATCTGTCCCATGAACATGTGTAGGTTTGGATTGCACACTGCAATAGTGAATCCAAATTCTGAGCCAACAGTTGGTGCAGTCATTTCTATTTTTGTACTGGTCTCAAGATGCTGAGTGCAGATGGTCTAGCCTCTTTCCGTTGCTGGGATCAGTGCAATGTAGTAGAGGAGACAGTGTATAGGGAATCACAAGGCTGGTGTTCTACTCCTGGGCCTTCCCTCCTGTGACTCTGTGACTTTGAATCACTGGTCAATACTTTTATACCGCCCTTTAAAAATTAGGCATCATTGCCCATGAATGGTTGTCCATGCTATTTCTCATTCTAATCTGTATGATCATTTAACATATACCTAACGCTGTTTTAAGTACAGATTCAGAATAACATAGTGGCCTTATGGCTGGTATAGTTGATAATCAGGAATATGGCACACAATTTATTGACCTCAGTCTCCCTCTTTCACCAGGTGGGCAATCTAAACAAGCCATTTGCATTGGGCCTAATCAGAGGGATAATGGCTTTGTGTCTCCTGATTGTGGCAGTTTTGGGATCTAAAGATATATTACAATGTAAGATGAAATACAGTTATTAACACATAAATATAATTGTCATGGTTCTCCATGGATGAAGATTTGAAGTGCAGTTATCACTCAGGATATGTGAGCTTTGTTTTAGGGAACCTCTAGGATACCCAGCAAGCGCTGAAGTCCCTGATATAAAATGAGGCAGTATAGGCATGGAACCCGTGTCAATCCTCCTGTGTATTTAAGAAAATCTCCAGATTATAATAGTTGATGCAAACACACAATGTAAATAGCTGTTTTATGCTTCTACTCCGGAACAACAAGACAAGAATATGTTTGTATATACTCAAAGCAGATATTTTCAGGCTGCTGTTGATTGATCCTTGGCTGATGAATTGGTAGATACAAAGGGTAAATAGAATTGCTGTGAGCCTGGTCATCCTGCTTTCTCGGGTATTTCTCCAGCATTACCCAAAGAAAATGAAACCCTTGCATTCACTCCCTGAGATTGCGATTTTGATCTGTCACTGTTGTCTCTGAGTGCTGTTTAAATATCCATCTGTCACACTTGATTGCAACTGTCTTAGTAAGGTCAGGTTAGGTTGGGTACTCAACAACGAGGAACTATGTATTATTTTAAGCCTATTAGCATTAGGAAGAAGGACATTTATTCTTGGACTCTTCTTTATAAAACTGGGTTCTTAATCTGAGAGCCAAAAATGTGCCTGGGTGTGTGAGTATTTTTTAGTCATTTCCAAATGTATACGAAATTAGTAATGGATTTGCTTAAGAAAAATGTCTAAGGTTTCATTCGTATCCTAGGGTTGCCTTTTTCTCATCAGCTGGTGAACTACTAATAGAGAACCATTAAGTAATTTTTTTGTTGTTGTTCCATGAAGGTCATATTTAAAGAATTGCTAAGCCTTTAAAATGAGCATTGTGTCAGAATACTCTAGACAGTAGATATTTACCTCTTCAGCTATACTTAATATCTTCAGTTTTATCTATTATCTGCAATCCAAAGAGACTCAAGCACCAACTGTGAGTGTTACCTATGAAATATCTACCCAAGGGGCTATGCTGTGGTTAACCAGATTCTTTCAACAAATCATTATGTTCTCACATCAGCACCCAATCAATCCAATCCACAATCAATTACCATTATATTTAGAAAATCAAGTTGGCTGCAACTCATTATTTATCTGACTAAGAAAGAGCAGATGTCATCTGATAAAGGTCTTCACTCTCCCCAGCCTCTGGGGAGAAAGGCTGGACCATGTGAGGCCAAGGACTATCCAGGAGTTTCACTGACTTACAGCATCCACAGTATTTCCTATTTGAATGGATTTGACCTTTATTCATATATTTTAACCTATAGATGAATGAAAAAAATGACATTTGTTAAAAACTGATCAGATATAGTAATTTCTACTAGTTGCATTGAATTTATCAGAGCAAAATTTGTTATTTATTTATTTATTATTTGTTATTTAATTATTATTTTATTTATTACTCTTAGGGTCTTAACACAGTCCCCCATCCCCCCAGCTGCGGATCTGAGGAACTTCCCAGGGCCAAGGAGTTAAGCTACCTTAGTTTCTGGAAAATAACTGAATGTACATCCTAACTATCTTAGCCTCATTAACAAAGTGTACACAAACTTTAATCTTTAGGTTGCTCTGGCACATTCTCCAATGGTTGTTTTTCAGAGGGAATACAAAGGGCATAAATGAAGAAACAAGTTAAAGTTCAAAGATTTCTAAAGAGGGAGTTGACAGTTGTTAAGGAACTTACTATAAAAATTAGTGAAGGCTTAGTTTCACTTGGGGGAAATTGAGAAAGCTCTGGGAAAGCATGGTGGCAGTGGTTACCCAACAATGTGGTGTGTTTAATGTGACAGAACGATGCCTAAAATGGTTGAAATTGCATGTTTTATATTACATCTACTTTACCATAATGAAATAATTTTGTTTTTAAATTTAAGAATTAAGTAGAGGTTGGAAGCACTTTTAATGTTTTAAAACTGTATGTGCCAATAGTTAATAACACACACATACATTTCACAAAATGTGTTTTACTTAGTTATAGAACATGGGTCTATTATGTCAACTGTATAGTACCAGTGTACCGACATCTGAGACCATTTATTGGATCTGAAATGTTCATTTTTGTTTAGGTAAATACAATAGTGACAAAAAAATGTTATATAACACAGAAGCATTAACATTAATCCATGAAATGTTGATACTCAGACACTCAGAGGAAAAATGAAACTCAGCCTCAACCACATGCCCCTGCTATATCACTCACAACTTTCTGCCTCCTCTCCCTTCTCCTCCCCTCCTCTTCTCTCCCTTCTCATGTCTTTCCCTCCCTTCCCCTCTAGTATAGCATAAAATTTAGATTTCTAGCCTCCTGTCACAAAAATGAATGCAGACATGTTTCTGCATTTGTTGTTGTTTGGGATCTCTCTATATTACTAAAGCTAGGCTCAGACTCTCAAACTCTTAAACTCAAATGCTGTTTCTGATTAAGTCTCCAGAGTAGGTATAGTTACAGGCCCCTGATGTGTGTGCATGTGTGTGTGCACATGTGTGTGCACGTGTAACTGTGTATGTGTCTCTGTGTGTGTGTGATGTACGTGCATGCACTTGTGCCAGTACTAGGGCTTAAATACAAGGCTTGAGAAACTGTTGTTCAACTTTTTCATTCAAGACTGATGTTCTACCAATTGAACTACATCTCTACTTTTGGCTTTTGGGTCAGTAATTGGAGATAAGACTCTTCTTTGTCCTATCCAGGCTGGATTTAACCTTTGATCTATAGATCTCAGCCTCCTGTGTAGTCAGGATTTACAAGTATGAGCCAGCAGAAAAAAGTTTGTAAGTTTTTGTGGTTTTTGCCAGTCCTGGGGCTTGAGCTCAGGATCTGGGCGCTGTCCCTGAGCTTCTTTTACTGAAGGCTAGCACTCTACCTCTTGAGCCACAGCACCACTTTCTTTTGTTTCTGTTTCTGTGGTGTTGAGGAAGGGCTTCATCATGCTAGGCAAACACTCTATCACTAAACCACATTCCCAGCCACTTATTTGTAAGCTTCTAAATGCTACCAATGAAAACCTGACTGTGCCTCTTCCCTTCATCTCTCACAATTCGTGGACATGCAGCCTTGAAGATAGTCTCTTATGACTCCTACAATTATACCTTTGTGGATTTCACTTTCTTTGAGCATAGCTTTGACCTATGATTTGCTCAAGTGAGTAAAATACCATCAGTGAAACTACCCAGATTAGACTTCAAAGGAGAATGCAGGCTTCTCTCTTGATTTTCCTTCCTCATTCTTTTTTTTTTCTTTTTTCTAGCTTATAGCAGAGGAAACCAACTCTCCAGTTGCAAGCTGCCCAGTGGCGAGGTCTAAGGGGCCTCTGTAGCTAACATCTGTCATCAGCCGCTCACTAGCAAGGAAGGAAGGCTGCAGCAGCCATAAGATTCAGCAAACAAGTTTCCTCCCAGCTGTCTTTGCTCCTATCTGAGAATGACTGAGGTTAGCATCCAATTGAGTCACATAAGTATTCCTGCCTCAGAAGCAAAAATGTTCGTTGTTAATTTAAGTAAATAGATTTAATAATTAACTAATACACCATGCACAGCAGTGAGTCTCATGCTGTGTCCAGTGACAGATGCTCTGCTTATCAACAGGGTACAAAAGCAAAGAAGGCTAACAGCCCCTCAAATTCCAGTGCAATCTACAGTGCAGGATTGTGGCAGAAAGCAAGTAGCTCTCCAGAGTCCATATTTTTCAGCCCCAGCTGTACCTCTTCTCGACTCTAAGTAGCCATTTGACTCGTTCCTAGCATGAGTTCACAGGTGGCACTTCCAGGCTTGAGAGAGAGGACACAGATGAGCCATCTTTTCCTTCTCTCCACATACATGTTTCATGAAGAGCAATGTTGACTCCCTTGGAACAGAAACACTTGATGTGGATGGTCAAAGGCAGGGCACCTGTGCTAGACAACAGATAAACTTATGATAGGCCAAGTCACTGGGCTGAGGGATATCTATTTACAGTAGAGCTCCCATGACTCTGATACTCTAAATCATAAAGGATTACAAGAGTTTAGCTTAGAGCACTGAGAACGATGAGATGAGATGCACTCCTGGTGCAATGTCCAAGGTCAAGGTCATGTCATGTCATTTCACACTTCAGGGCAATATCCGGATTCCCCCAGGAAGATGCAGCTTTCAGAGTTCAGCACAGAGGGAGGATAATGCCATGCGGATTACGGTTGGAGTCATATGAATCTTGCAATGACCCTTGGGAAGAGAGAAAGGAAATGCAAACTTTGTGTGACTTTTGCTTTTAATCTCTTTGTTTTTATTTCTGTAAATCTCTTGTTGAATATAGAAGAATCTGTGTAGCATAGTTAGCACTACTGTACAGAAGATCAAAAGAAGGATGTGAGGATAGGGGTGATTGTGGAGAGAGGGGGCAGGGGAAGAGAGAGAGAGAGAAAAAATGAAAATAAGGAAAAAGGAAGGGAAAAGTCATAGAGTTGGGGTAAGTGCCCCTCTATTTTTTTTTTACCCAAACTGAACATTTTATACACTGTTTATATGATCTCCAAAAGGAGGGATTTTGACAGAGAATTCAAAAAAGAATTTGAGAGAAGTTGATTCATTCCTTAAGGAATTCTTTTAAACCATATTTCAAAATTTCTGTGCACAGATACTTTTCTGGGGTGGATAACTCCTCAAAAGTTTAAGACCACTTCTCAAAAGTTACTTTGGGCATATTATTTGTGACATTTTGATTTAATTTTTTTCTGCTTTCCACTTTTTTTTCTTCTTCTTTAAAAATTGCTATCAAAAGAAATTTTTATAAAATCCACATGAAGGGTGTTTGACGAATGTGTCCGATGTGTTTGAACTGTCCTCCTTCTGTCTGCCTCGGCATTTAGGAATGGGATATGATGATTCTGTATTCCCTATGTGGGGAAGAGATATTCTCTATTTGAAAGAAGACTCAGGTCTGGAAGTAAGTGAGGCAGGCTGGTGAAGCCTAGATGAGTTGTGTCCAGATCACAGAGTCTCAGCAGAAAGGGACCCAGTGGACTGCTTAGTGGGAACTTTTCTTTGCGCTTTATCCTTAAGACACTGAAGGATCATACAGGAAATGATTTATACGAATAAGTGCAGTCAGCTAATGAGTGGCAAAACCAGGGTTACATTTAAGTTTTCTGATCTCCGGTCACTTTTTCTAATTATACAAAACATATTTTATGCAGATTTATTTATTTTTTTCAGTTTCAGGATTCTTGATTCCTGCTCTCAATACATGCATGCCCCCCACAGCATGTGGGCTCTAGGCCTGGAAGCTTTGACAGGCTCTCTTCCATGCAGTATGATAGTGCTTCTGCACCTTGGGCTTTTGATTCTCTAATTTTGTCAGTTTATATTCCCATTGTGTTATTTTAAGTCATCTGGATGAAAAATTCTTTTAGTATTTATTTGCATTTACTAGTATCCCTTCTGGTCAGATAAGGCGATAATGAAAGGGAAATGTTAATGTTCCCCCATCCTTCTAGGGCCAGAAACACAAGAAAAAGATCCTGTAATTCATTTTTGGACAACTAGGAAGTCCATCTCTGTTTGAACCATTGCTTTCTTGAGCTGTTATTCAGAGTGTTCAACAGTTCACCAACCTTAGTTTCTTTTTATAACCTTGTGTGGAAGTCACCGAGAAAGATACGACCTGAAAGGCTTAGGCTGATCATGACAGCTGTGTCCAGGTCTGAAGGCCAGTGGGCTGTTCTATGCAGTTCCAGATGATCATGGAGCCCAGAGTGTTTTGGTTCATGGCCAGCCAAATAGCAAGAGTAACCCCGAGTGACCCTGGCCAGCTGGATGCAGTACCACATTCCCCTCAGGGTGACCCTGGCTTTTCACTGGCACACTTATCATGTGGACAGGAGGTGTTCTCTGCAGTGTCAACACTATTCTTAGGCCTGATGCAAAGAGAACACATGAGGTCAAAGAAAGCAGGTTTGGAGACAGGCACTGAGTTTAATTCCAAATCTGTCACCAACTCGATTATCATTTAATTAGATCATGCCTTATTCATCTTACATTGTAAGGTAGAAAAATATGAGGAAAAAAATATTCTAGAGCATTCTACATGCTCAGCCCTGAAGTATAATTCTATATACTGTATATACATGTATGGTTGCATAAGACCTGAAATCATCTATGTACCAGAAATTTAGGAACCCAAATTCTCTTTGATAAAGCTACAAATTTCCCTCTCTAGCTTGTTTGTTATTTCCTCTGTTTCCTGTCTCTCTGACCACACTTAATTTTTTGTCTCATTGAGTTATTTCATTTCCTCCTTTTTAAAATGGTGGAACACATGGAAAATATTCTCTATATTAAAATTTGAAGGAATGAAATCTGTTTCTAATAATCATCTTGAAACATCAACAAAATTTGAGCCTTTGACATATTTTATTAAGAGAACGAGTATCATAATTTAGCTCAGAATGTTTCCTAGAAATAATTAAAATTAAATAAAAATTTGGAAACAATAAATCAAACCAGTCATATTATATTGTCTAGAAAATTCTGTTTTGTAGCACATTTTGATCCTATCCCATGAGATATAGGTGAGACAATATTGCAACTTAATGAAAATAACTACTGGACATTTATAAGTACTGACATATATTTATAATGATACCAATAAGAAAATAAAGGCTAAATAGAAGAGACCATATGGATGCAAGAATGCAATTTTTAGACTCAGACACAGCAAGACTTGAGTTTGTATATTTTAAACACCTTCATTGTTTTGGTGATAATATGTCGGACAGTGAACATTAAGGTAGAGCAATTCATTATCAGCAAGAGAGCTAACTGGAGAGATTTCATAGGTGTCCTGGAAGGACAGCATGGTTTGTGATAACTTTAAAAGGAAGGAAGACAGTTTCATTTACATGGCATTTCAGGTTGGCCCATTGCTCAACGTGTACTCTTGGCCATTTCAAATAAACTCCTATAATTGGTTTCTAGTTGAATAAAATAGATGAATGAAACCCATTCATATATATTTTTATCTTTGATGTGGGTCTAGGGAAAAATCTGACTCATAACATATTGTCTTTGATAGTTCTATGTATTTAGAGTTTTGTGTAATGAATATTAAATGTTGCAATAGGCATAACATAGCAATATGAAAATTGCAAGGAGTAAAAAGAGCATAGTAAAATTTTCTATCAGGTTTGCTTCTATCAAGACCATTTTTCTCTTTTCTTCTAATCATAATTTAGTTCTAGTATCTACTCTTCCTTTACTTAGTTTGGAGCTTAGCTGTAGAAGTTGATTCTGACAGGTCTAGGACAGTGTTATTCCAATTGTGGCTTAAAATTAGATAATTAGGTAATTCTTATTATGAAGTCATATTATTAGGTCATTTTTTATTATGAGTGGCGTATAATAAAAAATAGCAATGTTGTATACTGAATAGAGTAAAAGAAGTTTTCTGACAGATTTCTTTTTCCTTTACTGATATTAATAATTTTTAGCTATGTCTTTCTTCATACCTTTGCATGAATAGATTGTTACACATATCTCAGCATTTTACAAACACAAAGATAAAGTGGTTGATAGAAAATCAGCCCATTGACTGTTATAAAGCTGATAGACAGATTGAACCTGGCTTCTTAATACGGTCACTCTCCTGCTAGGCACACTCTTCCCCTGTTCACACAGACATGGGGCTTTGTATTATGCTACTTGCCTTGAGGTTTCAATGCTGTGAATCTTACAGCATCCTATATGACAATTACTATATTATACGTTGATACAGACATTGAGTCTATGCTTTAATCAATACATTGTGTATTCAGTGATCATTATACATCTGATTCTAAGTGATACACTGTGAAAAAGGCAACAAAGCTCCTGCCTTTGAGAGTCTACAGTTTAGTGCTAGAGAAAAGTAATAGATAATTAAACAAGCCAACACATTTAGATTATGATTAATTCTTTGAAGGTAGCAGTGGCATAATAGAATGATTTATTTTAATTAATGGGTGCTCTTTTTTGAAAGAATGATTCATGTCTTTTGGGGGAGAAGGAAGCATTTGTGCTAGAAAAGAGAAGTTAATGTCTGAAGAGTGAGGAAAACTTCATCACAGGATGTGCGAGAGTCGAAATTATAACCATCTTGCTAGAAGAGTGCACTCACATGAGTTCATTGACACTCAGTTTTGGGAACTTTGAACCACAGTAAATCTCTTCTATTGATCCCTCGGTAAGAACTCTAATTCCTCCTGAACTGCACACTTCAGATACAAGAATTCACTAGATTATCTCTCACTGGGGTGAAGATCTCTTACATCCATGGATTATCCCTTGTTAGAAGTGGGATTTGTTTTAGAGCAGTTAGCTCAGTGCCTAAATGTGGAGGAGCTCCACGTTGACAGAATAAATGAATTAAGTGAAGGAAAGCTTGTAGGTATTTCATCTATTTGGTAATGACTGATGACATGTGGCAAGCTCACACTCTTGAGAAATTCTATTAAGAGCCCCATGGTCTGCTACCATCCAATCACAGATAGGCATGCAGAAAAGGTTTGCCTCCATTATTTCTGCTTACTGATTCTGACTGCAGGTGTATTTCAAAGAAAATAATTTGGCAAAGACCAAACTAAATCAAATGATACATTTTTACTGATCTAGAAGTTTCTAGTGATTTATAGGAAATTAACTTTATTTTGTCACCGCTCCTAAATTATAATGCATAATATATGTATATATAAGTACATACATAATAAGGTTTTAGATAATTACATGTATATATGTATGCTTATATGTATATGTACATATGTGTACATACACATATACATATATGTGTACACATATACAGATATATGTATTTATACATACATAAGTGGATATTTGTGTATATGCACATGTGTATATATGTATATATCTTTACATAAAACATTAACTTAAATTAGTTTCATGTTAGAACTAGATTATGTGAATTTAGTGTCTTGATAATCCTTACTTCTGGAAAGAAGAGATGGTCATTCTTTGTGGTCTCCATTGTCAAGCTAATCTCACACTGTTGGAAGACAGTGATCATACTGACTGTGATCTCCTATTGGCTCTGTCCCTCACTAAATTAGGAAAGCTTTCAATGAGAACTGTAGGTCTTATTATATTTTCCTCCAGTGTGTTCCACTGGGTCAAGATATCCTGACATTTCAATAAACCAGAATGAGAAATGATGAAAATCAAATTCCCTCTAGGATAAAATTGTTTTATTTTTACACCCATGACCCAACCTCACCTCAGGCTCTGTTCTTCCTCATCTCTATAATCACAGCGCCTCCCTTTCCTTTCCTGACTCTCTGCTTGCCTACCATGCATTGCTTTGTAGTATTATGGCAACTCAGCAGCATTTTTGAGTCAGAAGTTTGAACTGAAACTGTAACATTTATGAACAAGGTCAGTGTTAGAAAATACATTATGCTTTCTGAGTCACCATTAATTGAGAGCAGTTTAATACCTAATTCATCATGATGGAAAATAAGTATTGAATATATAATTCGCTTCTTGCATTGCTTATTTTGAATTCCTCATTTATTTGTTCATTATTTTCCTTTCATTTTCTATTGTCTAAGCCAAAGCGTTAACAGTTTCCAAAGTCATCTATACTTTAAGTCTCACTTGAATGAGAACTTTTAATATTAAATATTCTACCATATTTTTTTTTCTGCTTGAGATCAACTGTTTAAACTATCTATCCTAGGCCAGAGGCCAAAGCTGGGCTCTCCAATATGATCTTTATCAATAACGAAATGATATTTGGTCTTTTCTTGAAATGTTTTAGGGGTGAAGTAGTAATAATTATTTGCTATTATAGACAATAAAAATAATTGCCACTTGTTGAATATTTATTATTTACTTGGAGTGGTGACCAGTTTTAGATTATCGTCCCAGAAACTGTTACTATTGAGAATTTCTGTTTAATAAGTAAATAAACATTAGGAGCAGTGGTGCATGCCTGTAATCCCAGTGATGCAGTAAGAATGAGGATTGTGGTATGAAGAAAACCTGTGAGATGCTCTCTGTAAAGCAAACTGAAAAGGGCTGGAGGTATGGCAGGTAGAATACCTGCTTAGGAAGAAAAAGACCATGAGTTCAAATGCCAGCAATGCACTAAATAAATAAATAAATGTCAACAAACAGATTCAGATCCTTAAGCCAGCTTTTCTAGGCGGGAGGTCCAGGGGAGCTTTATTTTTAAGGAAAGTTCGAGGATATTGATATAGGCATTTACTATCCACACAACAATGTATCAATAAAAGTTTCTCATAAGGTAACACAGTGGAAGCATGCCAAAAATTAGGGAGGGTCTGAGATTTTGCCTACTTTCAGTCTGACAAGTTAACCTTCCCCAGTCTCATGTGGTAGTAGTGAGAAGACTTTCTTGCACCAGCTCTGTAAGCCTCAATTTACAGAGGGTTGTGATATGGGAAATACATTTAATTTCTGCTCAGGAAATATACAAGAGAAGCCAGAACTTCACTCCAGTGGGAGACATGATCTCTGACTTTCTAGGCAGAGACTCTGGAACAAGGACTTTCTGTGCCTCATTCACAAGAACCATACAGATTATCTTTGAACAATGCATGCACTATGATATTTCAAACGAAATGGATAGCTTAAATAAAACTCCAATGAGATGATGACACCGGAAAACTAAAGACAACATCAACAAATTCCTGGCATTTTTTTAGCTTCTTATAACCGGATTTGGTTCCTACTACTATGCCTTCTGATAGACCAGAAGTTAGGAAGGCCCTGGTGAACTACAGTTGCATAAGAAATGTTCTCACTGCCTTACGTATGAAACTGTAACCCCTCTGTACATCACTTTGACAGTAAAGAAATGAAAAAAAATCATTAATGCTTAAGGTACAAATATGAAAATGGAAGTAGGAAACTGAGGAGATGTGGAGGGTTCTGATGAAATGGCCGACACAACACAAGGCATTTCTACTCATAAATTGACATGTTGAATCAAAATACCTTTGTACAACAACTTAAAAATTAAAAATACTGGAAAAGAAACTTCATTACCAAAAATAAATATCTCCGTGTATAGGTTTCAGGGCTATATAGATCTTCAGCAATTGCCTGGCAATTATATACATCATACTCAACATGCCTTTGGATTAAATTAAATTATTTCAGAAATAAAATGGTGGATGATGGGAAGGGATCAGGACTTGAAGAAAGCTGATCACCACACATCATTACAAAGTTTCAACTATTAAACTAACTTTGGGAAAGAATGATCTTTAACCAACCTCACTAGAAAAAGCGGAAGACAACCTTTGTCTTATGAAATTTCTCTCTCTGCTCCATTTTCTTTCCCCCAGTGGGGGACAAAAATCAAATTAGCCATTGTCCTATCTAATTTCCTAAATGAGAGCATTTACTTAGAAACTTAAGTGCTTCATTTATGTTTCACTGGACCGTTCTTTTTCATCTGTTTATTTCACATTTTCTTATCTAGTCACTACTTGGTTCCAAAAGTATTACAAATGCACAGTAATACACTCCATCTGGAGCGTTCCTCTGAAGGAAAGGAAAGGGGGCCCACAGGCCAGATGAATTCCATCCACCAGCCGTAATGCTTTCTTCCCTCCAACAACTGACTGTTAGGCATGGCAGGTCTCTTTAGATCTATTGACTGCCTTTTGCCCCCTGCCTTTCCTACAATCAAAAGATTACTCAGACTTGGAGGGATTTTCTAGATGATTGAGGAAGTGGTAGGATTTCCAGCAGAACTTTGAAGTTAGATAGCTTTGGATATAACAGGATATTTTGTCCATCCAATAGTAATGGGAAAGTAGCTTTGTTGTTACTTTTTTTTCCAGCACAACCAAAGATAGCAGTAGAGTTGAAGACTCCCATGAGGGCAATTTGGTATGCAAACCCATAATGTGATTGGTTTAGTTACCTTTGAACTTTGCAGTAGACTCAAGGCCTGTTATAAATACATTTTTTTTTTTTTTTTTTTTTTTGGCCAGTCCTGGGCCTTGGACTCAGGGCCTGAGCACTGTCCCTGGCTTCTTTCCGCTCAAGGCTAGCACTCTGCCACTTGAGCCACAGCGCCGCTTCTGGCCGTTTTCTGTATATGTGGTGCTGGGGAATCGAACCTAGGGCTTTGTGTATCCGAGGCAGGCACTCTTGCCACTAGGCTATATCCCCAGCCCTATAAATACATTTTTTATGCAGATACAGATTAAGAGTCACATTGAAGTTGTGTATTCTCGAAAATGCCAGCACTAATGTTATGAAGAAAGGAGCGGTATAGATTAAACATAGTAACTGAGAAAACGTCACATCAGCAAAGGAATTGGTTTTGAAGACAGGAAATCTTTTGTCCAAACTTGATGATATGCTACGAGACTAATGTATATTTCATTTCTTGTGGAAACTATGCTTTAATTCACATTGTATAACAGCTCTTGTTAACCATTTAGCAAATTACAGCATGTGGTATCTGATGATAAACCTTCACAAGTTAAGTTGAGCTCATTCCTTAATCTTACCTCTCAGGAGGCTGAAGGAGAAGGATTAAAGTTTAGAGGCTTTCTGGGTTATACAACAAAAATTTGTCTCAAACACTAAATGGAATGTGATAATTTTCTTATAAGAGATCATCTCCACCTTCCTGTAAAATACTTTTTTTCTTAGATGTAGTTTCATAATGTTTAAACAAATGCATCATCTTAATTTTTTTTTTACAGAGTTAGGCTAGAAGAAAACATTTTGCAATTCTGTTTTTCAAATATATATTTATTTTCTTCAGGGAGCTGTACAAAGAGTTGCCATTCAGGAGAGCAGGTAATGAATACAACACTTCTTGATCAATGTCACTGCTTTTAACATTCTCATTTACCCCTTCCCTTCCCTTACTTTTCTTGATTGTTAGGTTATTAAATTGTGTGTGTGTGGGGGTGCCATTTAACAAAGCAACTTATGCAAATGATGCATTTTCATATGTGTCATCCTTTCAACATTTCACCCAGCTTGCAGCCACCACTTCCCTTATTTTTCTCAGCTCGGTGGCATATACAATGCATTTTTACTTCACTCTTGCCACCCAACCCCTGTTCATTCTTCTACTCTTCTCTTCATAACACTTCCCACCCCTCACTCTGCCCTTTTACAAGTACTTATTTCCTAGTACACATTTTGTTAGGCTTTGACATAGTCTTTTTAAAGAATTGTACTACTTGTGGTCTCCATAGATTCAATTATGCTTCAGCTAATTCATTTATAACTGCTTAAGTGTTGTCCAGTGTGCTTACTTCTAGATTTAGAGGCACAATCTAGTTCCCACTAAGGAGAGAATCCATGGAACCTGTGTTTCTCTGAGTCTGGCTTACTTCCTTTAACTTAATCCTCTCCAGGTCTTTCTATTTCTTTACAAATGGTTCAATGGCATTCTTTCTGATGAATGAGTAGAGTTCCATTGTGAATATATACCACATTTTCTCATCCATTCATCCATCGAGGGGCATCTGAGCTGGTTTCATAGCTTGGCTATGGTAAATAATGCTGCAATAACAATGGTTTTGGGTTTAGCATATCCTTTTTTTTTGTGCTCTACAGGCTATATTGCCCAGAAGTAGAATTTCTGGGTCAAAGAGAAGCTCTAAGTTTACGCTTGTGAGGAGACTCCCTACTGCTTTTAGTGCTTGAACAAGTTTACATTCCCACCAACAGTGTAATAGAGTTCCCTTTTGGCCACACCCCAACAGCACTTGTTATTGTTCGTTTTCTTGATAATGGCCATTCTAATTGGGTGAGGTGAATTTTCAAAGTTGTTTTGATTTGCATTTCATTTATGGCCAAAGATGTTGAACATTTTTTCATGTGTCGATTAGCCATATTTACTTCTTCTTTTGAGAAGTCTCTCTTTAAGTCATTAGCCCCTTTATTAGTTGGGCTGTTTCTTGGAGGGTTTATTTATTTTTTTTTTTGAGGCTCCAATTTTTTGAGCTCTAATATATTCTGGACATTAGGCCTTTGTTCAATGGATAGCCAGTAAAAATCTTCTCCCATTCTCTGATCTTTATATTTAGCTTGTTAGCTATGTCCTTTGTTGTGCAGAACGTTTGTATTTCTGAAGTCTGTGTTCCTCTTGATCAGCTTGAAGAGACATGACTTAACATCTGAGAATATGGCCTCGTTCTGTTGAACAAGGTTTCTGACCAATTTATCTGTCTAAGATTGGAATTTTATTTTGGGAAAAATGGTTCCATTCCTTATATAGTAGGATTACTCCAAAAACCCTCAAGAATTCCATTATCAAGAATGCAAGTATAAAAGTAATGTCTCCTGGCCATGGAGAAAAGCTGAACGACAAGTCATAAACAGCCCCTATTCTCATTTCACATGATTTAAGAAGGGCTTGGTTTGACCAAATGAGTCATGGCAAAGGAGAAAGCTCAAGCCAAGGCACAAGAGATTTTTCTCAGAAAGAATGAGAACAATGAACCCTGTCAATTCATGTCTTGCCTCATACATCTGTGCAATGTTGTAGAAGATGGTATGATTCAAAGCACTTCAAAGGAGCATCATGAACCTTCTTTTGTCCCCCTCTCCTTCCTTCTTTCCTTTCCTTTATCCTTTTCTCCCTCCATCCCTCCCATTCTCCTTTCCTCCCTCGCTCCCTCCCTTCCTCCTTCCTTCTTTCCCTCCTCTCTCCCTCTCTTCCCCCCTCCTGTCTTCCTTTTTTTTTTTTTTTGGCCAGTTCTGGGCCTTGAACTCAGGGCCTGAGCACTGTCCCTGGCTTCTTTTTTCTCAAGGCTAGCACTCTGCCACTTGAGCCACAGTGCCACTTCTAGCTTTTTCTATATATGTGGTGCTGAGGAATTGAACCCAGGGCTTCATGTATATGAGGCAAGCACTCTATCACTAGGCCATATTCCCAGCCTCTGTCTTTCTTTTTTAATTGCTTGTCTACCTTATCTCATAATATAACAACTACACTGACATTTAAACTTAGGAGGGAAGAAAGAGCCAGATTGTCTAGCTCTACTATGGAGTAACACACACATATTCCAGGTGACATGATTAAGTATAATCAGTTATTCAGATAGAATCGTCAACCATCTTCTCACTTTTTTTCTTATTTTCCCTTTCCCTTTTTATCTGTTTTGTTCATTTTCTTCTTTCTCTCTTTACTATGTTACAAATATATGCTTAGAATATGTAATCAAAATAAGGAAATTAGGAAATTTTAGTCTTTCTTGATTATGAAAATATGTACATTTACCACCATATCAGAAAACGTCCTTTCCCCCCTTTTCCATCTCTCTTGCTCATTGCCCTCTTATCAGTCTTCTTTTGAACCAAGCAAAAACTGAAGTACAATGTTTGAACAAATGACCACTAAAAGAAGAAAGGGAAAAGGTGATTTTAGGAAGGCAATCTCTTACTAGCTGTGTGCCAACACATCAAGTAATTATTATCTAGATATTGTTTGGACTGAAAGTGTCTATCTCAGAGTGTAGAAATTTAAATCAAATCTTATGAGCAAATTTCTTAACCAATGAGACTAATATGAAAACAAACTGTGTCTTTTTATTACCATAATCATAGTAGTTTCTCCTACTCTAATATGTTAATCCTGTTTTTATTGTGCTCATGCTTGGACTACTTGGCTAATCTCTGCCATTTAGCTGCTGAAAATGTTACAAAGGTAGCTTTACAAATGTTTCCATGTCTTTTCAGATAAGAGGGGTGATTTATTTTGAATTTGGCACCATAGAGTCTCATTTCTTCTCTAAGTCCACTTTCTGTATTTTGTAAATAAATTTGAAACTGCTTTGGTTATTTTATAACTATAATAATATGGTACATGGGAATAGGTATCAGGAAACAGACAAGTCATAAACAGATTCAATGCTTTAAAAGATGACAATTTTCATGTGAAAGTTGGGGCTGAAATGAAATGAAGGAAATATGAAGTTATTAAGATGGAAGAAACTGGGAAACATTTGGGTTTAATTCCATCTTGGACCCTTTCCACCAAAGGTCAGCAAAATGTTGAGGATAGAAACAACTGTTTCCTCTCCTTTCCCTTTATTCTTTTTATTCCTCTGTGCTTCTGCACTTTAAAATTTTGGAATACAGGGTATTTTTTAAAGGATACTTCACACTGCTTAGTAAAATGACATTGTCTTTAAATTTTGTTTTTAAAAAGAAGATTGAAAAACTTATTTTTAGGTGGTAGATGCATCTGGTGGGCGTTCATTAAAATGTCAAAACACGAGACAGCAGGAGGGGAGGTTGTGTTGGCAAACTACATTTGGAGGTCTGACTCTGAACAGGAAAAACACATTTGTAGGACACTTCATAATGATTCCTGCACAGCTTCCTGTGATCTCGATTGCAAATGGTTCAACTAAAAGGCTCAGTTGGGATGAGTATCTACTTACTCTTACAGACTGCTGATTTGCATTTATTTATAAGTACTGTTTTGCTTATTAAGAAAGTGGTGAAAATCAGTTTGATAGATGAAATGATACTACCCATCCTGGTCCATCCATCAGCTAAATCCCAGAGGTTTACATATGTAAAATAAGTCTCACTTCAAATTAAAAAAAAAAAAAAACTTTCCTGGAAGAGTAGGACTGTAGGAAGATTAAATCCACAGAAAGAATACTCTGGAACAGGAGTGGACATTGGGCTTGCAAAATGATTTAATCTCCAAGTTTCACAAATGGTTTAGCAAAAGATTTCCTAAGAAAATTGGGACATGGTCCCATTTTGGAATATTTTTTAAAATTATTGCTTTTCCTGAGAAAAATATGACTTACTTTATAGTAAATATCTCAAGATTGTATTTGTAAGAAAAACTTAAGTTATGGGATCATTTTATAGCATATAAATTCTATGGGCTTATACTTGTAATACAATCATTGGGAACAAATAAAATTTAGTGTTCTTGGAACTGCCCAGATAAAATTACTTACAATACACACATTTATCTTCTGCATCAGAATTGTGACCAAATATATACATGATTGCATATGGAATGCTATTAATGTTAGAAGACAAGATCTTATGTGATAAACATCAGTATAATAAAAATTTCAGAAATTTCTAGAGGTAACTGTAAGATTGCAATATTTTGGTTAAGTACTTATTTATATTTGGGTGCTACTGAGAAACTTGGCAGTATGCATGCACACACTCATGTGTATATCATGTATGTATCCACTAACTGGTCATAAGAGAAAGATATAAAATACCAATACTAAAGTTTAAAATGTTTCATTTGTTTTTCTTTGTCTGATAATTAGGCTGCTCAACAAAATAGACAATAGATAAAACTGATGATGTTTTGTGTTCTTAGGTGATATAGCATAAAAATACCTTTCCAATTTTTAAAGGATTGTCGAAAAGGATTGGATAAAAATATTAAAATATTGAAAGCCCCTAGGCCTTAAAGTAAAAATGAATCTGTTTTCCAAAAGCAAGCAACTTGTTTTGACTATAAATATCAGATTTAATATATAGTTAGCTGTGCTTGTTTTGCTATGTCTTATCTGATCAAAAGTCGACCTAGAGTTTTCAATAAGAACCCACTGCGAGTGAAAACTCACTTTCTATAAAAACTGCTAACTAAACTTTCAAAGAAAAAAATTCATATGTTAACAAAACACAATCACCTATTATAGCAACTTATAACTTTATGTAATTAATGACATCCTATCTTTGTTATTTTCTTTACCTTTTGAACGAAAACATTCAGCTGCTAATCACCTGAATCTTGGCTTTTTCACGTCAAGTGTTCCTAAGAACTGTCAACTATCTAATGTTAGTCTACTTTCACAGTCTTCTTGTGGCAGAATTAAATAACATTAAACAGGACACCAAATCCATGAGCATGTGACCATTAGGAAAGCATAATATTTCACAATGGTTTTCTTCACCAATTTGTCAACTAACTTAATGAATTATTCTCCCATAAGATTTTATTTTGTGTCTGTAACTGTGTCTTTTGTCATCTTATTCTTCCAAGCTTGTACCATTAATTATGAAATCTATGGCAGAACTTGTCTGGCACACATAATATTGATAGTTTTCCTTTTTTATATTAGCATAACCTACCAATTGAATAGAAACGGTCTTGTGATTAGAAATGGTCACAACAGGTCACTTGAAGGTAGTAAGTGAGACATACCTTTTAATTAAAATATAGGAGTGTGTTGGACAGCCAGACATCAATTTCTTCCTTACTCATTTCATTTATTGTCTTAACTTAACGATGATGAGTCAAATTAACACAGCAAAAAGTAAATCCCATGGGGGTGGGGGAGAAAAAAGAGTGTGCTTTTCTAATTTGGGCAAGCAAATAGCACCTTGATGAACATTTAAAATGGTAACCTCAGTAGGCTAAATGTGTATCGGGCTTACCAGTCCCTTTGAAAACTTATTCCTGTGCAGTTTATGTAACAGTCAACTGTTTTAACCAATATCAGTTCCACCACTTTCACCAGCGTCCTTTCACCAACTTGTAGCTTAGGCAACAGATTCCCAACCCCCAGTTGCACAATAACTTCAAGGTTGTGAAATTCTCCCAGCCAAATTAATTGCAAGGCAACTTCATTTTATGTTTTTAAAGTGTCCCGTGCACCATCAAGCCTTCTAAGAGGAGGTTCGGTCGATAAGGAGGGAGATTATGACTGTAGCAGACAATTATAGGGTGTTAGAACGGCTGGACCAGAGTGGTTGGCATCTCCCAGGCATCTGTGGGTGAGGGCACCAGATGAAAAGCGAGGCATCTTCTCTGTAATTTACATCGCCACAACATTCCGCCCTGGCCACGTGCTTCAGTCACAGGGTGCTCACACATTCTTTTGTTTGTGCAGATGAATTTCCAAAGCCTTAAAATATGTGCCCCTCTTACTATAAAAGCGGGTTTTCATGCTTCTTTGAGGAAAATTGCAACTTAGGATTTGGCTTGGTGTTGGCTTTTGCTTGTTTGTTTGTTTGCTTTGGAATATAATCTCTGATTTCTAAGCATACTCTTACTTTTTGACTTGACATAATCTGGTTTAAATCTGTTTTTTTTTTCCTTAGATTTTTGACATTTTAAGGAAAACTCCCATATATAGAATGGGCTAGTGCTTCTCTCCCAAGGCTATTGTGGGACAGAGTTTTAAATACCCCAGCAGACTGCTTTCTTGGACAGATGAGACACCGTAGAGGTTGTCAACTGACTTTTCCTTAATTAGAACATTTCAGCTACAACTATCACTACTCTTCTCTTTGCCACCCTAACCCTGGTTTTCCTTTTTCTGTTTCCACTGTAGGTTGTAGATCATTAGCAACTGGAGTCTTCCATTTGTCATCTCTGAACATATATATTGTCAACTTACTCTGTGTGTGTGCATGTGCGTGTGTTCATGCACCTGTGTGCGTGTGTGTGTGTGTGTGAGAGAGAGAGAGAGGGGATTATATTCAGATCTTTCTCTTTTCTAGAAAAATATCTACAACTGGAGCCATGCCCACAGTCCTTTTGGTTTTAGCTTGTTTTTGAGATAGTTTCCCTAAGTTATCTTGAGTCCCCTAAAAACTGTGATCATCCTGTCTTCACCTCCCAAGTAGCGGAGATTACAGGTATATATGACTATATCTAATCTTTGGTTAGTTTTCATAGAAGAAAAATCTTGGAAATTTCCTTTTAGATTATCTGATTCAGTATCCAATATTTTATGCCTCAAAGAAATGAGATTTACCTTGGAATCACTAGGGAAAGAGATGAGACAAATAACTCACTCTTTATGAGGGATTCATTCTTAAATCTTTTTACTGTATCACCAGTCCCTCATTTTTCTGTGCAATTAGGTTGTTCCTTCAATATCTAACAGAATATTAGGAATACATGATGGGGTAGGGGCTTACATAGCCATAAAATCTTTAGTTCATTGCTATAACTAAATTTGGAATTTGTTTCCTTGCAGTAACTGTGAAGAGTTAAAAAAATCTCATTAAGAACATAAAGGATGTTTTCATACTATGGTTTATGAGATGTAAATGCATAGTTTAAAGGTGGAAGCTAGGGGCTGGGAATATGGCCTAGTGGTAAGAGTGCTCGCCACATATACATGAAGCCCTAGGTTCGATTCCGCAGCACCACATATATAGAAAACAGCCAGGCGTGGCACTGTGGCTCAAGTGGCAGAGTGCTAGCCTTGAGCAAAAAGAAGCCAGGGACAGTGCTCAGACCCTGAGTTCAAGCCCCAGGATTGGCCAAAAAAAAAAAAAAAGTGGAAGCTAAGTAGACAAGGCTAACTGACTAATAAACAAACCAGAAAGTAAACATGTCCATTAATAAAGCAAGTAAAAATTTAGGTTTTTATGGTTTCCGCCCTGTCTTGTCTTTGCCTTTTTTTTAGAGTACAATTGTTTCCTTAAAAGAGTTCAAAACTGCTTTTAAGTAGAGTAAAATGCATTCAAACTTCAAATGCGATCTGAATATGAATTATTCTCTTGGAGATAATTGTTTGAAACAGTAAGGAGTAGGTAAGAGCTGTGTAATGAGATAGGATGGTAGTTAATGTGATCACCATGCACTGGTACATGAACCTTTCTCAAAAACCCTGGGTCTCTGTATCTTGGTTAGAAATGAGGACAGCCTTCTTGGATGTTTCAAGGGTAATCCTTTATGATTATGCTGTATCATGCACCTTATTATTTTCAGTTCAATACATCCTACACTGCCTAATTGTAAAGGCGTTTCAAGAAATAAACCTAATAGCTCACAAAACTCAATTTATTAGAAATAGACAAAGCACATGTAATCTAATTCCATCCTACTTGGAAGGTTGATCCTTGGCTTGTCCAGATATACTGAGTTCACAGTTTATCATAGGATTCCTTAGGTAGCCTCCAGTCATTACCAGCAGTTGTCTGAGCTCTTCTGCTTACTCTTCCTTATTCATGGGGCTGATACAATGATTTATGCCTTGTGATTTATGTGTAATGGTTTATGACTAAGGATGAAGTGAATTTTGGCTTTGTTTTGCTGCATTTGAGCTACTATCAATTGAAGGGAGTCTTCTCTTTAATTTATTACTGGGAAAATGTTATAAATGTGTGTGTATGTGTGTGCATGTATAAGTGCATGAATGTGTGTGTATGTGTGAGTGTGTGTATGTGTGTGCATGCATGTATGTGTACTGGTCTTAGGGCTTTAACTCATGTCTTGGGCAGTTAATGAGTTTCTTTTGTTCAAGACTATCAACTCACCACTTGAGCCACAGTTCTACTTCCAGCTTTTTTGGTCGTTTAGGGAAGATAAGAGTCTTACAGACTTTATTGTCTAGGCTGGCTTTCAACTGCAATCCTCACATCTCAGCCTCTTGAGTAGCTAGGATTATAGCTGCAAGGTACTGGTTCCCAGATTTCTATGTATTACTTGTTAATCCTCTTTTAAAACATGGATAGTTTACCACGGTGCCAGTGGTTCACACCAGTAGTCCTCGCTACTAAGGAGGCTGAGATATATGGATTGTGGTTCAAAGCCAGCCTGTGCAGAAAAGTCCCCATCTTATCTCCAATTAACCACTCAAAAACCAGAGTGGAGCTATGGCTCAAAGTGGTAGAGCACTAGACTTGAGCAAAAGAGCTCACAGACAGAGAACAGGCCCTGAGTTTGAGCCCCATGACCCGAAAAAAAAAAAAATCCCAGGCCAAATTACAGTGACTTCAAGTAGAGGCTTTTGTTTTGTAATAAATGAGCATGAGTAAAATATATTAGAAAATAATTTGGAGTATTGCTGAAGTCATTGGACCTGGTATTTGCCTAGGAGGTATGTATATTGATAGTTAATTCCTTATACTATACATTCTCTAATGGTTTCTATAGCCCTGTAATTTTCCCCTTGTGGAGTTCAGTCTTCCCTACCTGATAATCACCAAGTACCTTCTCTTGGTGTAAGATAGTGTAACATGGAAAAATACACATGCTGTGATACCAAAAGAATCAAGATTTTATCCTAAGTTCTTAACAAAATTTGATACTTATTTAACCACTTCAAAATTTAGTTTTCTAATTTGTTAATTGAAGATTTTGTTCTTACATTTTAGGGGAGCTGTATTGTCAAACAAAATGATATTTGCACAGTACCAAACAAAGGCGCACAGAATTAGTAATGAGTCCTATTATTTAGAATCCCTACACATTTTAAACATTAACAGCCCTAAAACTATTATCATTAAATAATATTGTATCAAATAATTCAACATACACCAATGTTACAGGAGATGAGAATATTACAAAGAATAAGGCAGACAAGACAAGTTTCTTGTAACTAGTAAAAACAAATTTTAATTTTTAAATTTGGCTTTATGTATACATTATATTATATTTGCTGCTCTGCTTTAAGTACTTGGCAAATATGAACATATTTAGATACTGAAATACAGTGTGATTTTTATTTTATATAGTAGGAATTTGCATGGAGAAGCTGAGTTATTTCTTTGAAGGAGCAGGGGAAAAAACAGGACTGGCTTCTGAATGCAGGCTTTTCTCCATTTAGCCATGAGGCTGCTCTACAATTAACGGAATGTGATCAAGTCTCATCACAATTCTGTCAGGAGAAAGAGGCAAGGGAGCTATTGAACAGTACCCTCCATGTATGTCACTAAGCTGCTTTCTGAATCTTAATCTCCATGCTCTATGGAGCCTATGGTTTCCTGGTTTTATTCTCTGAGCTCCTCATGACATTATGAATTGGATACTGGGTGATGGCAAAGCTGCTGATTTTCAAGCTAGACCTACAAGGAGGAGAAGAATGGTCCATGCCATTAAGTATGAGTATTTTATGCAAATGTAGGAGATCAGAGCCAAGTCCATAGCTTGGCTTCTGACTCAGTAATTTCATATAGTCAAGACATTCTCTTTGTATTATCTATGTCTTTCAGCACAATCACCAACATGTTATTCAGGCATGTTGTGGCCATTGATAACAATGAGGTCAGTAACAAGTTCATACACTAGCTCCACTGAAGCTCTTGTCAACACAGAATGCTTTACTAGATCAGCAGCCAACAACAGAGGCCAAGGCTGCCTTTGTATTGATTTTATGTGGTTAGACACCTACCTTGGCGTCTAGTAGAAAGGAAATATGGACAGAAAGTTAAGTACCTTTACAATAAAACATACCAGACTGCTTTCTGTCTGAATCATTTATGCCTAAAATGGCACCAGGCACATAGTAGGTGTTCAGTAAGTATTGAGAGCATCTTAAGCTGTGGGGGGATTTCCTGTTGTTGTTATATAAATGCCATATGGCATCCTTCAAGTTAGCTTTCTTGTCTGGACGCTAATACAGCTTGCCACAAACTTGCTTTGAGATATGAGATAGAGTACTCCATTTTCCTGTTCCATTACATACTCATCGAGGAAACACATGTCTACCATTAAAAAGGCACAGACAAGAGTTTCTTTGCAAGGCAAGCTTGCCAGAGGTTTTTATAACTTTATACTTGACTGCCATTAATGCCTTAATTTTGTGGTAGTGGGAAGAGAAACACGAGGTACAAACAAAACCAAACACACCAAAATAATGTACGTGTGTGTGTGTGTGTATGTGTGTGTGTGTGTGTGTGGAGTGCTTGTCTTGGTGAGCAAGGAGTCCAATTGATTAACTGCGGCCCCATTACAACACTGACTCACCAAATACTCAAGCACACAGCAGATAATTGCCTTGGGCCAGCCCTTCTTGACTCATCTCATCATCTATGGTTTAACATGAAGATCTGAGCTTCCTTTGATCTTCTTGCAAGCATTTGAAAGAAGATAATACCCTGTGAACCAGCAGAGCCAGCTAGCCTGCTACCCAGCTGCCATGATTCATTATTGAAGAGAATACTGTACCAACAGAGTGTAAAATATCACTTTGTAATTTCTACCTTGGCCGATGGAAGCCAAAGAATGTAGGCCCCATTCTGTACAATTGAAGAAGAAAGTTCCAGGGAGCATGCTATAGACTTTATACAAAGAGAACTTAATGTGATGGCCATCTTCCCCTTCTGATGGTAATACAGACATGCATTGCTGTCTTTAGAAGCAGAAGACAAACAGAGTTTGATTCGAAGATTTCTTGTCCATGATCAACATTTGAGAAAGGGAGATACCTGCTGGAGATGTCCCACCTATGGCCAGCTCCACAAAGCCTTGCTGACACATGGGGAGAACTCTGCAGCATGTAAGACTGTGCACATGGGTCCCTCCTTGGGAGGTCAAAATGAGTGAGTGTGCTTTGGTGTTGCCTAAGAGATGGGTGAGGTGGGACGGACATGATCTCAGGAAATGATGGTGGCTTAGAAGGACCCCGAAAACCTAGAGGGGCCATGAAATCAGCATAACCAACAGAGAAGAGACAGCCTTCCTTATGCAGATATAGAATAAACATTGCTCACTAAATTCAATATCCATAAAACTCAATGTCTAACTTCACAGAGCTAATAGTCAATATAATATTATAGGTCCGGCTTTGAATTCAAAAGATCCTGTGCCCCTCAACCAACTCATCCCTCTTGTATATATTTCTTTCTATGTATATCTTTCTCATGTCATATGAGATAATATAACTTGTTTGACTGCATCTTCATTATGAAGTTTAAAATATAAATTTCATTATTTTTTTTTATAAATATGTGGTTCTGCAGGAAAATCCTCACACCACCTGTGCAGTTACAGACTTTACACAGTACCTGCAAGTTAGTTATCAAAATTAATTGGCTCTTTTTTCTTGTTTTTTTTTTTCCCCTCCCTTTCAGATCCTGAACTTGAACTCATGGCCTGGGCACTGTCCCTGAAATTTTTGCTTGAGGTTAATGATCTACCACTTGAGACACAGTTCCACTTCTGGCCTTTCTGCTTTTTAGTCTTGGTGATTAATTGGAGATAATAATCTTATGGGCTTCCCTGTCTCAGCTGGCTTTGAACTGGGATCTTCAGATCTTAGTCTCCTGTGTAACTAGTATTACAGGTGTGAGCCACAGGCTTCTTTCTTTCAACTCTTAGTGATAGACTAGATTTTGGTTTATTGTTGGTTTCAAACCTACAGGTAGAAAAGGGTGATAATAAAGATTTTTATTCGCATACTATCATCAAGGTGCAACTGTAGGCTTTTCAACATGGCAGAATAAAGAAAAAATAATCTAAGTACTATTGGTGGATAAATATGTGAAACAATTGTGATATATCCAAATACAGTATAATATAATTTTAGTTGGATATGTAAATTTGTTATTGTCATGTACATATATATGAAAAACTCAAAGCACAATTCTGTCTTTTCTGTTATTTGTTTTTATTTCTTTTAAGATAGAGTCTCCCTACATAGTCTAGACTGGCATGAACTTAAGACCCTTGTTCTCCGCGTCCTGAATGCTGGAATTACAGATCATGTCTGCTAGTAGTACACTCTAGTTAAAAATTTTTGCCAATTTGCTACATCTAAAATTCCTTTTTACTCTGATCTAGCAAAGTAATAATTTTTTCACAAGTCTTTACATATAAATCTTTATATAATATACATATAATCTTTATACCCTTACTCATTTTGATTGTGGTGGTTTATAGCTATATTGTCTGATTATTAACAGTCCAATTGATTTTCATTAACAAATACTTTCCCCTTCCAATGTGCATGCAATCATCTACCTTTACCCTTAGAACTTGTGTACCATGAGATGTGGAAATAGAGCTTCTTTCCTCTGTAGGACAGGTACCAGGGTTTGAACTCAGGGCTTTGTCCTTACTCTGTTTATTTTTTGGGATCATGTTTCACTGTTTTTCTAGTCTAGCTTAGACTGAAAAATGCTTTGGTTTTTTTTTGTTGTTGTTGTTGTTTGGTTGGTTGTTTTTTGTTTGTTTTTTTGGTTAGTCCTGGGGCTCGAACTCTGGACCTGAGCACTGTCCCTGGCTTCCTTTTGCTCAAGGCCAGCACTCTATCACTTGAACCACAGTGCCACTTCTAGCTTTTTCTATATATGTGGTGCTGATGAATCGAACTCAGGGCTTCACGTATACGAGGCAAGCACTCTACCACTAGGCCATATTCTCAGCCACCCCTCACCCTCCACTCCAGTGCTTTTCTGTTGAGATGAAAAGTGATGAACAGTTCCATCCAGGTTGACATGGAACAATGAGCCTCGGAGTGTCAGGTTCCTGGGTACCTGGATGGCAGGAGTGCACCACCATACCTTGCCAATGTCAAGTGCTTTGGTACCAACTCCTCAGTTTGGCTTTCTTTCATTTTCACTATTGTTGATCTCAGCCTTTGCTCTGAAATTTGACAGCTTTACCAAAGTTTTCCTTTCATGTCTGCATTTCACTTTCCTGCAACATCAAATAATCTGTTTTCTGCTTGAATCCCTCAATTTATTTCTAGGGTATTTTTGCTTTATGGTTTTTAAAGTAATTCTCTTATTCTTACTTTTTATCTTGCCATCTTATGTTATAGCTTCATATGCAAAATTTACCAATATGAACTGTTGAGTTATTTTTTCCCCTTGATTTTAGCCACAGTGACTTCTACTAATATGTGAGGACTGTTCTGAAAATTATTTAGGTAGTAGAACTCATAATTTTCAAAAGCTTTAATTTCATGAGTATTGTGAGTACAAATATTTTGTCTTTTTCTGTAGGTTTTCAAAGTGTAGTGTAAATGTAGGTTAGATATAAATATAGATGTGGATCTTTGCTTTAATGAAGGTTTAGATAAGGGTTCAAATCTGACCTGGACAAAGAAATATCTCCCATACATTGGTCACTTGTGGTGGCTTCTGATTGAAGTCACATGTTTAGGCAAGTTTTTCTCAACTGCTTGTTACCAGGATATTTTCATGGTGTTATTTTTCCTTCCAGGGTGCTTCTTCCTCCCAATTCTATTTTCTTGGCTCTTTTATGAAATACTTGACAGGAAACACAAACAAAACCTTACTCCTTTATGTGCTGTGCATTGAATGTTTTACCCTCTCCCATTCATTCTTGGGTTCTCCACACAGCATCCATCTCCCAAGGTGTTTCCAGTCAGAAAAAGAACCTGTGAAAATATTGCTCTATTCCTCATCCTGCATCACGAACGGCCCCATCATTTCTAAAGTCTGCACTTGCATCTTCAACATGTGAAAGACAGGGTGGTACAATGAGAAAATAGGAACTGCACAGACAATATTAATCCAGGGAGAACAGCAAAAGATCTCTTCAGTTTTCTGCCTACCACAAACATTTGCGGTCCAAGTAAAGGAACAGAATGGAAAGAATAACAAATACCATTCTAACATTTCCTCTTTTAATTTTTATTATTTTTCTATTTTTTATTTATTTATTTATTTATTTTTTTTGGCCAGTCCTGGGCCTTGGACTCAGGGCCTGAGCACTGTCCCTGGCTTCCTTTTTTGCTCAAGGCTAGCACTCTGCCACTTGAGCCACAGCGCCACTTCTGGCCATTTCCTGTATATGTGGTGCTGGGGAATCGAACCCAGGGCCTCATGTATACGAGGCAAGCTCTCTCGCCACTAGGCCATATCCCCAGCCCCATCCTATTTTAATTTTTATATTGTTTCAAAACCAGCATATTTTCTCAATTATGGTCCTATGACTAATAATTAGCATGAGTTCTTTCAAATTCTAACAGTGGCCTTAGTGGCATTTATCTTTTTCATGACCATGTTGGCATTCAAATTGTAGGGAAAAGATCCCCTCATAGAATTGGAAATCTACACCTCAGCAACAATCCTACACTAACTACATAGAGACTTGGAATATGTGATCTCCAAGGCAGAAGCCCAGGAAATCAAGTGATGTCTTGGGAACTACTATTTCACCACTCCTCCACTCTTCTACCTGAATAAACAACAGTTCTCCGAATAAGGTAGAAATTGCCACCTGACAATAGAGCTAAGTGTCATAATAAAATTCATGTGTCTCTGTCTGAAAAGAAAGAAAGGCTGAAAGCTCTGATTCAGAAGATGCTACTCTGTCCATCTCTCCGCCGAGTCCCTGTCTGCATTCCTGGGTGGAAGTGCTGATGTAAAAGCACTAGGGGCCCTGCTCATTTCACCGTAAGTGGGTGACTCAGACACCAAGCATGAGAGGTACCTTGCCAGTCAGCTGAGAATACAGGGCTTGGAAAGGACATTATTACCTTGTAGCTAGGAGTCAGCCTAGCTGTTAGAGGGAGAAGAGTGAAATTTGGAAAGGTCCAATGACTGAAAAGTGACAAAAGAAGAAGCACAATTCTCAGGGAACTTCCCAAGACACAGGAGAGACTCATACAGTAAATATTCACGATATCAATTGTTTCAATAAAAAAATGTATTCAGAATAAAATTGGGTATTCATTATTTTTCCAAGTGAAATTATTCATAGATAATACAAACATTGGTATATAGCTTGATTTTACTTAGAGGATATTATTTTTAAAGTACACCCAAAGAGTGTTTCAGGCAGCACATATATTAAAATGAAGCTTTTAGCTATGCAACATGATTTAGTAGAGTAACCCTAGATTTTTGTTTTGTTCGTATGTTAATAAGTTGGATGTTATACAGACAGTAAGTAGTGGGGCATCGTATGTTGAGACTCCATGGGAAATTATATTCATTTGTACCTTTTATAGATGAAATATAAAAGCACATTTCAAAAGAATATATGTGATATAATCCTATTCATAAAATGTAAATGTGTACTCTGTCTTTCTATATGCTTCTATATATACATGCATGCAAATGTATACTTGCCTACATTTGGATGAATATTTGGCAAGCTATCAAATAGTATTTAAAATACGCTATTGCTAGCATGC
This sequence comes from Perognathus longimembris pacificus, assembly GCF_023159225.1. NCBI lineage: Eukaryota > Metazoa > Chordata > Mammalia > Rodentia > Heteromyidae > Perognathus > Perognathus longimembris. Next base: position 9,669,944 of record NC_063164.1, read on the forward strand.
AGGATTTAGCATCATTGGAAGCATAATTATAATGTCTTACATTACCATTATCTACAGCTTCCCTGCTGAGTAAGTGTTATATGAGAAAATAGATAGGAATATATAGTCCTTTGTAAATAAATATGGATTTGTGTCTCTGAGTGTCTCATAATATTTAAGAGCAAAAGGCATTCCTGATTATTCTTTTACGCAATATTCCTGGCTATTTATTCTTTATATTTTTGTACAACATTCAAATGCTTTTGCATTTTCTGAAAATTACTTTGCTTCTTGTAATTGAAAGAAAAATAATTATTTTTCTCCTTCAGGAAAAATCAGATTATTTTTCTATCTGTCTTTTTATGTCTACTTACAACACCGTACCCTTCCACACAAGTTCAACATAAAACTGTGTTAATTTTACATTAAATTTTTTCTATTGGTGTTTTTATAATCATTTATTTTGTTTGCTTCTACAGTAGAAATTTATTTTCTTGAAGTTCTGGAAACTGTGGGTTACTAGGTCAAGGTTGTAGCAGATCTCTCTCTCTCTCTTACTCTTTCTCTTCCCCATCCCCCCAGCTTCTAGATGACCAATCTTTCTCCCTGGGTGTTCTTTGGTCAGTGTCCTTGGTGTCTCTCTATATGTCTAAATTCCTTTTTCAAAAGAAAAATTCACCTATATTGATCAGCTCCATTGAATTGCATACATTTACATTTTCATACATTTAAGGTATACCACTTGACAAGCTAATGCTTTGATATCTGTGTATTGTGAACTGATAATGATAGACCAATTAATATATCTATCACCTTATATCACTTGACATAGGTAGCATCTGCTTGCATTCTCTCTCTCACTCTCTCTGTCTTTCTCTCTCTCTGTCTCTCTCATGTGTTAAGAATATAGTAAGAAATATTTATTTTGTTTACTTATGTATCAATTTTGGATTATTAGACTAGAACTTTAAATGTTGAAAATGTTTCTGACATCTGCTCAAATAATAACTTTTCACAATAGTATCCAAATGCCATTACTGTGTTACAGTTGCATTGTTTCCCTAAATAGTAATTATCACTAAGTGCAATACATTTCATCTGATTCTCTTGTCTTTTCACATGGACTGTGTTTACTTTAATGAAAAATACATGAGTATTATTCTAGATTTGGTGGCTGGAAGCCTTTCACAAAGTCTCATCAATTTATTCTTTACTCTTTAAAACTTGAACTATGACTGGAAATTTATGTAACTTCTAATTGTAGTAGTTGCATTGATTCCAACCTAGGTGCTATGATATGAATATATGTGGTGGTGTCCAGAGGCTCCTGTAGTAAAGGCTTAGTCCTGGGGGTGGGGGTGGGGGCACTGTTTGGAGTGCTGGAACATTAGATGAGGCTTTGTGGGTGGTCATTAGGTCACTGAGAGTGTGCCCCTCAAAGGGCTCAAGGGACCAGCTGATCCTCTCTCCCTTCTATTCATGATCTTGAAGCCATCAGTGGACAGTGCCATGTGCTCCTGCAATGTTGTGTCTCCTTTCCCAGAGCCCCAAATGAAAGGCTGAACCTTCTTGGACTGGAAGTTCTTGAACTGTGGACCAAAATAAGCTTCTTCAGAAGTTATTCATTTCACTTATTTTTCACTTATTTCGGCAGCCCAAAGCTGCCGAAGTCACTTGCATACTGTGTTGGTTTGCTAAAGACTCAATAACAAATCCCAGAAACCGATTGACTTTCACAACAGAACTTTATTGTCTCACTGTTTTGGAAAGTAGAAAGACATCAGCAGGATCATGGGCCGCTGAGAACACTAGAAAAAGTCTTTTCTAGCTTTCTTTCCTAACTGTAGTAGTTCATTGTCTTCTAGAAATGTAACTCCTGTCTTCATGTTATGTCTTTGTGTGTATGTGTGTGTGTGTGTGTGTGTGAGAGAGAGAGAGAGAGAGAGAGAGCGAGCCCAAATTCTCCTTTTTTAAAAAATAAGGACATGAATTATACTGGATTAAGCCCACCCTAAGCATTATATTTTTTTGAGAATTCTGTAAGACAGCATGTTAGAATCCCATGATATTCTACAGTACTAGGTGCCAACATATCTTTTCTAAGGGAGAGTGAAGACATAATTCATGACGTTTATTTCTCATTTAAGAAAACAACTTTTGTTGATACACAAGATGTCATTTAAAAGAAAACACAAACCATGAATGCAGATAGCTTTTCGGTTAACAAAAGGTAACTTTTGCTTCGAAAATTTTTTTGAGTAAGGTACCCTGGAGTTCATGTACCTTGTGTGCTCATGGTTCTTGATTATGATGCTTTCATCCATAAAACATACTTGAACTTCTAGTGCACCTGATACAGGCTCCCAGTTGATGGAAACAATTTCTAGACTAAAACTACATTTTACAATTTAGCATATCACATTTGTGTCAGGAGCTCATGTAGGTTAAAAATTGTTCTGTCTTTTGCTTAGGATGATGGAAGCCCACTTGGAAAAAAGTGCGCTCTCTCGTTCTCTCTCTCTCTCTCTCTCTCTCTCCCTCTCTCTCTCTCTCTCTCTCTCTCTCTCTCTCTCTCTCTCTCTCTCTCTCTCTCTCTCTTTCTCTCTCTCTCTCTCCCTCTCGCCCTCTGTCTTTGCCAGTCCTGGGGCTTGGACTCAGGGCCTGAGCACTGGCCCTGGCTTCTTTTTGCTCAAGGCTAGCACTCTACCACTTGAGCCACAGCACCACTTCTAGCTTTTTCTGTTTATGTGGTGTTGAGGAAATGAACCCAGGGCTTCATGCATGCAAGGCAAGCCATATTTCCAGCACCAAGAGCATACATTTTCTAACTATTTCCTTGTTAGTTGTAAAGGGAGATCAACTCCTCTTTATGAGCTATAATAGTATCTTCTCTGATGTCCTTGTTTCAAAAGTACTGTATTTTATATTTCAAGTGCAGTGTAAATGTTTGCTGAATGAACACATCAAAGCAATGGATGAATTGAAATAAGCAAATAAGAAATCACATATTTTTTCTTAGATTCTATGCTTGAGTTTACAAAATTTCCTTTAATTCTGTCAAGAAAAATTGCTAACACAACAAACAACCTTGGTTCATGTTTTCCTTTGAAGACATGTGGCAACTTGATGATTCAGGCAATTTTTCACCTATTATTTGGAAATCATTTTTATTGAACTTCTCCTTTGTGGTGGGCAGTAGTCTTTATGTTGAAAACATGTAAGTAAAATGAACTAAGTCCCTTCCATCACACTGTCTACATTCTACTGGGAAAATTGAGATGATAGATGCTGAACCACATAAGCCACTTGCAAATGATCATATGCATTATGGAAAATATTAAAAAGAATCCCAGGAAAAAGTTTCACTAAATTAGAGATGTATGATTTGATATCTGAAGTCACCTCTCCTTGTGGTGACTTGGACTCGAAACTTAAGAGTCAAGTTAAGATCCTGATTCCTTCCCACTAAAAAAAAAGAATAATGTAATCAGTGCCTTTGATTAAAAGTTCACTATCTTCTACTTTGCTTTCTCTGTGCCTGTTACAGTTTCCTTCTTCAGAGTTAAATTCACAGGAGTCTCCAAACACATGGGCATTCAAGTGTCTTACTTAGTGATGTAGTGGTGCTACAAATTATTTTCATTGTGTGTGCTTGTGGCAGAAACTTCCTTGGATAAATGTGGGCACAATGCTATCAGATGTGCTGCTCGTAATTCAGAAGATAATTATAGGCATCAAAATAAAGAGGTATGATATTCAAAATCAGCTCTATCTTTTTCAGCATTTGACCCTTAAGAAGATCAGCCTTGATCTCAACATCTCAGATGGCAAAATACTGCCTGCATGTCTCGGATGGTTTGTCCAAACAAATGTGAATATTAATATTTTTAAAAAGCGAGTGACAGATAATGCTTCAAGAAGTTGTGAGAAGGCACAGTTGCAATCACCCGCTCCCTTGAACAGCAACTCCTGCTTAAGCTGTTTGTGGCTGATTGCTTCCGCCCTCAGTCCCAATAGACAGAATACTGTGGCGAGCCAAAACGAAACAAACAAAACAAAAAAACCAGGAGCAAGGAGCATGAACCAAAGTCTACTAGTTTATCTGGTTTATTCAGGGACAGAATGACTTAATTTGCTGTCATGCTTCTCAGTCTCTCAAGGCTCCCACAGAGCACAGTGGGAGACAAATGCAGCTCTTCTGGAGCACTGGGCCCATTTGATCACTCAACTTAGACACAGTCTCCCCCACACAACCTCAGCTTCCTGGCCAATGTATTCAGTACATATTATGGGTATGGATAATGTCTTCCCTCAGATCTCGAAGCCAGCACATTGGATTTGAACCTCTGGAACCCATCATGAGTTTACTTTTAACTATAGGGGAGTTGATCCAACTCTCTTTTTAAGAAAGATCTAAAAGCATTCACGGTCTTGGTAATAATTGCTAATTCCCTCTCCAAAGTGAGCTATTCTCCCCAGTGGGTCCTGAGGAAACCAGGCTATATTTAGGTAACAGTGAGTCATTGGATCTGGCTCATCGCCCTGCTGGCTTCTGAAGTGGAGCATGCTAGAAAGAGCAGACTCATCTTAGGTTTGAACTTAGCTAGGTTCTTCTCAGTCTCTTTTGTTTGCTTTTGTTTTGTCAGTCCTGGGGATTTCTAGCCTGGACACTGTCCTTGGGCTTCTTTACTGAAGGCTAGTGCTCTACCACTTAGAGTCACAGCACCACTGCTGGGTTTTCTGGTGGTTTAATTGGAGATAAGACTCTCACAGGGGACTTTCCTGACCAGGCTGGCTTTGAACCACAATCCTTGGATCTCAGCCTCCTGAAAAGCTAGAGTTACAGATGTGAACCGCAAGTACCAGGCTATGCGCAGTCTTTTTAACTTCAAGAGACAAGTAATTCCATCTTCACTGGGTAGGATCAAGTTCTGGTTAAAGGATCAAGTTCTCCTTCACCTTGTTAATCATTCATCCACATTTTAATGAACTTTTGTTTTGTTTTGTGTTGTTTTTTGTTTGTTTGTTTGTTTTTTGCCAGTCCTGGCCTTGAACTCAAGGCCTGAGCACTGTCCCTGGCATCTTTTTGCTCCAGGCTAGCACTCTACCACTTGAGCCACAGTGCCACTTCCAGCTTATTCTATATATATGGTGCTAAGGAATAGAACTCAGGGCTTCATGTATAAGAGGCAAGCACTTTACCAGTAGGCCATATTCCCAGCCCCTTACTGAACTTTTAACAAATACTAAGCTATATTTCTAGTCCATCTAGAGGAAACAGATATTGTTGCTTATTCTTATTTTAGGTGAAAGGAAATGCATGTGCCATGTAGGTTATATGTAAAGGGAACACAAGATGTCCAACAGCAGACCAGGTCATCTAGGCTATCATCAGCACAGGAAGGAAGCAATAAATGAGCCACAAAATCCCAGTTAATTTTAAGAGGGCCACAGCATGAATAAACAGATGAGGCTAATCTTGTTTGTAAACTTTATCAAATACAACAGTCAAACCATCCCCGGCAAGATGCTACCAATGCCACTGAGTAATATAATCAGAGATGAATCCAACAACATGAATCTGTAGTTTGGGTGACTTGAAAACAGAATACTTTGTCAGGCTAGAATTAGGAAATAGACTGCCTTTTGTCAGAAAAGAAGAATGATTGAAGTTCTCACAGAGAATTTAAGGACAATTTTCATGAAAAGGAATAGGGCTGAGCATAAGAGAAGATCACGTACGTGCAGGAAAGTGAGGTATGCTTTGGTTTAAGTGTGCTGCTGCATAGAGAAGCCTGGGCATGGGAGCCTGATTATTGCCTTCATGGCACAAACTTAGATTCTAGGAAGAGATCTATCTTCCAGATTTAACTGAAGATAACCCTAGATTTTGGCTTGTAGCTCATAGGATAATTATTTTTTTAAAGGTGGAGAGCAAATATCTTCAGGATAGAGTATTCATTGCAAAGTGCCATAATGTGGCTTAAATCATACAATGTTAGATTCTCTCAATTCTAGAGGCTAAAATCAGAGATCAGGGGTTGGCAGAGAGAGCTTGTTTCTTCTGAGATTGGTAGATGTCCATCTTCTGTCTGTGTCTTCACATGGTTTTAAGCTCTGTGTATAATTGTCTTAAAGTCTTCTTCTTTAAAGAACACTAGAGTATACTCTACTAAGATAATTTTAAATTTACCTATCCATTAATAACCTTTCCTCCTAATTCAATCACATTTTGAAGTACTGGAGTTAGTTCTTTGGTCATACTGCCCTGAAAATACCCAATCTCATCAGAAGAACTGGAGTAAGGACACCAGGTGGAAACAGATCTGCTCACAACAGCATCTGATATAAGTTTGTTTAAAAATAAACATTGTTGAGAATTAAAGGCTATAATGGAGTAACCCAAATAGAATTAACCATGAAATCATTTCTTCTTTGGGCAAGAGTAGCTAGCTCCGAATTATTTAGTATTCTGACTTGCTCAATAAAGATAATTTCCAAGGAAATTTTCAGTAACATCAGCCAAATCAGATATTCCTGAGATGATGCACTTTAAGCAAAATCTTTCTTCAGTCTATTTTGAAATTCCCTTTATAGGATGCAAAGATGGATACTGAAGAACATGCAAGTCTTAGCAAATGCGAAATTTTATTCTCAAGTTTTCAGCCTTTACATAGTTCTTTTAAGAAGGCAGTGAAGCAGAATGCAAAGCAGAAGAGCAGGGGAAAATATTGAAATGAGAATTGAATGGTGTTGACAGCCCTGGGGGATAGATACACCTTTTCCTAGGTATATGTGGGTGATCATATCACTTTGAAGTCTGCTTGTTACAATGTGACTCTTTTCTCCCTGAAGACTAAGAATCATGTCCTTTTCATGAAGTATTTCCTGAAAAGAAAGGATAAACCTTTAGTGTTTGAGATGAGACATAAGGTATCTCAAAACAAGTTTTGAAAAAAAAAACCCTACATTTTGGCTTTTATCAGTTCTAAGTATAACTTACCAGGCATTCTCTTCAGCGTATGTTTAAACCCATGTGTATCTCAACGAAAATCTAATCCATATGTTTCTGATTCATTTACACTTAGCTCATCAAAATATTGTTTTGCAAGAGCTATTTGAAGTCCAAAAAAGCTTTGAAAAGCTTTTTTTTTCTTAGAAACAGGAAATCAGTTTTTGCCAAGTGTAAACAAACACATTCCTCTACTCCCTGTGCTCATGTTTTAATTGGAAATTTAGAAGACAGAAGGTTAGAGAGCTCTCTAAACCTGTCCAAAAGCAAATCCATTTGCTATACAGCTTTGCTTTGAACCAAACTCCTATTTTTATCTTCATTTCTTAGATGCATTTTTTGCTTTCTCTTATAACTAGTCTTAGTTTTTATATTAAGATATTTTACATTTTATCTTAATCTTTGTTGAATTCTTTTCTTTCTAAATATTCTTTTTCTTTTTCTTTCTTTAAAAAGATTTTTTTTTTGCCAGTCCTGTTGCTTGATCTCAGAGCCTGAGCACTGTCCCGGGTATCTTTTTGCTCAAGGCTAGCACTCTACCACTTGAGCCACAGCGCCATTCCTGGCTTTTTCTGTTTATGTGGTGCTGAGGGATTGAACCCAGAGCTTCATGCATGCTATACAAGCAGTCTACCGCTAAGCCACATTCCCAGCCTTCTTTCTAAATATTCTGTAAATAAATAATTTCTGCCTAGAGAATGTTGTACATAGTCATTTTCCCAAAAGTTTCAAAGAAAATGGCACCCACTTTTATTTTCTCATAAGGCTGTGAATCAGGTACATTGAAATGTCCCTGCCATGTATATTTAATTGAAACTCATGTCTACATTAATGTCAGTTAATTAGTTATTATTCTTAATATTTCTTATTAATTGTTATTATTTAATTAATTTTAATTAATTAATTTTTTGATTTTTATTATTTAATCAATATTATTATATTATTATTAATTATTAAACATTATTATTCTTAATAATAATGCTAATGTATTCTTGACAATTAGCTAAAACATGGTGAAAGTCTCAAGAGCATCATAGCATAAGATATCAATATGGTAGGTATCAATATCAATATGGTATGGTAGGTATCAATATGGAAAATATAAAACCAAACTAGAGTCTAAAGAACCCAGAGACTTCAGCCTAGAGCAAGATTCCTATGGCATGAACACATGACCTATTAAAACTATTTGGCTTTCAGAAACACCATATCTGAGCCATGCCAAAGAATTGTTTCAAAGGAGACCACTATCTATCTATCATCACGAGTATTTTAGGTAAATCTGGTAATAATCCTCTCATCAGAAACCTTTTGAATCTATCCTCAATTTGTTCACAATTTCCTCATTTCTTCATGTTTCTACCATTCTTCTCATCTGTACATCTCTCCATGAGGAGACATACCAAAGTCTTTGGGGTGCTTTCAAATTTTATAGAATTTCCGGTGTTCCTTTCCATCAGAGATCATGTTGGGTTGGGCCACAATCTCTTCTGATGTCATTATCCAAGTTCTTTTAAACAAAATTCTAGGCCTTATTCAATATCCACTGCTTTCTAAGAAGTAATATCACTAATTTCCTGTATCACCATCTACCAGATAAATCATCTTTCTTTGTCTTTCTGTCTGTCTCTATCTCTCCTCCTCTGAATATGATATATAACACACTGTAGGTACACATACATGCATACACATACAATTTGCACATCTTTCTAGAGAATCTTGACTAATACAGACCTGTTCAAGACAATTTAGAAATATTTTTGAGATTCACATTACTGAATAGAGCAACATGTCAGTGAGACAGCAGAGACGATATTAAATTTAAATCCACTCAGTAATTGCCTATTAATCCCAAACAATGGTGCAAAAATGTCTATAAGTCTATACATTACAATTATTGTATATGGAGATGTGTTCCTCCTCCAGTGGGTAAGCTGTGAATAGGCTCTGAAAGAGTTATAATACTTTTCCATTATCACATTGTCAAATGAAACATGTCAGACTTTTTATTATACAAAAATAACAGACTAAAATTCTGTACCATAATATATTCAAGGAGGGCTTTTAAATATTTTATTGTTAAGGTAATATACAGAGGTGTTACAGTTACATATGTAAGGTAGTGAGTACATTTCTTGTCAAATTTGTTACTTCCTCCCTTATTTTCCTCCACCTTCCATCCTCCTCACCCCCCCAAGTTGTACAGTTAATTTACAACATATTGCCTTGCAAATATTGCTGTTGCATTGGTTTTGTTTTACTCTTTGTCCTTTATCTCAACATTTTGACTTTCCCCTTCACTTCCCTAATTCAGATAAATGTATATACAATACCCAGGTTACCAAATCAAATACAGTGACAACAGGAGCTAAACTATAGGGAAGATAAACAAAAGAAAAAAAGAAATATTTTCAGATAACAGGTTCAAAATAACAACAGAAATGAAAAAAGTGTTTCCATATCTTGGTGTTCATTTTGCTTAGCATCATCTTATATGATCACATGTACATAGCTATTGAGCTATTGTGATCATCTGCTAGGACTATCCTAGACATACTAATTATTACCAATGAGGGAAACCATAGTCTATATTTACTTTGGTCTGGCTCGCTTCACTTAGTATGACTTTTTCCAAGTCTTTCCATATCCTTACTAATGGAGCAATGTCATTCTTTCTGATAGAAGCATAGAATACATAATGTATACATACCACAATTTTGTTATCCTTTCATCTACTGAGGGTCATCTGAGTTGGTTCCATATTTTACCTATGGTAAATAATGCTACAATGAACCTGGTTATTCTGGTAACATTAGTATGACCTTGTTTGTGATCCTTTGGGTAAATGCCCAGGAGTTGTGTTTCTGGGTCATGGGGTGCTCTAAGTTTAGTCTTTTGAGGAACCTCCATACTACTTTCCAGAGTGATTGAACAAGTTTACTCTCCCACCAACAGTGTAATAGGGTTTCCTTTTGGCCATATCCCCTCTAGAATCTGCTGTTATTCGTTTTCATGATAATGGCAATAGGTACTGGGGTGAGATGGAATCTCACTGTTGTTTTGATTTGCATTTCTTTTATGGTCAGTGATGTTGAGCACTTCTTCATGTGTCTCTTGGCCATTCCCATTTCCAAGGAGGGCTTTTTTAGTGTCTCTCATATTTTGGTAAATATTATCTATGACTGCTTAAGAATAACTTTTTTCTTTTCTTTTTCTTCTTTTTTAAAAAATCTTTTGTGCTGGTACTGGAGTTTGAACTCAGGGCCTGGGCACTGCTTATTAGGCTTTGGCTCCAGGATAGTACTCTACCACTTGATGCACAGCTCCACCTCTGCTTTTTGGTAGTTAGAGGTAAGAATCTTAGGAAAATTTCAGCCTGGGCTGCCTTTAAACCACAATCTTCATACCTCAGTCTTCTGTGTAGCTAGGATTACTGGCCTGGCTACAAATAATTGTTCAATTAGTTGTAATGCTTTTTATTTTCTGTCTTTTTAGTTTCACGTCAAGCTCACAGAATGTTCTCCATGGTTGTATTAATCATATTCCAGATTTAGAATTTGTTATACAGCACTTTGGTTACTTTTGAAGGAATGAATTAATTATCCTTTAATTTTACCTTCTCAAAACATAATAAAATCTTTCCCACGACTCATCTATCTTTTCTCTTCATCAATGCAACATTTTGCCAAGTTCCTGCATAGCTCTTGCATGCAAATGTGTTTTGCATAAAAACTTTTCTTTTCAAGGTTGTATGTTGCTCATAAGAATGACTATTCCATCATTTACTCCAAGGATTATTGGCTCACATGGAAGAGTGATCTCAGGAGTAATTTAGAATTGATTTTATTAAAAATTATGTTTTCTTTAAAATTTACAATTTGTGCTTGAAGGAGTCTATTAAATATACTTGTATCTTAAAATCAGGTATCTTTTATTTAAGAATTTCTAAAGCAGATTAATGATGACTCTCTACCACTCATGGTTGGAGCCAAAATAAAAATAAATGTCCTACTTGAGTAAAATTTAAGTTGATATTGAAAAATAGGGAGAAGTCCAAGACTCAATCTGGAAAGGATTTAAGGTTCGAGGAAGTTTTATATTTCAGAAAAATAGTCACAAATTACATTTTGCTGCCTCTTCTGCCCCTCTCTCCTACTTCCTTTGATAAGTGCTTTTTTTTTGCTTGCTTTCCTCCTGAAGAAACCAAGAAAATTATGAGGACATAGAGAAAAGTATTAAAGATACCACAGATATTAAAGAATAAACCATGTTCTATTTCTGTGCTTTATAAACATTGATTTTGTCTAGCTTCTCTCCAAAAAGCATATGTGTGTATGTAGACAGACAGACAGACAGATAGACATACATACATACATACATACATACATACATGTTGTGTGTGTGTGTTGCTAAAGTAAGAGCAACACTAGGTTTTAATGAAATGGTGAAATGTTGGGGTTTGACATTTGGCCTTACATTTCTTGCTTAAAACTGAATAAACACTGCAGATTTTACAAAGCAAAAATTAGGGGTGAAGGAAGCTCCAACCTTAAGCTCATTTAAGGTAAAAGTCTACATTCTGGTAAATGTCTCCTAGGTTCTTCAACTTCTCTGGAGAACAAGAAGCTTAGGATCCTTTTTTGTGTTTCCAAAATATACTGTTTTTAATATTGTATTTTCCAAAAGCTTCAAACTCAGAATGGCATGGATTTCCTCAGTGCAAGCCTTGCACTGACGCCACTGATCTGTGTTAGGAGGACATTAGTCACCTTTCCTGGCGTAGCAAGAAGTGATGGAGCAGAACCTGAAGATGTTAGGGTTCTGTTAAAGACAACATAGAGAACTAAAAAGATATGGAAGATACATTGCCAACAACACAAAAAGGGAGTCAAAAAAGAGTATAGCGATGTGCGTGTGAACATGATGAAGGCTAGCCACTCAGAATGATAGGGACTGATGATAAGAGAAGGGACCCATCTCTAACAATCTCTCACCCATTCAATTGTGTGTTTTAACTAAACAAAAATGTTCCTCTTCCCACGGACTACCTTTCTAAGTCATAGGGCATGTGCTTTTGACATAGTTTCCTTCAACTATGCATCTCAGATTATTAGTCTCATTCACCAGATCTTGTAAATGACAGTGAAATTCCAGTTTAAGGCATGGTTTTCAGGACACATGCACACATATGTATATATGTACATATCTACACACATATGTGTACATATATGTTCTCATGTAATATGTATGTATAAGAGAGTGTGTGTGGTAGGTATAACGTTCACATAGAACAAAGTAATTAAAGTTTATATTTCTTCAACATATGTTCTATCTAACTTGAACTATGTCAAGGAAATAGGTACACCAGCTGGAATTTAAAATTCTTCAGTCCTGTCAAATTGTCTCTCACCTCTTGCCTACTGCTGAATCAACACTTGAGTTGCTGTTAAAGAGGGCCTAAGTGAAGATTAGGGATCCTGACAGGTATCAACTTGAAAGGGGTTAGGAAAGTGCAAAGGCGTCAGGGTATCCATAATGGATGAGGCATAGGGATGAAGGGCAGAGCAATTGTAGTCAGCTTATTTCCCTTGCAAGTTTTCACTGGCTGAGTCCCTCAGCTGAGAAGAAACTCTGGGAGATCAATCAGTTCATCCCTCTGCTATTGGGCAGAAGAACCACACCTCGGTCATTCCAGAGGAAGGAAATCAGGCAGCTGCCAGGATAGCTACACAGCTGAAGGCTTTCCAAATACAGTCCCACACTTGACTCACAAGTGAGTCACTCATGGCTTTCAGAGTCAGGGTGCTATTGTCACGTGTAGCTCCAATAGCACCTTTTAAGCCAAACTATATTTTACAGCATATCTGACTGTTACTTATAAGCAATGGGAAAGCCTGAGCTATAAATGACTTTATTTTTATGGTATTAAAAGAAATAGGTGAGACACACAGTGCTGGTAGAAATGACAGGAATGGGACTATAAATAAAGAGATGAAGTATATGAAAAATACTCAACTGTTGAATGAAGTCTGTGTTACCTAAAAAGAAATTAGTGAACCACACTTTTGTTAGTAAGCCTTGGAAGATCCGAACACGAAAGATGAGATAATTGAAGTTGAAGAGGAAGTGGAATTTCTCATCTGTCAATACGTACTTAGTTGCATATAGCATATATATGCATGTGTGTGTGTATATATATATAACATATATATGTATATATTGTCAAGGTGATGTATGGATGGGTTACAGTTACATATGTAAGGTAGTGAATACATTTCCTGTCAAATTGTTACCTCTTCCATCATTTTTCTCCCAAAGTAATGGTTGTTTTTTTCTTTTTTCCTTTGCATTCTCACTGGCATGAAATAAAAGCATTTTGTCTTTCATTAGTAGTTGTATGTTGATAGGAAATTCATTCAGAAAGTTCATATGCCTTGATTTCTATTGTAACCAGTCACTCCTTCCAGAATGACATTGTCAGTGTTGGGATTTAAGGCTTAGGTAGTGGCATGTCACTGTTATTCTATTTTGAACTTAATTCTTCAATGACACATGATATGAAGCATCTTTTAATTTGCATATTTGCTCTCTGGATAACTTCTCTGATGTGCTGTGTAGTCAGACAATTTTCCTAATCATCCATTGGTTTATTTTTCTCATGCATAACAGTAGATGTAGGTTTTTTTTTATTTCCTAAGATATTAGGCTGAGAAGCTTCATATAGTTTTAGGATTAGGTGTGTCATCTGTGGATATGTTTTTTGGGGACTTTTTTGGTCTATCCCTTCCTTAGGAGAGACAAATTGTCCAGAGGGTTGGATTTAAATATTTTCCTTCATCCAGATCAGCCAGTCTTGGATTAAATCCAGTAAATTAACCCTGGTAAAGTAACTTCTACAAGATCTACAAGATAGTCCTTTGTAAGAAAAAATGTAAAACTTTTGCTTTAGAGATGGTCCCTACTTGATGATTTGACATGATTGTTTTTTAAAACTTCATTGTGGTGTAAAAGTGATCCACTTTCAGATGAAAAAAGGATGCCGATTTGAGGCTCTCTTCCCAGGCCAGTGATGTGCTGTAGGGTACTTTGCCAATGCTGGGCAGGGACAGCCCCATCATGCTTAATGCACTGAATCATCACCAAAGGCAATGTCTCACACTCTACAGTGTACTGTGCTGCTAACTTAGGGATCTTGGTATGTTAGGGGTAGTACTTGACTCTTAACTTATGTAGTTTTTAACTTAAGATGGTTTAATTGAGATATAATTCCATCATAAACCCAGGACGGTGTAATTTCAAAGGATTCCTTTTCTTCAAGCCCTGCAGGAAACTTGAGAAGATTATTCCCACATCTTCTATATAGGATTCCTGGAGGTAAAACTTACACGGTAGTGGAGCCCCCATAAGATGGCTCCTCGCTGTCATTTTTAATGCTCAGACTTATGCACATCAAGATTTCAGCAACGTGTCAATTACAGATGAGGTTATCTGGCCTCTGCTTCCCACAATGCCACTGTTTCTGGGACAGCCCAGATGCTGAGTATCTACCTCCCTCCAATTATGAGGCCCCGACAGTTTGCAACATGACCTCAATTCTTTGACAGATCTTAGCCCAGATTTTGGTTCTGGGTGTGTTCAACTGTCTTTCTTGTTTGAGGATGGGTGTGATGACCACAGCTTCACGATGAGTCTGGAATCTGGATTCTCCAAGACATTTGTTTGTAATGCTCATGATGTACATGAACTCTTGTGCTCCACTGGCATTGTTAATGCTCTCCAACTTACTCTAGCTGAATGCCCTCGGAAGCCTTTCCATTTTCTTGTCAAAATTTACTATTTTGTTATTCAATTATGGTAGAGAACATATTTTTAATTACATTGTTTCAAAAGTGAAACATCAAACATAAGAGCTATATACACATAAGAAGTGTATATACACTTGTATGATATTTTGATGTATGTATGCATTGTGTAATACTCAACCCAGATTTCAGACATGTAAATTCATTTTTTTTAATTTCTTTATGGGCAAAAGCATTCAAATGCTCTTCTGGTAGCTTTTAAAAATCCATGTTATGTTATTTTATCTATAGTCATAAAGATTATGTTATCATCATTTGGCATTGAATTTTGTCAGTCAACGTTGTCACAATATAATAATATGAAATCCCCAGACATTCCCAAGATAATATATTTTCTGAGTATACTTTAGTATCATCGAATTTTAATAAATTTGTCTGTGCTGCAAATCCTTTCAGGGATACAGAGACTCTCAAGCCACACATAATATTAAAATTAAATATACTAAGGAAACTGAATTATTGAATTTGTAAGTTTTAGTAACATCATAAGCATAAGGTAGAGAAATGTATAAATATACTAGTTTCCTGTCCAGTTGTAATCTTTTTTATTTATATAGTTGATCACTTGATTATTCTGCTGCTAGTTTAATTATGTTTTAAAAGATTTGCCCTTGACTGATGCTAGCTGGAAGTGCTTCTGAATCGTGTCCATGATGACATAATTATCTGCCCCTGTTACTTCTTGTAAATGGCTTTAAATTTTCAGCAATCACGTCTTTTGGGGGTCTAACTGTCATCTGTCATTTGTATATCAGTACTGTATCTTCACACAGCCTATTTTCTTGCCTGAAATTTCACAGTTCTGCACCAACTTATACATTGCACCAGTGAGGATCACAATTATGACAAAGAGCTCAAGTCTATTCCCTCTCCTGATTTGTCTTTCCACTTGTAATGAAAAAGAAGTATTCCACCTTGACAAAAAAGAAAAAAAGTGCATAATAAGGAAAAGAAAAAGTTACTAATTAGGTGATTTAATTAGTGTAATGAATAAATAAAAATAAATATTATTTCCTCATTTCGTTTCCCCTACTTAGGCTATTAACTGTTCATATTTAAACATTTTTGATGTGACAAAACCATCCTTTATCAAAAATGACTAACAGCACATTTTAGAACATTTGCAAAATATATGTTCATTAAAACAATCACTAAGTTTTGAGTGATGTGCAGTTATAGGGCTGAGATGTTACAGGGTATTTCAAATTTATTTACAAGTTAGTACAAATTATTCACACTACAGGATTTAGAAGTTGATGCTGCCATCTTTGAACCTCTAGTTTCTCTTAACTGTTATATATAGATTAAATAAGCCAAGAGCTGAATTACAGAACAACTAAAGGTGCAGAAATATATATATATATACATATATATATATATATATATATGACATAGAGGAAAATTCTGCCTTCCCATATAGAAATAATTGACAAATGAATGATAACACTATCAGTTAAAAAGTAAATGCTGGGCTCTGGTAGCTCATGCCTGTAATCATAGTTAGTCAGGAAGCTGAGAGCTCAGGATTGCAGTTCAAAACTAGCCAAGCAGCAAAATGTGTGAGACTCTTATTTCCAATTAACCACCAGAAAATCAGAAGTATTGCTGTAATCCAAAAAGTTAGAGCACTATCCTAGAGCTCAAGTTGCTCAGTGCCAGCACTCAGGGACCAAGGTCAAACTAGACAACAAAAATGGAAATAAACTGGGGCTGGGGATATAGCCTAGTGGCAAGAGTGCCTGCCTCGGATACATGAGGCCCTAGGTTCGATTCCCCAGCACCACATATACAGAAAACGGCCAGAAGCGGCGCTGTGGCTCAAGTGGCAGAGTGCTAGCCTTGAGCGGGAAGAAGCCAGGGACAGTGCTCAGGCCCTGAGTCCAAGGCCCAGGACTGGCCAAAAAAAAAAAATGGAAATAAACAAAGACATTCAGTGGATTAATAGAAATATGCATTTTTACAGTTTATTTTAGAATAGTCAATATGATTATTGGTAAAGTACTCACTATTGTTATTGGTAAAAAGCTATTGGTGTGTGTGTGTGTGAGAGAGAGAGAGAGAAGGAGAGAGTGAGAGAGAGAGAGACAGACAGACAGACAGACAGAGCCAGAGAGAAAGACTGAGAGAGGAACATGTATAACACAGACATTGCATTTAAAACAAATTAGGGATCATGAAGATAAAGTTTGTATCCTAGAGTTTTTCCACAGAGGGACTGACACAATGACCCTATTGATTGCTGAATATAACTGCTGTATAGGGATCACTTTGGTCTGCGGGAGTTCAAAGGCTCCCTGTAAATGAAAACTTCATGTTTTCAAGTGAACAAATAAGTCTTTCTACTAAGACAGACTCAATCAGAAGAATTTGGCACTGCTAACTTGAAGTCATTTGGTTTAGCATTGAGTCAGTGGTAAGCCAGGTCTCCCCAGGAGCTATGCTTCGGACTTTTAGAAAAACAAAATGAAATGACTCTATCTACCTCCCTCATAGCACATTTTGCTATCCAGACCCACACATACCACACATTCAACAGTCTGTAAAGGTGAGTCACAGATCCCCTGTTCCTCTGGTATCATCCCCATTTGTCTGGATCACTTTACCTTGCTTTGCATATGTCTGAAATGCCATTGCACCAATCACTCTTCTTTGATAATAAAAGAGTAAGTGTAAATGATTATTTAATGCTCACTATATGTCAGTATTCCCAATGCTTTGTAGATGTTGGCTCTTTCAATCCCTAATAGGCAGTCCTATGAGGTAAGAGCTATTATTCTCACCCCTTTACAGGTGAGGAGTCATTGAGTGCAAGTCTGCTGTTACCTAGACTATACAGATAGGTGTGCCATCACACCAGGAAGTTAGGTAAATCTTAACACAACAGGTTACGGAGGCTGATAAGGGACAGAAGTAGGATTTGATCCGCATGTTCTGTCTCTTGAGTAACCTTTCTGACTACTGCAACCATATGTCCTCATGATCTTGCTAGTGATCCTTGATACTGCTGGTTCCTGATCTCTCTCTCTCTCTCTCTGAGTTCCAACTTCAGCTTTAAAGGGCTTGATTTGGCTCTTGGTATTCTTTTCTTGCTTGAAGTTCCATTGAAAATCATACTCTTAGAATGATTCTGTCGTTTCTTTTCACTGACAATCACTTGAGTATGAAAGTGTGTGGGGTGTGTGTATGTGTATGTGTGTGTGTGTGTGTGTGTGTGTGTGTGTGTGTGTGTTACCATGGTAGGTAAATATAAGGCTGTAAGGATGTGGGACGGGACATGTGGTGATGAGAAGTTACTTTTTAAAAAAATACCAAGAACTAATAAACAGCAGACAAGTGTCATCAAAGTAAATCCATCCTTCTGCAGTCTATAGTCAGGGAAGGCAAGCACTTCAGTGCTATTTCGATGATATTTACCTGTCATCACAGTAAAGCTGCCAATTTCATCTGTGTCTGCGGATGTAGATTAAACAGAAATTTGGGAGGAAAGTTCTTCCCTGGGGGGTATATTTTGCACGCTGCGTACCTCTAGAATTAACATCGAAACTTAATAATCACTGCAACAGTAGTAGTAGGTGTGGCTTTTAGAAGGTGATTAAGCTATGGATGAGATTGTTTACTTTGGAAAAGAAGTGCCAGTTAGCTGTTGTGCCCTCCCTCATTGTGGCTACAGTATTCACTCCTTCCAAAGGATCAGCATAACGAGTCTATTTCAGAATGCAGAGAGTCCTGACCAAACACCATACCTGCTAGCACCATGATTCTGGGTTTCTAGCTTTTAGGACTTTAGCAATAAATTTCTGTTCTTTATAAATTACCTAGTTATAGGTATGTTGTTACAGCAGCATGAATGGACTGAAGAACAGTAAGAAAATAATTTAAGACCGTGTAAATAGTTGAATAAGAATATACTGATAGGGGGGCTAGGAATGGCCTAGTGGTAGAGCACTTGCCTCATATACATGAATCCCTGGGTTTGATTCTTCAGCACCACATGTAGAGAAAAGGCTAGAAGGGGCTCTCTGTGGCTCAAGTTGTAGAATGCTACCCTTAAGCAAAAAGAAGTCAGGGACAGTGTTCAGGCCCTGAGTTCAAGTCCCAGGACTGGCAAAAAAAAAAAGTGTATACCGATAAGAAATTAGAAAACTATGATCCAACTTCAAAAATTGTATTATTTGGGCTGGGGATATAGCCTAGTGGCAAGAGTGCCTGCCTTGGATACACGAGGCCCTAGGTTCGATTCCCCAGCACCACATATACAGAAAACGGCCAGAAGCGGCGCTGTGGCTCAAGTGGCGGAGTGGTAGCCTTGAGCAGGAAGAAGCCAGGGACAGTGCTCAGACCCTGAGTCCAAGGCCCAGGACTGGCAAAAAAAAAAAAAAAATTGCATTATTTTATGTTTATAATTCATCACTAGTAATAAATCTGCAAATTCAAATCCTAATAGAAGGAAGAAAATACCGGAAAAAAGTGTACCAACCAGCTTGAGTATATTATACCCATCAAATCTATTTCTTTTTTACGCTTAAGTGAAAACAAAACAAAGGAAGCCAGATGATGATATAGATCGTGTAAAATGGTGAAAACAGTATGCTAATATTTATAATTGTTATAAGTGTTTGAAAGATGATTCAAAGCCAAAATACACAGAGAACTTTTGTTAGGCATTGGCTATTAACCTTTTTATTAAGCTATCTTGAACACATATTTAAGACAATATTCTAGGTATTTTATTTTTTTTTAGTCTTTATATGACATTGATACATTTGATTATCTTCATGTTAAAGGAGACAAAATGCTAGAAATCACTCTGGCAATGGGTAGAAAATCAATATTTGCATCCAAGTAGCTCAACCTACATACAGTCTTTGCTTTTAAATACTAATCTTTTAAGGTTTTTGTTGTTATTGCTGTTATTTGTTTTTCTGATAACTGCTGACACTGATGCTGAAGGAAGTAATTTATTCTCCATGCTTTGTGTTTGCATAGAAAAGTAAATATGAGTGTTTGCTATCACAACTTCCACATTACCTGTGCCTACTCCACCCCACCCCCATTGCAGAAGTTGCATTGCACAGTAGCTTATTGCTAAGAGTGTCAGCAAGACCTATAGTCAGGTGATCAATTTCTTTTGTAATTATGGTACTGGGATTTAAAATCAGGGTCTTGTTCTTGCTTGGATTTCATGGCTAGTGATCTACCAGTTGAGCCATATTTCCAGCCTGGCTCTTTGGTGGTTAATTGGAGATAAGTCTCACAGATTTTTCTACCCAGCCTGCATTTGCACTGTCCTCCCCAGATCTCAGTCACTTGAATAGAGTGGATTATAACCCAGTGGCATGAGCCACTGGCTCAGGGCTTGATAATTTCATCTGTCACTAACTGTAACTTGCCACAGATGGTAACTGCTTTGGTTGTGGCTACATGGGTTACCATGCCACTATACCATGACAAAGTAAGAGTTCCAAGTCTTACTTTGACATGGAATCACTTGTCTGGGAAAGCTTAACAAGAGGTACTCTGAATAAGATCCTGAAAGCAAGAGAAGACAGTGTCTTTCTAATAGTCCCTCATGGTAACTGTTCAGCCTGTTAAACATGACCAGCTTGCTCCACAAGCTTATTTATTTACTTTTCGTGAATGTTGATCTGATTTGAGATTCCTCTAAGAATTCTATCATGGAAATTTCAGATTTATAGTTTTATGATTTTTCTCATCTTACAGGCAAAGGCTTTTTTGTAAGGCAAAGATCCATTTTACTAAATATTTGTCTTTAGCATTGACCTGCCATTACTAAAGAACCAGGGTCCAAGGGTGGAGAAGGGTTCTGGAGGATATGGTTATACATTATGGGCAAGAAACCTGAAACATTCTATAATGTCTCCTATTTCACTATGTATCCTATGAAAACTAGCAGATCCCATATTCTTCTACAATATAAACAAAAATGTTATAACCCAGATATCAAGTCATTTATCCATGTTTTCCTTAAGTTCTTTATAATGGAGATTTGAATTTCTCCTTGGTAAATTGAATAACATACAAAGAATCAAGGTATCTGATTCTAGAGAGCACCAACTAGACATAAAATAACTAACTGAGGTCCGTCTAGGAGAACCAGCGTCATGGATATGAACTTGAGCGGTCACACACAGCCCTGCACTGGCCTTTATTTAATGCTTGAACGTCACCATCTCGAAATTATCAATTTTTTTTTAAATGAGGGTCTCAGGATTTTCCTTGTGTATTTGGCCCTGAAAACTATGACGCAGTGTCTCAGTTCAGTCTCTAACTCTCTCTATTCAAGAGGAACTAGTACTCCTGCTATGATAAGTGGATTTTTCAGCTGCTATGTAAGTGGTGCAGAGGGTAACTGCCTTGATAGACCTTTTCATGGTAGAGTTTCTTAATGGACACTTTTGTAACTTATATAAACCATATATATATATATATGTATATATATATATATTTCCCTACACATCTGAGCCATGGTTAATTGTAAGTCCAAGTTAATACAAAAATATAGCTTATATTTCAAAGATGATAAAAGCAGTGGAAATTTTTCATGACATTTAGTTAAGTGTCCTTTGTTAAGACCCTAAGAATACTACATAATCTGACAATGAATCTGGACCTTAATAGGAAAACAATATTTGAGAGGTAAAAAAATGGAAGAAATCCTGAAAACATTGCCTTTTCTGAGTCGAAGGCCTAGTACACAGTTTTCAGCTATAGAGATAAATTGCAAAGTACTAGTTTCTCTCCACTAGTTTCTGAGAAAGAAAAATTTGTGGGTTTTTTAAATGTATAGTATAATATATAGTATATATGTATAGTATGTATATATGTATGTGTACATATATAGTATGTATATATGTATAGTATGTATATATAATGTATAGTATAATATCAGTAATATTATGCAAGTGCTCAGGGCCTTGGTTACTCCAATATTTTAAAGGATTCTAAGGATTGATACAATCTAGTTTCTACCGTGTTCTTGGTAAATAAAACTTTAGAGAATAGTGATTACTATAAAAGGTCTGAAAAATCAATTAGATATTTTCACTGTGCTTTTCTATTGAGACTCATTCCAAATCCCAATGTTACACTATTGCCTTATTTGGATGCATTTGATAGGCATTCTTTGGTTTGCTTATTTGTTTGCTTGCCAGTCCTGGGTCTTGAGTTGAGAGCCTGGGTACTGTCCCTAAGCTTTTTGGCTTCAAACAGTGATCCTCAGATATCAGCCTCCTGAATAGCTCAGAGCCACCTCCCCCTGGCTTCCAAACTTTTAACAAATAGCATATAACTGCCTATTCTTTGTATTTCAACCTCTCCTACATCATTATTTTTTTTACCTAACTGGATAAAATGATTGATTTATTAGCTTCTTATTATAAATTAAATAAAAAATTGTCCCAGTAAATGTTCTTGACAGCTCCTTTTATTTTAGAAGCACTTGATTTAAGATTTGTTGGCTGTTCTCTGTTATTTTAGACAACATGGTTGTATACGACTCTCGGATTTTGTATTTTTCTTATTAAATATAGTTCGAGGCCAAATTATGGCTTAATTTGCTTGGAATGTCTTATTTTTCATATACATTGCCTTTCAACAATGCTAACATTGGCTTTTTATGAAGAAGCTCTGATCATAGTCCCCAGGGGATTTACATCTGCCCACATCTTTCACCATCCTTTACCTGGCTCTATGGGGAGGCATTAGAAAGCTATACATCACTCCCCTTAGAAGGTCGAAGTATTTCCTCAAGGAAGTTTTCGTTCCTTGACACCCTGAAGGGTTAAGAACACAGAGACCCATAGCATCCGGTGTTGTTATGGATGTTGCTAAGGAAACCATACATGGAATGCTGAAGTGTCTTGTTTCTCTCCCCAAGTGCACAGGAGTGCAGCTTGTCGGAGGTTTTGATGTCCTCTGAATTCTTGCCATAGATGCTCCATGGCAGGGTTTCAAGCAGAGCCAGGACCCTTTGGCAGCTACAGCAACTGGCTCATAGGCTTGCCATGCTCTTGCAAAGTTGCATTTTGCATCTTCCTGCAGAGAGAAGTTAAAGGCAAGTTGGAAATCTCATAAAGCTCGATGTTCTTTCAAAAAAGAAAAAAAAAAGGAGAAACAAACAACAGGAAAGTATTGTTTTTCCCAAATTGTTGAACACAGATTATTTTCCCCAATATGCACAATACTAGAATATAGATTTCCCTCAAAAATAAGCAATAAGTATGCAGTAGAGATGTCTGGAAGGTTGAATGCCTGTGATAGATCACATCAGGCTGTTTTAAGAGGCGTTTAAAGGAGTATGTGAGATGAAATGAACTTAATACTCTGTGAACCTTTGCTTTTAAGTGTTTGTAAAGTAAAAATGTTTTTGTATCCAAATAAAAGTGAAGTCACAAAGAATCCTGAACTAATAGCCAAAGTAAGTATTGACTTACATTTGATTTAAAATATTTTACACACCTAAAGACTACAGCATAATAACTCCTCTCAAAATGGCAACATTTGGAAGCACTGCAAGAGATGAAGATTATTTTCATTCACATGTCATAGAAAAAACATTTCACTAATTCTGTTTTTTTCTCATTCTTCCTTAAAACACACACACACGTGCATTTTTAGTATACACACGCACACACACACGTATATTCTATGTATGTATGTATTTCCAAAGCAGTTGAAATTCTACAGGCATACACAGGCAAGTGAACACTTCTATTTTTATCTGGATACAATATCTAACCAAGTTTAATCATACACATTTGACATTATTTATTAAATAATTACAAAGATGGGCAACTTTAGAGTAAAGTTTAAAGCTACTCTCTTTTCTGAGAAAGAAGTATGGTTATTTTTATTTTATTACTATGTATTATATCCTGTTTTGTTTTAATCTAACTTTTTGCATATTGAATATTACATGTGTCCACAGGTAAGAGGCAGAGTTTAAATGGCTATTTGTATGATTACACGAGTGCACTAGCAAGGTTGATTAATCATTGGCCATTATGTTCTTTATTTAAAACCTGGAAAAAAAATTTTGAAGAAGCAAAAAAATAATTTAATCAGATATTTATTGTATATTTATCTAAGTTAATATGACTACATATTATTAACTAGTATCTTATGGGTAAATATTATAAAAGGCAATACATACCATAGGCATTCCTTTTAATCAGCTCTAATTAATTTGAAAAATAAGTTTTGGATAGAAATGTTTCAAATGGTAGTAATTTATATTCCACAATTTTTAACTTAAAAAGTAATGTGTTTGCCTCCAATCCTTGTAGGCCTTCCAACAAATTTTACTAAAACTTGGAACAGACATGGAAACCCTCTATTGAAGACAAGTCACCAACCCATGCCTTATTTAACACCTAATGAACTTAGTACTCATCTTCATCTGTGGTTTATATTAAAGAAGGGCCACATGTAAGGCCAATTCTACATCCTTCATATTACATATAAAGAAATAATGACCAGAAAAGTTAAATCTATTTCAATGAAATATAAACAGTGTTGATCAGATAAACCCTGCTCAAGGAATAAACAAGTCATTTGGGAAATGTCTGCAATATTTTCTGCCTTGGCTTAAAACATTTGATTGTTCTCACTGAAGTTAAAAGAGAAAGATGCAGGGCTGACTGCAAACCAGCGGCCATCACAGCTCAGTTTTCAATCTGTCACTCTTATGGAATCAGTGAAATTAGGTTGTGCCTCCTGCTAGGGGATCCTGTGACAATGGGTGGGACCTGAGCCAAGGACCTGGTCTAAGCCAGTGTGGAGGAGCTGGTCCCAGGAAGCACAAGTGAGGCAGCAGGGGAAATGAGAGAAAGAAGCCAGGACTAGTAACATCATCTACCAGGAAGGGTAAAGGGGGCATTTGCTTTCTTTAAACTGCAGGTACCAATAATTTTATAGTGGTCCTTTGCTACTGGTTTTGTATTCTTGTGCCAGTGCCGGGGTACTGCTGCTGAGGGTTACTTTTTTTGCTCAGGGGTGTCCTCTACCACTGGAGCCACAGATCCACTTCCTGGTTTGGGGTGATTAATTGGAGATAGGAGTCTCACAGACTTTCTTGCCTGGACTGGCTTGGCAACAGGATCTTCATATCTCAGTCTCCTGAACAACTAGGATTACAGGTGTGGGCCACTGCCGCTCAGTAGCTTTATACTATTAGTCATGTGGAAAGTGAGTATGAATTGAATAGAACCTCCACATTTACAGTAAGTGTCTTACACATAGATTCATACTTATGTACGTTTATGTAGACAGATATTTGAAAAAATACTTTTTAAAAAATGAACTGTTTGCTGTAAAAATAACAGTTTACTCTTGCAGCCTTGTTGTTAGACTGAATTTTCTGAGCTGTTCCTTAGGATCACGATTCTTATAGAGAACCTGCTCTGTTACTTTTTCTTATGATGCCAAAGGTAATGTTCTGTTCTTGAGAAGCATGTTTTGAATAGTGTATTTCTTATGCTGAAGTTGTAGGTATTTGGTCAAAATAAATACCTTCTGACACCCTTGAGCCTCTTAATAAATTTGATAGGAATTTATACAATGGTTTCCTGCTTTTAAATGTCACATAAAAAGTTAGGCCCTCTAGTAAATTTCCAAACTTTTAATATGTAATAAAAGAGTGCCGAGCTTTCCTGAACATCGATCGAGTGCTGTGCTAATGGTATAAAATAGGAGAGTGAATTCATGTCAGTTGTGTTGTATACAGAGATATCAGAAGTCATGGTGGTTTGTATCAGGAATCAATTGCATGAAACACCTTTAGAAATAGTTATTTCTTAAACTAATTAGAGGTTTTATAGCAGAAAACATGGTATTGAAAACCATAAGCTTAGAGAATATAGCTTAGGAAATCTGTTAGAATAGACACCCAAAGTCAATTTCCTTAGAAACATTCTCAAGCAAACTAGGATCTTTCCATAGAAGCACAAGTTTTCCTAGCTGTGTTTTTCCTCTTGGAACACACACTTTGTAAACATCAATTAATTAATACAAACAAACAAACCTTTTAAATTTTGGTTTACGTCTATGTTACTTTGTGCTGTTCAAACTAGTGAAAGGGGCTGGTATACTGTGTAGGTTTTGTGGGTGTGGGCTACTGCAGAAGAAGCAACCAAATGGAGAAATAACCAAAATGGCTAATAAATTATAAACCCAAAAAGCTACAGCACTGTTTTTCCAGCTTCCCTGTCTTAAGCTGAAGAGTTATTTTAGAGCTCCCATTAAAAAGCTACTAAATATTCGATGTTTTACAGGTTAGGAGGGTTATAGTTAGCAAATGACACAAATTAATGGAGCTGAATTGATAACCTACATGGGAAGGTTTATAGGGTTCAGAGCTTAGACAGGTATGGCAGAACACACTTTTATTCTATTGTAGTATGTATTGACTTGTTTTAGTGAGCATTGGGCATCTGTATACCTGGCATTGTTGTACATGAAGAGGATTTAAAGGAATAAAATAAGCAAAGTTCAAATTTCAAGAGATTTGCCTTCTGGTGAATTTTGACAGAACATATGAAAAACAATGAACCATTACTATCTGTGATTAATGTAATGACAAAATTGATAAGGAGATGTGAGAGGTAGCAGCATGAGATGTAATAGGGAAAGCCCATCTGGAGATGGAGCATTTCAAGTGAGACTTGAAAGCCAAGGCAAGTCAAAACAAGTCAGGTAAGAAAAGATATCAGCCAAGCAAAAATCCAAGGGAAATGCTTTGCAGAAGGGCAAACAACAAATGCAAAGGCCCATGGTAAACAACTCCTGACCACATTTCCCAGAGAGAAAGGAAACTAGAGTTGGTGGGAAAGAGTGAGCCATGAGGAGGGGCTTACGAGATGAGGCTGGAAGTGTTGACTGGGATCTACTGGGCCTCTCAGGACACGATAAGAGATTCTGATATTATTCTGTGTTGAAAAAGCCTTTGATGAATACGAAGCTAAGGGAAAAGAGGAATAAAAGAGAACTGACTGAACTCTTAAGCAATAAAATGACTCTAGTGGCTGAGCCTTACAGCTCATACTTGTGATACTAGCTACTCTGGGCTCTAAAGTTGTAAGGTTCAAGTCCCGCTGACAGATTTATCCTGTGTGACCATACTCCTTTCACTAGATAGTCAACCAGGTCACGCAGAGCTGTTTCAGGCCCAGGGCATGATCCATTGGATTTCTGAAATCCTTCTTCTTATCCAACTTTCCAAGTATTTTTCTTCAGTTTCCTAGGAACAGAAAAGTAGAATGTGAAGCTGTTTTTTAATGCTTCTGTATGAATCTTTGTAACAGTATTGAAAGAGTGTATATAACCCAAATGTTTGTCAGCTGATGAATGGATAAAGTGTGGCCTGCAATAAACTGTTTAGAAGTTAAAGCCCTAACTAATTTGAAAATTGAATGAAAGTCATCAAACATACACATAAGAGACATTTTATGATACTATGTATATGAAATGTGTAAAACTGACAAATACACAGGTAGAAGCTAGATTTGTATTTTTTTCACAAGGTAGGAATTGATATGGGCTGAAAGAGACGATAAAGGGAGAAATGTTTTAAAGTAAAATTATAATGTTGATGTATATCTTGTATATAATCTCAGAACCATTAAGTTGAACACTTAGCATAAGTAAATCTCATGACACTTGGATTATATTACAGTAAAATTTTAAAACAATTCCATATAAGTAGGTTGTTTCTAAGAGCAGACAAGCATATTTACATCCAAAATATATAATGATTAACTCACATATGTGTTATGTATGTATTATGTATAGATAATAACTGCCCTATTATCTTAATAATAGGTTATTATTGCCCTGAGCTAGATATCAAATTCAAAGTACAAATTTCAAGGGTCAAGATCCATCATAGTACTAATCCATACCAAAGTAAATTAAGTATTATACAAGTATTTGAATGATATAAGATATGATGATTTGTTCTTTTGGCTTGTCATTACATGAGAGTTTGACCACATAAATTCAGTCATGTGTAATTTCTAATAAAGATAGAATGGCCAATAGTTTTCAGAACATGATTTTGGTATAATTCAATAGTTATTAAATTGTTAGGTGATTATGTACCTGTATTTAAAAAGAACCATCCCAACAACCAAACACACGCAAATGTATAAATGCATGACTACATACATATACACACTTATACCACTGCCATAAAAGTAAAAGATGTTTCTTTTAATGTTTCAGTATAGTGTGGGTCTGATAAAGGGTCAAAGCATCAAATAAAGATCTTTTGAGCTGGGGATTGTTGGCTCATCCCTGTAATGTAGCTACTCAAAAGGCAAAGATCTGGATAGCAGTTCAAAGACAGTCTGGGCAGCTAAATCCTTGAGACTTATCTTTAATTAATCACCAAAATACAGGAAGTAGAGCTATGGCTCAAGTAGTAGAGTGCTAGCCTTAAGCAAAAAAGGCTCACGGAACCACTCCCAGGCCCTGAGTTCAAAACCCAGGACCAGCACACACACACACATACACATACACACACACACACCCTTTGAACTTAGTTTGTAGATATGTACAGTATTTACAGACTATTTTTGTTTCTCACTTTCTATTTTCCTTTTTGACAGAAGCTGTATATGTATACATACATATATAAATATTTACACATACATACACACGTACACACACACACGCGGCTTATCTATGGCTTCCTGTTAGGGTTCATTTCCTTTTTCTCCACCTGGGTATGTTTAGGTGACACAGCATGGCAACTCTGACCTTCCTGCTCTGCATTATAATAATACACGGGTCCACAGCCTGGGAGATTCTCCTCCGCCTACCACTGAAGCTGTCCCTAGAGGAAATCCCACTTACTTTCCACACAGGTCACCCTAGTAGCAAAGCCTGCTTGCTGCCCCCCTTGCTAGGATTCGAAGTTCCTTCTGATAGAAATCCTCTATCACGAGGCAAACGGGTACCTGGCACTTTCAGTACTCAGAACATGAAGGATCTCTGCCAAAACACAGGAAGCTTTTGGGGGAGCGCATGCGCACTTGCTGCAGGTTCTCCCACAGGACTGGGTAACTCTGTCACTGGAGGAGCGCACGCGCACTTGCTGGAGGCTCTACACAGCCAGGCAGGCTTCTCCATCCCTGCCAGTGACTGGAGCGTCCTTGCTTTCCTCTTGCAGGGCCCCCGGTCCACCCCCCCCCCCCCCCCCGCCGCCCCAGACACACACACCCCGACTAAGAGAGCCTGGATCTCAGTCTCTTCCTGGACCTAGTTCTGGGATCAGGAACAAGGCACTTGACGAATATTGTACGTTGTCTAAAACTATTTGTTTATGCAGTTTGTCAGAGTTCAATGGGGTCGTTTTTGTCATCTTCGCTGTGCTTTCTGTAGTTTCCAAAGATCTGCCAGCTTTCAACAACACCCTCTTTCTTCCAGTTGGAAATGGAAACAAGTCCTCTAGAGGAATTTTCCACTTAGCAGCTCTCCCTTCCCTGGCTGAGGCCTCAGCACTCCAGCTTGCAATGCAGTATTTCTTTCCACTGTACTTTGACATTTTTCAGCCAGCACAATGAGTTGTATTCAGTCATTTTCAGCCCCCCCAACTCTGTATGCATTTCTCCTCCCTCCCTCCCTCCCTCTCTCTCTCTTTCTCTGTTTCTCTATCTCTGTCTCTGTCTCTCCCTTTTCCCTGCCACCTTGTCTTTTTCTCTATCTCTCCTCTGTCTCTCTACCCTTCTGTCTGTCTCTCTCCCCCTCTCTGTTTACCCCTCCCCTCTCTCCCTCTGTTTCTTTTCCCCTTTCTTTCTCCCTCCTTCCTCCTCCCTATCCACCTCTGTCTCTCTATCCTCCTCTCTCTCTTCTCCCTCTTTCTCCCCACTTCTTCCCTCAATCCCTCCTCCCTCTCTGTCTCCTTGTCTCTCTTTCTGAAGCTCTTTCTGTCTTTCTCCTTCCCTGCTGTCTTTTTCTTCCTCTCCCTCACTCCCTGGGGCCCCCTCCCCTATGTCTTTCTCTTATAATGCCTACTTTTGAGCAATTTCAGGAAGACAGTAAAAGCTTCTACGTGACATTACACTTTATTAGATTTGTTACCGTCAGAGAATCATCACAGTCCTTGGGGGGTTACCCCCCATTTACCCTATCCCACCCCATAATTTTTCCATTTTTCAGCCCCCTTCCTTATCATGCTAAACACACTAAAGACAAAAAAAAAATGCATGCTCCATATATTTGGCTGCCAATGGTTTGCTTTTTGCAAATTGTTTTCTTTGAACAATATTTACAAACTATACGTCACTGCCTGACATGATGATAAGAGAGAACCCAGATTGCTCATAATCTCCACCGTAAACAAGGAAGAAGATGGGCTTGCACCTGTGTACAATGCCCAGTCTGCAAACAGCGGTGTGTGCAAATGCACACAGCCCGAGATGCTGAGCTGTGCTGAACTCTCTAACAACAGACTGGAGCCTGATACCAAAGAATGCAAGTCTGGGGGAGTCCACAGGACAGTCCTGCATCCCAAGTATGGGGAGGAGAATAGAGGAATTTGGGAGTGGGTATTCCATGGAGGGTTGCATCCACCAGCAAACAATGCTTGCCTTCTCTACAGTAAAGGGCAGATGATCTGAGCAACTCTCCTTGGCCAGCAGAAGCAGAGGGTGGAGATGCAGGGGTGGAGCCTCCCCTGTCTGGCTGGGTGGGAGCTTCTCAGACAGTGAAGGCCCAGGAGGTCACACTAGCACAGGGGAGTTGTCTCCAGAGGAACTGAGATTCTGCAGAGGGAGGAAGAAGGGGTTTGTGCTAGCAGGATGGGTGGGCCTAGGGCGGCGGGGCGGGGAGAGGGTAGGGGCATGCAAAAGAAGAAATAGATTGATGCAGTGCAGGACACCTAGGGTATTTCTTTCAGGGGGCATTACTTCCACTTTTAGGCAGGAACAAGAGCGGGGAGGGAAAAATGGCAGCAAGGGCTGACAGCTCTGGGTGATCAAAGCGAGGGCATGAATGTCTTGCTCTGCCAGCCATTTATTACAAAGGGTGGGCTGCTCCCTGGCCATGCTGGTGGGGGAGAAGGATTAAGATCAAATGGAAAGAGACCAGACCGCTTCTGTAGGCAGAAGAAGAAAACATGCATGTTTCCCTTCTAATATATGCTTTTATATGTACTTGTGTTTAGCGAATATTGTCCACTACATGACACTACTTCCCCTAGAAGTCAATTTCTCTCTTTCTTTCTCTCTCCCCCCCATGCACACACACACACACACATATGTGTGCTACCGTTACACAAGAAATGGAAGGAGATACAACCCTTTCTGAACATGGTTGCTCATGTTTGTTTAATGGGTATTCACAGTTCTCACAGGTTTATGGGACATTGGAGGACATGGACATTGCTTGTTAAGGGGCCCTGTCCCCCATCGGGAGACATTGGTGGTTCTAATTATCCTCAGACATCAGCTTAAAGCATTGCAGGAATCTGGAGATCGCTTCCTTTTCTGTGGACACCAGGGAAGGTGTGATACTGCTCCCCATTAGTGGAGGTGCTCGGTGGTGGGGTTCAGGCTTGGATCAGGTCAGTTGCTGGGGAAGAGTTGAAGTACTTTCCCAGCATCCATCCAGGTGTTGGTCTGATGTGAGAAAGATTGGAAGGTGCTGACCAGGGTACAAAGGCCATCTCTTCAGTTCATATGATGGGATCTTGTGCGTAGCAACACAATGAAGCCTAAGGGGCTTGAGTGCAGTGATCAAAAACTCATCTTCCCTAGGAATCAGTTACATGCACACACACACACACACACACACACACACACACACATTTATCTACCGACACATGGACAACTAAGTCAACTTTTCTTTTTTTTTTTTTTTTGTCAGTTGTGAGGCTTGAAATAGGGGTCTGGGTGATATCCCTGAGCTATTGTTGCTCAAGGCTAGTACTCTACCCACTTTGAGCCACAACCTCACGTCTTAATAACTTTTACCACCTAAAACTTTGCAAGATAAGACAATGAGAACAAGAAGAAAGCTGGATAGTACCCAGACTCACAGTTTGAAATGAGCAATAAAAATTACACATGAGTTCCTACTTCACCAAATTGTTCTCTTCCAAGAAGGGACCACTTTATGCTATATTTGTTTGCATATACATATACATACAGACAACCATACACAGGAAAAAAGGTAAACTTAATCATACCACACACACATACACACACACACACACCACACACGTATATGATCAATCCATCTGTCTGTTTACGGTACCTGTATTGAGGCTTGGACTCTATATCTGGGCTTTGTCCTATAGCTTTTTCACTCAAGAATGGTGTTCTGCTACTGGAATCCACATCCAGATTTTTGCTAGAGATAAGAGTCTCATGACCTTTCCTGCTTAGGCTTACTTTAAATTGCAATATTTAGATCTCAGTCTCCTCAGTAGCTAGAATTGTAGGCATGAAATACTAGTACCTGGCTTAAATTAAAATTTTTATGCACTCAAATCAGTCAACTTATTTTTGGTACTTAGATGATGTACTAATTAAAACTTAATACAAAACATGTATCTTGTTTCCCAGATGAAGAATTTGTCTTCAAGAGGAGGTTTGATTTTTATGACTTGAATTTATTCCTTAAAATTCTCCTAAAACTATCAACTATCTAAATTATTAACTGTCCAAAAATGACTTTGATGGCTTTAAAATTATTCTATATTAAAATAAAGTCACAATATATCAGCTAAAGTCTGTATGCCTATATCCTCTTTGTTGAACCACTTTCATTGTGTTGGCCATTGTGTGTGTGTGTGTGTGTGCACACGTGCGTGTGTGCAGGCATGCGTGTGTGGCTTGGAATTTTTTGCTCAAGGCTAGCACTCTATCACTTGAACTAGATCTACACTTCTTTCTTTTTCCTAGTTAGAGTTGCATGGACTTTCCTGCCTGGGCTGGCTTTGAACCACAATCCTCAGATCTCCGACTCCTGAGTCGGTAGGATTACAGGTGTGAGCCACAAGCACCTTTCTGTCTCACGCGCTATTAACCCAAGATTTTGGCTGTAGATGGGCCCCAACACTTATGGATGAAATTGAGGATAAGAAAAGGCTTCAAAATAATGGCTGGTCAAATAAAAGCCTGTTAGCTTGCTTGTGTTTTTTGGGAAAGTTAAAGCACTCAAAGCTTCTTTACTCTTGGGGGTTCTGTGAGATAAGCCATTCATGAAAATTATGAATGATGGTATCATCTTTCTTCTAAGAGAGCAGACACCGGCCTTCCCCATTAAATGGAAAACAAAGTATCTTTGATAGAAACAATGTCTCCTTTGATGGAAGAGTTCCATGTTCACAAATCAGTTCATTTCCTCCCTTGCAATCCTATCTGCTGCTGGCGCAGGGATGACTGCCAGAAAATACTGGCTATGAAATTTTACTTTCTATATGAAATGAACATTTCTATCACCTTCTTAGGCAGCATGAGAAACATTCTCAAGGGCACAACTTTGAGATTATTAATTTGAGGGCCTTGCTAAGAGTAGCGTGAGAAATCACTTTATATCTCACTTCACCAGCGACTGCTGTTTTCTTTGGTTTCTCTCCGTTGTGTTTTCTTTCTTTCCTCCTCACAGGGGACAAATGAATACATGCATGCATCATTCTACTTTTCTTTATGAACTATTTCCCAGTCGATATGATCCTTTCCTTCATGGCTTCCATTTCCATACCTTAGGCCTCCACAATCCTCCTAAATATAGTTTTGTAATGTCTCAGTCTTTGTCACTTCTCCTCATATTTTACTCCAAACATTTTTGTAAGATTGTGTCATTTGACCGCTGCCTGCAAAGTCACGTCTCCATATCCACACTTGCCGATGCATTATATCACTTGGTGATTTGACTCCAACCTACTTCTGCCAGATCATCAGGATCTACTTTGATTTTCTTTTCCTCCTCCTGGGACCTGCCCAACCCTCCATTTCATTCCTACAGCAGAGTCATAGTCATCTAGTCTTCCCACAATGCATAGTATTTTTTATTTTCTTCTCTACGGCTTTGAATTCCTTCTTTCTTTTTCAAATGATCTCTAAGTAGTTGTACAAAGGAGTTTTCATTCGACAAATCAGCTCATGAAATCAGCTCACAGTGCATCCTGATCAATGGCACCTCTTTCAGCATTCTCAACCATCCTTTCCCTACCTCCCCATTCTCTCACCTTAACTTTGTGGTATATACATTGAATTTTTTAATGTTTTTTCCCTCCCGCCTTACTTCTATGAATACCTCTCTCTTCATTGTCAACCTAATGGACATCTCTCTCTCCCAGTTGTTGCAAGCTTTGAGATACTTCCTATTCCATTATAATTTTCGAAGCCTCTACTCTGTCCCGTGCTAGATTGCAAGCTGCTCTAATTGGACATTTGAGTTTGAGTCTCACAATATATTTTAAACACAGTGGGAACTTCAAATATGTTCGACAGAATAAAATAAAAAACTTGAATCCTTCTATACATCCTATCTCAATGTAACCAAGATCATGATTCTTAGTTCTTTTGTTTGGTTTTGTTTTTGTTGCCAGTCCTGGAGCTTGAACTTGGGGCCTGAGCACTGTCCCTGGCTTTTTTTGCTCAAGGCTAGCACTCTGCCACTTGAATCACAGTGCCAGTTCCAGCTTTTTCTATATATGTGGTGCTGAGGAATCGAACCCAGGGTTTCATGTATACTAGGCAAGCACTTTACCACTAAGCCATATTCCCAGCCCTGATTCTTAGTTCTTATTACAAGTAATTTCAACATTAACTTAACATGGGTGGCTCATGCCTGTATTCCTAGCTTTCCAGGAGGCTAGGATCTGGGGATCAAAGGTCTAAGCCAGGCCAAATAGACAAATCTGTGAGACTCTTAGATCCAATAATGCACACTTCCACTGCCAGCTTTTAATTGATTAAAGTGGTAGAGCACCAGTCTTGAGGGAAAGTGTCAAGAAAGATGGTGAGACCTTGAGTTCAAGCCTCAGTACTGGCACTTGAGAGTGCATGTGCATGTATACACACACACACACACGCACAAACACATGTACACACCCAGTATAAGCCATTTTTGGGCTTCATCTGCTATAATTTGGATCTTCAACGTTCCCCAAAGGCCCATCTATTAAAGATTTGATCCCGCCTGGCATTATTGCAAAGTGGTACAGACCTTTATTGGTGGAGTGTAGTGAAGAGCTTGGGCCACTGAGAACTATCCTTAGTGGACTGAGGGACGTAAGCCTCTCCCTCTTCTACTCTCTCTATTCTTTTGGCCCCTGAATATAACTTGAGCAGTTTTCCTTCACCATGTGGTCTCAACAAAATATCTTGTCGCACCACAGGCCCCAAACATTTGGGCAACTTGGCTATCAGCTGAAACTTCAAAAACTGTGAGCTAAAATAAACATTATATATATATATATATATATATATATATATATATATATATATATTTAATCTCAGGGATTTTTTTAAGTAGCATAGAGCAGACTAGCATACCAACTGCTTCAAATATTAAGTCAGACTTATCAAAACTAACAGCATGTCTGCTCTTAAATAACAATCATCATCATAATAATTCATAGTAATAATATACTATTAAATATTAGTGGCTGAGATCTATAATGCCAGTTCTTTGTGAAGCTGACATTATCAACAGATCAAGATTCAAAGCCAGCCTACAGAGTCCATGAGACTCTTATCTACAAATAAGCCACAAAACCAAGAACTAGTAGGAGTGGCTCAAGCAGTAGATCACACTAAATGTAAGCAAGCAAGCTAAGCCACAACAGGAGTCCATTAGATCAAGTTCAGTACTGGCACACATGCACACACACATACACAGAATTACATACATTAGGGCACATAAAAAGCCAATGCTCTTTAATATTATGACACCTCATAATATTCCAGTCAATTTAATTATTATGTGAAGGTAAAAACCAACCTCATTTATCCATCTAGTAAGTACAAATTCAAAGAAGAGAAATAGAAATTCATTGTTTTTGTCTTAAAACCAAATGCCATGATATCCTAATGGAAATGGAAGTCGGAACCTGAGGATCTGAGGCCGAGTCCCTGACTGCGTATTTATGAGATCTGGGCAGCTTACAGACCCATTTTCTCAATTTCAATCACCTCATCAGTACAATGGCAGGCCTTATACTATGCAACTTTATTTTTATCATTAAATGAAGTAGTGTATTTAAAATTGCTTCATAAACTATAAATAACAAGGTAAATAGGAAACAGCTGTCTCGATTTAAGTCAGATACTAAAATAAAAAATGGGAATGGGGCAGACTCCAACACTACCACTCCAGCTCAGCTTTGCTTGTCTCGTGGATAATTTCCTATTGATAGATGCTAGTCTTACTATAGATGCTTTTGGGCAATTCAGATGATGTCATGGACTAAAAAACAACTGTGAGTCCTTCTGAATGTTTTTGAGGAACAGCAACAAGAAGATACCAATTCAGAGAGAAGAATTAAGGCACAAATTGATTTAAGAAGTCTTATTGTCTCAGTGCAAAGAACAGAAGTCCTAAAAGAGAAAGCCTGTAAGAGTCACATACAAAGAAGTCTAGGAACACACAAATGAGAGCCGAGAACCTCTGACTTCAATGAAAATGGCTATCAAGCCCCTCTGAATCTTCTTAATATTTGGTTTCTGATTCAGTAGCTCTGAAGGAGTTTCTGAATTTTCCCCAAGCTTGCAGATAATTATGCCTTTATTGGCGTGTGCATCACACTTTCCTTGTGAAGAGAACATTAATAAGTTGTGCATGTGGATATGAAATCACTCTGGATGGTGTCAGCATGTGGAGAAATAATATCTTACACCAGCATTGTGAGATAGGGTTGAGTACTTCTTTACCTGTTAGAAAGAGTACATGATAACATACACACTTACTAGTAGTGTCCCACAAGTGAAGAATGATAAAAGTGCCTCAAGTAGTAAAGTGCCAGTCTTGAGTCTAAAAGCTAAGTGAGACTTGAGACCCTCAGTTCAAATGTTGGTACACACACACACACACACACACACACACACACACACACACACGGAAGGAAGCAAGCTCTGGCAGTGATCATCTTTGTCCATCGGAATGAACATATACCCGCTGGCTAAAGGGAACCAGTGGCCCCTAAAGAAACAGCTTCTTGGAGTAGGTTAGGTTTCAGGGTTAGCAAGTCTGATGTATGAATATTGGATGAAGGGTTCTGAGGACTTTGTAAAGTTTTTGGAGAGAAGGAATAAGATAGCTCTGTCTTAGATGAAGAACGCTGCAACAAAATGCCCAGGAAAGTATGACAGAAGACATGGAGTCACCTAACAAAGCTGCTATAGAGGGTACAGAGCTGTGCCTCCCACTTGTAACTCACCCCTCAGCTGCTGGGGTTCTTTGGTGCTGATGAATGTCAGTTGACTCCTTCTTGGGCAATTTCCCCTACTTGATGAAACGCCACCATGCCCTAAGTCCCCTTACCTCCTCATTGGATAGGATTACACATTCAGTGGTAACAGGGAATGACTCACTGATGTGTGTGCATGTGTGTGAGCGTGTGAGTGAGCGTGACACACAGAGATACAGACACAGAGAGAATTACAAAGACTTTTCTGTGTACACAGCTTCTTGAATGTGGATTTCTTTTTTGCTGTCATGACTTATTTCCTTTGCCATTGATTCCTGATGAAGTGTTGTTCTTCATTTTTTTATCAAAGTGGTCCAAGAGATGAAGGAAGCCAGACAGATGCACCAATCATCTGGGGCGCTAATATTTACTGCATGTTTCCTGTGGTTCAGGTCATGCTTGATACCACTTTGCTTAATCTTACTTACATCCTAATAAAGCATATATTGTGATGAATGCCCTCATTGAAGCCAGAGGACACTCCAGTGTCCTGATGAGGCTAGCCTGTATATCTCAAAATTGCCTGCTGCTTCCCTAATATGAGGAAGCCAAAATGTCAACTCCACCACGTGACTCAGAGATGGCATTCCTACCTCTTACACCTTAAAGTAACCCACAGAACAATCAAATAAACATTGACTGTAGCAACAACGGCAAGTTGTCACAGTCACCAGGAGAAGAAAATGGTCATTATGAGAGAGGCGATTTTCAAAATGTAGCAAGAATATTCTACCGCAGGAGACAGCATTTGTACAGAAACATGAGTGGAAAATGAAAGTGGAGGCATGTTGATTTCTGGGAAAGGATACCTTAAAAGGTATCAGCAAGTTCAGCCTTATTGAGACAAGTTATGCCTAGTCTCTTCAAGGGACGTGTCTACAGGCTTTGGAGTTGATCAAGGCAAACTCAAAAAAGAGAAGCCCTGGGCAGATCCTTGCAAGTGATTGTCAAGATTCTTTTATCTGCCTCTCACAAAATAGAAGTCTACTGTAGGGTTTTCAACACTAAAGATCCCTCATCTGAGTTAGGTTTTCATGATGTTCCTTCAAGTGGGAAAAATAATCAAGGGAAAGAGGGGGAGCACAGAGGACAATGAGAAACTTCATGGAAAACTGTAGATGGGGGATGATGACTGGGTGAGTTGTAATGGGGCAATGATGGTTGGGAGCTGGGGATGACGATGTCTGTTCGAGGCAGTAGAGCAGACAGACTGGCTGTTGTAGTGACTTCTTTCCTGGAATGGATCTCTGTTCAGTCAACAAACATGGAGAAACTTGGTTATTCCCCTGCAAACTGCAGACATCTGTACTGGTGCTGAGTATGAACCAGGTGTTCAATATATGTTTTAGGTATAAGTACATGAAGCTATGTTGGATATGGATGAATAATAAGAATTGGTGATATTCATTTATTCAGTAAGTAAAATTAGCAATTACTTTCCTAGATTCTTAAGTAGAAGATACAACCTATCATACTTGCAAAGATACTTTGAAATTAAAGTCAAGTGTTCTTACACTTGTCAATAAACAGAAGTCACAAGAATAAACCTGCCTTACACATGAAACTGTAACCTCTGTTTATCACATTGACATTTAATTAGTTTTAAAAAGCATAAACATATATAGAAAGAATTCTGAATAGTATGCATGTATAACTATTTGGTCACATTTTAATATGATCCATAGCAGATGTACAAGTGTTAAGCTACCAATAATTCAACATTAACAATAGTAGCTTTTTGCTAAAAGCTTTCAGAACAGGCTGTTTATTTTTTTTATTCATTCTACATCGTCTTTTGATTTTTTTCATGTTCATACTTCTTGTGTTTTTGCTTTGCTGTTGTTTGTATATATTTCTTTGTGTTGTTGAGAAGGGAACCCAAAGCCTTTCACATGCTAGACAAATATTCTATCACTGAGCTTCATTCGTAGCCTCCTTCCGATGCTGTGTATTATCATGTTGCATGTCTGTGTCTCTGTGCTTACTCAAACAGCATTAA
This sequence comes from Perognathus longimembris pacificus, assembly GCF_023159225.1. NCBI lineage: Eukaryota > Metazoa > Chordata > Mammalia > Rodentia > Heteromyidae > Perognathus > Perognathus longimembris. The sequence goes on from NC_063164.1 coordinate 9,709,234, forward strand.
TTTTAATTGATACTCATTAATTGTTCTCAGTATACATGGGCATGTAGTCTTATTTCAAGCCTTGATATACATATATATCATTGCTTGAACTTTCAATGATGTGTTTATTTTTCTACGTGAAGTTAATGAAGGGCAAAGGTTCTGGACTTAAGGATATTTACAATTATATTTTTCTTCACCTCATAATATATATAACCTCAGTGACATATATTGCAGATGAAGAGAAGTCATTAAGGTTATCTGGAAGTCTCATTTGCTTTGCAGTTTCTGCTGAAGAGCTCTCGATTCTGGAATTTATAGCTTCCTCGGCCACTACAGTATAGTTAGTTGTTACATGTTTGCACTTCCACTCTGTTTTTGTGTGGTGACAATATTTTATATCTGTGTGCACGTTGAATGTATATGGAAGTGTTTGTTTGTGTTTTTTTCTCTCTTGTTTTGTACTGAAAGGCATAGTCAGGAAAATTCAAATAAACCATAGCCGTTTTCTCTAGAAGAATAAGTCATATCAGGTATCAGCAAACTTTTCCCATAAAGGTCCAAATAATGAATATGGGGGGGTGCAAATGTGGGCAATACTAAGATTTTTCTCAATTCTTTCCTTGAGTCAGGAAAACAGAGAGATAATCTATATGAAACGAGTACGATTATGCTCCAAATGAGTGTGACTATGTTTACTATGTAGATCAGATTTGTCCCATGAGTGATACTCTGTTGATTCCCAAGTCACACAGTTTATTGGGAACAGATACATAATTTTAGTACTTCTATTAGAATTTACTTAAACTCATATGTATATGTATGTATACGTTTGTGGTCTAATCCATTTCCACAATGATCTCTATATAATTATATATTTTTCTTTGGTTTTGATGAACCATCTATGACATGAAAACCTGTGGATTTAAGTAAGTTTTGACTACACACTTGATGATAGGTAATATCTTAAGAGAATGAGAGAGAGGGGAAGAGACAAATAGAGAAAGAGAAAGAGGGAGAGATTGAGAGAGAAGAGGAGGGGGAGAGAGAGAGAGAGAGAAAGAGAGAGCACTCAATGGAAATCAACCATCCCAGGGGAGCTGTCCCTTCAAGTCACAAAGCTAAGTCAACAGGACATCTTGCAGGACGCTGACAAGCTTCTGTTGAGTTAGAATCTATTCTGTGTCAGGATTTTCCTGGTTTACTGACTTGGAACATTTCCCTGAGAATAATGAACATTAAAAACATTAACAGTGACTATTTCTCTGTGTGTTGTGTTATTCTCTTATATCTCCAGAGACAAGGAGCCCCATTGATTTCTTATTTTCCTAGCCTTGCTCCCTATTTGGAAAGATTTTTTTATTATTAAACTACCTGCAATGGAGTGAATTAAATTATGCGTGTTACAGTTTGTCTAATGCCATTGGCATCCGAATTTGAATCAATGACAAAGAAGTCTCAATCCCATGTTGCCCACTGCTGAGTTACTTCAGTGAACAGAAGAAGCAGAGGCTGAGAGGACCTAGCATAGCAGTGGTAAGACATCAACCTGAAATTCTCAAACCATGAAAAGAGTACTAAGGGCATAGAAGGTTAGCCATGGGTAAGTTGAAGCACATTCATCCCTTTTCCATAGCTCCTGCATGCTTCTAGAGTGCCTTTCAAATTCTTCAGGCTTGTGTTCTCTAGTACAATGACTCCTACTAGTCTTGAAGTGTTAGTGCTAATTGAAACCACATCGTAGTGCAAATCAAAATTAACAAGACAGGCATCACTGCTGAGAATGGACTCAGCTGGATGGCTCTTTCATTCCTCTTAAAAGATACTGATTCAAAAAAGACACTTCCCAAAGATCTTTATTCATTAATGTGTGTAACATTCCTGCTGTTCCCACTCTTTCCAATTTCCCCCTTCACCCCTCACTGTAATTTTCTTGTGGCAAAATAAAAGAACTCTATTTCTCTTGTAAACTGCATAATTGGGTTTAATATACAGACGTGCCATTTTTAGACTTGTACATTCTTTACAATAATCGCAGTTGTACATGGAGTGTTTAGAGATTGCCTGTGGATAGGCTTGTTAATAAATATACTCAGAGCCCTATCTCATTTCATTTAAGCCAGAGCAATTGAAATCAAGATAATCACCACAGAAGAGCACCCAGCACTGTCAACTCTTTTTAAGGTTATTTTGGCAATTATGTTCTCTGGTGAGCATGTCAGTAAATGCTGTAGTGACTTCCTCTATGTCTAGACCCTTCTAAGATCTGTGCCTTGTGGTATGCCTTTTTTCATGATCAAATTAGCTTAAAATAGTTAAAAATAAATTTGTCGCCCCTTTAGGTTTTTAAAGAAACTCCTAAACCTAATCCAGCTTGCTACGTATTTAGGAAAATAAGCAGAAAATTAAGTAGAGCTAATCACCAAAAGACAACATACGATACTTTATTAAAAATTTTAAAACAATGTTTTTAAAATGTAAGGTCATAATAAACGGATACTAATGTTTCTGTTTCTACATAGTGGCTAATCTAGGATATTTATGTATGAGTGCTATTCAGTGTAAATCTGAGAGTGTACATAAGTACTCTTGATAAAACAAACATGATATTATTACATTCAGTAAAATGTGGTACCTATACACAATGGAATTTTATGCCTCTATCAGAAAGAATGACATTGCCCCATTTGTAAGGAAATGGAAGGACTTGGAAAAAATTATACTAAGTGAAGGGAGCCAGACCCAAAGAAACATGGACTCTATCATTTCCCTCATAGGGAATAATTAGCACAGGTTTAGGCTAGTCACAGCAGAGGATCACAAGAGACTAATAGCTATGCCCTTATGAACGCATAAGATGATGCTAAGTGAAATGTTTCCATGTTATGGAAACAACAGTTATATCACTGTTGTAATTACTTTCAACATGCCATGTGAAACCCTAGCTTCTAGTGTTGATGATCCTCTTGTTGATCGCCTTCCTGTGGTTCCTGTGGTGTACCCTCACTATCACTGTATCTCGTCTGAGTACCCTGGATACTGTATATACTGGTATTAGAACTAGGGAAGTGAAAGGGAATATTAAAATCAAGAGACAAAGGATAAAAAGACAAATGACTCCAAAAGCAATACTTGCAAAACCAGTTGGTGTAAACCAACTGAACAACTTATGGGGAGAGTGGGAAAAGGGGAGGGGAAGGGGGAATAAACAGTACAAGAAATGTGCCCAAGGCCTAACGTATGAAACTGTAACCTCTCTGTACATCACTTTGACAATAAATAAGAAAAAAAAGGAATTGAATTGTTTTAGTCATGGTCTATACTTTCTATTACTGTTAGGTAAAATGCCCTATTGCTAAATATGAGTTTCCTTTTGCTGAAATTCTTTACTGCAAATTTCTAGGATTAGAATGTGAACTTCAGATTCATATAATCACTCTTTCATTGATTATAGCATTTTTTCTGCTTTTATTTATTTTTGATAATTACTTATTTATTGTCAAAGTGATGTACAGAGGGGTTACAGTTTCATATGTAAGGCAGTGGGTACAGTTCTTGTATAATTTGTTACTTTCTCATTCATTCCCCCCTCCTCTTCTCTCCCCTTTCCCTCTGCCCCCATGAGTTGTTCACTTGGTTTACACCAGATGGTTTTGTAAGGATTGCTTTGGGAGTCATTTGTCTTTCTATTCTTTGTCTCTTGATTTTGATATTCCCTTTTCCTTCCCTAGTTCTAATACCAGCATTTACAGTATCCAGAGTACTCAGATGAGCTACAGTGATAGTGCAGGGACAACCACAGGAAGGGGATACAAGAGGATCATCAACAAAAAAAGCTACAGTTTCACATGGCATGCTGAAAGTAATTACAACAGTGATATAACTGTCATTTCCATAACATGTAGTTCATTTCACTTAGCATCATCTTATGCGTTCATAAGGGCATAGCTATTGGGCTCTTGTGCTCCTCTGCTGTGACTTGCCTAAACCTGTGCTAATTATTCCCTATGAGGGAAATGATAGAGTCCATGTTTCTTTGCGTCTGGCTCACTTCACTTAATATAATTTTTTCCAAGTCCTTTCATTTCCTTATGAATGGGGCAATGACATTCTTTCTGATAGAGGCATAAAATTCCATTGTGTATATGTACCACATTTTTCGGATCCATTCATCTACTGAGGGGCATCTGGGTTGGTTCCATATTTTAGAAATGACAAATTGTGCTGCTATGAACACTGCTGTGCTGGTGACTTTAGTGTGTTCCTGTTTGTAATCTTTTGGGTATTTTCACTTACCAGCTTGCCATTAAGATGACTCAGTGATTTTTCCTCTGCTTTGTCAACTTTTCTGGGTAAATTAAGAAAAATGTAGCATCACTTTATAAGAGTAACATGATACTAGGAATATATGCTGTGAGTTTGGTCATTTAACTTCAAACTTTTAGTTATTTTCCATTTGTTCTTGGTACATCCACTACAACTAATAATTCCCAGTTTCTTGTTTGCATATCTATAGTGACATATTTCTGAAGATGAGTTGAATCAACAGTATATTTATTCAGGGGACACTTTTCCCTCTTGATATATTCATAGTGTTACATATGCCTCATATTGCATAGAAGAGACTTCTTTTTTTTTTTTTTTGCCAGTCAGTCCTGGGCTTGGACTCAGGGCCTGAGCACTGTCCCTGGCTTGTTTTTTTCTCAAGGCTAGCACTCTGCCACTTGAGCCACAGCACCACTTCTGGCCATTTTCTGTGTATGTGGTGCTGGGGAATCGAACCCAGGGCTTCATGTATATGAGGCAAGCACTCTTGCCACTAGGCCATATTCCCAGCCCCTAGAAGAGACTTCTTATAGTATTTGTTTCACCCTTTACAATGGAAATTTAGATGTGCATATGTCTCTATTTAGAATCATTTGAATAGACTTTTGGAAGGATAAATACTTGGAAGACACTACAAATTTAGTCATCTTCAGAAGTTCACATATTCTGTCCAAAGTCATTCAATAACTATTGAAATTTACATATAATATATATATTACTTACATATCTATGCATATACACACAAACATTTCCCAATGGCTCAGTAAGCTGTACTTTAATATGAATTTTAAATCTATATATGAGCAAATGTTTATTTCTAGAGTAAGAAGGAAAGAGTGGATGGATGAAAAAAAGAAGAGGAGGAGGAGGAGAAGGAACCATTCTCATATTAATGACAATTCACTGTATTTATCAGTGCAAATAAATTAAAAGTAAGAAGCAAGACTCTCCCGATATCTTCTATGGTGTTCCAACAAGGAGGATGGTGGTAAGCCACTTGAGCATTCCTAGCTAACACTACCCTGTGAATTTACTCAAACACATATTTATTCATTTCTATACTGTCCAAGCGATGTACAGAGGGGTTACAGTTTCATACGTAAGGCAGAGTGTACATTTCTTATCCAACTTATTACTCCTCCCTCATTTTACCCAACTTCCCCCTCCTTCTTTCCCACCCCCCATGAGTTGTACAGTTTTACACCATATAGTCAAACACATTTTTGTTCATAGTTTATCCTGACTTGGCAATATTCAAGTAGAGAAAATGACCATTTTAATACAGAATACTTTTATTATTATACCATAAAATATTTGGTACATATTAAAATCAAATGGATTTATAATGATTATGATTAGGAGTGACTATAATTTAGTCTTCTCCTGCTAATTCCAAAAGTGCATAGACATCTTAGCAATTTTCTCATATTAGTATTAAACAAAATAAAAGAACTCGAATTGGATTTTCAGTATGAGGCCTTTGTCCGATGTATAACTGGTAAAAATCTCCCATTCTGTGAGTTTTCTATTCATCTTGTTAGCTATATCCTTTCCCATGCAAAAAGGACACCAGAAAAATTTAAAAACAAATTGATATATCTATGTGCTTGATTATATCCTGGTGTCAATGAAAGGTTTAATTCATTTGCATATTATCCATTTCCATTACTTTAAGTCTTTTTAAAAAAAAAAAAACTTTTGTTGCTTCCTACTGAGAAAAGCAGAGAGGCAAAATCATTTTCAAGTTCTCAGCATTTAACTGCTTAACAGTGGAGAACGTAGGAAATATCCCCAACCTCTGCCTCCCCTTTTTTTGAAAGCTTCCAAGGACTGAATTTTTTTTTTCACTAAACCTTTTCACAACTAGATTGCAAAATATGCACTGGCATGTTCAAACAAATAATTAGCATCAGCATAGGGCCTTCATCACTTGGCCCTGGGAACCTTGATTTCTTTGTAGTTTCCTGTTGAAAATGATACATGTCATTAGGACTAGTTAGTAATCAGAGCATGCCAAGGTCATTTGAAGGTTTCTTTGATGGAGTTGTTCCTCAGTTTGAAGCTAAAGTAATCCTGACCCTTCTAAGTGTATATTACCCTTCTCACAAGTGGAGGGAACAACTTGATGTCTTTAATTCATAGGATCTTTTGTACTTAAGGGAAATTGAGAGGCTAATTGGAAAATGTGTAGGCCAAATGCAAAAAAAGGGAGCATATCATATTCTGTTTAATACCAGTGCATTCTCTTTCTTGTCTTTTCTTTGTTTCTGATTATTTCTGTCTAAATTATGTTACTCTATTTTTCTCTATCATAAAATTGTATGCTGTCCAGCTCTGTGTTTTAGCTCTTTCTAATGTGTAAAGGTACTCAAATTTGTACCCTTAATATTGACATATAATATATATGCATATGTATATATATTTGAAGATCATTAATAAGAAAAGAAAATCATAGCTACATTTAGAGAAATATTTATCTTAAATAAAATGAAGGGGTAGGCGAGGGACCATGTATCAAATAATATAAAAGCCACTATCATATATGTTTTTATCTGAGCATTTTAGTGTGTAATAGACACACACACATATATGTATATATATGTATATATGTACACTTTTTATTTAGCCAAAGCTGAAGTTGTAACCAGAAGAGTTGCATTGAAAACATAGACACACTGCTGTTGCTGTTGTTTTGGAATGGTGATTTCTGCAGGCAACATTTCATCGTGCTCTCTTCCTAAAAGTCAGACATTCAGAGAGCAACACATCTGGGGAATGCAGAAATGACCCCACAGAAGTAGTCTGTGGTCAAAGTGTTAATGCAAAAGACAATAGCTTTCCAGGCTTGTTTATTCTGCCAAGGAGCTCTGTTCTCAGAGACTTCATCCATCTGGTTTCTGGAAGTCAAACTGCTTACAGTAACTTTGGACATGGCAGAAGGAAATAGCAAATGGAACGCTAAGTGGAACAGATTTCCGGAAACACTTCATTAGGTATCCTGGGAGTCTGTACAATATCTAGGCACTAAGTCCCAGAAATTGGGACAATAGTGCCACCAAGGAAATCCCATAAAACCCTTTGCCATATTTCACCAGGAGTCTCACATAAGCAAAATACGTTTTACAGAAAGGTGAGGGAAGCAAGGGGAAAGACATTTGCTCAAAACATTTGCTCCAGGCTTCAGCGAGAATGTTCGTTGTTTTTTCCCCTTAGGGATCAGTAAAGAGAAGAAAGTAACTTTAATTTTTTTTTCAATCAGCAAATCTGAATATGTAGCATACACCTCTCAGTCATTTCATTCTCAAGTGTCCTTCCCCTAATTATTCATGAAGAAGACTACTGTGTAGATTCATAAAAGCCCCAAGTCAGCGCGCTCCTCGGCAGAGAAGCTGGGCTCTGTCCCTGGGTCTCATCTGGACCAGAGTGTCCTCCAGATGTGGGGGGATGTTCAACCAAAGGATGCTGCTTATGTCTAGTGAGAATGTAATGCAATGTCGTATAAAGAAGTGCTTTCAGACGGTGATTTGACTCGGAGAATGGAGACGAATGAGGCTTTCAGGGACTTCTGGTCCATATCTTCTTGGCACCCATTCCCACTCAGCCAGTCACACACACACACCACTCGGGAGGAAGAACATATCTTCCCAAGGTTCTGTGAACACAAAATCTTGCCTTCCGTCACTTGGAAAGGAGGAGTCACCCATTATACTCTTTTTGAGTCCTTTGTGGCCCCTGTGCCTTGGAGGGAAGGAACCATGTTAGAACAATGTTATACAAACGCCAGTGGCATGTCAAGCAATAAGACTTTCAAACTGTCAGCCCGATGGTTGGTTCTTCCACTCTTATTAATTATTGCCATTCTTTTCAATAATTACGCAGTGGCATGGTAACACACAATGAAAAGTGTGTTGTAGAACTGGATTTTTAATGTGGATACCATTTTTTGCTTCTACTTAGCAGAATGATCAAGAGCAAATTGTTTAACCTCTTTTTTAGTTTCACCAGGAATAAAAAAAAGAAACATGAATAAAATAGAATAATACTAGAACCCTCCTCAAAAATTTGCTGTGAGCATCAAGTGGATCAAGTTAGCCAAATATATGGGAAACAGAACAGATTCTATGAGATGTTAGCTCTATTACTGGTTTTAGAATTTCTGGCAGTTTTTATCTTTTAGGCTTTTAGACTATTCCCTTGTCCCAATGTTGTAATGACACATCTTGAGGAAACTTATTGAAATTTAATTAGATCCTCAAACTAGATTTGAATCTGAATAGGTTTGGTATTTAATTTGTTAAGTAGTTTTACCCTATTCTAACCTAGTTGAAGATATACAAATATAAAATTAAGTTTCTCTAATGGAGAAAGGGTATTGATTTCCCACTCAAGCTGTGTGGCTGGGTTTAGGATAATGGTAGTCATGTGTGGTAGAGTTAGAATTGTTGGTGGCTTTGATGCATTCACCATTCTTTGGTAGCAGTCAGTCCAAACCTGAGAGCTGTTAACTGTGGATGCTGCTGTTACCTTGGTGACACCATGACAGCTCCACTCAGTCACTGCCAGAAACAAAGTTTATGTTTGAAGGAACAATTATTGCACAAACTGCAATGGCTTACATATGTGATTGAGTCATCATTCAGTGTCTTACTATGTGAGAACAGAAATGTACATTATACACTGCTACCTACTGGGAACATAGAAGGTCCACACATTTAGTGATGAAGAGAGCGAAAAATACAGTTTAGTTTCACTGACTTATTTCTACACTAAAGAGGTTCAAAGGCTAAATAATTTCTGAACATCTTAAAGGCCTGTTTAGTGGGAGAACAACCAGATCCAGAATAATGTTGACCTGATTGTGCTGTCAGTGTTGTTTCTACTCTTCCATTTTTCAAATCAACACCAAAGGAGTCTCAATGTCAGACATATTTGAAAATCATTTAAAGGATTTTATCAGAAATATGAAAGATCTAAAATATTTAGAAGAAATTATGAGATTATTCAAATACAAATGACTAGATATTACTAAAGTCTTAATGCAGCTAGATCTTAATGCTTTTAAGTTGTATATATACTTATTGAACTTGAGAAATAGTCCTGGGATCTTGAACTCAGTGATGGCATTCAGCCATGTTTTTTCCCCTTAATTTCTCAATAAACTATCAAATGATATTATAATATTGGTAAAATTAAATAAAAATAATACAGATCAATTACAGTATAACATCTTTTCTGTAATTGTTCTAGTTTTTAAAATTATTCACAGCATAATTTAGAGAAAATAGAAGAGACATTACAGTAGCTTTAGCTGAGGTAATTAGGTTATTTCATTTTTCCTTCAAATATTTTCGGAATCTCCAAATAAATTCAGTGATAGTATTTGGAGTCATGATTTTTCATAAAGTGCAGGCTCTCTGAGTTTTGCTATTTAAATGAAAATGATTCTTGACAAGCCTACTGTCTTCCAGTTTTATGGCTTCATTTTCAATGAATGTCTTATTTTTTATTCCAAATCCTTGTTCCTGGATATCTAGATTTAATCCCTCAGAGATATTTATCAAATCATATTTTTCTCTGATCTTTTTCCTGGAATAACTTTGGTATTAATTAAAAAAAATCCCCATCTTTTAATTTCGCCCTGATTATGATCTTTGATAACAGATGGGTTCATTGTATTCTTCAACATGTGATCAAAAAAAAAAAACTCAACCAAAATATTATGACATTTGCCAAGAGTTTTTTTTTTATGTCAGTGGAGTTATTTAATAACTGACAATGTAAAGCCTGAAAACTTAATCCACGCTCCTCCATTTTAACATATGGAATTAAGATCTATTTTACAGTTTATCTTTTTCTGGGTAGTAGGGTGTCATCTTTGTGACAGGGATGTGTCCAGGGAGCCCAGTGTCAATGCTGACTTTACAAAGAACATCGTCATCTCTGGAAGTGCCATTAATGGCTAAGAAAAGTAATCCTCAATACTGTCCAGGCTTTGTTTAAAAAGAGGAACTACAGCCCAAAGCTCTTATGGCTCACCAGCCTGAGGAAATGCCTAGCGTATGTTACTGTGTCTTCCTCGTTTTTGCCTTGAGGCTACTTTGAAAATCTCTTAGTTCTAACCTGATTGGAAACCAGGAGGGGAGTGGGCATATTTCAATATGAAGAGGGCTTTTAAAAGTCAGCAGATTAATTTGTTTCCCTCATCCAGCTGTGCAATTCACCCCCTACTTCTGCTTTGAGCAGTAATTAAATACATGTTTTTATAATAAAAGAAATCTTTTCCTGGTGCCTCCCCAGCTGCAAATTCTGACCCAGTTTCCCTTTATGAATCATAATGGTCACATGCCCTTGAAATGGGCGTCACTCCCCACTTCCCCCTCCCAGCTGCTGTCTCACCACTGGATTTAACTCCAGCCCTAGTGAAGAACTGGAGAGGCAGTTTGATTTGTAAGCACTCTTTGAAATGCTTGCTTTCTTGGTTTATAGAGAGGAACAACATCCAAACACCCTCCAAAGACAAGGATGAAGTCATTCTCATTTGGCATGGTGGTATAAAACTGAACCAGGAGTAGCTGGGTGGGGAGTGGATGAAACTTGTTTAATGTGTATGAGCTCACGATTCTGATAAGAAATGCTGGCTAAGGTTCTGTGTGAATAAGACCTTTGTACATAAATTGGGTATTTTCAAGTTGTCTGAAGACCCTCAAGCTCACTGCAATGTGTTCCTCATCCTCTCTGTCTCAACTAGAAATGATATTTTGGTTCAAGTCATTAGTAAGCCACCGTCACATTTTACCTACAAAGTCCTTCTCAGTATTCTTACTAGGGTCCTCTCCTGCTCCACTATGGTCATTCAGAGGAATCTTTGAAGCGTATTAACAATAATATCTGGGCTGGGAATATGGCCTAGTGGCAAGAGCGCTTGCCTTGTATACATGAAGCCCTGGGTTCGATTCCCCAGCACCACATATATAGAAAATGGCCAGAAGTGGCGCTGTGGTTCAAGTGGCAGAGTGCTAGCCTTGAGCAAAAAGAAGCCAGGGACAGTGCTCAGGCCCTGAGTCCAAGGCCCAGGACTGGCAAAAAAAACAACACCAAAACAAAACAATAATATCTTACCATTCTATTCCAAAGGCTTTACATGGGCTTTTCATCATAGAGTGTGTAAACATAGCTCTTAGGAAACAATGCCCTTGATTTGATGGTAGTCAATATTGATCACCTTAGTGAAGATTGCTTCATTTATACCTAGGTGGTTTTCCAGGCTTTCCTGTAGCTGAGGAAGGGAGTTGGGAAACTACAAGCTTGCATATGAGGCAATGGAATATCAACAAAAGATGCCCTCCAATCTGTATCCTCCATCTTTTTTGGTTAGCATTATTCAAGGAAAGTTTGAAAGCCATTTGTTGAATAGGACAGAGTTATCATCAACCTGGTCTTTAAGGGATTGGGTGGTGTGCATTGCCTCTGTCTATTGTATATTGGAACCCTATTGGACCATTATGTAAATATAAAGATGCTGAAATTTGCAAGCTTATTTGTCACAGCCGGTGGTGCTATTATAAATAATACAAACCTCTCTATGTTGCCATAAGCACATCACCAGTTTCCATTTCTCTGCAGTCCATGGATCCTTCCATTGCATTTCCTGTTACTCTTTCCATTGTTGCTGGATCTATACACTCAAGTACAATATGAACTCCAGGCACACAGGACTTGACAGAATGTTGATAACTATATATTCAGAAAAGGAGAACAATGCTTGATTCTATTAGTTTCTTAGTGAATTTGACTCTATTAGTTTCTTAGTAAATTTCTACTGAATGAGTGAAATGAATCTGGTTTCTATAGGAAAATCAGTTCTCTCAACATGTTACTTTTATTAATTAAAATATGTCTCTTCATCTATCATTAGAAATTCTTACAAAGAAGCTGGATGCTGGTTTCTCAAGCCTGTAATCATGGTTAGTCTGGAGGTTGAGATCTGAGGATTATGTTCTGAAGCTGGCCCAGGGAGGAAATTCTGTAAGACTGTTACTTCTAATTAACCACCCAAATGTCAGAGTGGAGGTGTTGCTCAAGAGGAAGGGCCCCAGCCTCGAGCACAAAAGCTAAGTGACAGTTACTCACGACCTGAGTTCAAAAAGATCCTTGTGCATGAAATAATCTTTTTTAAACTTTACCTTTTGTTGCCACTAAGTCAACACAAGAAGGCATTATGATTTGCTTAAATATTCTTAAAATCGGTTTATTTTTGCACATTCTGAAAAGACATAGTAAGTGACATCTCATTGTAATTTAATTTTCCTAACAATGAAAATTATGCTGATTATATTTTCTAGTACTTATTTGACTTCTTTGGGGAAAAGTCCACTTGTGTTGTTTTTGGTTCCGTTTAAAATTTTTCTTTATATTGTTAGACCTTAAGAATTCTTTTTCTACTCCAGATTGTGGACTCCTTTCAGACATGTGGTTTATAAATATTTCATCCCATTCTGTAATCATTTCTTCAAGTATATGGTCATTTCCTTTCATGTACAGAGAAGTTTAATTTTGTTGAAGTTAACTTTTTTATTGCTCATGCTTTTTGTGTCACAGATAAGAAATAATTTGCTGGTCAAGATCATGAGATACACACTGTTTCTAAGTCTTTTAAAATTCTAGGTATTTGATCCATTTCATATGTGGTGTGAAGAAGTTGATCCAAATTCATCTTCACCATATTTAGTTATTTAATTGTTCTAGCATCATTTGTGGAAAAGGCTAGTCTTTCTCCATGGAGTCATCCTGGTGCATTTGGGGTCCTCTCAAAAATGGTATGTTGAAATCCAAACTCTCAGTACCTCATAGTGTTACTAGAAACAACCTTTATTGCCACATCAAACACTCAGGTATTTGCTGTACAATAACAGTATCCCCTGCTTATTTACTGTCATAACTTTAGTGTAGCCCTGATGGTGCTGTCAACATGTGACTCTATCTTCATGTGACATTTTCTTGCAGAGGCACCAGGTATATTGCCTTAAGAACTGTCTGAAGATAGTGTACCTTTGTTTTGACCAATTATATTTGGAATAAAGACTTTTAAAAAAAAAGAGGTACGGATTTTATTGTGAGCGCCACTTTGCTGGAACTTCATGAGCGTTACTCATTTCAAATCATGGAATTTCCTTTGTGATTGCTTCTTTGCCTAATTGGTTGTCCTTTTTATTTCCACCAGTGTGTAATTTAACATCTACATTTATTAATGAAGTGTCATTTTATTATAGTTTAGAGTATACATGGTGGTTTAGAGTATGCATTGTATGTTTGCAAGTCTTTTAAATTCATTCTGAAAGTTTTTATCCCATGGCATGTGGTCTATCCTGAAAAAAAAAAAATTTTACATATGTACTTGAAAACCATGTCTGTAAAACTTGTCTTTGGATTCTATGTTGTGTACTGGTTGTTCTATATGAAGTCTACATGCTACCTTAACGTTCTTTTATTTGTTGATCTACCAAATGTTGTTGTTCTTTCCATTGTAGAAAAAGGATTGTTTAAATCAATTATTTCAGCAGAATTCTCTAATTTTCCCTTTAATGTTGCCATTGTAAAATGTTTAGTCATTGTAACACATTGTGTTTTAAAGTGTATTTTGTATGATATTATATTCTCTTCATTTCTTTGGTTACCATTTGCCTGGTGTATATTTTTATTCTTTTGCTTTCAACTAGCTTGTGTACTGAAGTTTAAAAAATGTCTTAGACACAACATATTGCTGATCCAATTTATTTAAATTCATTCTACCAACTTCTGTCTTAAATGGAGAATTTAGTTAAATTAAATTTCACTAGATTTATGTTTTTGAACTTGACATGTTCTGTTATCTTTTTTTTTTCACTTTTGGATGCTCAATTCCCCATCACCACCTTCTTTCAGGATAAATTATTTTTTATTATATTATTTTAATTTTCTTAATATTTAATTACTACTAGTGGTTGTTTTGGGATAAGTCTTAATATCCTATTAACAACATTATTTCAAATGGATGCAAAAATATTGATACATTTTCATTTCATCTTACTTTGTATAATTGTTGCCATAGATAACATCCTTACATCTTGTGCATCCATTTACTTAAGAGTTATAATTATGGAATGATACAATTGCATTTTAACCATTTAGTAAAAAAACAGGAAGTACAAACAAAAATACACATGTATTGCATTCTAAATTTATTCATAGTATTACAATTTTAACTGTACTTCATTCATTTTTTTCTTTTTTTTAAATTTATTGTCACAGTGATGTACAGAGAGGTTACAGTTTCATACATTAGGCCTTGGGTACATTTCTTGTACTGTTTGTTACCTCCTCCCTCATTCCCTCCTTATTCTTATGTTGATGATGTAGATGTGTGTTATAGTCTAGTGTCCTTTCTTTTGAGTTCAGGGTCAGCCAAATTTGAAAGCTCGGGTCTTTGAGATCACACACAGAGCCACATACAGCCTGTGTCTAAATATGGCTTTCCAGAGTTCCAGGAATGTGTTCACACTTTTCAAAGTCTCTGTGGGCCTCTCATTTAGTAGCTTTCCTTTGTAAGGTTTTTGTTTAAATTTTTTTAACTTTTTTTGGGGGGGGGCTAGTCTTGGGGCTTGAACTCAGGGCCTGAGCACTATCCCTGGCTTCTTTTTGCTCAAGACTAGCACTCTGCCACTTGAGTCACAGCACCACTTCAGGCTTTTTATCTGTGTATGTGGTGTTGAAAAATCAAACCCAGGGCTTCATGTATACGAAGCAAGCACTCTACCACTACGCCATATTCCGAACCCATTTTTTAAAACATTTTTATTGTTATTATAAAGGTGATACATAGAGGGTTTACAGTTACATAAGTCAGATAATGAGTACATTTCTTTGTGGAAAATGTCACCCCTTTCCTCACTCTTTGCCAGTTTTTCTCTCCTATCCCCACTCATAAGTTGTATAGTTCATTTTCAACAGTGTCCAGTGCGTTCCACTAATGCATTTATTCACCTTTTGTCCTTCCCTTGGTAAGATTTTTATTTTTGTTTTTGGTCTGTTCCATCATTTACCTTAACTTCATCCATTGCCTCTGGCAGTTGATTTAAAAGAAATGATAAATACTCCATCCTCCGAAGCAGTGAGCAGTGTAGGAATTCATATTTTCACTACATACAAACTTTCTGGAGTTTTCTCAGAAGCTAACAGATATTAACCATTGTTTGGAAATGAGTTCCGTTCTCCCTAAAGTACCAAGAATATAGGCTGTGTATTTTCAAGACTGCTGCAGGCCTGGGGATCTGGGGAAAAACCAGGGTTACCCAGCAAGTGACAGTCTGCCGCTGTTATTGATTTTCATCAGGTCTTTTGTTTTGTTTTCACTAACAGTGCCCTGGTTGCAGTAAGCTTTCAGTTAATTCCCGGAGTTCTGAAAAGAAAAATCAATACTTGGCAACTTTTACTAGTTTCTTTCACTGTTTTCAGGAAACAGTGAACTTTCACAGGTCCATACTCTTCCACTTCCATCAACCTTTTGATGACACCCCATGTTTTATAGAACATAGTCCTATTGTATTATATAGATCATCATCATTATATTAATAACACAAGCAGTTAGCAATATAAAAAGTAGTTATTTACATTATAAGCATAAATTCAGCTGTCACAAATTATTGCCTTTTCTTTTAAAGACTTTAAGTGTTCTTCAGTTTCTTTTCTCTTTCTTTCTTTCTTTTTTTTTTTTTTTTTTGTCAGTCATACAGTTTGAACTCTGGACCGGGGTGCTGTCCCTGAGCTCTTCAGCTCAAGGCTAGCGCTCTACCACTTCAGTCACAGCACCACTACTTAGGGTTTTCTGGTGGATAATTGGAGAAAAGATTTTCCTGCTCAGACTGGCTTTGAACTGCAATCCTCAGATCTCAGCCTCCTGAGCAGCTAGGATTACAGGCGTGAGCCGCCAGCACCTGGCTAGTACTCCAGTTTCTGATCCTCCAGTTTATCATTTCCATGCTACCCATACTTTAGTCATAACTACTGAAAAATGTGTAATAATTCTTACTAGTTTATGAACTATAATTTCAGTTGGGTACATCTATTAGGATATATTTTAGAAATAGTAAAAGGATATTACTGTTGGGAACATTTCAATTAATTGGATTGTTCAATCTAATCTTATGACAATGGCTGCAAAGCTCCAGAATTATAATCATAGTTAAATCAAACTCACACTGTTGTGCAAGACTCAAGTAGAATAAACCTACTGTTAATAAACCTGAGGAATAAAGTAAATTTATAAGTAAGTGTGGAATGATGAGGAAAAGAATACAAGCCTAAAATTGCATAAAACTATTTTACTTATCTCCACCTAGTTTTTAATTGTATTGTTTTACTAGCCAGTTGTATTATTCAACAGCTCTCTAGTTTTCCTGCTGGGGCATAATATTCCAAACAGCTAGGTTCAAAACTAATTGCTTGTTCTGAATGAATATAATATGAACTGAATGTCAAATGGAGGGTTACACTGGGAAAAGTGGAGAAAAGAAGACTTTAGTAAGTCTCAGAGCAGAGGCTAGTTACATAGTTCAAAACCTAGTTCCATATTCCACAACCTAGTTCCATAGTCTAAAAATTCTGTATGATTTTACAATTGTGGCCAGTGCATCATGTATTGGAATATACTCTTTCTTTTGAGGCACACAAAGAAAAGCACTTTTCAAGAAAGAGGCAGAGCTTTGCAAGTTTTAATAGCAGTCCACTTAGTGATTAAAACATGAGTCATCTGAATTCAGTGTCATTCAGAAATGTATGTTTAAGTCATTTATTACATTGTCAAATTATTTTTCATGCTCCAAATTGATAGGTCCTTTCTCTTTCTTATTATAACTATATAAATTCCTCTATAGCAGTACAATCAACATTATAATATGTAGTTTATGTGTATATACACATGTACTAATTAATGATATAAACATACATGTACATGTACTATATATACAATTTCTACAGATACTATACATGTATGCATGTATTCTTATATGCATGCATTAATTTCAAGTTCATAAAAAGTAGAAATAGAAATACACACAAAGAGTAGAAATTTGTGATCCTGAATCTAAGTGAATTTTCATAGTACTATTAAGGAATGGAGCAGACTTTGGTAAAAGAAAGTACTTGAGGTATTTAGGTACTTAAGACTGTCACGGGGAAAACTGAAGCAGGTATTTAATGTAATTCCTGAAACATAAAATTGAGATGACGTATTGACTGCCCTGAAGTGAAAGAGCAGGGTCTGAGGAGAAACTGCAAATGATACCCAGATTTCCCCTACAGATATTTAAGAAGAAAACCCGTTGTCAGAAGGTTAGAGGCAAGACTCCTTAGCGATATGAAGTAGAATTTCCAGATTATTCCACCAGAACTTAAGTAATATCTCTTCATGCTTGGAGGCAGGTTGGTCCATGGTGATCTCAGGAAGGGGTGATGACTGAAATAAATGATAAGCACCATAACAAGATGTTCTGGGACTTCACAAAGAGGAGCAAAGTGGACTATTCTTTGTTCACAGTAAGGTTTGTGGAAAATCAGACTAGAAATAAGAGAGATAATAACTAGAAAAAATGGAAGTGTAGAGCAATAGGAATGAAACAAAAAAGGAGAAATGAGCAGGAGGCATAAGAAAAAAAGTTATTTTAAATATGGAGAATGTGATAGAAAAAAATAAAAATACATACAGAAAAAGTAATGGAAGAGCTAACAGAAGAGAGTTAGTGGGGCTATACAACTCACAAACACACAGAGAGTTAGAAAAAGAGGGAGAGAGAAAATCTAAAACAAAAGTTGTTCTGACAGAATAATATTCACACATTTTTAAATCTATGTTACTTATACAAGTCCACCATTAGATCTGCCATCCAAGCATAATTACAGCTTACTCTATAAGAACTGAGGAATGAAACAAAATTTTCAGCTTGTGGGATAGCTTAGTGACAGAAACCAGACATGCACAAGGGTTCAAAACCAGACATTAAAAACCCTAAACCAAAAACCAACAAAAGAAACCAGAAACAACGACAACAAAAAGACACAAAGGAAACAAACAAAAATACTTCAGATCGACAATTTTTAGGATGAACATCATTTTGTTTACAACATGAACCTATAAGTGAAAATTATCTTACAAATACCTAGAGTCCACCATAAAGTATACCTAAAAAGTGTAAGGCTTTAGAAAATGCAAGGCATTGATGAATGTGTGTTTTAATCAATTATATATAGTTATTTTGCATTCATTTTTGATATACTAAAAGTGTTTTGGTTTTTTGAATATAATTGCTTCTTAGAAATAGTGTTTATTGCCAATAATCTAGGTACTTATTCTTTTAAGACTATGCTATGATTCTTTTCATCATAAGAACTTTAATCTTGAAATAGTAGATATAATTAAATTTATAGGTAATTGGCACAAATTTTCCAATGTAAAACTGCTTTCATAATATGTTTCAATGGTTTATATGAGAAAGATAAGTGCTATTATGTAGAAAGACAATTAAAGAATAATTTCTGTGCACTCTGTTTAATCCTGTATTTCAATTACTCATGCAAAAACAGGTATAACTTTTTTTCTTAATTGCTGTGAGAGTACATAGCCCAATGTTTTTTAGATACTCAAGAAGGCTGAGAACCAGGAAGTTGAAAAATTAGCTTAATATTAATACCCTTTAATGAAAAAGTGATGAGATTTAAACTTCTTGATTAAATCTACCTTTCCAGTTGTCTCCCTTCACTTAGGTAAAATAAATAATAAACAGATCAATAAATAAACCCAAAAGCCAAGAATGTGAAAAGTATCCAACCTCATGTGTGGCTTCAGACTGAAATATCTAGATTAATTAAAATTAATTCTGAGATCATTGGATCTTTCAGCTGTTAAAGCATGCTCTTTGCTATTTCCAGATATTAATTGATAAAGTTTGAAGATTGAAGGAAATCAGAATTAAACAGTTAATAATGCCTTATGATCTATCCCAATTAGGTGATTTAACAATGAACATAATCTCACATGACTAATTAAGTAAAAATGTGTAGGAAATCCTGCTTATCGTTGCTTAGCTTCTAAATTTTTCCAGTAGACTGTTTACTCTTAAAACCTTATGAGACATATGGGACATTTTACTGGATTAAATATAGTTTTCCTCCAGGTCTGAAAAGGATCTGTCTTCAGTGTCCTTCCGAAGTATTTGGGATCACTGCAGTGAACAGTTTCTGATGTCAGTTTGGCGAATGGGATTACTCCACAAAATAAATTTAAGAATGTTTGCCGTAGTATGTCTTTTTTGTGACTGTTTGTCATCCTTAGATATGTGGAAGGCTCTTTAAGCTTTGGTGACTGAAGTTGTTATTCTTGACACAGAGTTAGAATGTTGTAAACATGAAATTTTATACAATAATGGAGCTGAAATTGGACCCAAGTGATGGTAGAAGCTTACTGGTTGTCTTGAGCTAACGCATTAGCCAATGTACAAGACAGAAGTACCAATTCCAAGAATTTCATAGTGAGGACAAAGGAAAGTATATGAGAAAATAAACACCAAGTGCCATAAACCTGAGCCTATACAGCAAAAAGCATCACACTAAGTATAGCCCTGATTGAGTTGGAAAATTTACAATCTGCTGTCGGTATTAAATAACATCCTTAGCTCTTGACCCACTCCATCTAAGTGGCAAACACTATGCCTTGAAGTTTCAAGATCCTTGCTTGTTATGATTTATTCGTCTTCAATTAGAGACTTGTGAGCTTAGGAGGACCTCACAACAGAATGTAATTTATTTTCCTGATACCCAGAAGAGCTGCTTCTGAGCAAACCTGAGCATAGGGAACATGTGGTGTGTGCGATTATTTCATTCAGGAATTGCACTGTATTTTCAAAAGCACAATTCAGCAAATGGATCTCATTTCCAATAAAAGTTCTGCGACTTCCCTACTCACGTTTTCATTGTTATTTAGCTTTCCCTAGGAATGAAAAGTAGTTGGTTACTTGTGTTCCATGTAGCACTATCTCACCCATTTCAGAAATAGTTCCACATTATTTGATTCTAATAGGGCCATTACAGACATGTCAGTATTCTATTACAGCAGTAACAAGTACGCATCATCTAGATGGAGACAGAAATTTATGATCTTCCTGTTTTGTACGTTAGAAATTTGACATGGGTCTCACGGGGCTAAAATCATGGCGTCAGCAGGGCTGCATTCCTTTCTGGAGCTTCGGAGGGTGAGTTCATTTCTTTGCCATTTACAGCTTCTAAAGGCCATTTGCATTCCTTGGCTTAAGGCTGGGTGTTGTGTTCTGTCTTCAGTGTCATCAATGGCAAGTTGGATCTTTTTCACATCATATCACTGTCACACTGCATCTCATATATCTGACTTTCCCGTGGTTACTTAACTTTGCAAATGCATAAGAATATCAGGAAAGTCAGGATGATGACTCTGTTTTTAAACCCATCGGATTAGCAACTTTAATTTCATGTACAACCTTAATTTCCTTTTGCAGCATAATGCAATATACTTACAGGTTTCTGAGGCTTAGGAAGTGAACATCTTTCCTCTTTCTTTCTTTTTTTGGGGGGTGGGGGAGTAGGTAAGGCATTGTTTTACTTTGCAAGTTGCCTTTAAATGTGTTCTAGCTTCATAACATGTCAGATAAACATGCCCAGAACACACACACACACACACACACACACACACACACACACACACACACAAACTATATGGTAAAGAAATATATTTCCCATGCTTTTAATCACTTTTAGAATGATAGTATTCACATCCAGGGGAGACCTAAGACCAAAATTAGAAAGCACTAAGGATTCTTCTATGACCTACATGAGGAGTCTCCATTCATGTCAGCACCTAAAAACTTTCTAGTGAGTGAATATGACAAGATATCAAGAGATAGACCACACATCTTTTCATACTCAAAGCAAAGTAACTCAGAGTGACAAATATAAATTCAGAATTTCTCTCTTAGGACCTCTGTAACTTTTCTATGGTTCATGCAAGTAAAAAGGTTCCAAATGGAGAAAAGAGGCACCAAAACTCTTCTCAAAAAAAAAAAAAAGAGTTATTCTCACAAGAGAAAAATACATTTTCCAGGATGTATTAGTTTTAAATTTACTGGGAGAAAATAGTGACATTAATATAAAAATTGGATTGTATTAAAGTCCCCAAGGACTGCTGGCTTGGTGGATTTCCCTTGGTTGTATCTGTCATTTCCTGTGCTCCAGAAATGGGACACTCAAATGGTACTATAGGTTCTCTTTGTATTCCTCTGTCATTTATAATACTCTGTTAATTAGAAAATACAGGCTGCTATAAAATGTGGACACAAAGAGCCTGTTTATACAGGTCAAGAGATTGTTTCTACAGGAACAGGAAAAAATTTGTGGCCAACACACATTTGAAGTTCTCTCTTTGGAGAGTCATCTATTTGAACCTTCTGTGGTCATATTGTTCCTTTTCTCTTGTTCTTTTTGGGGTTTATGTCAGCTTCTAATAAGCTTTCTAGATTAAATTTAGTGGTATGCCAAAGCATGAATACTCAGATATTAGAACTGAGATGGGCTCTTTGTAAAACTAAACATGTCCTATATAGTTATATTCATTAATACAGTGTAGACTGTGATGAAATAAAGAAATAAAGTAATCACAAAGAGCTGAGAGACTTTTGGGGTCCTACGAAGTCATTGATGTATGTCCCAGGCAAGAGTATATGCCATGATTTGAGGACTGGTTTCCATTCAGAGGAAATCTCCCCATTACAATCAGAGTCTTCTTCCGCAGTAGTCCTGGAAGGAGAATCCTGGGAGCTGTACACGGAAAGAAACAGAACCCCGATGATGAGGGTTCACAACAGCCCCACACTATTGTAGAGTGCAGACAGAAATACAATCCTTGCGGGAACCTAAAAAGGAATGAGAAGTGTGCACTCCACAGCTCTGCCACACTTGTCAGAAAGACAAATAAAATAAGTTCACCTACATTTGTTCAGTTTTTTAAGTTTTTATCTTTCATCACAAATAATAAAATTGCTGTGTTAAAGAACAGATTTCAATATATCCGTTGAGTCTAACAGCCTTCCTAAAAATGTCATAGGCTGCTCTTCTATGATTTGTAGAAACATTTCTCAGTGTAATTTATAACTCATAAAGAATTTTATTGATTCAGTGCATTGTCCATTCAGTTCTCATTTAATCTATCAAAATGACAACTGGCAGGATCACAGAAAATACAGACAAACATGAACACACACACACACACACACACACACACACACACACTTCTAATCCCAGTAGCCATGTGAGCAAACATATGATGTGTGTAGCTAACTATCATCTTTAATAAAATAATACCAAATTGAAGTTTTCAGATAAGGTTCATACTGAATATAACATTGTATGTATGTGTATGGGAATTATGTTTTTCCGAAACACCTTTCCTATTTATACTTATAATCATCAACAAAACAAAAATGTACTGAGGATGACTTTAAGCACTACCATTCAATTATTTTCTATCATAGATTGTTTTTCTTAAAGATGCTTCATCCAAAAAGGTTAGTTCAAATAATTTATCTTGTCTTGAGCTTGGGGACAGTCACAAACCAGTCTATAGAGACTAACAATGTAAATTACCACATATGAAGTACAATTGACATATAGTAATTTCATGGTCAGGGCTCCAAACCATTTATCCTCTCTTTTTTTTTTTTTCAAATTTCAAATATTTTCAAATTTTAAGTTGTTCTTCTCTCCTCCAAGGTGTATTTCCTCACAATTTTCTTCAGGCTGCTTCATGGCCTATACTGAATTTGTAGAATACTGGGATGGAGGCCTCTTTCTTTGTGTTTAGATGCTCTGGGATATTGGTGACATAAGCCGGGGGACTGGGAGAACTTTCCTGGGTACCAGGAAGAACAGGCCTAGAAACTCTGTCTTCCAGTGTCCCCTAATTACCTAATCTCTCAGCATTATTTTATATCAGTACCTTCTGAGTCTGTCTTCATTATGGCCACTCCAGGGCTATGCTTCTCTAGTCAACACTGCAATACTCTACTCTCCTTTCCCTGATATTTATTTCTTATGGGTGTTTCTTAATTCCAGATCGATATTGTAACTTAGAAAAACACTATCGTATTTCCACTCTTAAGTCTCCACTTGTATATCTAACCACTAAGTAATGCCTATTAGGGTATTACCAGAGAAAGTTTTGCTATTATAACATGCATGTTTTGTGAACACTTTTAATCATCTTCACCATGAAAAAAAAGATAGCTATAGAGTAACAAAACACTTATTTGTCTGCTTAAGTGCTTGTGTGTAATTTAGTTTAATGACACTACACTTTCTTGTGGTTTCTCCAGACCTCTCAGACCATTTGTATTGATTTAACCATTTGGTTTGTCTCAGTAACAAACAACAACATAAAACACAGACTGGAAAAAGAAACTTTCCTGAAGTGGAAAATCACATTTATCAGTGTAATGTCACTTTTGATTCAGGGTAACATCTAGGAAAGTATTTGAATTTTCCAAATGTAAACCCTGAGGAACATGTAACAGAAAGGCAAACTTTATCACTGCTTATTTAAAAAAATTTACTATCACTTAAAACATTTATTTATGATATAACTTGTTTGAAGTTATTTACCCCTAGTAATCCACTGTTTGCTCAAAGTAGTTTGTTATTTTCAGTTAACACACAAGAGAGTAAAGGAAAAGCAAATAAATTGATGAATGTGAGAAATTAGCTAGCAGAAGGAATATTCAGATATCAGGTGTTCTAGGATAAAAGCTTTTGTTAATTGTTTTTTTCTTATTTTGACATAAAAGAAAGTAGTTGTCTTAGTTCTTAGTGTGTTTTATATTTATTAAATTTGTTTCATTTTTTTCTGGACACAGTTGCCATCTTTAGCTTAATTAGCTATGTAACTCAAATCCAGGAGAACTGGAATTGCCAATCACAGAGAACTTGTCATTTAATGTGCTCAAGCATTTCATTGCAACTTATTACCCATGACAGGTTTTTCATTACATTTTTAAGGGGTTGAAATATTAAAGCATTCATTTGGATCCAGGTATCTAGTTGAAAAAATGAACCCAACTATCAGTCATGAATAACCCCCATAGGACTATGGCACTGTAAGGAAAGGATAGGGTCAGAAAATAAGATTCTGTGGAAATGTATAGTACACTATGCATGTAGAATATATTCAGAAATAACAGGGAAACATGAAATTAAAAAATCACCCTATGCTTATTGCAGATATGTAGAAAACTATTTGTAGTCAATGGAAATCATTAGGATTGTTAATGATATTTGAGTTAAAGATGATTACTATGGCTCGCCAGATATGTACCAAGAACTCTATTAGGAGCTCAAAGTGAATGAAACTTAGTACCTTGATTCATGGGACAAAAATATCCACTGGGAGAGAAAAATGTGGAGCGCTCTCAATATTCTGCTGCCCAGGTTGGAACAAATAGAGCTCCCCTTTATTTTATCAAACCAATGTTTTGGCAATCTCCCTGAAATCCAATTGGCTGCTGTTGACATAGTCAAGATTCTCTTAGAAAGGCAATTCTGTAGACTTGAAACATTTACTCACAAACAAATTTCCAAGAAGTTTTGTAAGTTGGCAGAAAATGTAGGTATACTACAAGCAAGTTTGCCATCTAGCAAATATGGTTCATTTTGTTGTGTAGACCGTGCTAAATTATTGTTTTGAAATTAGAAGTCATACTGATAAAAGCAACACATTCCCCCAAAAAGAAAAACAGTAGATAAATTGGACTAGGGATTATTTTTACTTTATTGACAGTCTTCTCTAAACTGATGAGGATATTGTATAATATTTACGCTTACTTAGGCCAAGGAAAAGTGCTTATATTTGTTTTTCCACTGTTAGAGCTAATAGAGATATAATGAGTTCATTAAAATATTTCAGAAACTCACCTGGTAGAATCACTCAAGTCAGGCACCAGAAATAATTTCACTGGAGCAGACTCAAAGGCAATGTAACACCCTCCATCTCACACAATGGGAGGTTCTGAACTTTGGTGTGATGGCTTTGGGTCCGAGACGGTCATAAGATATTTTAAAATCTAACACAGTCCATTGTGTAACTATGTAAATTTAAAGTGCAAACATAAAATACATAAATGTTTATTTTCCTGGTGTGTGTGGGGGAGTGCTTTTGGGATTTGAACTCAGCACATCACACATCCTAGACAAGGACTCTGACACTTGAGCCACTCCCCTAAGCCTTTAGCTTTTAGTTTGTCTTCAGATGCATCTGACATCTTTTTCCCCAAGCTGACCTGGGAAATAATCTTCCTTCCTGTACCATAGTAGCTTTGATTATAGAAGTACTATGCTATTCTTACCTAAATATTTCTTTCAATGGGATTAAGTTAAGAAGTTGGCATTAAGTTGAGTTATATATATGTATATATGTTGCACTATGTAAACAGTATAATTGCACTGAGAGTGATACACAGAGAAATCAAATGAGACAACTAATTCCAAGCTCAATGTAATTTCTTCCTCCCTTTCTTTTCTTCCCCTGGGCCTTGGAAGATAAATTTTGTCCACTTTGGCTGAAAATAATCATTTTACTTCCTTTCAGCCGTTGTTCAATCTCTCTTCATGTGACTATTCTATACTTTACCTTTGTAATCTTTCCCTGAAGTTTATGAACGTATGGTTCCTCCAGCAAAATTCATCATTTCAGTTTCACTATCTTTTTATTAAAAGGCAAATCTATAAAGAAAAAAATCTCAGAAGTAGATGAGATATGCTTTGCTACCTATATCACAAAGAAAAGAGCTGCCAATCTTCAACTGTGTATCTAGCAAAAAAATATATATATACATCAGGAATGAAACGGAAATCAAGACATTCTTAGTGAAATAAACATAAGGATATTTTTTCCAGTAAATCAATCCTTAAGAAATAGTTTTAAGAAGTTTCCTAAACAGAAAATAAATGATAGCAGAGAGCACTTGAAATTTCAGAAATGAAAGAAAAACATGAGGATGTGTAAAAGAAGATCATATACTCACAACAAATGACAGTGTGGCTTATCATACAAAATTATTATTACAAAAAAAAGAAACAAAAAGGAACTCCACTGTAGGAATGGTTAATAAAAGTTTGTTGTATGCTCTGAGCAGTGAAGAATACTAAAATTGTATGGCATTGCATTTAGAAGTAGAACAATAGAATTAGAATGATCTGAGGACCTTTAAAAAATAGAAATATATTAGAGAACAGCATCAGAGCAAAGGGGGGTCTGAGTATATGTTTTGTCAACTACATTTCTAGATTATTTAAAAAAAATCCCATTTTGGCTTAAAGTTCAAACTCTAAGAAACAAGAATTTAAATACATCGTGTCTTCAATGCAAATTGAGTAATCATTCCAATGCAAAGACAAAGACTTTCGTTGATTCTAGCATAGGATTTAGGATTGGTAGGTATGAATGGAAGAAAATCAGTATATTTGTGGTTCTAGCAAAGGGCAGGTGGGTGGTAGTTTGGGTTATAGCTGAAATGGTGAATATTTGGTCATAATCAACATACTTGTGGCCAGAGAACAGGGCAGGGACAAGCAAGTGGGTGGCCTACGCAGAAGGAAAAAAAAAAAAAAAAAGATTTCCCTCAGGGACCTTGGGAACAGATTGCATGGAGGCTGCTTTATGAGGAAGACCACCCATGAGGGGAAGGATGGAAATTGCAAAGAAGCAGGTGTCCCATTGCTTTATCTTTGTGCCTGTCTGTGATCAAGCATGACAGTATTGTTGATAACTCAGATTGGCACTGAATCAGGACAGCAGGATGGCAGAGGGCCTTCACCTGAAGAGTTAGCAGTTTGAAAGTTGCGTCATACAGCATCATGGCTAGGAACATCACCAGAGCCACAGCAGTGGGGAGGAAATCAGAGACTCTCTCTGGCCAAGAAATCCCCAGAAAGAGGGCAGGAGACATTACAAATTAATAAAGGAATGATTACTCCCTTAGTGGTATGGGGAGTTTATTTATTTATTTGTAAATTTGCAGGTGATGCAAATAGAACTTAAAAACTGTAAAATGTGGGTGACTGGTCAATGTGAGCTAGGTTGACTGCCAGAGACATACACTTATCTTCAAGTGACTGCAAATACAAATGCTAAATCCATTGTGAATGGTTGCGTCTTTTACAATGAACTCTTCACTGTACTCTGAAAAATGATGTTCCGAAATTCAGCAAATTCAGCTATCCATACTCCAAGGAAGTTCAGTCTTCTTCCTGGGTGAATAAAGAACCAACTGTATATTTAGAGTATACGAAGGTGTCAATGAAACGGCATTTTGCACTGTTAAAAAAAAATCTGAAGCTTACAAAAGGGACTAAAAATTATAAAATATATTATGCCTCTCAAGCTCATTTTAAGATTCTTACTGAGGGCTGGGAATATGGCCTTAGTGGTAGATTGCTCGCCTTGTATACATGAAGGCCTGGGTTCGATTCCTGAGCACCACATATATAGAAAAGGCCAGAAGTGGCGCTGTGGCTCAAGTGGTAGAGTGCTAGCCTTGAGCAAAAAGAAGCCAGGCACAGTGCTCAGGCCCTGAGTCCACACCCCAGGACTGGCAACAAAAACAAAACACATAAGCAACAAAAAAATAAGATTCTTACTGAGCAATAGCAGTAATTTCCTAAAAACAGGGAGAATTAAGGACAAAAACACCCAAAGAAGAATAAGTAGACACTGACTGAGGCTTTAGAATAATAGTCAAGTTTGGGTGTTATTAGCTTTGATTCTCAAGCTTGTCCATTTTTTTTGAAATATACAGTTCAGAACGGACCCCTGAAATAACATATAGACACTTTTAAGTATAAGCCTCAGGAGGCAAAGAATTGCTGGGAGAGAGCGGGAAGACATCTTTGGCTGGCCTACCCCTCTGCAGACTTGCCTGCCTGGCAGCTCTCAGAATAGGTAACGTCTAATTGCTTTGCTGTATACACATTTCCAAAGCAGTTGAAGAACTTCTAGCAGTTAGACGGAGAGTATCTGGCATGAAAATTAGAGAAAAGCCATTCCTCGTCCACGTAGGAAAGTTTTATGACATCATTTCTGGTAGGCCTGAGTAAAGTACTTTGTTTGCACAGTTGAGTTAAGATTATTATTGTACAAAATATCTTAGTCTGAGTTTCCATGGTAGAAGATAAACAAGAAATATTTATTTCTCATAGTCCTGAGCAATACAGGAATGATCAAGGAGTTGGCAGATTTAGTGTCTTGTGAGGCCTATTCCTTACAGATAGAAGCTTCTAGCTGCATCCACACTTAGCAAAAGGAGCAAATGAATTACCTTGGTCTTCCTTGGTCTTCCTATGATGAAACTCATTCTATTCATGACAACTTTTTTTATTGCTTTATTTATTGTCAAAGTGATGTACAGAGGGGTTCCAGTTTCATACGTAAGGCAGTGAGTATTCTTATCAAACTTGTTACCTCCTTCCTCATTTTTCTCCCACTCCTCTCCCCAGTTCTCCCCCCCCCCCCCGCCCAGTTATACAGTTGGTTTACAGCATATTGTCTTGTAACTATTGCTGTTGCATTGGTTCACCTTTTACCCTTTCTTTGTCTCTCCATTTTAATATTCCCCTTCCTACCCAACTTCCTATAGACATATATATGTATATATATATATATATACATATATATGTAATATCCAAGGTACCGTAACAGTGACATTATGGGTAAAACCATTGGAAAGAAAGGCAAAAGAAAATTGTATATTTTCACATGGTACATTGACTATAACAACAACAATAATAAACCACTTTTTCCATAAGGTGGAGTTCATTTCGCATCATCTTATGTGTTCAAATGTACATAGCTATTGAGCTACTGTGTTCTTCTGCTAGGACTATTCTAGGCATGTACTAATTATTACCAATGAGGGAAACCATAGAGCTTATATTTCTTTGGGTCTGGCTCACTTGCCTTAGTATGATTTTTTTTCCAAGTCTTTCCATTTCCTTATGAATGGAGCAAATGGCAACTCTTAATATAACTGACTTGTTCACCTTTGTTATCAAAATAGGAACTGGACAGAAAGTGAACACAAATACCATAGCTCAAGGCCTAAGTGCAAAGGTGTACTTAAAGTAATAAGGAAAATACTCTTGGTTTGTTTGTTTTGTTTTTTGCCAGTCCTGGGGCTTGGACTCAGGGCCTGAGCACTGTCCCTGGCTTCTTTTTGCTCAAGGCTAGCACTCTACCACTTGAGCCACAGCACCATTTCCAGCTTTTTCTGTATATGTGGTGCTGAGGAATCACACCCGGGCTTCATGTATATGAAGCAAGCACTCTTGCCATTAGGTCATATTCCCAGCCCTGAAAATACTCTTCTAGTGAGTGAGCTCTGAGACACTGCCTTGTGTATCTTGAGCAGTGCCTGATGTCTAGGTATGTTATGGGTAAATGATGATCAGAGAATAGACATTTCTCCACAGAGTCAACTTGTGTTAGGACCTAAGCAAGCTCAGGAAATTGTCTGGTCAGATTCATCTAGCATCTTTAAATGTCCCAAAGACCAGCTGTTGTTAAACGTGGAAACAATTTAAAAAGCAGCTATTCACAGATAAATCATTTAAGTGTTGTATTTTTTAAAGGACTTCAAAAACTCAGGATCAGAACTGAAGACAATGGGGATTGAGCAGCTTTGCTAAGCACCTCTTCCTGACTTGGGATTTGGAAATTCTTTAACACATAAATAAATAAAATAAAAAGCCTCTACTCCTTTTTCACATCTCAAGGAAAATATGCTACTGAGAATACAGAATTGTGTACACAGAAGAGAAAGTAATGTTTTGGTGAATGCCTAACTTTATGTGTACTCACCTTCTTTTCTTTTAGAGTAGGAAGGGGCATTTGAGTTCTGATGCACTCTAATAGGGGTGAGTGTGGGCTGCTGAAGGTCCTTGAAATCATTTAGTGCATGACACAAAATACATATAATGCTTCCGATTGTCCACCCACATCCCATCTGCCTGGACTGATCATTTTATATGGACCACCACGATGTAATAAATCTCCAAATGGCACTAGGCAGAATAAAAAAAAAAGTCTGAAGCTCTTCCATAGCTTCACTTTAGGTGATGCAAATGGTTCTCTTTATGAAGGAGAAGGAATAGATACACAAAGGGTGTTATGGACATATTTTGAGGTGGGAAAAGGTGGGCTGATTATTAGACGTCCAAAATGATCCAGCAGAAGTGGTAAGCCAAGCAGGAAATTGCTTTGGAGATTTTGCCTTTTGTCCATTGATGAGAATTCGTGCCACAAGAACTTCTTTGCTATCTGTGTGACAACTGTCCAATTGGATGAATCTTTAAAATGGAGCTCTTTTCAATAATCACATTTAAAAGTCCATCGTATTTTTTCTAAAAATGCCACTTCTACAAAGCTCTATCATCTCATTAGTTTTTTTTATTTCTTCTCTGCCTAAACACGCACGCACTCTCTCTCTCTCTCTCTCTCTCTCTCTCTCTCTCTCTCTCTCTCTTTCTCATACATCACAGTTTCACTCCAAGCAAGGAGTTAAATTGGGAATTCAATGTCTATGCATTTTTTTGCCAGTTTATATTGAGCCATGATATTTGTTCTGTGGTATTCACACTACACATGTGAATAAGCTACACCGATCTCACCATACATCAACTCCATGCTGTCATTTGTTTGATTTAAAGCTGCATGATAGAAGGTATATTGGCTGGCTAGGGCTGCCATAACAGAATACCATATGGGTGGCTTGAACATTAGGAATTTATCTTCTTACAGTTTTAGGAGTCCAAGATGGATGGATGAAACAGAAAATGTCGTTTATTAGGGAAGCCTCTTTTCCTGGCTTGGAGACAAACTCCTATGTCCTCCCATGACCCTCTCTCTCTGCATGTGTGTGTGAAGGGGGACTAGGGTCCCACAGTTTTGACTTCACTTGACCTAAATTATTGTCTTAAAGGCACCAACATCAAATGTAGTCATGATGGATCTTAGGGAGTGGACATAAATTTAGGGGAGACAATTCATTTCATGCCAGACAGCAACATACCTCATGTTACTGCATACTCAGAAACTTGCGCAGTGCCAGGCTCAGAAGAAACGATCAGAAAAATAGAGATTTGGTCTCTGAAACTTGCCAGTAAGTATTTAGTAGGAATCTCAGCGAGGTGGGGGCCAGAAATTATTTAGAGAAAAATACTCAAAAATGATTTTGAGTTATATTTTTCTTATTTTCATTAGCATAAATGAGTTATACAAAGGAACATCATTGTGACATTTCTATGCATGCGTATAAGGTGCACTTTCCCATGACCGTGGAACAGCAAAGTAGCTGCCATGAGGATCAAAGTTCTTCTAGCCTCATCTCGATCATGGGAAAGAGAGATAAACATTGTGAATCCTACTTTTATACAAAAAGAAAGGGAAATCGTCTGAATTAAACAAGACTAGTATTCTGCTGTTAGAAATGAAGAACTATGTAAACTTGTCGAGCTGATAAAAAATGTCTTTGGTCTGCTGCTGGATCCTCTAAAACCTGATCTGTGTTTAGTCTAGTGGATTTAATCTAGAGTTTGTCTGCATGGGGCTACATCATTATACTGTAATCACCTCAGAAGAAAGGGGCATTCTCTTAATATTGTTGTTGTCAAGTCTCTCAAAATGTTCTTCTTATGGGGCTGGAGATATAGCCTAGTGGCAAGAGTGCCTGCCTTGGATACACGAGGCCCTAGGTTCGATTCCCCAGCACCACATATACAGAAAACGGCCAGAAGCGGCGCTGTGGCTCAAGTGGCAGAGTGCTAGCCTTGAGCGGGAAGAAGCCAGGGACAGTGCTCAGGCCCTGAGTCCAAGGCCCAGGACTGGCCAAAAAAAAAAAAAAAAAAAAAAAATGTTCTTCTTAGAATGAATATCTCTATTGTAAGATTAAATTAAATTTTATTTCAATTCTTTCAGTCTGATAAGCCTTAGAAGCTACATTCAGTTCAACTTGAAGTTGATGCACTTGTGACATACAAGAATTTTAGTCTTAATTCCATGCTATGTGAGGAACGCCTTTCAGTCTTTAACAATTTCACATATCAATATTTATTTTTAGTTTTTGTTCTTTATGGTCAAACTGAAGTAGAGAGGGTTTACAGTTTCATCTGTAAGGCAGTGAGTGCATTTCTTGTTCATTTTTTATTTTTAAATGAGGTGATCAAGTTTTCTTTAAATAGATTCTACTACATGTACTAATAATTTCATCTCTGAGAATTTGTTTCATCTTTAGTCTTATGGGCTATAGCAATAATTTCAGACCACCCTTTCCAGTAAGATTTATAAATGATGATTTATCAACTAATACCATGAAGTGTGTAAATATGCCAAACAATGGAAATGGTGAGATTTTACTTCTAAGGCTTTTCTATTGCATAGAAAGTACACATTGACATGTGCAAACAGTTTGTCTTTTGACTAAACTTTTAACAAAATACTGTAGATGAAGTGATCGATAAACAATAAGGATTTATTTCTGGCAGCCTGGAGGTCTGGTTGGAAGCATTAGTTGGGTTCTAACGACAGCCTCCGCATGGGTGCAGATAAGAAAGTTCTCGGTATCTTCTCCTGTGTCAGTAACAAGACAAGAGAATTCCCTGTGCTTCCCTGGCAAGGAAATCAATCCTCTCGATTAGGCATCCATCCTCATGATCTCATCACCTCCCAATGTCCCACCTTCTGATTCTATTACATCGGTGGTGGAGATTTCAACACACAAAGTTAGGGAACATAAGAATTCTCTCCACTGCAAGCAGCAGGTCTTTTATTTTCCTGTCATTTTGCTTTGGCATAGTTCTGCTAGCTGATTGCCCAGACCTCTTCATTTACTTTAAGTAGTCGAATCATATTTATATTTAAACCTAGGCAGCATTACACACTTCTGTATTTACCAAGTACTTGCATGATTGATAACATAGCTCCAATGACAGATTCATTGAAAATCCCAAACAAAACCCAGGCACCCTTTCTTCAAATGTATCTCAAATCATCTTCTTGAATGTAGAAATCATTTAATAAGATGGATCTTAGTAGGAACAGAAGTCAACTGTGCAGTTTTCTCTCTCAAAACCATACAGTAAATAAGACTTTTGGAATTCTTTGTAAGAAAGCCATGCCTCATACTGTAGGTGATCTCCACCCAGATCTCGTGGCCTTACTTGGAATCAGAGGCTGGTGTGGGAGAAAAGGAGCGTTTATTTGCCTCCATAAACACATATTCATTTAGTGTGTGGGCATGAGCTGCCCCGATTCCCACCTCATAAGATGTGATCAAACACAACAGATTGCATGTTGTACAAAAACCACACACATCTGAAGCCGTTTTTCCTAGCAGTTGGTTAAAGTTACTCTGCCTTAATGTGTAACGTATTATCTGATTGACTTCACTGATGGGCCCATCCAGTCTCTGTATCAGATTTATAGGAATAGAGAGGAAATACTTAGAATGAATGGATTTAAATGCAATGTGGAAGAAAGAGCCATCTTTGTGTGAAATCCAGATTTTTATGAATGTGCTTTGTTTCCTGTGAGCTGAAATACCACTGATAAATATAACATTAGCATAAAGGAGTCACAGAGAACATTCAAAGCTTTAACAGGAAGACCGCCTGAAATAATTTAGTACTGATAAACAGCACCCACAGGCAAGTTTGTGGCAAATTGTGATAAACCACAACATTTTTAAAGACTCACAGAAATCCTTATAAATGGCATGACGCCGGTAGTTGCAATGAGTTCATAGGGGGTTTTAGGAGAGTATTTTCAGAGTTGGCCATTTTGCCATGGTTAACAGAGTTGTCTCAGTAAACAGTGGGAAGTGTGCATACTTGAAGAATGTTCTAATTCTGGTGGGTGGCAAGCCAAGACAGGTAGGAACTGCTCAGTCAAACAAGGTTGTGATTCTTTCTCAATGCTACCATAACAAATCCGAGTGTCAGGAGAGAACTTTAGAAAAAAAACAAACAAACATGTTTGAAAGATTCATAAATATGGGCTGTAATTAAGTGGATTAGACTTTTGCACCAATCTTATTCTTTTACATATCTTACTTACCGGGTAACAGAGCAAATCCACAGCATGTTTTGATTATATTTCAGTTGATGCATAAGAAACGTCTTAAAGTAATCTAGCTCCCAAGAAAAGAAGAAAAAAATTCTATTGAGAATTTAAGTCTAGAGAAGACATGGGTGGAATGGGAGAGACAAGGCAAATAGAGGAATGGACTAGGTTTCCTATGGTTGTTGGAATGATTGAAAAAAATCACAAGTTATGAATTCTAGCTTTCAGAATGCAGAGTCCCATGAAGAACAGGAACCTATGACAAACTGCATTGTCTACAACGTAGAAGTTTCTGGGGTAGACGAATGATCAAGTTCCTTAGTAAGTGATTATTTTTGTAATTACAAAAAGACCCTTTATCTTTCCTCTCCCAAATTTTTCATGAAGCCTATATACCTTGAAGGCAATTTTATTGTAAGTGGATGTTGCATGCTGGAAGTGTAGGAAGACTGACATTAGCTCCAGGCTTGGGGCAGGGCCAGTGCTCATGGGCATAGGTGGACACTTGGGAATAATGAACATCCTCATTCTCCTACAGAGATGTTCTTGAAACAACTCACTCCAGTGGTGGTTTTCAAAGAATGGGAAGTAAAATATTCATGATGAACATGTGTACCTGTAGATGTATGAAAAAGAAGGACATGCTGTGAGATCAGAGGTGTCACCGGAGGACAAGGTGGCATTTGCTTTGAAGAACTCTCCAGGGCTGAGGGATGGAGCTCTGCTTTCATCTCAGATGCTTTATTTATTCAGCAGATAAGTGGGGATGCATCTCCAGGGAACCATCCAGGAAAGATATATGGAGTAATTAAGCTTCCTGGAAGTATATTTACACAAGAATGCAAATTTACAATGAGAAATATAATGATAAGCACACTGATGCACTATTCATGACGGTCTTCTTTTCCCAGGACACACATCGTTGCAGAAAGTCATATGTAAAGAGAAGAGATCCTATGTTGGAAAGCAAAGCCAAGCAGTCCTTCTGGTACTTCCAATGTTTAATAGCCTCTGACTCTCACACTCTCATGGGGCCATCTTGACATCTTAGATGCACCTGCCATTCAACCCCAGAGTTCAATTTTTCTTTCCTAAACAGTTCTTATGCTACATTTTCTAGGTCAATAAATGTTCACTGGCATGGAGACTGCTAGTCTGATACTTCCCTGGAATGTATCTAGTACAGTTTGTAACATATTATGAAAAGTTACATTTACTTAAACCATAGAGTCTTTGAGACAGTAGCCAAAAATTTCTAGCTCTCATGATCCTAGCAAGTGGCAGTATTCACAGGTATTCAACAAATGATCTTGAATGAATTAACAGAATGAAAATGACTAAAGGAAATATAAGGGTGATAACTTACAGATACAGTTATCTTTTCTTCATTTCTAGTTTTCATTTTCCCATGCCCTTTGAAAGATTTGTGTGCCTTAGAGAAAGTTTGCATCTATGAGGATTCTGCAAACATGCTTGGTGCCTTCTTCAAAGATCTTCAAAGATCTATCACCTTTAAAATGTTAAACATTCCATGTTACCAGAGTGAACTTCCTTTCAAAATAAGCCAAATACAACCTATATGTCCTAGTTATATGACAGTGTTTTGGAAATGATTACAGAACCACAGTTCAATCAGAAATGTATTTTGTAGACCTATTTTAAAATATCAATGCTAGAAGAGAATATTTCTTTTCCTAAATCCTAAGTATCTCAACATCTAAAAACTTGGATACAGTAACTATTTTGCCTTTGGCTTATTGAAGCTTTACAGAGTATTCGGTAGTCACAACTTATAAAATAAAAGCTGAGGGAAAACCCTTAATTTCTCCAGTAGCTTTTACTACTATTTGTATGAAACACTTAATTTATAACACCTATATTATATCTAATAAAGCACATGCATATGTAGTATATACAAACACAAACACACACTTACAATCATGCTAGTTTGACCAGGCTACAAGGAGTTTGAATGACCAAGCATCATTCCAAAGTTACATACAGGCCAAGTCTCTAAATGAGGTGCTGGGATTTTTTTCTTAAATCTATGGTCACAAGTGAATGAGGTATGTAAACTCACTGACCTTTAAGATGAAGTATATCTAAGACACCACCCTAAGAGGTGGCACTCAGTTCACGCTGTTCACTGATACTGTAGAATACCCTCTGCATTAAGCTCTTGGGCAAGTAACATGACTCATATATTATTACTGCCAACAAGAGACTTCATATTTGAGAAAAGGGGTAATATGTTTACATATGTAAGGAAAAGATTATCTCAATGCAGTTGGGATGCATATGCCTTGAGCTAGATTATCATTCAAGGTAGTAAAATATGAAAGCATTTTCTGACTAAAGTGGAGAGCTTACAATCCATAGACCTAAACTGAAAGAAATGCTAAAAACACAAAAGTTGAATACTGAGGAGTGGTATATAATAAGTTGAAATGAGGAAGAAGATAAGAAAACCTGCTCATCTAAATGACAATCTTTTTGGAGCAGAAATAGTCAAATAGTTAAAAATAAGCTTGAGGTTAAATAATGGGCTGAAATTAAAATTTAGAAATTAATCAAATAAAAGTTGAAAGAGCAAGCTGTCTTTTATAAAAATGAAATCCTCAGTTTTGATATTTAAAAAATCTAGCTATAAACTATATACAATAAACATTTAACATATAAAAATTAAATGTAAAAAGGTGAAAAGAAAATATAAAACAAACTCATGAATTAACAGTAATGATGCATAAAATAAACTTTATTATGATTAAAAATCTTAATGATAATAGGAATAACTTGCCAGAAAATATTGCTTTTGAATTTGTACACAAGGTAATCTTAAAATCTACAAATCAAAAATTAACAGAGCTAGAACAAGAAAATAAGATACTTAAAGTCAGTGGAGAAAATAATGTACTTGTCAGAAAATGTATTGGTTACATAGAAAGTTATTAATAAAGATGTGTAGTTTTAAACAATACCATGAGTTTCATTTAAAGGAAACATCAAATTTACATGTAAATTTAAAAAGCAATTTTCCTAAAACATGTATGGAATATTTACCATGGTATTTTAAAATATCTTTCTCAGAAACATAACAATGAAACAAGGCTAGTAAGGATGTAGAAGTTTGGAAGAACATGACAAATAAGTAAGTCTAAATGAATATTAAAACTAATTCACCAGGGGCTGGGGATATAGCCTAGTGGCAAGAGTGCCTGCCTCGGATACACGAGGCCCTAGGTTCGATTCCCCAGCACCACATATACAGAAAATGGCCAGAAGCGGCGCTGTGGCTCAAGTGGCAGAGTGCTAGCCTTGAGCGAGAAGAAGCCAGGGACAGTGCTCAGGCCCTGAGTCCAAGGCCCAGGACTGGCCAAAAAAAAAAAAAACAAACTAATTCACCTAAACATTAGAAAACATATTATTCTTAAATCTATAGGGTACCTTTCCAAAAGTCAGAGGAGTCCTTAGTATCTGAAACTAGTCTCAATAAAATCTATTGAATTTCAGAAGGAGAGATCTTTTTTTTTTTGAGGGGTGGGGAGAGAAGGGGTTCTAAGATACCTCGTTTCACTTGAAGGCAACGATGGGCCACAAATGAGAAATGTTGGTTAGGGTGTTGATCGTGTTGTGTGTGCTATAATGCCACCATAGGGTGCATTATTTCTGTACTCATAGGGTGACTTATTTCTGTACTCAAACGTGCAGAGTGATGTTTACCAATGACTGGCATTGAGGGATTATCACAGTCTCTTCTGTTCTCACTCCTCATCCTGTTGGGAATTCTCAGAGGCCAGCAGTCATCTATGCGAAGGCCATGCGATACATATTCATCAAGGCATGTGGCACTTTTGAAGAGAACAAGCAGTGACAGGCACTGGGGGGTCACACTCAACGCTGTAACTTTGGGAGGATCCTAGATCGCAAGTTTCTCCTCTCAGAACACTAAAGGTGTTTTCAAAGCAAGAGATCACAGAGGTCCTGGAGATCTCTAAAACAATATTCTTTTAGGATGTACCAAATGCTTATATTCAACTCTGCTCTAGAAGAGAGAAATGAAAAGAAGTGAATAAGTGAAGGAAGAAAGTGAATAGGCATCACATATAATAAAATTTATTAAAACTGAAATTGTTAGGAGTATATGTTCAACGTTGGGGTTTTTTTTAATGATCTTTTTCTTCCCATTGGGAAATATATACACAATGGAATTCTATGCTTCTAACAGAAAGAATGACATCACCCCATTTATAAGGAAATGGGAAAAAAAAATCCTAGTAAGTGAAGTAAGCTAGACCCCAAAGAAACATAGATTCCATGGTTTTCCTCATTGGTAACATTTAGTATATGGTTAGGATAGTCCTATCAGAGGATTACAATAGCTCAATAGCTATGTACATATAAAGTGATGCTAAATGAAATGAACTCTAAGATATGGAAACAGGAGGTTTTTCTTTGTTCTTGTTTCTAATGTACTATGTGAAGTTACTTCTTTTTTTCTTTTGTTTTTGTTTGTTTTTCCTGTGGTTTATCCCTTACTGTCACTGTATTTGATTTTGGTGCCTGGGGTATTGTATATACACTTACCTTATCTGAATTAGGGAAGGGAAGGGGAATAACAAAAAAGTGAGACAAAGGACAAAGGGGAACCAATGCAATAGCTCATCAGACAGTATGTTGGAATGGAACTTCACAATGGGGGGTGGGGTAGTTTAAGAGAGAGGAAATCAGGAAAAAAAAGAAGGAGGGGTAACAAGTTTGATTTAAAAAAAGTCTACTTACTACCTTACACATGTAACTGTAATCACCTGTACAATAAAACTGTACATCACCTTGACAATAAAATTAAAAAATTTGAAAGCATAGATCATTTCTTTTTTATTTAATAGTTCAGATAACGTCAGACTCTAGTATGATTCAAAGGTGGTTAATACACAGGATGCTACACTTTTTCCCATCAACACTTTCCAATGGCAGTTGTTTGTGATTCAACAACTCTGCTAAGAAGCCTAAGCAATTTGCCCCAGATCTCACTGGTAATAGATTTAATGAACATCTTTTTGATGAGGTGACAATGATGACTTCATCATCTCCAGGATTTCTTCATGACAAGATCTGAGTCTTAGGTTGGGATGACTTCAACAGCTCTGGTGAAACCAGATAGATGGTATTTGAACAAACTCCTTGTTGTCTATGAACTTCTCCATATCATCTGTCCAGCCTGATTGCCTCAGGATGGTTGAACCTGCTATGTGTGGACCCCAAATCTCAAATATGAGGGGAGAGGGGTGAGTGGAGAGGAGAAGTAAGAGGAGATTAAAGACTACATAGAAGTTCGCAGAATCTAAAATGCCCAATCACACACCAACTCTTCTGTAAATCCTACTCATGATTAAATGGAGAAAATTTGGGCTCCACAGGTTGAGGAATGTCAGTGTTATATTTTACAAGCTACTGTATACATATCTCATTGATTTTAACTGGATACATGGCTTTGGTCAACAGGGAGGCTAGAAAAGAGAAGAACCAGAAATCTAGTTTGAGTCAAACTGTCCATTACATTAATATGACCTAAGAAAAATTTCTGAAAAGATCAGTTCTCTTCATTTAAGAGCTAGCAGGCGCCCCACTTTCTATAATGAGAGCTATGCCATTTGTCATGTTTGTAGTTTACTCTGGCTGCCAGGAAATCTATAGCCAATTCCGAAAATAACCCCAGTGGCCATGTTACTCCATTACAAAGATTAGCATACTATGAATGCTTCTCCGCTTTAAGTATTCCTCATTCATGTTTTCTTAACTTTGTAACATACTTTGGTGAAGGCTTCCTAAAGGCCTTTGGCATGGTATATACATAAGGAATGGCATATAGATAACTTCAGTAGATAAACTATTGTCAATTGGAGTATTATTCAGTAATCGAACAAAGTACAACTTGGCTAAATCTTCAGGGTGTTATTTTGCATGGCAAAAACTATTTAGCTCATGTTCCATTCCACTGCATTTATATGTAACTGTTTACATAAGAAGAAGAGACATGTGGCTGTTTGGGACTAGGATTATAGAGAGAAAAGGCCATGGTGGGGGTAATTATGAAGGGGTAGCAGGATGGAGACCTTTGGGGTGTTAGGTTAACTGCCTGCTATGATCCTGGTGGTTGTTACAATTATCTGCATGTAATAAGATGACATAGAACCATCCACTTTATATAAATCTCAATTTCTTAATTTCTATAATATACTCTAATCCTATAAGGTACAAGAATGTTTACATAAAATATTAATATTGATGACAAGGATATGAAGAACATGCAGGCTGTTCTTTATTAACCCCATATCTTTCTACACATCTATAACAAAATTAAGAAATGTTAAAAATTTCTCAGAGTCCTTCCTGTCTTCACACATGCACTGCTTCCCTCCTTAGCAATGACCCCCAGCAGAGGAGTGCATTAGAGAGTTTAAACGAAATATATATCCCTTCTGGTCATTTTTTTTTTCTGGAAGAAAAATCTTTCCTAAATATTCTATTTGAAAAGTCACTAGAAGCCAGGCACGGGTAGCTCAAGCCTGTAATCCTAGCTACTCAGGAGGCTGAGATCTGAGGATCACAGTTCAAAGCCAGCCAATCAGGAAGCTCTGCGAGACCTTTATCTCCAATAAACTGCTCAAAAAAGCTGGAAGTGTCGCTGTGGCTCAAGTGGTAGAGTGCTGAGTGAAAGAAGCTCAAAGACAGCTCCCAGGCTAGAGTTCAAGCTCCAGGACTGGCATGTATATATATATATATATATATATATATATATATATATATATATATATATATATATGTGTGTGTGTGTGTGTGTGTGTGTGTGTGTGTGTGTGTGTATACACATATATATATGTATATATATATTTTTTTTTTTAAGTCACTGGGATAGATATTGGGGCCATCTTGGTAGAAAGCCAACCCTCACCTCAACAAACAAGTTAGATGTGTTGTTACATCTCTAGTCCCAGCTACTCAGGAGGTAGAAACAAGAAGACTGCAGACTGAGGCCTGCCCTGGGCTAACGTAAGACCACTAACCTGAAAAGCAAACTAAATACACAAAAGGTTGGAGTTGTGAACCATGTGGCACAGTGCTTTTCTAGCAGGATGCCCTGACATTCCAAGCACCACCAAACAAGAACAACCAACAACAAAACATTTTGGGTACATAGGTAAAAATAGAACCAAAAAAATTGAGGAGCTGGGTAGGGTTGTCAGAGATGGAGGAGAATAATGAAAGTGGTGATTCTGATCAAGATGCATTGTACTCTCAAAAAGGGAAATGGAATTAAAACCCAGTAATAAACTAAATAATCAAGTGGGAGAAAAAGGATCTCCCTTCTTACTCATGAATATTTTATGCCACTTAAATGACATCCCAAATAATCTTAACTTTTTAAAAAGTAGTCATCAATTAATGAATGACACTAACCTAATGCTGGAGAGACTCTGATGTGCACATGAGCAGCAGGAAGCGAACACAGAGTGCTTCCCTTTTCCAGAAAGCAACACAAAGCCCAGGAGCCTGGCAGAAAGGATAGTAGGTGCAGGGATGCATGCACACTTCAGAAATAGGAGAGAGGCTGAGTGAAACCTTGCTCTCCACTTGTGAAAGTTGGAATGGTGGGCAGGGCAGAATGAACACTTCAGCGGGCTCTCATGGTTTCAATTACTGGAATTCCTTGGGACCAGAATTTCATCTCTATCTAGTCAAACAAGGGTAGAGCATCACCAAGTCATTGCTAAGCTACCCTGACCATCTTGCTCAACAACTCACCTACCAGGCTGTTCACGGCCATCACTCAACGTTTCTGAACGCAGCAGGTAGAGCAGCTTCTGACTAGCAGATTCTTTTAGAAACTGTCCATTGATCAGAGCAAAGCAGACATTAGCCTGTTTGGATTTCAAATGAACAGGCATCAAACACGGGGCTGCGTTTCTCAAAGTGCAACCCTCAGCCAGAGATTCCCAGTGATTCCCCAGTTTCAAGCATAAATCTCAGGACTGGCTCTGCAGATTCCTGGAGGAGGAAGCCAAAAAGCTGCTTTTTCACTTTGATACTGGGAATCACTGATCGATGGTAGAAGAAAGTGACAGATGGGCTTCACACCTGCATTTCTCCAACAATGTGTTATGCTCTGGATTAAACTGAAATTATCTGGTAGCACAAACTCTGGAGAGATCTATGGTCCTATACACTCATCTTGCAGGAATCAGAGTTCTAGAGAGAATTAGAAGGGAGGCACACACAGGAGGAGGAGCAAGGGGGTTCAAACTTCTACCCCCAAAGAGTCATTAGCCTTTTTGTGTGGCATGGCATTGCTAGATTTTGAAAAAAATTTCTGAAGTCTACATGGCTCAAAAAAGTTAATGTAATTCTAGAAGTCCACATTTGTTTCCTTAGATACAAAACATTGCACAAACAAATTGGTTGCAGTTTTGAGGCTATGATTTCACAATGACTCAATTAAACTATGGGGCCTTTTAAGAAGAAGAAAGTGGGCTGGTAGCACTTGTCGATTTTTGCAAGTAACACACATAAAAATGATAAGATAGCATGAGTGTCATGATCTTTGGCACTGATTCTTCTGGTTCTGAGTACATTTGCATATTTGATTTGCATAACATTTTCCTCATGATCTCAGAGGCTTCTTTTTCAGCTTTCCAGAGACCAAAACCAAAACAAAACCAAACAGAAAATAAAAAGTCAGGAATAAGCATAGCATTTAGCTTTTGAGTAAAGTATGTCTTTGGCAAAGACAAGGCAAGTAACAAGGCCAAATCAGTGACAAGAATTACTTCTATAAACAATGAGGTTTGCTTAAATTAACCATCCTTGCCAAGCTCCTACCAGTTTGAATTGAGTCAGCTAACCTTGAGGCTCAAAGGGAAAAGTTCTGAACTGGGAGATTCAAAGCAAGCAAGCAAATAAGAAAGCAAGCAAGAAAGAAAGCGCCAGTGATTCACTGGGTATTCTCAAAGGGTGAGGTCATACATTTTTCCCATGAATAGTTATCTCCCTTTTTACTGTGACTACATCATCTATTTTATTTGGGATTATTTTGTTTGGGTGTCAGGGATATTTGCTCCTGTGACCACCTCCTCCCTACATAGAAACATCTATGAAATCATCTATAAACAGGAGACACTGCCTCCTTTGAAGCAGGGATCTTCAGAGCTGTTCAACTGTGTCCTTGACTTGAAGGGAACTTTTATTTTTTTTCTCCACTTGTTGTCTTAGATTCTTTCAGAGGGAGGCCACATGACATTGTAGTCTTTGTAAAGAGTTTACAAGTTTTTGATATGTAGTTAATACATATTGTGTTGCAATAAAGGGAATTGCTTCTACTGAAAGACATCAGCCCTGATTGAGATGCCAACTGGATCTAAGCCAAATGAAGTATATCTGTAAGGGTGTGTGTGTGTGTGTGTGTGTTTATATTGAGCTTAAGAAACATTAGTATACTGAAGGTATTGTCTTGTTCATTTTTAGCTATAAGTTAAAGTATGCTACATTAACTGTTAGATATTTTTTAAACTTGAAATTTTCCCCCATTTTAATATGGGATTAAAAAAGGAAAATAAGCTAAGACAACTATGCATGGTCATAAATATCTGTTCCTAAGAAAAAAGTGTAGATGGTGGAATCAATCTTCCAATGTTACCTGGATGTTAGTACTAGAGTCACTCCTTTAATTTCATGAGACTGAACTCTTAATATTACAATAGTCAAAGTATCTGTTTTATTACCCAGAATGAAACATTGAAAAATATTTGATGACAAAATCTGTACATGAATGCACTTCTTCCTTCCTTCTTTATGCTTTATAAAATACATTTTGAAGGGTTTACTATATTTCATTTAGCTGTGAAGCCCTGAGAAACACCTGCATTGTCATTAAGCAATTACAAAGGTGATTTTTTTTTTTTTGGTAAAACGATAACTTTTATGTTTCTACCATTCATACCAAAAGACAGAATTTCTGGAACATAGATTTAAGTGTATTTCCAGATTTTTTTCCCAAAGTGATAGTCTAATATATTTTTATTGTTAC
The DNA here is from genome assembly GCF_023159225.1 of Perognathus longimembris pacificus. NCBI lineage: Eukaryota > Metazoa > Chordata > Mammalia > Rodentia > Heteromyidae > Perognathus > Perognathus longimembris. Next base: position 9,753,831 of record NC_063164.1, read on the forward strand.
TATTATTGTGTTATACAGAGGGGATACCATTTCATAAGTCAAGTAATGAATAACGTTTTTGGACAATGTCATCCCTTCCTTTCCTTTCGTTGAGTTTCCCCCTCCCGTGCTTGTCCACAGGTAACATAGGGCCATTTTCCACATACTGAATAACATGATTGCATTTGTTCACCCTTCCTCACTCCCTTTCTGCCCCACTTTACTGCCCCCACCCCCGGAAGAAAGAAAAAACCTAAAACAAACAAAAAAAAAATCACCACCACTGCCCATAACAACAAAAAACTGTTTTCAATTTCTAGAATCTGTTTCAATAAATAAGATTATAAAACACCAGAGAAGCTACACCTGGGTGTAACTTCCTTTACTCTGTCTGTTTGTGGGTGACTGCCTAGAGCCCTGTTTAAGTTGTCATGGGATGTTTTATACTAATTTTTTAGATACACTATCTCTTTGTGCTGTATAAATGTGGGTTAGGGAAATAGCTTCTGATATTTTCATAGTCTCCAGAAATGGCTGGTTTACACTCATTAAACGCAGGGAAATTGTTTTAAAATAAAATGGAAATATATGTATTTTTTTCAGGAACCATCATTTTTTTTATATTTTTTTAAAATTTTTAAATGAATTTATTGATTGATATAATAAAATTATAGATCGTCAGGGACTTCCCCAAGATTTGTGTGTTGCCTGCCAGGCCGCTGGAGGGCTCACAGGTGCCAAAAATAAACCACCTTCCTAACGGGAAATACCACCTGCATCAGCCTCCAAGTATGAGCCTGAGACCAACTGGAACCACCCAGACTTGTACAACAAGCCACCTGCTCACTACCATCACTGACCAAACCGCCTTTTGCCCCTGCCATATAAACCCTGCCTGACCCAGGCCCAGGCGCAACCTCTCTGATCCCGACCAGATGGGCGTCCGGGAGCGCACTCCAATAAACTCTCAATCACCACTACTTCTGTCCACGTGCTCTCTCCTCGCCTAGAACCTTTCAGTGTCCGACTGTCCAGGCAAAGCAGAAGGGCCAGGGAGACCCTCTAGTGCAACGACCAGAGGCAAAGGCTATAGAATTGGCACTTTTTGTGGCAATGACAGAAATCAGTGCAGATCTGGGCTTTGTGACTTGGCCCTGTGGCTCTCAATGCCGGCGTAAAACCAAGCCCCAAACGAGGCAAATCTCATAGGGCCCAGGATCGCTGTGCACTGGAGGGTGATAGCTCTCCAGGGGGGGCAGGAGAGCGCCCCTCTGCTTCAATGACCCCGCCTGGCCACGTGGCTCAGGAGGTTCTGCAGGGCGGCCATGGAGATGCAGTTTCCATAGAAACGGAAGAAGCTGAGCTGGGAGCACTGGCTCTGGGCAGGCAGGATGGCGATGGCAGGGAGCTGGGGACCAATGATGTCTCAGTCCTGCAGGGCCAGGGTTCCCAGGACGCTGGCCGCTTGCTCCAGCAGAGCTTGCAGGGGCCCAGGAACAAACTCCTCAGACTCGGGTGCTCGAGCTGCCTGGTGCAGGGACGCTGGGACAAAGATCTCACGTTGGCTTGCTTCAGGGGACACGAACTCAAAGACAAGGTCTTCAAAGGCATCAGGCTCCTGAGGTGGGCAGGCTGCCGCTCATAAGGAAAGAAAGTGTCATGCACATGGAGCTCTTGGAAATTCTGCTGCTGCCCTAGATGTGCCCCACATAGGCAGGAATACCAGAAATCCTTTAGACAGGAAGGGAAGAAGTCAGCACGCATGTTGGCCATGTTGAGGAGGTTCTTCGACTGGCCCAGGTAAGCAGCAAATGATTTCACAGTTCCTTCACACAAGAAATCACTTGCCACCAGCTCCTGGATGGAGTCCAGCCTCACCACAAACCTTCTGGATTTCAGAGATGGAGTCAGACAAAAGCTTCCGCTTCCTCCAGCACAGCGGGACTCATCCTTTCCTCTCCCAGGCCGGCTGAAGCAGGGAGGCTTGGATTCCATCCTGGGTGCCATCTTTGAGGGTCAGGTCCATGGCGATGATCAAGGGCTGCTCTTCAGTCATTTCCAAACCACAACTCTACTCTCAATTCTTTACTGCCAAAAAATGGTATTTTTCTACTCTTGCTTTTTTCCATTGTTTTTGTTTCTGATTGATTGATTGATACAGTAAACTGTAGATAGTAAGTGATTGCCCTACAGCTTAAAGAGTTTTGCTTACAACTATTAACAAAACCACAATCATGTTCCAGTTCTTTCCACGCTGAATGAACATCAGATTCCTGATGGTGTGTGCACTGGAGACAGGTACCTGAAAAGTGCTAAGAAATTACGGGGGTTCCAGAGCTATGATTGAGCTGAAAAGATCAGGACCAGACACCCTGTCTCTTCACACCACATTGAACGCTGGAGTTTGTGTCTCATGGAGGATGAACTTCTGTCCCGGCTTTCATTTCTGATGCGAGGAAATTCCTCTGACTACACAGACAGAGCCGGAAGGCCAGGAGAACCCTCCTTAGTGACCTCCCAGGAGCCATCCGGCCCCAGGCTGTAGAATTGGCACTCCTTCTCCTGATGAGAGATTTTGGTACAGATCTGGACCTTCTGGGCCATCCCGTCTCACTCAATACCTGCTCTAACCTGGCACAAACCTGGACAAATCTCTCAGGGTCGATGCTCTCTGGCCACCACTCTCTGGGGGCGGTAGCTCTCCAAAGGTGCAGGATAGATCCCCCTTTTCAAATGGCCCAGCCTGGCCTTGTGGCTCATGAGGTTCCACAGGGTGGCCATGGAGATGGGGTTGCCATAGAAACTGAAGAAGCGGAGCCTGGAGCACAGGCTCAGAGCAGGCAGGATGGCGGAGAGCTGGGCATCAGTGATAGGAGGACACTGCTCCAGGGCCAGGTTCTCCAGGGTGCCGGCCACTTGCTCCAGCAGGGCTCGCAGGGGATTGGGACTGAAAAAGACCATAGGCAAACTCCTCAGCCGCAGGTGCTGGCACCAGGTCGGCCTCCGGCAGTGGACACGAACTCAGAGACAAGGCCTTCAAAGGCTTCAGCCTCATGAGGATGGTGGGCAGCTGCCCATCAGAGAAGACCACGTCGTGGACATGGAATTCCTGCAGATGTTTCAGTCGCCCCAGACGTGCCCCAAAATAGCAGGAAGGCCTGATGTTCTTGGGGCTGGGGATGTAGAAGTTGTCGATCATCTTGTAGAAATTCAGGATGTGAAGGTTCTTCGTGAAGCCCAGGTGAACACCAAAAATATTCATGGTTAATTCACACGAGAATTTACTCACCAGCAGTTCCTGGAATGGAGTCCAGCCTCACCGTATGCAGAGCCTTCTGGATCTTGGACTTGCTCTTTCCTCTCCGAGGCCCAGTGGAGGAGGAGGGCTTGGAGATCATCCTCAGCGCCATCATGGATGGTCAGGTCCACTGTGATCATCAAGGACTGCTGGTCCTGCTTGTCATGCAAGATGTCTGGATAGGAGATTTGGACTACAGAGGTGTATCCCTGTGTCCAAATCTCCAGGTGCTCATCCCGCAGCTCGAGCACTTGTAGTTTACATCGACCAGAGCGCTCCTCCAGGGCAAGAAGCAGATCGAGCGCATCCAGGACAGCCTTGAAGGTTTCCGGGTCTGGCGACTGTGCCAGGTCCTCCAGGGGCAGGCAGGGGAAGGGCCAGGCCTGCACCATGGCCTTCAGCACCTCTCTGTGGCCCCCAGTGTAGGCTGGGGCCATAAAGAGCGAAGGGAACAGCCTCACTGGCAGATCGTCCAGGACAGAGCTGGCCAGGGCCGGGTGGCTCAGCAGACTCTGCCGGAGACACAGGAGCGAGGGTGGGGTCTCCTCGGCCATCTTGCTGGATAAGATGTGGATCAGGTGTTCAGGGCTCTCTGGATCCCAGCAGGGCCAGGCACTGACTGCAGACTCCAGGACTCTACTCAGGATCCATCATTTTAAAACATTATTCTGAAATAACCATCAAGAGGTAAATTTAGCAGCATCTCACTACCATATTTTCTTGGATTTCCTCTATATTTTTGCCACACCTGTTCACCAGCCTTTATGCTCAACTCCATGGTCCATGTAGAAATCTACCTACAAAGGCCTGTGGACACTGTCAGTGACTACCTTTCCTTCTTTTCTTCCCAGGGGCATGGCAAAGTACATGCAATAGCTCTAATTGGAGATGTTGAACAGGTTGGTTCACATCTGTAATACTAACAGATCCTCTGGAGATGAAGATCAGGAAGGTCCTAAATTGAGGCCTTCCCAAGTGAAATGTTTGCAAGATCTCATCTCAAGAAATAAAAATAAGTCAGTGTGATGGTAAGCATCTACCATCCCCACTATACAGAAAGCATGAATAGGAGAATCATAGTCTAGCCAGGCCCAGACAGAAATAACAAGGCTGTGTTTGTCTAATAATTGGAGCAAAAAGGATTGGGGCATGTTGCTAAAATGGTAGAGTACTTGCTAGCAAATAAAAGGCCCTATCTTCAAAGTCCATTATTGAGAGAGAGAGAGAAAGAGACAGAGACACAGAGAGAGAGACAGAGAGATACAGAGACACAGAGAGAGAGACAGAGAGAGAGAGAGAGAGAGAGAGAGAGAGAGAGAGAGAGAGAGAGAGAGAGAGGGAGGAATGGACCCATCATCTTTTTCAGATGACCAGGTCAGGGCTAGTGTATATTATGCTTTCCTGCCCAGAAAGTCTACCTTCTCCAAGTGGTGGTGACCTATAGTCCTCATTTTAAAGAGTATTTCTTTCTTTTCGAAATTAGAATTAGGGCTGGGAATATGGCCTAGTGGAAAGAGTGCTTGCCTCGTATACATGAAGCCTTGGGTTCGATTCCCAAGCACCAAATATATAGAAAATGGCCAGAAGTGGTGCTGTGGCTCAAGTGGCAGAGTGCTAGCCTTGAGCAAAAAGAAGCCGGGGACAGTGCTCAGGCCCTGAGTCCAAGGCCCAGGACTGGCCAAAAAAAAAAAAAAAAAAAAAAAAAGAAATTAGAATTATATCTAAGCATCCTTCTTGAATACTACACTGCATAAACAAATAATATATTCTTCATCTATATCAATTTATTTTCCTATTATCTGCAACTTGTATATATATATAGTATATATATATATATACACACTTAGGTTGTAGATATATATACACACACATTTGCATATACATATGTATCTAACAATATTTATATTTAATACTAGAAAAAAATAGAGTCACTGTAATTTTTAGTATTTGCAAGGTTTCTTTGAATATTTGCCTCATCTTTTAGTAGTTGTACAAAAAGTTGCCATTCACCAATGCAGTTTATGAACACAGGGTATCTTGAACACTTTCACCCCACCCCTTTCAAAATACCTACCCACCTCTCCCAACCCACTCCTACCCTTACTTATCTTCATTTTAGATTGTATATTGCTTTTCTAATTTAAATTCTATTGTAAACATGATGTAGAGGGGTTACAGTTACATCAGTAAGGTAATGAGTACAATATGGGTGTTTTTTTTTTTGCCATTTAACAAATATAAGCAAAATGCATCTTGATCTGAGTCCTCACTTGAACATGTTCACCCCCCTTCAGTCCACCCTTTTCTTTCTGTTTCTCAATTCTATGGTATATACAATCTGTTCCTGCCTGCTTCCCCCCCTTGCCCCTTTACCTCCCTTCATTCTTCTATTTCTCCCCCTTTGGCCCCAAAGTACTTGTAATATATAGTTTTAAGGCATAGATTTCATTAAATTAAAGAAAAAGTGATGGCACAGTGTCGTGAGTGAAGTTAAGTATGATTAAGTTAAGGGATCCCAGTGTATGATACATGTTAAGTAAGGCGATTAATAGTGGTAAGGATCCCACTAGTGTGTATAATAGGAAGTATGAGCCTGCATTAAGTCGTTCGGCTTGATTGTCAAAGCAGTTGAATAGTAAACTACTAATGATCTCAGGATCCTTTCAAAATACAAAATTTGGTTTAGAATCCTTAGTTGTCAGTTCAAATCAATCCTACCTCAGGTGGAGGGAAAGAAGTGTTTTCTTCACTGTTATAGTCCAAGCTCAGCAGAGTCTTCATAAATATGAGGTCAATTCATAAAGAAACCAAACTTTGTTTCATTTCGTTTGATATAACAAAAAGCCCAATGGATTTAAATGATATATGTCTCTCTTAAACTTCAGATTATATCTGTGATAAAAATATGTCTATTCACAATTATTATTGTATTTGCAATACATAGAAGTTTAATTGATCCATTATTATTTACTGCTGTATTGATTTTCAGGGTACCATAGAAGCACCTCCTATTTAAATGTTCTGAAAGGACTGCAGATTTGATTTTGAACATTGAAACCAAGAGAATATATGTAAATTATCCAAAATCACAACACATTCAAAATTGAGTGCTTTCTAATTTTCTGGGCACATCTAGTCTCCTGAACTTTGGCACATACCGTCTTCCTGGGAAATTCCAGTTGCCTCATTAGCAATGTGCTGGAGACCTGATGTCAGAAGTGGGTGTGAGTGGGTGAACAGGGCCTACAGAGCTACTAGAATATGTCATCTTGTGGAAGAGAAGGAACATGGGGTGGAAGCCTTGGCTTACCTACTTACTTCTCAGATAGACCCTGCACATAACTCATTCTTGGCTCATTTCTAGATGGACACATCAAGATAGCAAAGGTGACTACACTTCCAGTGAATGAAAGGTTGTGCATTTCAAGATGAGATATAAAAAAAAAATCCCAGATTCAGTATCTGGATGAACCAGTTATCCTTGTAATGTAGTAGTTTGAGGTAGCACACATTTCCTTTCACACCATTCTATTCTCTCTCTCTCCCTCTCTCTCTCTCTCTCTTTCTCTCTCTCTCTCACACACCTTTTTCCTTCCTCCCCCCTTTCTCTCTCTCTTTCTTTCTCACCATTGATTTCTTTCACTTACCCACTGAAACTTTCTACACTAGTATCTTATTTCTCTTAAGTATCATTATCAGAGCTCTACCATCTTTTCTCCCCATGGATAATACTAGCCATACTTATTGCTATAACTGGCTAGTTGGCAGTCAAAGTCAATCCAATTCAGTCAAATTATGTTGAATGCTCTCAGGAAGAAGTTACAATGGCTAATTATGGTAACCTTAACATTTCATTGGATATCTGAGACAAGTAAACCAACAAATAATAGTTCTTCAATGTCCTCAAATAGAAAAAGATTTGATTGTTCCTACTGACAGGAACTAGATGTCATCCAGTAAAGCAGTTACATTCCAACTGAACAGTGATTTACCACAGTAGGTGAAAATGACATTTCTTTTTACAGTTGTTAGAAGAAGATGAAGCTGGATATGGAAGATGAACTTAGCCTATGAAGATCCTTTTAGGTTTGCCCCTATACTTCATAGATAATCAAGTAATTAATGATGATTCTTTAAAAGATACCTTAAAATATGTAAGTAAAAATTCAATATATGCAACTTATATGACCCGAACTGATTAAATCAGCCAAAGTAAAAGCCAATTTATCAATTATTAAATAAAAGCAGATGCAATATGAATCATACAAGGTTTTCATTTTGATTTTTCCAGAGTGATTCATTGTGCAATGTATTTGAGGTTCTTAGATTTTCCAAGCTACACTGGTGTCTAATCTGAAACAATATCAAGATGTGTTGGCAAAAGACAGAAACCAAAATAATATGAAGCTTGGTACATTAAGAGTCTACAAGAAAAATTAAAACATTTAAAGAGGCAAGAAAAAAATCGGTTCATCTTTCATTCATATGCTGACTCAACACATTAATACCAATTTTCTGCCTTTGCCAATTTAGGGAATATGGAAGTATTTTTCATCATTTTTTTGTGGTATCAGACATCAAATTCAGAGCCACATGTGTGAGTCTTACCCCAAGATCTTTGGCTTTGTAGTTTAAATTTTAGATAATATCTTCTTTTCCCCTAACTTGTCTCCTCAGACCACATTCCTCCCATATGTACTTCCTAAGTATCTGGGACAATAGGCATGGGCCAACACACCCAGACTTTATAATCAACTTGGAAAAATATAGAGGTTTGAATAGAAGATCAGCCTACCTAAACACACTCAAGTGACTCTATTTTTGGAAGTAGTTTGAATAACACTTGATTCAGAATATTACTTCTGTGGCTGGGATGTCACTCTATGGCAAAGCACTTGCTTAGCAAATGCAATATTCTGGGTTCGATCCCCAGTACCAAAAAGGACAAGAAAAAAAATACAGTTAGAATATTATTTCTAAACTATTTTCATATTTTTCCTATTTCTCACATAAACAAAATAATTTTATAGTATGTGCCTATGTAATATATAATACACTGTATAATTTTAATACAGTTAGAATATTATTTCTAAACTATTTTCATATTTTTCCTATTTCTCACATAAACAAAATAATTTTATAGTATGTGCCTATGTAATATATAATACACTGTATAATTTTATGGTGGGGAAAACTTTTACTAATAGGATCTTTTATAAAAAAAAATGTTTTTCTCCTTATTTGTGCTCCAAGTTGTTATAAATTGTTTTGTTTTTTACCCTCTGCAAAAAAGTTTCATATCCTCCCCAGACATCAAATTGTTACTTTTGTTTTTGGTTTAACTAATGGAACCTTTTTTCCACCCAAGGACAAATCCTCATTATTTTTCTTGCACAAGCTATATCCAAAAGAAAAACAATATGTTGAACTTCATTCTTAACCTACTGGGAGTAAAAGTGATATGAATTATTTTTGAAGTGGAAAAGCTGTTAAGATGAGCTGATGACTATTATCTTTAAATATCACTTTCCCAATATCAAGGGTTACACCTGGAAGCTGTTCATCAAGCCAAAAAGGTGGGGCTCTTTGTGATGTGGCTCTTTGGAATGACTAAAACAAAGTCACTTTTCTCATAAATTTGCCTATTCTACCACCATCTGTTATTTGCATTTTTCCAGAGAAGTTAAAAGTAAAACACCGCTGGAATGTTTTGATCCAACTGCAGTTAAATTCATATGATTTACTCTTAGTACCCAAGATGACATTCTATCCAAGCCTATAGTTAGGGTATTGCATCAGAATGTCTTCTACAAAGAGAATTCTTGGTGAGACATCTAGAGGCAAAAGACAGAACTGCTTGGTTTCAATTATTGGAAAATTTCTGTTTTCCATCGATATTGAGAAAAGGAAATGCATTCTAACCGTCTGCACATCTCATTGCATGTTCACCTTTCTTTCAGCTCATGAACACTTATGGAGTTAACTTTCCAGTAATACCAAACTTGGAGCTGAAAATTTTGAGGGGTTTTCAATGCACTGTTTGGATGATGTATACAGTTTGTATATCATCAATACAAAGAAGATGCATTTTACTGGCCCAATGAAAATATGCACTTACAGAACACATAACACATTGTGTCTTCACATGGGCAGACAATTGAATTTGAAAGAATGCAAGGTAACACCCAGAGGTAATCTAGATGATGAGTTCATGTTAAAAAAAAAATACATACATTTAAAAAACCCTAAGTAACAACATTATGCAACCTACAACCAATAAAGCACTCTGACAAACACTGTACATGCACTGTTGAAAAAGTCCTCATGAACTTAAAAGCCTAGTACAAAGACAGAATTTTTTAAGGCAATGACAACAAGGTGATGAAAATGATAAAATATGGGAAGTGCTATGAAGGAATGCAAAATACAAACACAAGAAACTCTATATATGCATATATATATTCATTTACTGTGTGCTTTTGCAAGTTATCATTCAATAAAAACAATATCTCACAAACAAAATACAGTCTAATCAGATAAATGATTTTGTTCAGTATTACCCAGCAAGTATGTAGGGAAGATCACATTAGTCAGAGTGAATATAAGTTAGTTCATTTTATCAAACAAAAATAATATTTTATCAAACTGAGTGGGCCTTGATTTAGATTAGGAAATAAGTAGAGGAAATAATTCTATCTGGTTGACAAACATAAGAGGGAAACAAAGTTAGAGATTCTTTCCAGGATCTTGTAGCAGGTTAAATAAAGTAATATTGTGATACTAAACAATTGACTCTAAAAACAAGAAGACCTATTCCTCTCACATTTTCTTTGTGCCTTGAAGATTGTCTTCACTTCTCAATACAAAGTTAACAAAGAAGCTTCTTGCTGATGAGCTTCTTCTAGAAAAAAAATACTTAGGCAGGCCATGGACTGTTTTTTGAGTGTTTGCTCTAACAGAAGTATATATCGTCTCTTCCACAAGGTGTGTCCTAGTAAAAAAGCACATCAAATATGAGGGGGTAGTCAGTGGCATCTGCCACAAATGTAGATTATCTGTTTCCAAGTGTGGTAACTCTGAAAGCTACAGTGTTTTCATGGATGGAACATAAGAGCTCCTGGCAAGCTCTGTGACTTAATGCTTGATTTGATAGTTGTTTCCTCATCTAGCTTGCTTCTATTTTTTCCTAATTATATCTCACACATTTTATTGTGAGGGCATCTTTGCTACTCATAGGACATAAAATGAATATATTTAAACATAGGAAAGACTGAATACCAGAATCCTTAACCAATGAGTAGCTAACATCATGCTGAAAAGGAAAAAGATCTGGATCAAGACTTGGATTCCCACTTTCACTATTGCAAGTTAACATGGTGCTCAAAGTCCTAGACAGAGCAATTGGGCAAGAAAAAGATGGCATGATGATGGACAATGAAGAAGTCAAATTAAACTTATTTTCTGATGGCATGATGTTAGAAAAATCTATCTCACATAAACACAAATCAGAACTAATAAATTTAGTAACACTGCAGGGTACAAAATTAATATACCAAACAATAACACTTTTTCACAAATAAAAATTAACTGAAAAGAAATATAGTCATCCCATTTATAAGAAATATCAAAAAACACCTGGGAATAAGTACACTCAAGGTAGAAAAAGTCAGTACAGACAATAAAAACTGTAAATTGTTGATTAAGGAAATTGCAAAAGACACACAAAAAAGTGAAAGGACATTCCAGACTCATGAATCAGAAGAATTATTTTTTATGTGAATATCCATACTCTTCAGTGTTATCTAGTGTATTATTGTAATTCTTATCAAATATCAGTGATATTCTTCACACAAAAAATTCTATCTGAAATTCCTATGGAAAACAAAAAAATAGTTGAAGCAATGCTGAGCACAAAGACCAAGTCCAGAGACAAAAATACAAGACTTTAAACCATACTAACCCTGAGTGTAGTGATATACACTTATAATCCCAGCACATGAAAGGCCGAGGTTGAAGGACTAAGAGCTTGAGGCCAGCATGGGCTACATAAGTACATCAAGTTCAACTGAGCTACATGGGGACATCTGGTCTCATGAGACAAAACACTGAGAGCAACAACCACCATAATCTTCCACCCTGACATACACCCACATACTATAAGATACACATAGATGACTACAATAGCCAAATGTCATGCATCAGCACAGAGACAGGCCCATAGACTAATGGATTTAAGAACCCAGAGTAAATCTCCATATTTGCAGTCAACTAACTTTTGATGGTGGTAGTAGTGGTGGTGATGATGATGATAGTCTTGGTGAGTGATGATGGTAATGATGACAACAGTCAAAAACAACCAAAAAAACACTCAGAGTAATGAGGACTGCGTACTAAAGTGACACTCAAAAACATGATTAATGATGCCATGAAAATTATGTTTCCGGGAGAGGAAGATGGCACCGCCACAGTAGGGAGGTACCCTGACTCGCTCCAACTGAATAGCGAGCTGGGAACTCCAGCACCCAACACCCCATCAAGAATGCAGCAAAACCAGCAGCCAGAAGCAGTGGAGAAACACAGGAAAACAAAAAGGAGTAAAAAAGAAGAGCTGAAAACCTACACGGAGCCAGAAAATCTATGGGGCACCCTCCCCCCACCAGCCAACCCTGGCCCGAACAGGGCTAGGCTGGGAAAGGGGACCCAGGGATCAGCAGACCAACTGCCAGGAGCACAGAGTTCCAGACAGCGGGCCTCCATGGACACTAGGGAGAGTGAGGACCAAGACACATGGTGGCGACGGGAAGTTCGGGCCCACACCAGGAACGGACGGACGTAAGCGGCTGGGGAACCCAGTGGTGCAGAAGGAGAGAGCCGGGGAAGCCACCATGACCTATTGCCACACTCGAAGGACCAACGGCGGCGCGGGACACACACACAATCCAGGACCAGTGAGTCCCCCATTGCCCCCTCCCCCAACAGGAGACCAGCTATCAGAGACCCAAGCCCTACAAAGAAGCTAGATCTCCCTCCCTCCCCCTCCCCACCCCGAGGGAACAAAGAACCCCCAAATCAGGCGGGAAGCTCCCATCAGGCGCTGGGAAGTCACAGGAGTTTACCAGGAGACGGGCGGAGCAGCCCCAAGGCCACCCAGGAGCCTGAACTGGCTGAATCGGCCCTGCCCCCTTCCCAACAGGGGCCAGGGGATGGCCAGCAGTGCAAGACCCACCCAAGGCACCTGGACCTTGCGGACTTTTACAACTAAAATCACAGGCACTGGTGGGCAATACCAGCACAGCAGGGACACCTGGACCTAATCACCGGCTCCCCTCGCAGCGCGGAGGCGCAGTCTGAGGGCGCTAGCCTGCGCACAGACAGTTGATCCTACTGGGCCCCACACATACCACCCCCCCACAGCGGACTCGTGAGAGGGTGCAAGCACAACCCAACAACCCGGGGCTCGCTCTGGTAGGCGTACCCCGCTCAGGTGGACGGGGCCACAGTGGCAGCGCATAGGTGGGCAGGGCCACCGGTGACAGCGCCCGTTCTGGTAAGGCGTGCCTACACAGGAGGGCAGAGCTCTCCAGTGGCCCGTGCCCACTCAGTTTGGCTCATTCCACAAAAGTGGGTGGGCCACCCCTCAACAACACCCGCCCCGGAGCGGTCCACACAGGAAGGCGAACTGCCTGAGAGGTGAACTCCTCTGACCAAGATACAGAGTGGAAAAAAGAACCAAAGAAGAGATAAGCCTCCACGCCACGCTGAATCAGAGACCAGCAAACCCCCAATAGGGGCTCGCTAGGGTCAGCACAGCACAGCACCAGGACACTGTCCCACAGAGAAAGACACAGAACCTACCGGCCCCCAAGAGCAGGGAGAGTGACCACCTCAGCAACAACCGAGAAGGTCACGCTCACCCATTGGGAAGCAAAGTTCAAAGCCAAACCCAAACCCAGAGCCAGGACACCAGGACACAAGGCTCCCACTGGCGGACAAGCGGGAGACAGCACAAAACCAAACCAGAGAAGCCACCTACAGATCCCCAGATGTGCAAATCACAAAGAAATATAACACAGTTCATCAAAGAGCAAGCCAACTCGCCAGCTCCAAAAAGCAGCACGACTGAAGAGGAGACGGAGAATAAAAAAGCAAATGAGGCCATGTTAACAGAAATAAGGGAAATCATCAGAATCAAAATCAGAAAACAATTCCAGGAGTTTAGAGGGGAAGTCTTGAAGGACATCCAGGAAGCCAAGAAAGAAATTGAAGCAAAAATGGATACATTGCAAGCCTCCTTTAAAGAAGACCTTAACATCCTGAGAAGTGAAATGCATGAAAAAATAGATTTAAAATACAACTCTTTAAAGGAAGAAATTTCCATGATCAGAGCTGATCTGACAACCATAAATAGCTCTCTGACATCCATAAACTCCGCAATTGAATCCACAGCACAAAGAATCGACCATATGGAATCCAGAATCTCTCACTTCAACAATGAAGCAGCCAACAACAACCAGAAAATTACCACACTCCAAGAAATGGTGAAGCTTCAGGGAAGACTAATCCAGGAACTAATGGACAAAGACAAGAGATATAATCTGCGCATAATTGGAATAGAAGAAGGAGCCGAATACCAGAGCAGAGGGCTTCATCATATTTTTAATAAAGTTATTGCAGAAAACTTCCCCAATCTCACAAGGGACCCCATCCAGGTAACGGAAGCCTATAGGACACCTGGCAGGCCAGACCCCAGAAAAGCCACCCCAAGGCACATAATATTCAAGACTTCAGAACTCAAGAATAAAGAGCAAATTCTGAATTCAGCCAAAGCGAAGAAAGAAATTTTCTACAATGGGAAGAGGATTCAAATAACAGCAGACCTCTCCACACAAACCTACCAAGCGCGAAGTGAGTGGAAGAACACCATCCAAGTACTACAGGCTAACAATTTGCAACCTTGGATCAAATATCCAGTGAAATTGGAGTTCACATTCGAAGGGAAAAAACCAGATCATTCCATACCAAAGAGGATCTAAAGGAGTATGTGAATAAAAAACCAGCCCTACAGCGAATTCTAAGAGGGGAAACCCACCTAACAGAGATCGTACAAGAGACACAGACAGAAACAGAAAGAAACTACAATAGCCAAAGCCCAACAGAAAGAACAGCTCCTTAAAGACAAGGAAAAAAAAAAAAAAAAAAAGAGTAAAAACAGCCCAACAAGAAAATGGAAGGGGAAAAAACACTATTATCCTGGATCTCTTTGAATATAAACAGTATAAACTCTCCGATAAAGAGGAGCAGACTGGCAGAATGGATTTGCAAACAACAAGTTGACATCTGTTGTCTACAAGAGACACACCTTACAGCAAGGGACAAAAACAGGCTCCGAATGAAAGGATGGAGCAAGAACTTCCAAGCAAACACACCTACCAAAACGGCAGGTGTAGCCATCCTGATCTCAGACGAGCTGGACTTTTCATTAAAATCAACTCAAAAAGACAAAGAAGGACACGACATTTTAATACAAGGAAAAATCCAGAATCAAGACATCACGGTGATAAATGTATACTCACCAAAAAAAAAGAGGCCCTACATATGTCAAGCAAATTCTCACAGAATTACAGAACAAGATAGATGCAAACACAATTATATTGGGTGACTTTAATACCCCACTCTCTCCAAGAGACAGATCCAACACCAAGAGGATCAGCAAGGGAGCTGAGGACCTAAGTAACACCATATCCCAAATGGATCTGACAGACCTATACAGAATCTTCCACCCTACAGAGACCCAATACACCTTCTTCTCAGCAGCCCATGGATCATACTCCAAAATAGACCATGTCATAGCCCACACAAAGAACCTCAGCAAATACAAAACTATTAACGTCATCCCATGTATTATATCTGATCACAGTGGATTAAAGGTAACCCTCAATAACAACGGTTACCACAGAGGCTATACACATTCTTGGAGGCTAAACCCCACACTGTTATCCAACACTTGGGCCACAGACCAAATTAAAGATGAAATCAACGAATTCATAAGCCACAATGACAATGGAAATACATCACAAAGAAACCTATGGGAAACAGCTAAGGCAGTACTGAGGGGCAAGATCATTGCCCTCAGCACTCACATTAAAAGAATGGAAGCAGAGCAGGTGAATAACCTCACGATTAAACTAAAACAACTGGAGAAACAAGAAATGACCAAATCTAAATCGACTAGGAGGAGAGAGATCACAAAGATTAAAGAAGAGATAAATCTGATTGAAAATAGAAAGACTATTCAACAAATAAATAAGACTAAAAGCTGGTTCTTTGAGAAAATAAATAAAATTGACAGACCCCTCTCAAGACTTACAAAAAAAAGAAGAGAAGAGACTCATATACGTAAAATCAGGGACTCCACAGGAAAAATTACAACAAGTACACACGATATTCAAACAATCATAAGGAGCTACTTCCAGAACCTCTACTCAGTAAAAAACAATAATTTTACAGAAATGGATCAATTCTTAGAGAAGTATAAACTGCCCAAACTGAACCAAGAAGGAATAAATCAACTAAATAAACCAGTAACTTACAGTGAGATACAGGAGGTAATCAAGAACCTCCCAACAAAGAAAAGCCCAGGCCCAGATGGATTCACCAATGAATTCTACAAAACCTTTAGTGAGGAGCTAATACCAATACTCCTCAAACTCTTCCGCGAAATAGGAACAGAGGGAGAAATCCCACTCATTCTATGAGGCTAATATCATACTCATTCCCAAACCAGGCAAAGACCCAACAAAAATAGACAACTACAGACCAATATCACTAATGAACACAGACGCAAAGATCCTCAATAAAATATTAGCTAACAGGATCCAGAAACTGGTCAAGAAAATTATACATCATGACCAAGTAGGCTTCATCCCACAGTCACAAGGATGGTTCAACATCCGTAAATCAATCAACGTAATTCACCACATAAACAGAACTAAAATCAAGAATCACATTGTTATCTCAGTTGATGCCCAAAAAGCCTTTGACAAAATACAACATCCATACTTATTAAAACCTTTGGAGAGAACAGGAATAGATGGAACATTCCTCAAAATAATAAAAGCCATATACAACAGACCAACTGCTAATATCATTTTAAATGGAGAGAAACTTAAATCATTCCCCCTAAATTCAGGAACAAGACAAGGATGCCCACTCTCCCCACTTCTTTTCAACATAGTGCTGGAATCCCTAGCCATAGCAATAAGGCAAGAGGAGGACATCAAAGGGATCCACATCGGCAAGGAAGAAATCAAGTTATTCCTATTTGCAGACGACATGATCCTATATCTGAAGGACCCAAAAAACTCAGTCCCCAAACTCCTACACCCAATGAACCATTTTGGCAAAGTAGCAGGATACAAAATCAATCCACAAAAGTCAGCAGCTTTTCTGTACACTATCAATATACAAACAGAAAAGGAAATTATGGAAACAATTCCATTTACAGTAGCCAAAAAAAGAATAAAGTACCTAGGGATGAACTTAACCAAGGACGTGATGGACCTATTTAATGAAAACTATAAAAATCTAATAAGGGAAATCAAAGAAGACACAAGGAGATGGAAAGACCTCCCATACTCATGGGTAGGCAGAATCAATATAGTGAAAATGGCCATATTGCCCAAATTGTTATAGAAATTCAATGCAATCCCTATCAAAATCCCAGGCCCATTCTTCACTGAAATAGAGAAAACAATCCATAAATTCATATGGAACAGCAAAAGATCTAGAATAGCCAAAGCAATTCTAGGCAAAAAAAAGCAGCGCAGGAGGTATCACAATACCAGACTTCAAGCTCTACTACAGGGACATCATAACAAAAACAGCATGGTATTGGTATAAAAACAGATCGGAAGACCAATGGATTAGAATTGAAGATCCAGAAATAAAACCGCACTCTTACAGTCAGCTGATATTTGACAAAGGAGCTAAAGACATACAATTGAATAAACATAGCCTCTTCAACTACTGGTGCTGGGAGAACTGGGCAGCCATATGCAGAAAACTCAAAGTAGACCCAAGCCTATCACCATGCACCAAGATCAATTCAAAATGGATCAAGTACCTCAATATCAGACCTGAAACCCTGAAACTACTGAAGGACAGAGTAGGAAAGATGCTAGAACTTATAGGCACAGGAAGGAACTTCCTGAATAGAGTCCCAGGGGCACAACAAATAGGGGAAAGACTGGACAAATGGGACTACTACAAATTAAAAAGTTTCTGCACAGCTAAGGACATAGCCACCAAAACAGAAAGACAGCCAACGATATGGGAAAGGATATTCACCAGCACAGCAACAGACAAAGGCTTGATATCTGTCATCTACAGAGAACTCAAAAAACTAAGCCCCTCCAAGCCCAATAAACCAATTAGGAAATGGGCAAAGGAGCTAAAGAGAGATTTCACAAGAGAAGAAATAAAAATGGCAAAGAAACATGTGAGGAAATGTTCAATATCCCTGGTTGTAAAGGAAATGCAAGTAAAAACAACCCTGAGATACCACCTCACTCCAGTTAGAATGGCCTATACTCTGAACTCAGGCAACAACAAATGCTGGAGGGGGTGCGGGGAAAGAGGAACCCTTCTCCATTGTTGGTGGGAGTGCAAATTAGTACAACCACTTTGGAGAACAATATGGAGGTTTCTCAAAAAGCTCAATATAGACCTACCCTATGACCCAGCCATACCACTCCTAGGCATCTATCCTAAACAGCAAACCCCAAGATATCAAAAAGACATTTGTACTTCCATGTTTATCGCGGCACAATTCACAATAGCCAAAATATGGAAACAACCCAGATGCCCCTCCACAGATGAATGGATCCAAAAAATATGGTACCTATACACAATGGAATACTACATAGCGATTAGGAATGGTGAAATATTGTTATTCGCAGGGAAATGGTCAGAACTCGAACAAATAATGTTGAGCGAGACAAGCCTAGAACACAGAAAACAAAGGGGCATGATCTCCCTGATATATGACTGTTAAGAAAGGGAGACGGAGAGACAGTAGAGACCAAGTCTGTGAAACCAAAAACTGCTTGTCAAATAGTATTTCCCATAGGATTGGGGCAGCAACCCAACAGTATGTAACTAAAACCAAACAATTACTCAACACATAAAGGTCAAAAATTGACCTCTCAGTGGAATACAATAGCTCAAAATCTATGTATGTACATTCATATAAGACTACTGTCGACATATTGTCTAATATCGACATTGCATTGAAAGCCCTAGGCGAATTTTCTTGGGTGCAGCCATGTGGCTACTGTATATGTTCTTGATACATTGTATATTGTATATATGTCTATCTGACCTAGAGAAGGGACAGAAAAACAGGGCATAAGATAACACAAGAAATGTACACACTCCCCTACTATGTAACTGTACCCTTTTTGCACAACACCCTGTCCAAAAAATTTGTGTTCAATTAATAAATAAATTAAATTTAAAAAAAAAAAGAAAATTATGTTTCCACCTTATTGTCCTCATCTGAGGGACAAGCAAAGTAGTTGCCCTGCGTGCTGGATTCCTTTGTTGCCATGGGGTTGGTGCAGTGGAAAGAGGATTCAAACCCAGATTTCCTCCATGCCAGAGTCTGAGCACTTACCTTGTCTCCTTGCCAGTGTTTGATGAACTAATCATAAAATATTCCAAGGGTAGAGATCCTGCATTGAGAGTTTGGAATTTAGTATCTCTCTTTCAATATGTTATCTTAAAAAAAAAAATCCTTGAAATAATCTTGTGCTCTTTGCATGGGCAGCATTCTGGTTGGGATTTTCAAAGCAAAAGTACATTCGTTCACTTAAGAATTGCGTCAAGATTTACTATGAGTGCGGTCATGGAGACTGCAATGTGTGTTTTTCTCTGAGAAAATACTGAGGGCAAATAAACCCCTGCTTCTCAGGTGATCCTTACTCATGGGGAGTCACCTTATGCATTAATTGCAGAAATGTGGGATCTTTTGGATTGGGCTGTTATAATTTTTCTATGATCCTATTTATTATGGAATTGTTTTCGCTCCGAGTTGGCCTGTGGGCTTTGTGAGTGGAGATGGAACAGCTGGTACATGACAAGTTGCCAGAGTTAACAGCCACACGTCACACTCCATTGCCCACAGAGACTCCAAGGATGAACACAATCCCAGTTTTAAATGGATCCATTTTTTTTAACCCCCAGAAAATTGTCTTCATGACTTTTTGCTGTTGGAAAGAAAAGAAGATATCCATAATAACCCATAGCTGAGTCTTCCTTTCTTCAATGCTTTTCTTTTATTATCTTTTGTGATAACAGAAATTCATATTTATCCTTGAGGAACATGTGGAGAATGAAGCGCACTTTGGGGAAATTTGGGGGGAAATGAGGCGAAATTTAAGGATAATTTCCAAGGAAATGAAAATTGTGATAAATCAAGAAAGTACTATGTTTCTGCTCTATGAAGGAGACAATGTAAGGAGCTTGAGAAGATACATAAAAATTCTAATGATGATTTGTATTATTACATTTGTCATCACAGTTAAGTCAGGTGTTGCTATACTTGATATCTTAAATCAAAGTCACCAAATGTGACTTGCTCAGAACCTAAGATTGAAGTTCAAAAATTCCTTTTTATTTTGGAGGGGGGCAAGGTGGTGTTTTTATTTAGAGAAACAACACAAAAATATATCATATGAAGCAAAAAATTCTTTTAATTTACTTTCCTTGCTTTCATTATTAGATTTTCACATAGACATACACAGTTCCTCAATCATATTCACCTTGGCTCCACCCTCTTTAAGCTTCCTATGAAAAGATAAAATGTTTCAAATTAAGTCATTTAGCCAATCTCTCAGTTACTTCTTACAGAAATGCAGCCATTCCAAAAGTATCTAAAGTCAGAAAGAATGATGAAGTGAATTGATACCAGATAAGCACAGGCAAGACGACACAAACAAATGCTCCACATTAAAAATAACAGAAGTGTGTGCTTAAACTTACAAATGGCAAATTCTCCCCAGAGGACATAATGGCCATGGATATTACAATACTTAGTAACACAACGTCGAAATGAGGCCGTCCAAGATCACAGAGTGTATAAATCAAAGAGCAAGAAAGCAGACCACATTTCCTGTAGCTAACCCCAGTGAACTTTCCACATTCATCAAAGCTTCCAACCGTGGCCAACAGAGTGCACCCTCATTAGGTAAATTCCATCAGCATGAAGTCATGTGAGCTCCCCTTTAATAGTGCTTCCTGTATAACAGGTATGGAAATCTGAGATCATGGTCAGAGATTAAAATCATTGATGTCCCCAGCGAACTCTAGGGGAAAATATAGAAATGTAGCTTCTGACACAGATCCTTTCATTTTTCTTTTCTTCTCCAAATGATTTGTTCAGGCCCTGGGCTGATGTGTCTCTCCCCAGCTTCTCCAACTGTCACTGGGAGATGTACACTTCAGAAGCATGATTCCTTTTTCCCTTCCCCAAGAAGAAATCTTTTGTTTTGGTTTTGGTTTTGGTTTGTTGTGGAGCTTGAACTTAGGGCCTGTTTGTGCTCTACCACTTGAGCCACAGCACCATTCTGGTTTTTAAGTGGTCAATTGGAGATCAGTCTCACCAGGACTTTGCCGCCAGGGCTGGCTTTGAACTACGATCCTCATATCTCAGCCTCCTGAGTGGCTAGGATTACAGGTGTGAGCTACCAGTGCTCAGGGAAGACATATTTTTCTAAAAATTTTTAAACCTAATAATTATTACTAAGCAGTTGTACAAAGGAGTTTTAGTACCAGGAGTCAGGTTGTGAGCACAATGCAGCTTGGTCAATGTCACACCCCTTGCATCATTTCCCACCTTTCCACCAAAGGACTAGCTGAAAAAGGAGAAGGAATGGGAATATCACATAAGAAGTGAATCTGTTCAATGTACACTGAGTACACACATACAGGAACATCACAATGATGTTCCCTCAAATTACATAGGTGCATTAACTCAAATAAAAAAATACAATAAACCAATACAAAATAAATAAAATCAAGACTTCTTACTCCAATGTGAATGAGCAAAGAGGAAAGTCTGGACAGCTGGGAAGACTGAAGTGACTCTCTCTAGTGTAGGCAAGAGAGGGCTTGTTAAATTAAAAATAAGAAAGACAAAAAAGTGTTGATAAGACTTACAGGAGATCCTTAGATTATTCTAATAGGTATTTCAGTTTTTGTCTACATAATAACCATCTAAATCTTATGCACCAGACTACTAAAATTTTTCTTTTTGTTATTTATTTTTACAAAATCATGTGTTTAGTTTTTTAAATTGGATCCCCTAATGGAATATTCAATTATTTAAGAGAGATATGATGTACATTAGGGCTACTGTATCTCCAGTCCCCTGGAATATAGTAGATGCTCCCCAATTATTTTTGGAAAAGGGAAGGAAGGAAGGAAAAAACAGACTGCAAGAGGAGGGACTTTCAATTGGAGAAAAAAATACAAAGTTCAAGTTACTGAATCAATTATGAGATCAGAAAATTTAAGGAACTATATTGATTGCAGCATTGGTTACCATAACCACAATATGGAATCCACCCAGATGCCCATCAGTGAACGAATGGATGAAGGAAATGTGGTATACATACACAATGAAATTGTATTCATCATCCATCAGAAATGATGGCATTGCACAATTCCTAAGGAAATGGAGAGACTAGGAAAAATTATGTTAACTGAAGTAAGCCAGACCTAGAGAAACATAGGTTGTATGGTAGCGCTCATTTGTGATAACTAGAATGTGTCTATAAATCTACAGGTAAACACAATGGATGGTAAAAGAAAAATATACACTGGGACATGATGAATTATGCAGATCTCTAGGCCTTCACACAATGAAGCCAAAAGAAGAGGCTCAGGAGAGGATCACAAAGGTACAATAGAATGTTCATCTGATCATATAAAATAATATTTATTGAAATGAACTCCAGGAAATAGAAACAAGAGATTTTTTTTCTTTCTTACTATCTTCGTTTTCTTTTCTTTTTGCCTTACTTTCTCACTTATCTCTCTTTGGTAGGGTAAAGGGGACACAGAAATGGTGGGACAAAGAGCAAACTAATGCAGCAATGGTACTCCATGGACACTATGTGGAAAATAAACTATCAACTTGTGTGTGGGGACAGGAGGAAAAATCTGGGAAACAGTGAGGAAAGGTTCATAAAGAAATATACTGGTTATCTGACTTATGTAACTGTAACCCTTCTGTATATCACCTCTACAGTAACTATAAAATATATTAAAGTAAGATAGAAAGAAAAGAAAAAGAAAAAAAAAGAAAATTGAAGGAGCTAAGAAGAAGTTCAAAACTGTGGCTAAATCACTAAAGTATAAGAGTAATGGGATAGTAAAGAACAGAGAGAGAAAAAAAAATTAGACCATGACTTGATCAAGGAAAAAACCAGTGCAATTCAGTCTAGATCATTTTCTTCTTAGTCACATTTTTGCTGTTGGTTGAAATTCACTGAATATGTGAGTCCTGAGAATGTAGTAATGCATTTCTGCAGTTCTAGCTTTGTTCCAATAATCTATCTAACCTGAAGGATGACTCCTTTCTGTCTGTGTACATGTGAGCAAAATGGGAGCGAAAAGAGAAGTGTTTGCAAGGGTTTCTCCATTCAAGACCCACTGCTAGACATGTTTCATGCTTTTTCCTTTCACAAACTACAGTAGTGTCAAGGCTAGCATGATATTCCTGCTTAATGATCTGGTTGTCTAAAAGACACAACGGCATATTATATTTCATAGGCATGTCATTATTAGATTTTCACATGTATATAATGAGCAATGACATTTACCTAATAACTTGTTCCTTCCTCTGTCACACTGTCTCTCCACTGTCTCTCTCACATACAATTATGTCTGACTATTAAAATTTATTTATTTGTTTGTTTGTTTATTTCTAGTGGTAAGGTTTGACCTCAACTCTTCATGCTTGCTTGGTTTACTTGCTAAACTGGTACTCTAGCATTTGAGCAATGCCTATAGCACTGATTTTTTGCTATTTTGGGAGAAGGAATTTTCTAGTTTTTCTGTCCACTCTGGCTTTCAACTATGAAAATCCAAGATCTCAGACCTCAGAGTGGCTAGAGTTACGTGCATGAGCACTATCATTCTGCAATTTGTCTTGCTAAGCTTGGCTTATTTAGCTTCATAGGATGATTTCAGGTCCATATATTTTCCTGCACAAGACATAGTTTCAATTTTTTTCTTGCTGGATAATTTACATTGTATGTATGCACCACATTTTATTTATTTGATTATCAGTTGTTGGGACCTCAGCTGATTTAACATTTTGGCTCTAATGAGTAATATTGTTCTAAACATAGATGTGAAGTTTTCTTTATTATGTTGACATTTATTCTTTTGACACATGCTCAAGAACAGTTTAGCAAGATCATATGGTAGTGCTATTTTGACTTTTCTAAGGAACCTCCACATTGATTTCTATAATGGTTACACTAGTTTACAATTCTACATGAGAATTCCTTTTCCTGACATCAATAGATTAGAGTTCATTTTTTCCAACATCATCACCAGCATTTGTTATTTTCAGGTGGATATCTGATCTGATTGGGCTAAGATGGAATCTCAGTGTCATTTTGATTTACATTTCCTTTATATCTAAGGATATTGACATTTTCTCTATTTATCTATTTATTATCCAGTTGTATTAGTTTGAGAAACCTTGAATCCTGACATAAGACAACATTATGCACACACACACGCACACACACACACACACACACACACACACACACACACAAATACAGAGATACACAAATAAGCCCATGAAAAATTGCAGTGGTCATTTCAATACTAACTTCTATGTTGTGACATTATTTTGGAGTTATACAAGATGTTAATACTGGAAAAACTAGTGAAGGTGCAGAGATTTCTCAGTATTACAAATTCCTGTGAATCTACTGCCACTCCCAAATAAAACTTTAATGAAATTAAATCTTAAAATGAAGCATTATACTGTTGAATCATATTTGACTAAGCCAAAATTAGATGAGACATTTTAGCATTCCAGGGATATGGCATTTTATTTTTCAGCCAATATATCTTAGATTAAATTTAATTAGAAATAGCATTCAGACAATAGGAGGTGGTATTTCCCCATCCCTTATCCATATATTACACCAAGGAAACAGGTTTACTAATTGCAACTAATTGTTTCTTATTGGCTTTTGAACTATTTGGTCTAGATTACACATGCAATAACATACTAACTGCAAAACTAAATGGACATTTACACTTTACACTTTTTATTTTTAAGTGTATCCTCACAAAGGGAAATGAGCATAGATGATAAACACAAATAAAGGCTATCTGTGTAAACTTGATTTGACTTCACCTCCTCAAAAGTGAAACATGTTAGTAAACTCAAGACAGAAAATATTACCTAAAATGATGTCAAACAATCCATTTTATATCCTAAAGCCACAAAATGCTCTTCATCTGCTTTCACAATAAGAGTCCTACTGATAAAGAAGTAATTTGGAGGTGATAATGATTACTATTATGTGCCAATATAACTGGGCCACAGGGTGCCCAGATAGTCAGATAACATTAGTCAGGTGATCTTCTGTGTAAGTTTACAAGGGTATTCTGGATAAGGTTAACATCTGGTTAAGTAGATCAAAGCAGGTTTTCCTTCACTGTGTTCATGAATATGAGCCAAATAAAACAAGCAATAGAAATGGACTAGAAAGATCAAAAGCAGGCAGAAAAGCAAAGCCCTTCAGGCCTGAAAGGATGGATGTTCCAAGGATGCTTAGGAGTGCAATGAAGCAGTAGGATGAGAGGCATCCAAACCAGATTAACTGCAGACCTGTGGTGTCAGGAATGGACAAGTTAATCAAGGTGACCAAAGAAAGCATGGAGGGAGAGCAGATGAGAGGAGGAAGAATACAATGGAGTGTTAAATGCCGCAGAATATGGCACACATTCCCTATACTCCGCCTGCAGAATGGCTTCACCACAGAGTCCCACCAGGGAAGGTGGCTCCATCTGTGCTTGCTGGAAGACTCTGAATACTGTGACCTTTCTAACTGAGTGTCAGGTGCCAGGAGAATTTCTTCCTGCTGAGCATCACATCTGGATTTGTGATGAACATGTGCTTATCTGTCACTTGTCTGTCACCGCGCAGGGAAGTGAGCAGCACTGGGGCCTTTGTGACTTCCGAGCCTTTTAGTTGGGATTTTTCGGATGCCACAGAGAAGGCTCCTTCAATTCCACCTGTAGCACACGAAGAGGTGGGCTGTGCATATTTCAGTCTTCCTATTTACTGAGAACCTGGTAGGGAGCTTTTCAGAAAATGGAAAGAACACAGCATTGGAAAGACAATGGGTGCTCTGATATGTGGCCACAAAGCATATTTTCTTAGTTTATTTAAGGAAAATTGAACCATCTGCCTCCTCTGCTCCAGTGTCTGTGGCTTCAAGGAATCACAAACATGGTGCCTTGGATGGAGGCAGCAGTTAGTCAGGGAGGAAGCAGCTACTTGTCTTCTAGGAGCAATAATTCTTGCATTGAAGGCTCTTAACATTGGAACTCAGATGGAAATGTGGCAGTGTAATCATATTTGTTGAAAGTATTTATAAACAGAATAAATTTACAGCATCCAGAATAGTGAAAATATGTGTTAGCATAGGTTGTCCTATACAAGAGATAAATGTTCCCAGTTTTTCTCATGGCCAATTTGGCTTTAATTATTGATAACGTGAGAGCCCTACATTTTGATAGATCACTTTTGCTCATTTTCCTTTGACATAATGTGTTAAGTGTTTGTTACTCTTCATATTTATGCATTTATTTATATCTTGGTAGTATTAAAAATTCAATTCCTATGTCAAGCTGTGGCTTCATTTTCTTTTCTAAAAATATTTCATAGTAAAGGTGATGTACAGTGGGATTAGAGTTATATAAGTAAGGTAATGAGTATATTTCTTGTTGAACATTGTTATCCACTCTCATTTTTCTCCCACTTTGCACATAGTGTCTTGGGGATATTGCCATTGCACTTCACCCTTTGTCCTTTATCTCCCCATTTTTTTATTCTCCTTCACTTCCCCAAATCAGATAAACATATATAAAAGGCACAGGGCACCAAAATAAAAATAAAAAAAAAAACAGTGACAATAGAGGACAAAACAAAAAAGACCTCTTGTTTCCATACCTTAGAATTCATTTCAATTAACATCATTTTATACATTCATATAAACATAGCTGTTGAGCTATTGTGATCCTCTCATAGGACTATCCTAGCAATATATTAATTATTACAAATGAGGGAAACCATGCAGCCTATGTTTCTTAGGGTCTGGCTTACTTCACTTAATATGATTTTTTTTCAACTCTTTCCATTTCCTTACAAATGGGGTAATGTCATTCTTTCTGGTAGAAGCATAGAATTCCACTGTGCATATATACCACATTTTCTTAATCTATTTTTGTCAGGGTGTGGCTTCATTTTCTGTTTTCTCTTCTATGTGTAGTTCAAGTTCCAAGTTCTAGGATAACTTTCTTGAGGAAAGTGCTAATTACATAAAGTCTGTGGCTATATGTCATTATTCTTTAGGTCCTTCCCTTTTAGTGCATGTTGGAGATATTGGCACCATTCCCTGGGCAGTGAAATGCACAAAGGGAAAAAAATTATTTTATTCGTCTTCAGGTCCTCGTGTGATAATGACAGTGAATACACAGAAACATGCAATGTAATATATAGCTGAAAAGACATGATTGATTGTCGGGGTCTTTGGCCCCCAGCACTCTCCTGACCTCCAGGAGAGATGGGGAAGCTGGCCCCAAACGGGGCAGGCCAAGAAAGGAGAAGAGTCAATGGACCACCCACACCCAGCTCCCCCTCACCAGAGGACAATCAGATGAGTCCGGGAGAATGTCTGCACATGTCTCACTCTATTGAAATAACCTCTGCTCTTAAATAAGTCAGAGAGCAGCAGGAAGGGGAGGGGTGTACTTGCACCTATCTAGGGACTGTGAAGGGAAGCCTGAGCTGTCCGTCAAGGGTGGAGGGCTGAGGAACCAGTCCTAAGAGGCGGCCTTATTTTACGTCACAGCCCACAGGACTGCCTCCGGTTCACCATCAGGCACCATTTTGGCCACACATGGTCTCAAGGCTGGGAGGCAGGGCCAGCTAGAACCGCCTTTCCAGGGTAATAGCCAAATGGCCCCAGGGCTGGGAGACAGGTGGGGCTAACTAGTTCCCTCTTTCTGATGTAACATGCCCTGAAGTGTCCCACATCTCCCCCTTTTTGTTTTATTAGCAGGTGGCTGCCCTACTCGAGAGTGTGCCTGTCTTAGGTTGCCTCCTCTGAGGATCTTACCCATCATTGACTACCACTCTAGCTCCTCATGCAATCCTACCTGCAGGGCCTGCCAGCCCAGTAGAAGGACTCAGGGGGAGGAATTGACACTCAAGAGGAGGCCCTGTTATTTTTGCCTCATGCGTGTACACCCTGATAGGGGTCATGGCCAACCTCATAGGGTTCCCAATCAGCTAAAGGCAGCATATTGCTGTCAGACCACTATTAACTGGACAGCTCTGGCTCATCCCTTAAGAAATTGGAGAAGGGGCTGGGGATATGGCCTAGTGGCAAGAGTGCTTGTCTCGTATACATGAGGCCCTGGGTTCAATTCCCCAGCACCACATATGCAGAAAATGGCCAGAAGTGGCGCTGTGGCTCAAGTGGCAGAGTACTAGCCTTGAGCAAAAAGAAGCCAGGGACAGTGCTCAGGCCCTGAGTCTAAGCCCCAGGAATGGCCAAAAAAAGAAATTGGAGAAGCCTATTAACCACGCAAGGGCCAAATGTAAACACAAGGATTATGGTAACCAAGGGGCCCACAAGGGGGAGAAGGTAAGGGAGCCACCCATGTCACCCAGTCCAGAGAAAATTGGAGTTCAGTTCATCGGCGCTGCTCAAGATTAAGGCAGGCAGAGTCCCTCTTCTCTGGCAGTGAGCAGGTCCAGGCCCTGGCGATTCTGGAGGACCACGTCAGCCAAGGAGTCAAATTGAGATTGCTAATCTAGGATGGTGCTAGCATCTTGATGCATATCATTAGTAGACAGTTTATCGTAAACATGAAGCAAGGCACCAAGACCCTCAATGCCTATTTCCCCCACCCTCAATGGGAACCCCTAAGCTCAGCAACAGGGGAAAGGCAAAAGGGAAACAACAGTGCAAACTCCATTCCAGTTCTTTGGCAATAAGCTGTAGGTGGTATCGCCACAGAGAAACATTGCACCATAAAAGACATCGAGGTAGAGTCCAACAAGGCAAGTAGGGCTGGCACTGGTAGGAAGGGAGGATGGCTGCCTACATTGTTGTCCACAATTGCTGATACATGCAGGCAGGTTTCCTGTATTTCCAGGAAGGAGCAGGAAGAAATCCACAAGGTCTTTTTCATTCCTAGAGAGAACAAACAAGGAAGCATACCTCAAGAGGGGTTGCTCTTGGGTAGTTAGTCTGGTGACCAGAACAGTATTTTAGGTCTCTACCAGGTATCCAAATTTGGCTTGGTTTCCCAATCGGGAAAACGCATCCAAAGCCCCTTCCCACACTAATAAGGGGGTCAGGACCTCGCCATAATCCAGTAAGGGGGTCCTTCCATCGGACTTCCACCTTTAAATAAAGTGTCTGATTTGACCAATGCCTCTGAAAAGCCATCAGAGGTTGGTCTTTGGAAAAATTTAAAATATTTAATGTAAGCATGGCTTTCCTTAACTGGTCGTGGGGGTTGCCTCCCCCTTTTTGTTTTATTAATTGGTCCTTTAGGGTCTTATTATGCCTCTCAATTATGGCTTGACTCCTTGAATTGTACGGTATTCCAGTGGTGTGTTTAATATTCCATATTTGAAAAAATCTTTGCAATGGTTTGCTTATAAAGCAAGGCCCATTGTCTGTCTTTACCTGTAGGGGTAGCCCCAGGATGGCAAAACATTGTAGGAAATGGCTTTCCACATGCCCGGCCCTTTCACCTGAATGGGCAGTTGCCCAACAAGCATGTGAGTGGGTGTCTATGGACATAAATATATATTTTAATTTTCCAAAGGGAGCATAGTGGGTCACATCAGTTTGCCAGATAACATTAGGCCTAAGGCCTCTGGAGTT
The DNA here is from genome assembly GCF_023159225.1 of Perognathus longimembris pacificus. Classification (NCBI taxonomy): domain Eukaryota; kingdom Metazoa; phylum Chordata; class Mammalia; order Rodentia; family Heteromyidae; genus Perognathus; species Perognathus longimembris. Next base: position 9,783,330 of record NC_063164.1, read on the forward strand.
AACTCCTCCCATGCAAGAGAGAGAGAGAGAGAGAATAAGGAATCATTCGTAGTGAAACCAGGCAGTTTGGGAGCAGACTATGGAGGCAGCTTCATGTACCCACAGACTGCCATGGTCCACGCAGCTAGCACACATGTCCACAGTCCATACAGCTAGCACACATGTTGACCTGCATCCTATAAAGGAAACTATTAATCCTGGGTCAGGAAAATCTAGCTTAGTGGCCATATTTGCACACTCATTCCAAAATGACTCTGGTCCCTTGATCTTAAAGAGTTTATGAGAGCACAGGAGAGAAAAATGGAGAAGCAAAACTTTAGGTCTATACCAAAGAATTGTCAGGATCAGATGTACACTTGACTTTTAGCATAGATGGACATAAAGAATAACACACTTGTTTTACATCATTGTACTTGTACCACATGCTGTGTATTAGAACTTTTTGGTTTTTCTGAGACACATTTGCTTGCACCCAAACATGATCAGTTTTGGTTTAAAACCTGGGTTTTTTCTTTTGGCTTAGAGACTGGTGATAAGAGTCAGGATTGCCTCCAGGCTGTTCACTGTGACCCCACCCACAGGCTGCAAAGATGAGTTTAACACAAGACTTAAAAGAAAGTTAAAATAGTAGTCAAAAGCAAGTAATTTTGAAATCATGATGCCAGTTTTTACATGTTTTACCAACAGACAGACAGACAGACAGTTGTGCACAAGCTTTGGGGCACGCTTAGAAATTTTTTTTATAATTGGCCATGTAAGTTTTCTGGAATTCCAGTGGCAATATGATATTATTTTGCCCATATTTTAGAACCACGTAGTCAGTTAGAAAACAAAAACTTTCCCTAGGAAACAAAATTTTTCACAGATTATCTAGCAAATAAAGAAGCCACATTTTGAGAAACCAGTTCAGCTCCAATGGAGGGCTGAAGTGGGATGCTATGGCCAGAGAAGGTCCAGGAGATGGAAGACAAGACACGAACAGAACACAGACACAAAGGCGGCAGAGCTGGTCAGAGCCTCAGCAGGCTCAGAGCAAGACACCTTCGACTTCCAGCATTTGAATTGCAAGATACATTGAATTGTAAGGCCACAGTTGCAGGTTTTAGGGTGGGGGGCAGGGTTACCGGGAGCTGGAGTCTCCACATCCCTGCCCAGCCTCCAGGAATTCGGCACACCCATTACCTGGTGCTTGGGTGGGAGGCACTTGCTAAAACCCATTCTATTGTCCACCACGAGGTCAATGCTAGAGAAAACTTAGGATTTAGCTAACAACAAGCAGAATTCAACCAAACCTCCAAACTTAGCAAGCATCAACAAGAACAGAAAACCTTCAAAGCAGATGTTAAGCAAGTAAGCCCTTCTCCTCCTGGCGAGCCAGGGGGCTGCCTCCCCTCCATCCAAGAAGCGGGAGACGTGATAGTCTTAAAAGGGCCTTTACTGTCCCCAGGTGTCCCTTTGGGGGGGCTGGGGAGAAACAGGCCTTGAGGGGGGATAGGGTAGGGTAGAAACCAAGAGGGGGATCTTCTCCCAAGTTAATTTCCCTTTTCCTCATCGCTTGTTCTACCTGGTCCCAAGTAACCCAGCTAAAGAGATTAGCATCTGCCAGCCAATGCGTGGTGCATGTCAAGGTCTCCCAGGCCCTTTTGGCTTGGGAGTCTAAGATGTCTAAACCTATGCATTGAAGCATGAACCTCAGCACCCTAAGCGCCAGATCATCATGCTCAGTTTGAGATTGCTCCATCTTTTCTGGGGATACCCTTACCTCTTGGAACTCACTTGACTTGGCTTGCCAATAGCTTCACTTCTAAAACTACGCTTTCTCGTGCCCCACCTTGGGGACCAGTTGTTGGGGTCTTTGGCCCCCAGCGCTCTCCTGACCTGCAGGAGAGATGGGGAAGCTGGCCCTGACCGGGGCAGTCCAAAAAAGGAGAAGGGTCGAAGGACTGCCGGCACCCAGCCACCCCCCCCCCCCCCACCGGAGGACAATCAGACGTGTCCAGGAGAATGTCTGCACACATCTCACTCTATTGAAATAAAGTCTGCTCTTAAATAAGTCAGAGAGTGGCAGGAAGGGGAGGGGTGTACTTGCACTTATCTAGGGACTGAGCTGTCCGTCAAGGGTGGAGGGCCAAGGAACCAATCCTAAGAGGCGGCCTTATTTTACGTCACAGCCCACAGGACTGCCTCCGGGTTCACCATCAGGCACCATCTTGGCCACACATGGTCCCAAAGCTGGGAGGCAGGGCCAGCTAGAACCGCCTTTCTAGGGTAATAGCCAAGTGGCCCCAGGGCTGGGTGACAGGCGGGGCCAGCTAGTTGCCTCTTTCTGATGTAACATGCTCTGGTATGTCCCACAATTGATCATGCATGCATGTATGCATGTTTACTAAGAATTCTTTCATTACTCTTCCTGAGTGGAGCATATCACTTGACATAATTCATAAATCCTACTCTCGGAACATCTCTTGTCTTGAAAAACTAATCTCAGGACATAAATTGAGATTTCCAATTTTTTATCTGGATTAAAATACTCTCCAAACTAGTTTATAAACCAATGGTAAATCCAGTTGCTGATTTTTTTCCTGAGGGGTGGGGATGGTTCCTCCCTCACCATCTCCCTCCTCCTCCTCCTTCTCCTCCTTCTCCTCCTCCTTCTTTTTCTCCTTCTCCTTTTCTCCCTCCTTCTTTCTTTTTTGTGCCAGTTCTGAGGCTTGAAGCCATTGCCTGGTGCTGTCCTTGAGCTCTTTTTCTCAAAGCTATCACTCTATCATTTTGAGCCACAGCTCAATTACTGTTTTTTTTTTTTTGTTGCTGTTGTTTTGTCTTTTTGGTGCTTAATTGCAGATATGAGTCTCACAGATTTTTCTTTCCAAATTGGCTTCAAACCTCAGTCCTCAGATCTCAGCTTCCGGGAAGGCCAGGATTACAGATGTAAGCCACCAGTGCCTGGCTACATACTTTCTTCCTGAGTGGTATAAATGTAATTATTTTCCTTTTATTAGCATTGTAAGCTAGTATAATACATTTCAGAAGAATAGAAATCATCCTGATGTATTAATATTAACCAGAGATCTTACTCCAAACCATTCCATTTTTGCCTCCTATCACTTATCAGTTAATTTTCTTTATGCCTGAGGTTGGAAAGAACTCAAGTGTGTGTGTGTGTACATGTGTGTCTGCATATGTATATGTGCATGTGTGACACAGAGAATGAGAGAGGGAGGGAGAGAGAGAATCTTATACCATCTTATCCTTATTATAAGAATCTACTACCACAACAATGGCATTAATCTCATAGCCCAAGCAAGAAATTCTTTTCTTTATTTATCGTTACTGAGGCTTGAGCTCATGAATTTACACTTCCTAGGAAGAAAATTCTATTACTCCAGTCATACTTCTAGCCTTTTTCTGATGAATTTTTGAGATAGGGTCTAATTTTTTTCCTGTGCTGGCTTGGATCATGATCTTCCCATGAATGCATCCCTCTACAGCAAGGATGAAAGGCATGCACCACCGTGGCCAAGCTTTTTACAAAATGCACAAAGTCCTGTGAACTCTTTTGTGCCTAAGGCTGGACTAGAATGAGAACCATCAGGATCTCAGCTTCCCACCTACCTGGGTGACATTCATGAACCGCCATGCACACTTCTTGGCTGAGATGTGTCTCACACAATTTTGGCCTGACCTATAAGCATGATCTTAGAAATTTTAGTCGCATACATGGCTAAAATTATAGACCAGGATCACCAGTGCCCAGCTGACTAATCACTTCTTAAATGACCCTTGGGAAACAAGTTTCTACCACACAAGTTTTAGAGGACATTTTCAGGCCATAGCATGGATATCTTTGCAATTTTTTTCTCACTGTGCTCTGGGAAAGTCACAATGTTCAAAGTTATTTAAGAGAAGGGGTAGAGAACCTGCATAAATTATTTGTAATTATTTTGCACAGATTTACATTTTTAGTATCTATCTATTTATTTATATATCATCTGTCTATCTATCTATCTATCTATCTATCTATCTATCTATCTATCTATCTATCTATCTCTATCTATCAGCATGCAGTATGCTCCAGGTCCACGTATGCGCCACGTATTTTTCAGACCAATATTATGTATTTCCAGACTCATTCCTGGAATCAATGCTTTCTCAGAAATAGTCCCTGATTCTTTTTGTCATATTCCAAGAGGTATATTAATTTCTACTGAGACAAAATCTAGGTTCTCATCACTAAAAGACCAAAGAAATATATACATGTATCCCAACCCATGTACTTTATGTACATGAAGTTTATTTCTGTATTTCTATATTATATTCCAACATATACAGAAACATAAACCTAGCTCTGCATTATATGTAAAATGTACTTCAGTGCATTGAAATATACTTCCATAAGTTGCATAGGCTTTTATATTGATCTCTGTATTTATATTCGGTTAAATGTACATGTCAACTAGTGTTTCAAATGTTTACCTATAACCACATGCATCATTGATTTTTCCTACTCATCTCACCTGTTCCTGCTACTCCCAAGAAACCTCTGACTCCCAACACACAGCTCATTTAGTCAGCCCAGTTCTGATATTCATTCACATTGGTTTAAAGTTGTTAACTGATATCCCCACAGTAAACTCCTTGATTAAATGCAGCACAATATATGTGTATGTTTATTGCTGACCTTGGAATCCCCATTCAATTCCAAAATAAGTTCTATTTCCTCCCTCCTTCTCATGTCTCCAGAACAGAGTAGCTCTAAATCAGTTCACATGAACATATCTAAAGCAATAAATATTTAGCTAAATGAGACATGTAAATATGAGGCTTACAATCCAGGTAGAGCGGCTTGGAGAATACACATGAGGTACTATTACCAAAACAACAGAAGCAAAATGGCTTAAGGATGTAGGTTAAGTGGTAGAGTGCTTGCCTAGCAAATGCAAGGCCCTGAGTTGAAACTTCAATATTTCCATATTTCTAAAAAGTGTGTTACTGAATGTCTAAAATTAGATCATTTTGCAGTTACTTTTCTAATTTCTTACAGAATTATATGGTGGTCTAACAGATTTTTTTTTGTATATTGTTCTTCCATAGTTTTGATGGTCAAGAATGGTGTCTATGTGAATGACGCATGAGGACTTGGCGCTCATCCCACGTGAGCTTGAGAAAAAGTAAGTAATTTGCAATTATTAAGAGAGTGCTCTATAAATGTGAATTCGATAAGGGTAAAGGTTTTATCTACCCATATTCCACATAGGAGTGTTGAACTCTCCAAAAGTACCATTGTACTGAAGTGCCAGTCAGGCCCCACTTTACCATGCGAACCCCACTTTACCACACGAACCTAAGATAAGCAGGCCCTGTGAGAAAACCCAGGACAAGCTTATTAGGGCCCAGCCAGTCTAGAACTCTAACCGCTGGGAATGCTTAACTCTAACCACCCCCAGAATGCCTCGAGCCCTGAGCCAATCAGATTTGTACCGTAATCTTGCTTGCTTGAACACCTGATTGCTGTAACTTGGTTTTTTGCCTTTATAAGCCCTGTGTAATCGCAGCTCCAGGCTGCCTCCTAACCTCCGATGTGTCTGTCCGTGGGTGGTATGAGGCCCAGGCCGCAGCCCCGCTTGAATAAAGTCTTGCCTTGCTATTGCATTTTGGAATGTCTGAGTCTTGGTGGTCTTCTTGGTGGTGGTCTTGTGACTTGGCACAACAGTACGGGTCTATCTCTCCTCATTTTTCTTTTATCTTCTCATCGTTTTTTTTTTGTTTGTTTGTTTCGTTTTGTTTTTTACGTTAGGCATTGGATACATTTCTTGTACTGTTTGTTACCTCCTCCCTCATTCCCCCCTCCCCCCTCCCCCTTTCCCTCTCCCCCCATGAGTTGTTCAGTTGGTTTACACTAAACAGTTTTTCAAGTATTGGTTTTGTAGTCATTTGTCTTTTTATCCTGTGTCTCTCGATTTTGTTTCCCAGTTCTACTACCAGTATATACAATTCCCAATATACTCAGATAAGATACAGTGATAGTGCGGGTACAACCACAGGAAGGGGATACAAGAGGAGCATCAACAATAGAAGCTACGGTTTCACATGGCATGTTGAAAGTAATTACAACAGTGATATATCACTCATTTCCATAACATGGAGTTCATTTCATTTAGCATTATCTTATACATTCATAGGGGCATAGCTATTAGGCTCTTGTGATCTTCTGCTGTGACTAGCCTAAACCTGTGCTAATTATTCCCTATGAGGGAGAACATAGAGTTCATGTTTCTTTGGGTCCGGCTCACTTCACTTAGTATGATTTTTTTCCAAGTCCTTCCATTTCCTTACGAATGGGGCAATATCATTCTTTCTGATAGAGGCATAAAATTGCGTTGTGTATATGTACCACATTTTCCTGATCCATTCGTCTACCGATGGGCATCTGGGTTGGTTCCATATTTTAGCTATGACAAATTGTGCTGCGACAAACATTGTGCTGGTTTTTCTTAATATTATTTGATTTTTATCTTTCAGATCTAGCTTATATGTTTAAAATTGTTAAGGTCTATTTGGGTAATTAACATGCTTATCATTATTCAAATAAGTTGCTTAGGCCTGCTTGTATTTGTTGCTTTGAAGATGGTTTGTCTGAATTTATTATAGCTACTAGAGCTAGGGTTTGATTAGCATTACCACATAGATTTTTTTTAACCTTTGACTACACACTAAACAGCATGTATTTTATGTATCACAAGTCTACTTTTAAATCTCTGTCCTTTATTTTCAATATCACTTTTATTAACACACATTGCTTATTAATATAAATGAATTACTCTCATCATTATAATGATGGCTTTTTGTTTATGGTCTTCTGAACTTGCTTGCTTTGGTCTTATTGAGCATTTAAAATGACTCCAGTTTATCTATTCCATTGATTATGATTCTTTCCAAACAAATGTCAGTCATGATTTCTTTAAAAAATAATGGCCTAAATTTCACAGTAAACACTATCATATAACCTGGTCTGCATGTAAATACAGCTATCTTCATGTGTATTAGAGGAAGACCCTTTATACATACAGCTATTCATCTCAAAGGAAGGCTTATGTAATAGTTGAAAATAAGTGTAATCTGAAATATAAATAGGCTAAAATATTTTAAAAGCATATGATATAATGGTGACTCAAAGTTGAAAAAATTCAGCAATTATTCATATAAAAATGAAAAATAGAAAATTAATTTGATTTGACAATGACTACCCCCCAAAAAAAATAAAACCTGAGGAATTCATGAAATTCAATCATCAGATTGATGCTTTCCCTTCATATGAGAAGCTGAAATTTGCAGTGGCCTCTCTCACTCCTGCCATTGAGCACAGTAGAAGATATTCTAAACACGAAAGTATGAAACATGGGAAATCATGAAGTTAACAAAGGAATAAGTAAAACAGTACATGTGAAGATTGTCTATGTTTAAAACAATACAAAAGAATCTAACAAAAAATATCTTAACACTAACAAGTCTAGCACATTCCCCCAAACAATATAAACATTAACAAGTCTGTATTCTGATATTCTAATGATAATATGTTGTAAGCAAAACTTAAAATATAATGCCCTTTATAATAGTCTAAGCAGCACAGATCTAAAGATACAACTGTGTAGTTCTATGATGAAAATTACAGAACACTGATGAGAAAATTAAATACAAATATACAAAATAAACTTCATTTTATGGATGCTAGTAGTTAATTTTCCTCAAGTCATTACAGAAATTTAAAGTAAGCCCTATAAAAATCCCAGATATTTGTCAAATATAAGATAGTTCAAGAATTTATAGAGACAGGGTGAAAAGGGTGAAAATGATCATATCCCTAAGTGAAGAAACGGAACAATAAAGCTTGTGGAGATTGGTTTGGGAAAGATGATGGTGAATGGGGAAGAGCAAAAGATGGGCTGAGTATGACCCAGCTACCTCGAATGCATATATTAACATTTCAAAATAAAACCTCTTTGTTCAATTAAACAAAGAAATTTAAATAGCTAAAATGACTTTTACATAAAAATAAGAGTGATCATTTTACACAAATTTAAAACTTAACATATTGCTATTTATCAAAATTGTGCCTTTGTGAAAAGATAGACATAGGAATCAACAACAGAACAGAAGAGCACATCCAAAAATAGTTTTATGCAAACATGCCTAACTACTTTTTGACAAAAGAGAAAAAGTAATTCAACAGAACATCGGTAGTAACTCTGATCAATAATGTTGGAGGGAATGGGCAACTACAGACAAATGTGGGCCTCTTATTTAAACTTCAAACTTTTGGAAAAATTAACTATATTATAGGATCAAAGTGACATCAAATTAGAAAAACTTCAAGAACATCACTTTTCAAAAACAATGTTTTCATCTCCTAAAGGGTGGTGAAATGTTCTCAGACACTAGCAAATGTACAACCCAGAAAAGAAAAATAATTAACAAAATTTATCACATTCAAAATATTTTTCTGAAGAGAATTAAAAAACAAGCAACAGCTGGCAAGAAAATATTTGCCAACTGTATAACTGGCAAGTGACTAGTATCTAGGAGATGTAAAAAATTATTAATAGAATTTTTAAAAATAAATTTAGAAAGTGGGTAGTGGTCATATGAAAAAAATAATCACATGAGGTGACATTTACCCTCATTACTCATTTGGGAAATGAGAGATCACAATACACCTTATAGGAGAGAGAGAGAGAGACAGACACAGACACAGAAAGAGAAAGAGAAAGAAGGAAGGAAGGAGGGAAGAAGAAAATTATTTTGGAAATTCTTTGAAAACCACTTACTTAGTTCACACAAATACTTGCAAAATTTCTTTATTTGAAATGTACTTCACCAGATGAATATTTAAATCATAGTTGAGCTGCATCATGGACTTTCTCACACAGCAATAAAAAGAACAAAATACTGATCTTACAAATATTTACATGAACTTATCCTCAAGGTCATTTTGCTGGGAGACAATTGTCAGTCCCAGAATGTCATCTGCTCCATGACTCCATTAACATAATATTCAAAGTATATATTGGATGCATAGACATTCTGTATGGATTGCTTCTGCTTTCAGAACACACTTATTCATGAACATTGTTTCATTAGCGAATACTCTTCTGAGAAAAGGAAATCACCAGTTATCAAAGCAGAATTCCTGTCCCTAAGGGTCATCCATCCTAGTTGAGTATACATAAAATGAACTAATATAGCTACACACAATATGTGCACTAGAGAAAGCCTCCAGGAATGATGAAAAGCAGAGGGAGGGCGAAGGTTGAGAAGCACCTGATAAAAGAAGAAAATAGTTAATCTGAGCCTTGAGAGAAGTGGTCAGGAGAATTTCTAGGGATGAGTTATTTGGAGCAATAGATGTGGCAAGACACTGTAGTCAGAAAGCAGTAAGGAAAATTATCTTCCCCAACTATGAGCAGACATTTTAATGTTAGGGTCTAGAATCAGAGTAATGAATACTTGGATCCTGGCTACCTGATAAGGCCTTTGGATTTTACACAAAACTGGAATCTCCCTCAAGGATTTGAGAAAAGTGAGAAGATTTAAGCTGAAAGGGTATCACTTTCATTTTATTATGATACACTGTAGAAGGAGTAGAACAGATGTAGTAACTCAAGAAAAAATATGTCAACCACAAATCTATGTCATTTTTGGTGAAGGAGAATATAAAACTTGATTTTTAAAGTTCTCAGAATTCAAGTACTATTAATGTTATTTCCTGTCAAATGTCAATCTATATCAATATTTGAGGAAGTTGTATAAAGTTCCTTTGCAAGAGTATTACAGTGTATAAATAGTTCTAACATTTCATAGGCATTCATGCATCAAATGTAGTATATACACACACACACACACACACACACACACACACATATATATATATATATATCCTTCATTTTCCTTGTTGTATAATTCTTCAATTCATCTATTTGTTATGTACTCATGAAGTATATTTAGTTTGGTGGAAATCAGTGTTTCTTCTGTAAGAAAAGATTTCAGTCCTTCCTTCCTTCATAGATTATGTAGGTGACTGATGTATAGATACAACATATGACAATATAGGAAATAGGATAAAGATTCCATAGAATACTGTCTATCCTATGGCTCTACTGAAATGAAAAATAAATGACGTTATATCCTAGGGTGAATCCAAAGGTAACATGTGATAAACATTGACAGACCCATTAGCTAAGGGAGACCAATCCCTAGCAGTACATCTAGAATATCATCAGACAAGAAAAATGTGACAACGGACCAGGAACAGGGATTAGAGTATTGGATGCTACAGTGTTGAATAAGAAAATCCTGAATCTGTAGCTCAACTTTTATAGCTCTCACACACATTTTACTCTCAAGTGTTACAAAATACAGTACACTATTTTATTTGCTTTTACTATGACATCACTGTGATAACTCCAAGTGGCCTTTCTGCCTTCTAGCATGTGAACAGGGGGTTTGAACTCAGGGCCTGGGCCCTATCCTTGAGCCTTTCTGCTCAAGGCTAGCACTCTACCACTTTGGGCCACAGCACCACTTCTGGTGGTCAATTGGAGGTAAGAATGTCATGCACAGCCCTGCCTGGGCTGGCTTGGATCTGAGGCTCCTCTGTAGGTAGGATGACAGGCGTGAGTCACCAGCAGGTGCTCAGCAGCTTCACCCATGTTCTTTTAATCCTTTTGGAACTGGTTGAGAGTCAGTCATTCAAGGGTCAGGGTGTGATGTGTGGATCTTGGATGAACCCATGGATGAGCTGAATTCTCAGGCACTTATATGGATATTCATTTTGGACTGCATGTATTGAAAAAAAAAAGGATTCGTTGAAGATTGAACTTCTTCGGTCTACATCAAAATGTTTCTTGTTCTCTGATTTATCTCCTACCAGCCCCATAATATGGTCAAATTTGAACTCAATGGGAAGAGTCCATCATTTGAACGGATCCTTTTAACTAGTCTTGCCTCACACTCAATTTTTCACATAATCTGGTTATTCAAAACCTGTAGGGATTTAGCTTAGTGCTAAATAAAATTAAAGTTGATTTGAAAAAGTTGCCAATCAATTATTTTAAGAGCATCTTTTCCATTCAAACTAGATATTATGTCAAGAAACATAGACTTCACATTTCAGAAAAAAATCTATGCACATGTATGACATATATATGATATGTATATATGCATAAGTATACATTTATATGGACAAGTCTTTTTACTTTGTAATAACTAACTTACTGTAATAACTTATTTAATAGATGTACCTTGTAATCCCTTATAAAACTTCCTCACATCTTCCTATTTTGTAGTAATTTCATAGGTTATATACCTATAAGCCAGATGCAGTGACTCACACGTGTAATCCTAGCTACTCAAGAGGCTAACCTCTGAGGACTGCAGTTCAAAGTCAGCCTAGGAAGGAAAGCCTGTGAGACTCTTATCTACAATAAACTTCTCAGAAAAAAACCAGAAGTGGCACTCTGGCTCAAGTGGTACAGTGCTAGCTTTGAGCAGAGAGAGGCTCAGGGACAGTGCCCAAGCTCTGAGTTCAAATCCCAGGACTGGAAATCTATATAGGTAAAGAGAAAGAGGCTGGCCAGTTTTTCATCAGACCTAAACCTACTTGTTTCTCATATTACTGTTGGCAGTAAAATGAAGAGATCTCTGATAGCAATGGCTTTCTTTAACATAATTAAGATACATACAACATATAAAGTAAGTTCTGTGATATTTAAATGAGATGGTACATACAAAAAGCATTAACTTATAACAAATTTCAATCTCTAAACCAAGAGAATCAAGTTAGTGGAAGCGGAAGAAAACGCAGTATATGCATGTATTTTCTAGAAGATCATTAGGATTTCCTTGTCTAAATAAAATTTGACTAATTGTTTTTCTGATTTTTCATTTGCAGTCAAGGCTTGAGTTTTCAACTATCTTCTACAAGTTGAAAAGTCAAATTATCAAACAGAGAATTTCTCATACTTTTCAAATATGTGTACAAATTGTTAAATTTATTAGTAAACTTTCAGTATTTTCAAGAGCAGGTTTAATCTATCTTAAGATTTTTCCTAGGCAACAAAACGTCCGTCTGTGTAGAGACTGATAACATCATTCTTAGCATAGTAATAGGTTTGAAAATAAATAATAAATAGGTAATCCTGACCTTTTATTCTTTAAACTCACATCATGAATAGTGAATTTTAAAAAGATCTATATATCTCAAGAAAGTTCAGGGGTTTTCTGAAATGCTTACCTGAAAAATGTGCAAGCTGAAATTTTCTAGTACATCATCATTAGATAGTCCAAGTTATTTGACTGTAGTTTGAGGAAATATTTCACTCTCTTAATTCTTCATTACTTACTGAAGAGAGTAGGACAGAAAAAGTCCCTGGCCAGAATATCAGCTTCAAATGAACAATTGCTTTTTTCTTTCATGTACAGGAGACTGGATTCTGGATTGATCTATGACTAAATTCCTAGTGTAGCTTCCATGCCTGTGAAATACAAATTCAATACTTCTAAACACAAAAGGGAATTTGATACGTTTCTGTGTTAAGGTACAGAGTTCTGATTAGAAGCATGGTCTCTCTCTCTCTCTCTCTCTCTCTCTCTCTCTCTCTCTCTCTCTCTGTCTGTCTCTCTCATACCTCACTGATCTGGGTTTGGAAGACCATGTAGGTAGCCATGGAATGGGCTTCAAGTATGTAATTAGAGTAACAAATTCCCATAGTCCTCATCAGGAAGCTACTTAGAAAAGACAGCAATAATTTAGTCAAATTACATACCTGATTTCTTTGACACATATGTTTAAATTGGTCCTTTCTCACATTCTATTCTATCTGTACCTGTAAATACCTTGAGAACTGTCTTGCGTTTTATTAATCTGTAACCAGCAAGCATCCCACATTTAGAACACAATATTTGTCTAACCTACTATTTACTTCTCCAATGAGAGACAATGACATGTTTTATAGAAACTGTTGTGATCACAGACATTAAATGTGAAGCTTTTCATGAAAAAAAAATACTACTGTTTTGGTTGTTGTTCATTAGAAAGAATGTAGCATTGTTTAGCCCTCAGCACTACACTGAAAATGAAAGGCCATGTTTGTAAACACATAGTTCAGTTCTCCATATTGGCCTTCTGTCTAAAATAAAAATACCTCCTCAAAAGTTACTGATATGCTTCTAATTATTTGTCCTAACTTGCTTATATTCACTGTCTTTAAGTAGTTATACAAAGGGGTTTCAGTTGAACAAATCAACCTGTTTATACAATACATCTTGATCAATGTCACCCTTCCATTGTGCTCCTCTCTTGTGTTGTTGATATAATAAATCTAATGACTTCAACAGCGCAATAATGCCCCTCCCTCCCAATTCTAACTTGCACCTTTGTTTAGATTTGAAAAAGACTAGAACTTTTACACCTTTTAGTAAATGACAATCTTTTACATGGAATAGAGTTACAAACTCAATGTGCTTTATGAGGTTCACACAGAGCCTATTTTAGTCCTTAAGGACACTGTGTTCTTTCGAAGGTCACAGTGACTTGGACAGAGCATCCTAAATGACTAATAGAGAAATCTTGGGTACCTCTGCGAAGATTCTTCAGATTGAACTGCTAGATCTGACAATGGAATTCAAAACAAAATCTGTTTCTGTTTGGGAACAATTAAAATATTTGCTTTGTATCAGGCACAAGCCATGATCTCAACCCCACCCTAATCTATGCTTTCTAGAATTTCTAAAAGCTAAGCTTTCATCTTTATAAGAGTTACATTAAAAATTGAGTCATTTGTATTTCAATTTTCTGGGGATTTAAGCAAAAAAACAAACCTAAGAAACAATGAAGTCAAAATTATTATAACTCTATTAACTTTTTGACTATGTTCACTTTAAAGAGAACAATATTTTAAAATTTAGACTTCACCATAGAGTAAGAAGACTTCCATCTTTTTCTTATGCTCAGATAATTATGTTTGTTATAACATGTATGCATGTGTACAGCTGTATTGTATATACATCACATCTGTCTTTGTACCAATAGCCATATAAATTTGGCAATTTTTAATCATTTTAATGGAAAGTAGGGTAACATGGTAGATCTAGTTTGGATTCTTCTCAGTAATGTTTGTGGAAATATCTCAAGTTAGCAGGCATCTATTAGGATGCAAAAAGTAGGGGAGAGGCAAGGGAGATTTATACTGATAGGAAGAAGTGATCTATTAAATCATTTAGTATTACTAGGAGTGAATAGAGACTTGGAGAAGTGACTGAATGAGGCAATACTGAGATTTTTTAAATCAGGGTCTTACATTAAGTAGGCAACTGGGCTAACACTTGAGCGACACATCAAGTCCTTGCTGCTTTAGTTTTCTTTGAGTTTTGCCATTTTGCCCCAGCTGGCTTCTTACCATGATCTTTTTGTTACTGCCTTCTGATTAGCCAGGACCATAGTTACATTTAACCATATCTCTCAAGTAGCTGGGATTCCTGGTGTGAGCCAGCACACTGGACCAGGGTAGGATTTTTATAAACCACAAGCCTCCTCCTTGCCCTGATGCAGTACATTAGTCTCACTGCCTCTCCCACTACCCACTGAGTACACTGAGGAACTATTACCTTCCATTCTTTATGATCCAAGTATTTGCATGATACTGCAGAATATGCACATCTCAGAACGTCTCTCTTTCTCTACAAGCTCCAACCTGTGCTTACAGAGGATTTGCTCAAAGACAGTTTTTCACCAACTAATTTTTTAATGCTGGAAAAAAAGCCTCCTGCACAAGTATCTGACTTTTAGGAAGTTTTCTTGTCACAGAAATTTAGTTTTTTTACACTAGCAGATGGCTCTTTTAGCTATTATTTTGTCTGAGTTCAGTTTACTGTCCAGGAAAGCACTAACCTGGGGAAAAACAGTGGGTTTGAGCAAATCTATGGGTGAGACACAGCAGGTGACACACAGAACAGATGGAAAGAGCCCATCACTTACAGATCCAGGGCAATGGGAAGAACTTGTTGAGACATTCAGCCAGCAAGTAGAGAGCCAGACCCAGTGTGAGAGAGAGATGGAGAGGGAAAGAAAGAATATGAGAAAGAAGGGGAAAGAGAGAGAACACAAAGAAAGACAGAATGCAGGCCAACACCTTCATTGGCTTGTAGGATGTTAGCCAACAAAGTTTCCTAAAAAGCTTGGTGGAAGGATTTCTGTAAGAGAATGTAGAGATGAACCATGTACTTGGTGAATGGGGTTAAATTGTGACCTTTGGTCATTCATTTGTTTATTAACTAAAAGGTTATTTGTATAAGACATGGAAAAAAATCCTACTTGGAATAGATTTGAAGAATGAAGTTGGGTGCTGATGGCTCATGCCTGTAATCCCAGTTACTCAAATGGCTAAAACCTATAAGATTGAGGTTTGAAGACAGCCAGGCAAAAAAGTCCACAAGATTCCATCTCCATTTACTCAAGAAAAAAAAAAAAGAAAGAAAGAAAAGAGTCAGTCTGTGTCTGTATCTCAAGGGATAGAACCATCCACAACCAAGCAAGTAAAGTGAGATCAAGGCTCCTAGTACAAGCTGTAATCCTAGTAAAAGCTATCAAGATTTAAAAAATGTCAAGTTGGAGTCATGGCTTAAGTAGTAGAGCACTCGATGAGCAAGAAAGGTCAACAAACAAGCCCAGCAAGCACAAATACTGCCAAAAAATAAAAATAAGTAAAACAAAACAACAAAAAAAAGAGTGAAAGAAGGAAAAGAAAATTAGTTTTCATTAGCCAGGTGGTGCTGTCTCACACCTGCAAATGTAGTCAGAGGCTTAGCCCTGGTTTATTTTGGTTTGAATCTCTCCTGCTCAGAAAGGATCTTGAGACTTCAGCTCCAAATAGCCAGCAAAATTCCAGACTAGGGCTATGGCTCAACTAGTAGAGTGCCAGCTAAAGCAAGAATGCCAAGTGAGAACACGAGGTCCTGAGCTGGCATTGGCAGCCTAGGCAGATAAGTCCCAGTGAGACTCTTATCTCCAACTAACCACTCAAAAAACGGAAGTGGAGCAGTGGCTAAAGTGGTAGAGTACTAGGCTTGAACAAAGAGCTCAGGGACACAGCTCAGGCCCGTAGTTCAAGGCCTACAACTGACAAAAAATAAAATAAAAATTAAAAATATATGGCCTTGGGAGGCCATCCACACCTCATTAATTGAACAAATACTTACTGTCTGGTGATTACCGTCTCAATCTATTATTCTTTCCCTCAGTGAGACAAAACCCCTAATTATCCACAGCTTGCTGTCAGGAAAATGCTCTATGTTAATGGCCCTGCAGGCTGCCATATGTGTCAGGAAGAATTTCTTCATAGGACTTAGGAAACAAAAGACAACTTCTTACTTTGTGAGAGTAGCCATGGAATAGGGATAATCTATTTGGTGTGGAGCTGGGGTATTTGAGATGATTTGGTAATGGATACTAAGGGATAGTAAGAGAGTGGAAATGCATGTCTTACAATCAGGAGAGGTACCTGGGGTATTATAAATGGATGTAGTAAAATCTTTTTGGAAAGCAATTTGGCAACTTGTCTGAAAGGCTATAAAAATCTTTATACCTTTTGACCCAATAATACCTCCCCTGAGAATTTATTCTAAGGACATAATTCAAAAAGAGGAATATAAGTACGTGCATAAAATTATTAATTACATGATTAACTTTACCAATGAAAAATAGAAACAAGCAAAAACTTCCAACAATAGGGTAGTAAATTATGAGACAATGAATAAAAATTTTGGCTAACTGTTGCAATTGTAATTAGGAAGACTAAAACCACATGGAAATATATACAATGGATTTAAGGGAAATAAAATCTACAAAATTGAACTGAATGATTAAGTGTTTTTATTCCTTTTTTTTTGGCCAGTCCTGGAGCTTGGATTCAGGGTGTGAGCACTGTCCCTGGCTTCTTTTTGTTCAAGGCTAGCACTCTACCACTTGAGCCATAGCACCACTTCTGGCCGTTTTCTATATATGTGGTGCTGGGGAATTGAACCAAGGGCTTCATGTATATGAGGCAAGCACTCTTACCACTAGGCCATATTCCTAGCCCCAATTAACTGCTTTTAAAAAAGGAGCTGCACTTGAATTAAGAAAAATGAGGGAGGGGATAAAAAGTACAAGAATTGTACTCACTACCTTATGTATGTAACTGTAACCTGTCTGTATATCACCTTGACAATAAAATTCAATTAAAGAAAGATTTCATAAGAAATAGAAGAAAATGATTAGAGTTGAATGATGATAGAATTAGGGATGATATTGGATGTCTCCTCACATATTGAGTCTTAATGCTATTAGCAAACAACCATTAATAATTAAAAATTAGAAAAGAAGACCTTACATATTCCTACTGTTTTCTTTAGTTCTTATCAGAGACATGACATAAAGAACCTGTGGTTGCCAGTATTCACTGCATTATTTTAAAAGTTTCCTTCTCTTATTTGGTCACTGTAAATTATACTTTAAATTAGAATATGCCTATTAGTGTTTTTTTCTTTTTGCGTACATAAAACTAATAGCTTTAACTGTTCTTTATTTTTTTCCTGTTGGATAATTTGTTGAGTTCCACTCTTGATTCTTATGTTATCACGTGTTATTTTCAAAATGCATTCTGTGAGCTAGGTATTGGTGGTTAACAACTATAATTCTAGCTACTCTGGAGGCTGAGATCCGAGGATAGCAGTTCAAAACCAGCCAGGGCAGAAAAGTATGTGAGATACTCATTTCTAATTAACCACCAGAAAGCTGGAAGTGAAGCTGTGGCTCTTATGGTAGAACACTAGCCTTGAGCACAAAACGCTCAGTACAGCATCTGGTCCCTGAGCTCAAGCCCCAGGAAGGACACAGATAAATGTACTCTGTGATATGAATACAGACAGCTTGTCTGTGTAGATATATATTCTTTTATACTGAATTATTTATTGAATATATAGTATATGTAATATAAATTTAAAAAAAAGAAACTTCTGAAGTGCTTATTGTAATGGGGTTCCCCCCAAGGGAGGGGACCACAATGTAATGGGGTCCGAGGGTGGGGGATCCCCCAACCCTCCAATAGTCCACCACTCAGAGACAGTCTCAAGTAAAAAGATGAATTTATTGGGGAAGTAAAAAGTATACTGACCGGCCAGGGTCATGGCCCAGCCTCGGGAGCTGGAACCCCAACCGTAAAAAGGAGGCTGGCCAGCCAGGGCCGCAGCCCAGAATCGGGAGCTGGGACCGAGGGCCCTGGGCCATGCTTGGGGTTGGGTTATAAAGGCAAACACCACATGGTCAAGCTTGCCACACACAGTTGGCCAATGAGGTTACAACACTTGAAGAGCATGCCAGGTCATGCAGGTGGCCAATGGAGTTACAGTCTGTCTCATAATATCTGTTTGAACCAACCTATCACTCTAGTTAGAATTGGTGGGCATGGATTTGGTGGGGCTCACATGATGCAGGTGGATTCGCCTACTCATGGGCGGGCACAGGTTTAACCTTGAACATTCCTTGCCTCAGGTCGTCAAGCAGTTTACACAATCTTATCACAGCCAAGGGGAACTTCCCTGGATAGGGTTGGGGGATCTTAGTGAAGATGGAGTCGGCTTCTGCTCTCTTTAATCTGAGATGGAGTCAGTCTGACATCCCTCAACAGCCAATGATGGTGCTGGCCAGATCTGACCTCCATATTACATTTGGTTCTCTGCCCACCCTCGGACCCCATTACATTGTGGTCTCCTCCCTTGGGGGGACCCCATTACATTTATGTTGTGGAAACTGGCTCCTCTTTGGTATTTCTAAGATAGAGAAAATCGTCTTCTGTAACATCAAACATCTTAAAGACACAGAGCCTCGCCGCCTCCCTTCCCTTTGTTTCCAGGGGACAAAGAATCTGTGCACTCACTTCTCATCAATGGACTCCTTGGGGAGAAGTCTTGAAAGCTCTTTGAAACTTTTCTGTGACTTCTGTTTCTAAAACTTAAATTCAGATCAAAATTAGAACCTTAAACCCTTTATCCCTCTTACATTTTTGTGCCACGATAGTCTTCAGAAAAGAAACCTAGCATTTTTTCTTTTCCCTTAATGTGAGAACTTGTCGTCATATTCATACTTTAATGAGGTGGATACATAAAATATCATTATACTGAGTGTGTGACAATATGCTGATTCACCACTTTAATAAAGCAAAAACAAAAAGGAAAAGGAAAACAAAAAGTCTCCCAAATAATTTCCAAATTGAACAGTGTACTTTCAAAAAGGAACATGAATTAATTTCAAAATGGGCTACAAACACATTTAAAAACCAGTGTATTTACAATTATTTGTGCCGTGTGGCATCCTGAGCCAGAAGCAATGTGGTAGAACAAAGGATACTGAAATTCCATTTTCACCCCAGACACAATAACAGTCATCAAGAAAGCAAACCACCACCAAAGTACTGACCAGGGTGAGGGACAGAAAGGAGCCTTTACACACTGTTGGTAAAATGTAAAATAATAACAATTACAAGGATAATAACATGAAATGATTGTGAAAGGGGCACTGTGTGTTGGAGGGACCACAGGAGAGGAAAAGGAGGAGAGCATGCTGGGAGTGATTACAAATGAAGCAAAGATTTAGGGAAAGCCTCTAAATCCTAGTAAAGCAGAGGAATGTGGAG
The DNA here is from genome assembly GCF_023159225.1 of Perognathus longimembris pacificus. Classification (NCBI taxonomy): domain Eukaryota; kingdom Metazoa; phylum Chordata; class Mammalia; order Rodentia; family Heteromyidae; genus Perognathus; species Perognathus longimembris. Next base: position 9,803,054 of record NC_063164.1, read on the forward strand.
AGGGAGACCTTTCAAGAAAGATTAACATAATGAGGGACAAGGTAACAAACAGTACAAGAAATGTATCCAATGCCTAACGTATGAAACTGTAACCTCTCTGTACATCAGTTTGATAATAAAAATTTGGAAAAAAAAAAGAAAGATTAACATAGATAAACTGAATTTGATCAACTCCTCATACAAATGAATGCATATAAACAACAGGAAATATTAAAACAGTACACAATAGAGTAACATGTAAGCTCTATGCAGAACTAGAGTCAAGTGTAGAAAGCTAATGCCCACATTTGTCCTTATAAGAGTGTGTGTGTGTGTGTGTGTGTGTGTGTGTGTGTGTGTGTAGAGGTCATAACAGATATTTTTTCCTCATGATAGATTAGGAGATTCAGAAAGGTCGAGGCTAATTAGTAACTGAACTAATCAGTGGTGTTTAATACTTCTCAGTGACTGGCTCAGAGCCCAATATCCTTCTTCTATTAAGAAACTTCTTAGAAATAATAGTAATCTCACAAGGGGTATTCTTTATTAGTACTGCATCAAGGGTTCATGAGAAGGAACCAGAGATACATTGTTAAGGAAAAAATGGAAATACATTAAGAAAATGGAAAGCAATGGGGAGAAATACTAGAGAGGCTGTTTTGAGTAAGGAGAAAATTGCCATTGCAATCAGGATGGGCTGATATTGTTAGAACTTTCCATTTTATGAAAGATACAGAAATCCAGATTGCAGAACAAATCTCACATAGTAGTTTAACATTTCAGCAAATCCTGTCAACTCTATCTCCAAAACACCTGTCAAGTATCCTCCCACACTTTTTAATACATTGATTGATACTTTGATAGACATGTCAGTTGATTCCAAATCTTGGCTCCTGTGGATAATTCTGCAGTGAATAGTCATGTGCTGCACCTCCTTGATAGAATGATTTCATTTCCTTTGGCTATATACCCAGCAGTGCTACTGTGGTGTCATAAATATTTTATGCTGATCAAAACAAAAAATTTTAAATTATGTAAAAATAAACAATATAGTGTTGGAGGCATGACGTAGTTGGTAGAGTGCCAGCTAATGAGAGAAATCAGCAGATACTGTGTTTTAAGTCTCAGTCATAGACCTATAAAAGACATATTGAGCTGGTAGCTTCCTTCTCTTTTAATACCTACCAAAGTCATCTAGTAGCTTCTAGCTGTATCCCTTCATATATTATTCAGATATCACCCTGGATAATTTTATAATAAAGTTACTATTCCTCCTTGTACTTTATATAGTTATTAATGATGGGGTCATTCTACATATTTTGAGAGTGATTAACATATTGGAGATAAATTTTCCTGAATGTGGGAAGGGGTGTAGTATGAATGCATCTATGGCCTGAGATAAAAGAAAATATTGAAATAGGACCTACTTCATGATGAAATTAAACCAAACTCCAGTGTGTGTGTGTTTCTGTCGCTGTGTGTGTGCTTTTATGTGTAGTCCCAAGTTATTCATCCCATTATAAAGGTGTGAACATTTATTAAAATAGTTAAATATATTGGCATGGCTTTTGTCATTGGTATAATAGTATTCACAGAAGAAATTTCAGTCCTGAGATCAAATCAAATGATACTGTTACATTGACCTACTACATAAGCAGCACTCTTTGCAGAGTTCAGCAACCACACAGTCCATTCCCAGCAGGGAATGTATTTCACAGCTCAAAACAAGTGACCACTGCATTCATTATCTTCTGAAAGAATTATCCTATCAATCACTCTTGACACAAACTTTCATAGCTTAAACATAGAAAATAAGTTGAAACTAGAAAATTAATTTCAAAAATGTAATAAATCAAGCCACAACCCCTTTCTAGGAACATGCTTACACTGTTGTATCTACTGAGACTTTATTAGATGCGGAGGTCTCTTGTTTATAAACCAGTGTCTCACCATCGAACCTTAAGCATTCAGACTTAAGAAAATGTATTCTCATACATTTTTATGACTGCTGTTTCCCAATGTTACTCATGAGTAAGAAATCCCATCTAATCCTCTCACAGGCCCCTTAGGATTACAACATGTTGAAGAGTCAAAATTATAATGGGGCAAACTTTGAAACAACCAGATTTGATCGAAACTCATGCCATGTCCAGCAGCCATCCCTTGCTCTATCTTCAGCCTTGAGGATCCTGATGAAAAGTTTGTTAACAATAAATATTTGTTGAATAATTGACCAATTGGAATGAAGGAAAAAGAAACAGATGACTCTGTGAATATAATATTGCATGGAATTCAGAGCTTTGCTGTCTGCTCTGAGGGAGCTGCGATTGAACACCACAGCAAGGCACTTTCCATCTTTAAGTCAACACTGAAGAGCTCTTCCAGGACCTGGCAGAGGACTAATGTGCATCAGTCATTTTCATCCAAGTATGCATAAGGCCAGGCAATTTCCTTTTTTGTGTATTCTAATTCTTGTACTATTAGACACTTGATCTGAAGATATATACTTTCTTTTTACCAGAAGGACCATAGCAAACCTGAGTGACCCTTGATGAGATCTATTTTCATATTCCCTGTGAAAGCACAGGGGGGGGGGGGGCGGGTGCTTCCTCTCCTTAAAAATAGCCACAATCAGGCATTCTGTCTGACACACAACGGCTCATACTCGAGGCAGTTGTTTTCTTCATGTTTATCCACAGCGAAACTCAAAAGTGAAGAAAATAATTGCAATGCGAGCACAAAGGTTGGCACCTCTTAGATTGGTGAGAACTAAATTAGGTTTTCATCTTGTTCCTATCACCACTGCAAATAGAAGAAGAATCGGGGAGCTCTAATGTCTTTGGACATGAAATTACAAGCATGTCAGATTTTATAGCTGATTATAACTCATTTCAAAACAACACAGGAATTTCTCCACCACTAAATAATTGGTGCTGTTCATTGAGAATGACAAATGGAGAGACAAAAGAATGACAATCTTAGAGATAATGTGAGAAACACACACAAAATAAACAGTTTATTTCTGTCAAGCTGTGTAACTATATCAGAAGTTCTTTGTAGACAAAATTGAAATGAAGTCAATGTAAGAGCTTTGTAAAAAAAAGTATCTGTCTCCTGGCATTCCTCAACATCAACAAAATAATAACGCAAATAACGGGTATCTTTTTCTACAGATTCTGTAGTGTTTTCTGTACAGGCTTATCTTTGTAAGGGGACGGACTTTAAAAATAAACACAGCTTTAAAATAAACACTCCTAATTTCTTCATCCATTGTCTTCTAGATTAGAGTTCTTTATGTATTAGAAAGTATATTCATTATCTCCCCAAGGGTTTTCCTGGTGTTCTCTTCTCTATGGCAAAATTTTACCATTTAATTTTCTGCTTCTTAATAATGATAATGTCAATGTGGTCTTTTAATATTATCCTTCAAAGAGCATTGCAACCTGGACAATCCTGTACCATCCTTTCCCTTCTGTTTCCTTTCTTCCTTTTATATTTCTTCTTTCTCCTTCTCCCCTTGCCCTCCTCCTTTCCTTTATCTCTCCTCTCACCTTCACTTTTTGTCTTTTTCTTGTTCTATGAGATGTATGATTGGTTACTTTCTGTCTCAAACCATTTTCTTTCCCACAGCTAATAATCTTGCCTTAAATGTTCTGATAGAGATCCCTTTATTTGCTATTCTGATTATCTAGAATTCTCCTCCCCAAGATGTCTATCTCATCAAGAATACAATAAACGAGTCTTCATTACATATAATGCAAAGCTAGGAGCAACTGTCAACTAGACTGTGATGAGGACTGAGTTCTCTGGTTTTGCAATATTTTGGCCTGGAATTTAGGTAAAGAACTTAATGTGCTACTCACAAGACACTGTGGACTGTACATCTGGGTGGGGATGGGAGGGAAAAACTGGGAGAACATAATGAAGGGGAAACGTGGAAGAATTGTACTGATTACCTGATTCATGTAACTCAAGCCCCTTCATAGATCATCATTACAATAACAATATGAAATTTTTCCCCATAAGCAAACCTATTTATTTTGCTTAGTATAGGGAAGGTTACCATAGATACATGAAGAAAACAAGGTGTCAATCTATTCTGTGGTTACAGTCACTGACATGAGACAGAGTTTGTGTGCAGAATAGTAACCAATTCCCTTATTGTTAGGGAGCAGAGGGAAACAGTGCATATTTCCAAAATCTCCAATTGTAACTTAAATATTTACTTACTCCCATTTGTCTCTCAAGCTCCATAGAATCCAGTCAATTGTGACTTAGACATCAGAGAGTCCAGATAATAGTAACACAGACATTTATCTTGCCTTGGCTGTTTCAGCCTTTCCAGAGTCCCATTCTTAGCCTTCTGAGTACTGATGAGGAAACATTCCAACTTCTTAAACCTTTCCTGGTCTTCCAGCATAGCTTCAGAGTTCCCTAAAAATTCTTATGTAGTAAACACTACGATACATTTTAAAGGACAGAAAGGTAGGATGAAATGCATCATCCAGAAAGAAGATGAATATATATTTATTGATGATGAGAAATATTATACACATGGTTATAACATCAAGAATGAAAACAAGACATGAGTAGGTATAATAGGCAGATGGTAGACTGTGTATTTAATTCTGCTTGGGAAAGTGGCAGAGAACAAGCAAGAAAGCTTTAAAAAGAAGTAAACTGAGCTGTATAACAAAGTATTCATGGATATTTGGCAAATAACAAAAAAGTACAGGAGGGGGATGAAGGGGGTAGAGCTATGGCTTAAGTGGTAGAGCATCTGAGTATAAATGACAGAGGGAGGAATGAATAAACAAATGAATGGATGGATGAATGAATCCTTTAAAAAATAAAAATGAGCAAAGTATCCCATAATTAAGAGAATAAAGGAATGGAAGGTTTGAGCACATAAGGCCCATCTTACTCTACATCATCATGCAGCCCTAATGGAATGTGTGAGGACGAATGAAGTCTGAGATGGAAATTGATTTTTTCACTGTTGTAATGGCTGAGAAGGTAGAACACCTGACATGGTCTTTCTGGCTGTTCCATTCCATGGGGAGAAAGGTCAGAGAGGAAGAGAGGAGACAGCACTTGCTGATGATGATCCCATTCCCACAATAGGGGATTGACTTCTATAATAATGGGAATCATCCACTTATGAAGGGGAGGTCCTCCCATCCCATGTCTGATACTGCTATTAAGTGTTGGGTTTTGAAGATAACATTTTCCTCTGAGTACTGCCTTTGCTGTGTCACAGAGCAGCCTGTATTTTGTGATGTTGAGTCTCCATGAGTTTCAGGATTTCCTATGGTGGTTTTTACTGTTGAGCTCTAATTTGTTTCCATTGTGGTCTGGGAGAATGAAGGGAATGATATCAATATTTCTGAATTTGTACAAACTTGTTTTGTGCCCTAAAATGTGATTTGTTTTGGAGAATGTTCCATGTGCTGCTGAGAAGAACATAAATTCTGGTGTTTCTGCGTGACATATTCAGCTAAGTCTAGTTGATCTATGGAATTGTTTAGTTCTGAGGTTTCTTTGTTGAGTTTTTGGCATGTTGATCTATCCAGAGTCAACAGTGGTGTGTTACAGTCTCAAAAAATCAATGTCTTTGGACCTATGTGTGTTTTTAGAGTCAGTAGTGTTTGATGAAGTTTAGTGCTCCAGCATTTGGTATATAGATAGATATTTAGGATGGTTATATCTTCCTGTAGGAGAGATACCTTTATTAGTATATAATAACCTTCTTTATCTCTTCTTACTGATTTTAATTTGAAGTCAATTTTATCCAATACTAGGATTGCAACTCCAGCCTGTTTATGGGGACCATTTGCATGATAGATTTTATTCTCGCCTTTCATTTTCAGAATATATTTTCTTTTATGGGCAAGATGTGTTATTTAGTTGGAGAGTTAAGTCCATTAATATTGGGAGTTAGGATTTAAAGGTGTTTGTTAGTTCCCTTCATTATATCTATCTTTTTAAGGGTGTGCCTTTTCAATTTTTACTCTAATAACCTGTTTTTCTATTTAGGATCCATTTCTCTGTGAGTATCTTGTTCTTGTTGATTTTCAATCTGTAGAACGTCTTTGAGGATTCTCTGTAATGCTGGTTTGGTGGAGACTTATTGTTTAGTTTTTCCTTGCTGTGGAAGGTTTTTATTTGACCCTTGGCTATCAATGCGAGCTTAGCTGGGTACAGTACTCTTAGTTGGTAGTTATTTTTCTTTAGAGTGTGGCATACCTCATTCCAGGCTCTCCTTGCTTTCCTGGTCTCTGCTGAAAAATCTTGCGTAATTCTGATATGTGATTGTGCTCTTCTCCCTGGCAGCTTGTAAGAACCCCCACCCTGGCTGAAATGATGTTAATCCACCTTTCCAAAAGTTTACTTGAAGTTGGGCTTCTAAGGTTTTGGTTCTTTTTTCTTTCTTCTTCTTCTTTTTTTTTTTTTTTTTTTTTGTCAGTCACTGGTCCTGGGTCCTGTCCCTGAGCTCTTCAGCTCAAGGCTAGCACTCTACCACTTGAGCCACAGTGCCACTTCCAGTTTTCTGGTGGTTACTTAGAGATAAGAGTCTCCTGGACTTTCCTGCCCGGGCTGGCTTTGAACTCCAATCCTCAGATCTCAGCTTCTTGAGTAGCTAGGATTACAAGCCTAAGCCTCTGGTACATAGAATTTTATTTGTATTATTATTATTTCCAAATCTTCCTCCTTGGCCATAGATTTCAAGCCCCTGGTATCTGAGTAGTTAATTTTTGTGAGATCAGTTTGGCTTTCTTAAAAGACTAAACCATGCACAATCAGTAAACTAGGCATTCACATTCCTCCTCTTGGTGCTTATAAGGGTTATTCTACCCTCACCCCCCAACCCCCAGCCCCACCAAAATCATTCCAGTCACTGCAGAACTTGGGAATCAAGGGAATTAGTGGAGTGCACATTTTTTCTCAGGGAATATATAATAATCTTAACCAAAATGAAGTAAAACTCAAATGCAAAGTAGAAAATGAAAAATGTAAATAAATAAATAATATATAGATAGATACAGATCTACCTATCTACCTATACGTACAGATCTATCTATCTATATACATATATATACAAATCTACATCTACCTATAATAAAGATATATTAACTATAGATCTATAGACAATATAGATATATAAACTATATATATATATATTTTATACATATATATTTGAAAGACCAGTTCTCACACTCATACCTCTATCCTTACTAGTCACTCCATTGTATACAGTAATTCTTCATGCTATTTATCTTCCTCCTAATACCCTTTACAGTCCATAATTATAACATCAATTTGCTACATATCAGCCATATATCTTCTCTTGCAGGCCAACCTTATTGTGCTGCTACTGGGCCAGAAATCAGGGCCTGGAAGTTGTCCCTTAACTTTTTTGCTTAAAATTTCCCCTCTACCATTTGTGCTACCGCTCCACTTCTGGGTTTTTAAGTAGTACATTGGAGACTAGTGTCTCACTGACTTTTCTGCCCAAGTCTGGCTTTGAACCAAGCTCCTTTGATCTCAGCCTCTTAAGTAACTCTTATTACAGGTATAAGCCATCAATGTCCAGTTTAGGACAAAGTTTATTGAGTTTTGGGTTTATCTCTACCTTATTGTAAGTATTTAATCCAATGTCTGCTGACATCTTTAGTGGATGATTCATAGAAAGTTGTCTATAAATTAATGTTAGACAAACAAAAACAGCATATGGCTAAATCACCAAAGGCAATTTTCCTGAACGTATTCACTTTTCTTTTACATTGTCAGAGCCTCCATTACAAGTGGGTAAAAATAGCAACCAGTCCTAAAACACCAGTCTCACCATCTCTTCTGGCATTTTCCTGGTTCTATAATTGATATCCTTTACCTTTAGGTTTTGATTAAAATTCAAATGTGTTAATAAAATACAGCTTACCAACTAACACCTTTTATCACTGTTATTATAATGAAGCTGTAATGGTTCATATGGTCATAATAAACATGTGAAACATAGTCTGAGTCAGTAGACATGGACAAAGTGGCAGAGAAATTGTTGTTAGATAGAAGATCCCCATTGACTATTTTCAATTCTAAGAGAAGCCTGGCTGCCCCTGCTTATTAGTTAATAAGACTAAAGTTCAAGTTGACTTTGACACCATTTCTGTTCTGCCTCCTCACTTCCTCCCTGATTCCACACAACATTTTCATGCAGTTCACAGTCTCCTATTGGAGTGTTCTCTACTCTTCGCTATTTGATGAACTGAAAGACTGATAAGACACCCATGGAAGTAACCCAGAAGTGAAGAATGGATGGGAACTATTAATACCCTTGAGAGCAATTTCTAACATTAGGAGATGAAACACTCTGGGAAAGTACTCTGATTTTCTCTATCTTTATAGGGACAATTGTGAAGCATTATATTACAGTATCTGGGCTGTAACCACTCCTCAGTAAATGTTCATTAATTAATAAGTAACTTAATATATGACTGCATATGATTATTAAAGCTCTTATCTTTATGTGAGGCTTATCAACCTTGTTGTCTAGCAACAAGTAAGCCAATATAATTTAGTAAGTTCAAATAATCATCCTTGATGAAATTCCTGGAAATTTGCTTTTACTTTCAATTTTATTTCCAACAGTACTCTTCCAAGAATATTAAAAGTGGAGAGTGTGATATTTATTAATGCTCAATTGGGAGGATGTTTGTTTCTCAGAATGCTAAAGAAAATTTTAGTGTATCATTTTCAAACATGCTCTCATGAAATCTATTTAGAACAACAAATTCATTTCTATGAAGTGTTGATGTGAGTAAATTTCTAGATGGGATGGTTGTGATTACAAAACTGCCACCCGTACACAGCCACCCACAAGTTATTGGAGAAGGCTCAGCTTTACATTGCCAAGCCTTCAAATTTTGGGGTTCTCTGCATGATTAATTATGCAGTTTATCTACCATTACTTCATCGCTTTCCTGACTTATCTACTATCTGGGAAAGAAAGAGGAAGGAAGGGAGGAAGGAAGGGAGGGAGGGAGGAAAGAAGAAAGGAAGGAAGGAAGAAAGGAAGGAAGGGAGGGAGGGAGGGAGGGAGGGAGGGAGGAAGGGAGGGAGGGAGGAAGGGAGGGAGGGAAGGAGGAACCAAACTTAATGTACCAATCACATCAGTGCCACCCATACTGTTCAGAAACTTCTGGAAAGCTAATGTTCAAATATCTATTGTTAAAATAAAACTCATTACAGTTATGTGGAAATCAATGATAGAGTCAAATATTGAAGCCAAACATATGAGTCCCAAGCCAATAATTTAAGTAACATTTTAAAAAGTAAATATTCTTCAAGGTAGATAAAGCTTAGAGCATCTTGTGACAATCTACTCTAAGCAGATAATTAGAAGTAACTCATCCACCTGTAGCCTTTAAGTTTCATTCATGCCACATATTCAAAAGATGAAAATGCTAATCTTAGATTAGCTAGGCACCAGTGGCTCACGCCTGTAATCCTACCTAGTGAGGAGATTGAGATCTGAGGATCGAGGTTCAAGCCTGAGCAGGAATGTCCATGAGACTCTTATCTCCAATTAATCCGCAGAAAATCCGAAGCAGCCTCGTGGCTCTAATAGTAGAGCCCTGGCCTTAAGCAAAAGAGCTCAGGGACAGTGCGTAGGCCCAGAGTTGGAGTCCAACAGCCGACAAAACAAAACAACAAAAAAGAAAACCACAGCACGATAGCACGATGAACTATTGTGCCTTTTCATTTTTTTTATTCCTTCCTTCCTTCCTTCCTTCCTTCCTTCCTTCCTTCCTTCCTTCCTTCTTTCCTTCTCTTTCTTTTTTGTCAGTTGTGGGGCTTGAATTCACAGCCTTGGCACAGTCCCTGAGCTTTTTCCACTCAGTCCAGAGCTCTACCACAGTTCTACTTCTGGTTTTCTGGTAAGTAATTGGAGATAAGAGTCTCATAGACTTTCCTCCTTTGCCTGGCTTCAAACTGTGACCATCAGATCTCAGCCTCCTGAGTAGCAAGGATTATAGGAGTGAGCCATCAGCGCCCAACATTGTTTTTTTTTTTGTTTGTTTGTTAGTTTTTAACAGATGGAAAAAATACCATTAGAGGAGTCTTTTCACACACAGTGAAAGAGACTCAGCTTGAAGTTAAGCAACATAGCTTTTATTTCCATCATATTACATCTCTACCAGAGCCGAGCCAAATTATGATCCTAGAATTAGATTGTGTTTATTAATCTGTATCTTCCTTTAGCTGCTTATTAATTCCCCACTTCACCAATAAGCATGAATTTGCATTGGATCAAATAACATTCATTTTAGGTCCAACATTACATTCCTTATAATATAAGGTTGGACCTAAATAAGATCATCAAAGTGAAGATGGATCTGAATAACTGGGAAATTAATTGGAGCTATTTCTTGGCTAATGGATTACACTCCCTTTAAATATGCAATATTCATGTTAATTGTACTATTACCATTATAATTAATAAAAATTATAAATTAAAAAAAAATTGAATGTTTCTTCTGTGCTAGACAAATATATATCACATATCACTGATGTTCTTTTTATAATTGAAAAATCAATGGCAGAGAGGGTTAATATATTCAAGGTCATACAGCTAGGAAATTTCACTGTAGGGGCTGCAAACTAAGCATGTCTCATTCTTTTTGTAGTAAAAATAATTATTATCTTTAAATAGTTGCACAAAGGGGTTTCCATTCAACATGTCAGTGTATGAGTAAAATGCATGTGGATTAGTGTGAGTCCTCTCATAATTCCCCCCTTGTCATTTATCTCAAGCCAGTCCATCCCTGAGAGTTACTTGGACTCATCTTCACATAGGTCCATTGAGTATTTGCATTGCATTTTCTCTTCTTCCCTTCAAGTCTCCCATAATTCTGACACAACATGTTTTAGCCACCTGGTATTCATTTTGTTAAACTCTAAGTTTATTGTTCCAATGAATTCCTTTATTAGAACCTTCCCTTTCATACACCATCAGTGTCAATTTACATATCTAATTTTCAAAGTCATATTTTGGGATTTGGCAACAGTATTCATCAGAGCTGAAATAAAAGTCTGTAATTGCAAGTGCTATCTCCTAGTTCTGTGAGTTGATGTTCAGTGGTAGTGTCAGCTGGACTTTTGTTGTTGGTGGTGGTCATTGGGTTTGAATTCAGAGCCTGAGCAATATTGCTGAGCTCTTTCGTTCAAAGCTAGTGCTCTACCCCTTTGAGCCACAGTTCCACTTCCGGTTTTCAGTGGTAGATTATAGATAAGAGTCTCACAGGGACTTTCCTGCCCAGGCCAGCTTTGAACCACAATCCTCAGATCTTAGCCTCCTGAGTAGCTAATATTACAGGCCTGAGCCATGACGCTTGGCTATCACTGGACTTCTATGTAACACAGCTTTCAGTGCCAAACATAAGAGAGCTTGAGGGAACTCCTTCCTATATGGTCCCACTCAATACCCACTACCAATGTCTCCTCACAGAACAGGAGGTGGCTGAGACCCGCCCTCTCCCATTAAGGAGCTGGTGACTACAGGAAATAGCACAATATGTTGTCTGTGTCTCTCTGGAAGGTGTAGGAAGCATATATTCTTGGTTATTTGGTTTTGCTTCAATGATGTTTTTTGTGGAACTCACCCTGGTGAGTTTTTCTTATTTTCCTCTTTATATTTCCAGTTATTCTTGCTGTATTTTATATTGAGTTATTTATTACATGTTCACCCAATATGTCAATGCATCGTCCTGGGTTTACCAGCTACTTAAAGGCAGAAACTCAATCTTAGGGTTCTGTGTAACTACAGTCCCCAGGCCCAGCATTCTCTATCGATGGAAGTTCAACTGCAGGAATGTGTGTCAAATAAACACAGTGATTAACTTAGTTAATAATGAAAGGTTAATGTCAGCAAGCACACTCAGTGTCTTCCCTTGCTGCAATAGCCTGCTTATTAATCTCAACTTTTCCAGAGGTAAAATAAATACAGAATGGGATCAATTTCACTCGTGCAAATCTTCCTGAGAAATTTGGACTGCGTTATATATATATTTTTTTACAATTGTTTCTATTATTTCTTCATTCTTGCCATTTAGTTTCTCTGGCTGTAACATGCAGGAAGCTTATGATCAAATATCTAGAAGTCTTCACAGAAAAGACTGAAGGCCAAACATTTGCATTATCTTTTGAAAATCTGTTTCCCCATCCATGCCGAAGCTGGCCGGCTTTCTCATGTGGTCAACATATGACTAGGCTATCAGAAACAAAAGAAACAGCTGTGCTCAAATCTCCCCATATTGTGAGTCCTTTGATCTTTTATTTGGATGAATGTAATATCCCCAGAGGAACTGAAAAAAAATCTGCTCCACAAATACCTGGAACATCTGGTGTGAACCACCTTTTTTTAAACCACTTAAGTAAAATCATGCAGAAAAACTGGAATGAATATCATTTATCATCTACAGCATGTGGCGGAATCATTATACCACCATTACATTATTGTATTCTAATTTTACCATTAATTACAATGAAAACTGCAAAGTTTTGTGAATATATTTATCTACTCACATTTAGTTTCTACCCTTGGCTAAAATCATCACTCCCAATTCTAGATTTGCATTTGCAGACATTTTTCATGCTTATAAAATTGGTTTGGGTTGACCCAATACAAACTTGCTTATTTCATAATACTTAGGCATCATAATATCCCATTGTATTGGTGCCAGTTTCACATTATTTATTTGCTTGGAACTTTCAACCAGAATAAAATTTGAATCTTATGTATTACTATTATATATCTCTCTGTAATCTGTGTAGAAACTGAGTATCAGAGCTGGGCACTAGTGGCTCACAATGCAATCTTAAATACTCAGAAGGCTGAGAACTGAAGAATGTGGTTCAAAGTCAACCTGGGTAATAAAGTCTAAGAGACTCATCTCCATTTAACTACCAGAAAACCAGAATGGATCTGTGGCTAGCCTTGAGCAAAAAATCACAGACAGGGCCCAGGCCCTGAGTTCAAGGCCCAGGAGTGACAGAAAAAAGAATGAAAGGAAATGAGTATCATTATTTAACAATGCTATTAAACTCAGTGTGTTGAGACTACAAATTCAAAATTGTCCACAACAGATTGTAAGGGGGGAAATTCCACTGGCTACAGCTTGAGCAAGAAAGGTACTTGAGTCAGAGTCATAGCCATGACTAACATAATGTAGATACTGAATAAATGATCTGTAGAAAGACCAAATATGAGCACATTTTGCTATGTTTGCTTAGGTATAGTTTCCACAGTTATTGTTGTACAAAAAATGAAATATGACCAAACAGAATAATAGAAATTCACTTCTGAATGTAATGGGATTATTTCATATTGCATTGTATGGGAATGATAGAGTAGATTGTTCTCATTAAGCATTTTGAAAATGTGAGTAATGTATTATTTAAGCCTCCCAAATATGCTAACTCAAAGACTTGACTTGCCAAACCCTTCTCATCTAAGTCGGAGATGTCAGACAGGATTTAGCCTTGCTAATACAGGCCATGCAGGGTATCTTGCCATGAAAGAAAGGAGCAACAGAGCAGTTCAGACTAATGAGTGTATTGTGAGTTGGAACATGGAAGGCCTCTCTCCTTATCTTTCTTCCCTGTATCCGACTGGCCCAGGGTCTCTACCTGCTCTTATCTCCCCCTGTGGTGAGCACATACTTTTTGAAACATATCCATTGTATACATGACATGTTTCAGGAAGTCATATGGTATATATTGTGTCTTTATTGACTGTATATAGTGTTTAACCAGAGATAGGCAATTGAGAACATTCTGGAGATATGGACTCTCCAGGAAATGTTATTAGTCTGTTCATCTGGAGGTCTAGTTATCATACTGACAAGGCAATCACATAAATTATCTTAATTCTTTCTTTTCTCAGTGCATTCCCCACACTGAAAGGAATAAATGGATTGGAGACCAGGTACTTCCTACACATAGACTAAAAACTCAATGAAAATTGAGTCAGATATTAAAAATCTGTATAAATGGTATGGCCATGGCAGTTGAAATATGGACGCAAACATCCTAAGCAGTATGCAACTCTTGGTAAAGTGAGTGACTCCTGCTTCAGTTTTTATGCCATGCCCTTTGGTGGAGTGCCACGCCACAAGATATCAGGTTCTGGCCACATCAGTTGTTTTGCAGTGAGAACACATATGGCAGACTGAGGTTTGAAGGTCCACCACGTTTCCATTCTCATGGACCCCTACCATATGAACAAGCTCTAACTACCTTTCTAAAAGATGAAACTACATCCACCCTGAGGCCATACGAAATCAGCAATGTAAGTCAGGAACAAGATAGTTGTTTAAGATCAAGAGAACTGTGTAATGAGAGAGAGAGAGAGAGAGAGAGAGAGAGAGAGAGAGAGAGAGAGAGACTTAATAGATCACATCAAACATCAGAAATGTATTCGTGAAGTTAGAAATCTGAAGTCTTCTTGAGGGTTGGCTCCATTGGGTGGCTCTATGGGAAAATCCATTCCATGCTTCTTTTCTGGTATTTGGTTCCATTAGTCATTGTAACAGTTACACTCCACTCTGTCTCCATTGTTATATAGCTATCCATTCTGCATGCCTGTTTCCTGTATCTGTCTCTCCATGTCAATCCCCTTCTTTTAAGGACATCAGTTATTGAAACCACTTCTTCTCTATATCCATTAGGATTTCTTCTTAAGATCCTTAGTTGCATATGTAAAGAACATAATTTCAAATGAGCTCAGCTTCAGAAGTTTTCAGCAAGAATTTAGGAAGGCACTATTTGCCAGTTATACATCACATTAGAATATGTCCTGATAAGAAACTTGGAAGTTAAGCCCATAACTAGGATGAATGAAGTATGAAAGAGCATGCAAACCAGACTCATTTACAAGATCTTCTTAACACTGTTTAAAAAATAATCTTACATTGCTGCCTACTAAAACCTTGACAGTTCTTGTTCTTTACTAATTAATTGGTTAGTATTTTAATCTTGCAAATCCCTCTTTTGTGTGTAAGTAAGGAATTCACTTTCTTTCTCTTTACTGCCACAGGGAAAAGAAATTTTGTTCTCTTTCATCTTTTACAATCCCAATTTTGAACCTCATACTATGAATGAATTTGAACAAGCTACCCATCCTGCTTTTTGCAATACTTTTTTCTGATTCTATTCACTCTTATTCCTTCAAAATTGTAGCTTCAGGTCCCTTCCTATTGTCCACATTATCACTCATGTCATAAGATTTGGTGAGTTTAATATTCACATTTGTCTTGTATCTTGCCATCCCTGTTATCTTCAATGCATTGAATGCATTTCCTCAGTGCAATGTACCATCCTCCCTCCACTACGCATGATCATCCCATGAACTTTGTGCCTGTATTAT
The DNA here is from genome assembly GCF_023159225.1 of Perognathus longimembris pacificus. Classification (NCBI taxonomy): domain Eukaryota; kingdom Metazoa; phylum Chordata; class Mammalia; order Rodentia; family Heteromyidae; genus Perognathus; species Perognathus longimembris. The sequence goes on from NC_063164.1 coordinate 9,818,457, forward strand.
TTGTATCTCAACCAATGTTTTCCAACCAACATTTCTGTTTTGCTCTCTCTCTACTTTATTTCAGTGGCTACACCCTGGAAAATCTATCTTCCACTGCAATTCATTTACTCGTGGATTTTTAAATTTACTTTTATTCCCCTTAATGCCCTCACTTCTTCTAGTGCCCACACACTTACAGAAAAAGTCCTAATTATTTTTACCATTCTATGTATTTAACAACAAAACAAAGAATCTTATCTTTTCTGAGTCTGCATCTGTAGGACAGAACAATGCTAGTGAAAACAATACTTCTTGATTTGCCCACAGTACTATGTGGCTCTTTGATCAAATTTGCCTAATCCTGTCAACCTTCATTCTCACAACTAGTTTTACTTCTTCCCTACTCTTCTCAGTTCTCTTCTCTAGCACTTCCTCTATCTTTCCACTTCATTGGGATAGCAGAAATTATACATTTTTCACAAACCCCACCATGGCCTCCCCCATCCACCTGAATGCGGATACTTGGTGCACTAAGTCTCATCTATAGCTTGTCTAGTGAAAATAGTACCAATTCAACAAAGCTTTTCCTTTTTTCTTCCTGCATCTTTTGAGTATTTCATATCCCCATAAAAATATGTTACTAATTATCTCAAATGTGAATAAAAATCTAAAGTACCTCCCCCATAATACTACTCTTAAGATTTTTCTTAAAAAAAAAAAAAAAGCTTGCTTCCATTTCCTGGAATTCATTTCAATAAGTATTATTTTACGTGATCAGATGTACCTAGGCATTGTGCTTTTCTTTCCTCTCCTAAGAATATCTTCCTTTGGTCTCACTGTGTGTGAATGCCTAGAATCCTGTATAATTTCCATGTCCCTGTGTATTTTAGAGCTAGCTTCTGTTCAGGAGAGAACATGTGCTGTTTTCCTCCCTGAGCTTACCTCAGGTGGGATGTTTCTATCACTTGGTTATTGTAAATAGTGCAGCAATGGATACGGATGTGTGAGTGTCCTGGCTTGTGATGTTTTGGGTGGGTGGCCGGGAGTGGTATGGTGGGGTTATAAGGAAGATCTATGGTTAGTGTTTTGAGGGACCTCCAGACTGCTGTCCAGAGTAGTTGTACTAGTTTACATTAAGGTTTACTTTTGTATGATAGGTGTATGTGTGTGTATGGGCTTGTCCCAAGGCTTGAACTTGGCTTAGAGCTATACTTGAGGTTTTGTTTTTTTCTTGTTCTTTTTCTCAAGGCTCTTCCACTTGAACCACAGCTCCATTTATGACATTTTGGTGATTAATTGGAAATAAGAGTCCCTGGGATAACCACTAATCACAAAAACTGACTCAATGAATTAGAGAAATTATCTAATACCATACATGTGTGGAATCATATTTAATATCCTAGACTAGAAACATACTACAAATCTGAAGATTTAAAAAATTAAGTCTCTGTTCTGATTTTTAAAAGATATCTTTTTATGACAATATCCGTAACAGTGACAAGTACATGTTAAGGCTAGTAACATCTCCTGTGATTTTTTTTTGTTGTTGTTGTTTTGCTTTATTTTGTAGATAGCACAAGTATTTGTAGAAACATTGTCTCTTTTGTTACCAAAATGTTGGTAAAATTTACTTCAATACCTTTTAGATTTCATAAAGTGCAGTGTATATAATGCCTACGGAAAGACTGTAAAATAATTGAAATTTTCTTTCAAGCAAAGTGTAAAAAATATATTGAGCCTGTAAATTGAAAAAATTAAAAAAAAAAAAAAAGAGTCCCCGGGACTTTCTTGCCTAGGCTGGCTTTGAATCACAATCCTCAGAGCTCAGCCTCTTGAATAGGTAGGAAAAGAGACATGAGTCACTGGGCAGGTAATATGTATTACTATATTTTTAATTGATTTGCCTGTACCTAATTATGGTACAAATCATGCTTCCATAAATGCATACATTGTGCAATGATCAAATCAGGGTTACTTTATGCATTATACTCTGTTTACAAGAATATTCCTTTAGAAAATTGATGTGCTTTTTGTTTGTACTTCCTTTCCTCTGTTGGTCAAGTTATCTTCACAACATCTCCACCAACGTTTAATAGATATCTTAGATTGCATATGTGTAGAACTCATCTCTTAATTTACCATCCCAAGATTCATTACTAAGCCTTTCATCTTTTGATAACAGCATTCTCATGTTTTCATCTTATCATCCTCCTTATTTCTCCTCCTTCTCTTTTTTCTCATCTTCCTATTCCTCTTCATCCTTTTCTTCCTCTTCCTTTTCCTCTACCTCCTTCTTTTTCTCCTCCTATTCATCCTTTTTCAGTCTTACCTCCTTTCTGATTTTATTTTTATATTCCTTTGACTAAGTGCTATTTCTGCAATTATTCTCACCAATGCCTCTTTCTCTTCCTTCCTGTATTACCTCAGCTGTTAACATCAGCTATGAGTTTTCTTCCAAATTTTAAAATTAAACTTCCTCATTGTACTCCATTCTTGTTACTTCATTTCATACAGAGATTTTATTTCTTTTATTCTATTTGGTGTCTTAAAATTACAATATTCAGAGTCGGTTATTTATAATTGGTTTCAGACAAGAAAGCCTAGAAACACTTGAAAAGACTTTATAGAATTTCTGACTGAGTAGTTCCTCAGTCTAAATCCAATACTTTTTAGGAGGCAGCTTGTGATTTGTATGTCATTTCAATTTTTTACAAAAAATAATTTTCTTTCATCCTATCTTAAAAAATATTGCTTGACAATAAATTTGGAACTTTGGAAATAAAACAAAACTGTTCTTTTATCCTTGGATGGTTTCATAATTGCTGCCCTTTAACACTGGCAGCTTGAATCAGTACTTCAGATGGGATAAACCACAGGAAATTTCTAAGGCAAAATACAGTTAGCATAAAAAGGAATAATAAAATATTAAAAAGTAAAATTAAAAGATGGTTGTATTGGAAACTTATGCCATTATTAATAGACTGAAGTAATAAAATACTAGAAAAATTTAGATCTTATAAAATGTCAGTTTATAGAAATTCAGCCTTTGGTGTGACTCAAGTTTGGTCCTCTATGCTCAATTTTTGTAGTTACAAACTGCTTTATCTTCATTTTCTTGCATTATTTAAAGCCATATTACAAAGTAGTTATTTTACTTGAAAAAATATACTTCGTGTGATTACTTATTCCATCTAAAATTATTTTCTTTTTATCTATTAAAACAAGTTTCCTAGAGATTTAATACCTATATAGAATGATACTATATATAATATATACCATGACAAGTAGCTCTTTAATCTCTTACATGTTTGAGTATTGTCTTTTTATAAAATAAGCAGGCTTATATGTAACAATTTCCTTAGGACACCTTTTCTTAATTTTAGTTGCCTATATGAACAAGCAGACTGGTTATTCTCATCCTATTAATAATGGTTTTATTCATGTAATAGAGGAATGATCTTTTTACCTGTAGAAGTTTTACCTGTACAAAAAAAAGCATTTTAAAATACATCTTTCTTAAAATGATTTTGTACTGTCTCAGAAATAATCATCTTACATAGTTTGTCATGTTATCAAGTACTGGCCTCTCCATTGAGATATTAGTCAGACAGCTGTGGTTCATCCTTCTCATGTTCATCTTTCTTAGTCCATGAAATCTTTAGAGCAACCCTTTATTCTACTTCCCAAATTCCTTCTGGAGCCTCTTACTCTTCATCACCAGGAACCAGTCTAACTGTCTTCTCAGATCCAGCTCACTCACTTCACATTATCTTTCCCCTATCCATTTTATTCTGTGCCTCCTGAGAAAAAAGCAGGTCCATTCCTTTCCTCTGAGTAATTGTACAAAGGAGGTGTCATTTAAAAAAAAAAGAAGTTAATGAAAACAATGCATCTTGACCAGTGTCACCCACTTTCACATTCTCACCCCTACTTCAACCCCCCTCCTCCCTTGTTTTTCTCTCAGTTTTGTAGAATATACAATGAATTCTTGACTGCATCCCTCCCTCCCTTCTCTCTTTCATTTGTCTACCTCTATCCCCTTGGCCCCACCGCTTGTTTTAGATGTACCCTTTTCCTGGTGCTGATTTTGTTAGGCTTTGATCTAGTCTTGCTAAATGAGTCTAGTATTTGGATTCCCATACAGTCCCTTAAACTTCAGTTAATTCTTTTGTAACCTCTTACTTACTGCCTAGAGTGTTGACTTATAGATCCTAAGGTACACTCTGTCTACCACAAATGACAGAAACCCTGTGATTTGTTTTCTCTGCATCTGGCTTGCTTTGCTTAATATATTTTTCCTCAAGTCTTTCCATTTTCTTACAAATGGTACAATATCATTCTTTCTAATGGAGGAGTAAAATTCCATTGTGTATATACATAAACCACATTTTCTTGATCTATTTTTCCAGTGAGATGCATCTGGGCTGATTTCATATCTTGGCTGTGGTGAATAGTGCTACAATGGACATGGTTGTGAAGGTGGCTTTACTGTAAGCTTGTTTGTGTTTTATTGAATAAGTGCCCAGGAGTGGGATTGCTGTATCATAGGGAAGTTCTATGTTTAATTTTTTGAGTAACCAGAGTAGTTGCACTAGTTTACATTCCTCTCAACAGTGTATTAGAGCTAAGTTTTAATCATTAGATTAAAGCTCCTCTGTCCATATCATGAGGGTTCTCATCTCCCTTAAGGAATTATTTATTATTCTTAGTCTTGTTTATTCCAACTAGGCTGATACATCTTGGTTCTCTGGAGAAATCCAATTACTAGCTTCTCCAGACCCATCTGTCTGTCAGCTACTTTCTCTGTCCTTATGAAGATATCGTACACTCTTTTTTTCTGGTAAGTCTTAGTCAATTGTCCCATTTTCCAGAAGACCATGAACTGTTCCAATACTTTACCCATCCAGAACAAATTGGGTTTCTAGTGGTGAACCATGAAGCATTTTCTAATCGGTCTTTGTTAGCACTTATTTAATATTAATACAATTATTTTTAAGACTACAGTCCCTACTTCACAGAAAATTTTGTAATGTATAATAACCACTAGATATATTCACTCCTTCATTGCTGATATCCAATAAACAGCAGAACAAATGAAGTTAAATTTTTTTCAATTCTGAGCTTATTTGAAAATATATACTAGAAGTGTTTAGTGATTTAATTGTAGAAATGTTGCATCATTTTATAAACACTATAATATCTACATATATATTTTCCTAACTATAGTTAAAATTATGTATGATCATATAGATTCTTGATTATCCATGTAAACCTCCAGGTCCAAAGATGCAGTTTACTTTCTGTGTTAGCTCTTCTTGTTGTGATGAAATACCCAAGGAAACAACTGAAGAGAGGAAGCTATTTATTTACTTACTTGCTTGCTTATACTTTAGTGCTAATACCGGGGCTTGAACTCAGGGCCTGAACACTGTCCCTTAACTTCTTTGCTCAAGAATGCTATTTCACTGCATTAACCACTGCTCCAGTTCTGGCTTTTTTGTGGTTAATTGTAGGTAGAACCTTTGTGACTTTCCTTCCCTGACTGGCTTCAAACTGCAATGCTCATACTCAGATTCCTGAATAGCTAAGATTTATAAGCATGAGCCACAAGTGTCAGGCTTGAAATAATTTGGTTTCACTCATAGTTTTATCCAGGGTCACTCACTCCATGTTATATGTCACAATTCTAATAAGTCTTTTGCTCTTAACAAATTTAAGTGTCCTTTGTTGGGGTTAGAATGACTTCTTATTTCCAAATTTTCTTCTCGAGTATCATTTAAAAATGTTTAAGTTATTATTCTCAAACTGTTGTTTTCTGGTGCCAGGCACCAATAGCTCACATCTGAAAACCTAGTTACTCAAGAGTTGAGATTTGAGATTTGAGGATTGTTGTCCAAAGCTAGCCCAGACACACAAACACAAGAGACTTTAATCTTCATCTCACCAGCCAAAAAGCTGAAAGTACATTGGCTTAGTTGATAGAGTGCCAGCCTTGAGCAAAATGTCAAGCAAAAATGCAAACCCCTGAATAGCAAATCAACACTGGCATTAAAAAATGCTCCTTTTTTTCCTGTGTCACTCTCCTTCCAGTAATTTTTATTTACTTCCACTTTCTTTTGCTCTTTAAAATGTTGTTCTTTGTTGTTTTTTTTCAAATTTTTATTATCAAACTGATGTACAGAGAGGTTACAGTTTCATACGTTAGGCATTGGATACATTTCTTGTAGTGTTTGTTACCTCGTCCCTCATTCCCCCCACCCTCCTCCCCCTTTCCCTTTCCCCCTATGAGGTGTTCAGTTCACTTATACCAAACAGTTTTGCAAGTATTGTTTTTGTAGTTGTTTGTCTTTTTTTAACCTGTGTCTCTCTATTTTAGTATTCCCTTTCAATTTCCTAGTTCTAATACCAGTATAGATGGTTTCCAATATACTTCTTTGTTTCTCTTTATCTTCGGATACATGAAAGGGGTTGAATGGAAACCAGGAGAGGAATAGAAATTTGAGTTCTGGTTTTAATGAACCTTCTAACATACTGATGGCATTCCGATTAATCACTCTTTTCTCCATCCTAAATTTAGCTACTTGTAGATAGAGATGATGAGAACCTAGCCTTCTTACTAGATGACAGGGCATAATAACTCAGAAGTGCAGGATTTTAATATCCTGAGTAGGACAGTTGTGCCTTTGATGTGAAATTATATTGTTCTTCCCACTACTGAAACAACAAGTCTAAAAATTGGGAAATGCTTGTGCTTCCAACAGCCTGTATCCAAAAATGGATCACCTTGTGATCAATCAGAAGTGGAGGCTAGCTGCTACCAGAGAGGGAGTATCACAGTATAGCCTTGCCTATGCTTCTCTATGAAAGCTAGGATCTCAGACTTGATTACAAGTCATGGGGAAGGGAGAGTTAATGGTCCTTCCATCATTGGTGGACAGCTCCCAACATAGAGATAGAAATTGATCCATCTGGTCTTAGAAGTAGTACTGAATAAACCAGTCTACTTCCTTGAAGTAAATATTAGTGAAAAGTTTTTTCTGTAGCAATTCAGAGAAAGTTGAAGTGCTGGCATAGTTTTCTTCTTTTATAGGCTAGCTAATAAAGAATAGGGAAAGAACTGGCTCACCTACAGAAAGTAGTTCATACCTTGGTCTCAGAATAAAAAAGGAAAGTGCTCTTAAGCAGAAATGTAAAAGGAGATTATGGAGTGGCTTAAGATACAATGTGGAATTAAGTTTTCACTTGTGTTACAATGAAGAAAGACAAGTTAATGAACAAAAGATGTGTGAAAATATTGACTTAGTATTTTAGACAATTTAATCTATTAAACCTTTATTAAAATAAATACCTCAGTATTATGAGGATTGATACTAATAATTGTGTGTGTGTGCGTGTATGTGTGTATGTGTGTGTGCTGGTCTTTGGGCTTGAATTCAGAGGCAAGACAATGTGCTTGAGTTTTCTTGCTCAAGGCTATCACTATATCACTCGGGCCACAGTTCCACTTGTGTGTTTTTTATTTACTTTATTGTTATTATAGAGGTGATGTACAGAGAAATGGCAATTGCACTAGTCAGGTACTGAGCACATTTCCTTGATACAGTGTATTCTGTTCCCTTCCTCTCATCTTCACCCTCGGGTTGCATAATTCACTTTCATCAGTGTCCAGTAAGTTCCACTTACTGCACTTTTTCACTTTTTTTCCTTCAAGCTCTAGATCCTCTAGGGGCCTCCAACCCCTTCCCAAATATATATTCATGAATACACACTTCTTTTTGTTATGTTTAGTGCATTTACTTTGGTTTTGTGATTGTTAGTTGGAGATAAGAGTCCCATGGACTTTCCTGCCCAGATTGGGTTTGACCCATGATCCTGAGATCTCAGACTCCTGAGTATCTAGGATTACAGGTGTGAGTCATCTACACCTTGCCAATAATTGTTACTTAATCAAAAATAATATTTCAATTAAGTGATGTCTTTAGAATGTGTGAGCAAGTGTTTTCTGAGATTGAGGGATGAGAGTTGCTACACTCATTGAGCACAGTGAATGCTGCTACTAAATACAGAAAACAGGTGTTAAGCACTCCCTGCTGCCTAGAGAGCTTCATTCTCAATATCAGCCTCAATTCTGAGACTATCATTCATATTTACAAAGTTATTGTTTGAACTTCTTTGTCTTTCTGTTAGCACTGCTTTGGAAAAATAATTACTGGGTGCCTGAATCAACATGAATGAGTCAATAAATAGTACAGTGGAAAAAATATCAGGACAAATATTGTAGGGTTTTAAACAGACAACGTTATGTAAGTCAATATCTTAATGTGAATAGAACCTCAAATCACGCCACTTTATTCAAAGCTCTTTCGACAGATGGTTAGCATTTCTACCATTTCTGAATAGATCACAGGTTAGGTTCTTTGGTTTCTATGTTATGCAGGGCATGCTACATGGGATGGTTATAACTTAGTTCCCAAATAACAATGGCTTAAGCACATAGATACCTCTCTCTCAGGAAATTGTGCGGCCATGAATATGGAGCTTCTATGGTAACTCCATGATGTGGAGAAACATATTTCATTCCTGCTTATTATTCCCCACAGATGAAGGATCACAAAGACATTTCATGAGGAAACAAAAGTTCAAGAAAGACTATGTACAACCTTCAAGTACTATGACTACCTTCTACTGGGATCCTCAGTAAGAACTGACTAAAGCCGACAAATGAATCTCTGAGGAAGGCTGTCAAGTGAATTTTTGTCTCAACACTTATCAGGACAAGAAAGAATCTGAGGCCTCCTGGTTCTCAAGAGAGGCCATTCCAGATTAGTTACCCACAGTTAACATTGGGTGTAGGACAAGGTGTTGGGAGACACTAGTGAATTACCAAGCTCACACATCAACATAGAAACACAATGAATTACTACTAAGATTGCTTATTCCTACTAAGCACAATGAATTACTAGTAAATCACAAGGTTGGAACATACTATCTTTTAAGCACATGTACTTGAATGAAAAGCTTATCAGCACAGCTCTCCTAGCTGCTATACATGTGCCTCAATCAGCCAGGTAGTTAAAGGGACACACTAGGCTGTTTTATGATAGCATCATTTACTGGGTGGAGAAGTCAATTCTTGGTCCAGCAGGCAAGATTTGTGTCTGGTACATGCTGAACTCCTTATGCATGGGTCGCATTAGCACAGAGAAAGCGATAACCTTTAAAATTAAGAGTCTTAGCTGATCTGACAACTGTAGCAAGATGCTGGATGATCAAGATGCCCCCACAGTGAAGTAAAAATATTTTAATGGAAAGCACAATAATTGATCAAAGAGACATGCAGGCCCCCTGGGTCTCCAGTGAGTCTCTTCCAAGTCTTTAAATCTGCCATAAAAGTCTAATGGACACCCAGTGGGGGCACTTTGAACAATTTATTTTACTTTAAGTGAATTCCAGCACTTTAAATTACCAGCGAGAACCTAGTCACTTGCTACACTGCCCTGAATTTTCTGGTTCTGTATTTCATGGAGTATATTCAAGTCTGTCATCATTAGTGATTTCAGAATAAGCAGCAAATAGCTAACAGATATTCCTTTGAAGAACTCCACCTAGATGTAAAGCTCATTTGCTGGAAGGATCTGAATTTTATTACCTACGCACACGTACAATGCTTGGTTTATCCTCTTAAAACACTGTCCTTTTATGCTCAAAGAGTAGCTCAAAACATTCTTTTATGTTTCTACAAAACTCACTTCTTTATTTTCTTTAACATATCCGTATGTTACCTAGATTACTAATAATGCTTATGCACACTATTAGCAAGTGACATATGTCTGCCATCTGAACAGAATTTGGCAATTATGAGAAATCTCTGGGAAATCATTTTCCCAGGTTACAGAGAACAAAACTTGTAATGTTTATTGCCTTGTATAATATAGCTTTTGCCAATTAGCCTTTTTAAATATGCAAGAGTTTCAAATTGAACTTTGACCAAATTTTGGAGTAGAACTGCAAGTTTTTTTTTCTTCCAGTTAAGAAGAAGAAAGTATAATTTTTGTAAAATGAAAGTAGAAGCCCACCCATCAAGCATTTGTAACATTTTAGGTCTAAAATATGCATTGTGACAATAAGGGCTGACTCTTTGCCTTGCATATTTAAATTTTGGAGATATTCAGTTTAATAAGAATAATCTATTGAACTCCTATATAAACTGAATATTCTGGTAATCCCTGCTCTGTTAAATCCATGACTAGCATAAACATAAAAAAGGGAGAGAATCTGACAAAAACAAAGGGACCTTTAATCATTTTAAATTTCAATCATGTATGCCCATAATTTCTCTCTCTCTCTTTCTCTCTCTCTCTTCCCCCCTATTTTCCAGTTGCCCTCTATTTTCCAGTTGTGGGGCTTGAACTCGGGGCCTGGGCACTGTCCCTGAGCTTCTTTTGCTCAAGTCTAGCATTCTGTCACTTGAGCCACAGCACGACTTCTTCTGGCTGTTTCTGTTTCTGTGGTACTGAGGAATGAAACCCAGGTTTTCATTCATGCTAGGCAAGCACTCTACAGCTAACCCACATTCCCAGCCCCCATAAACTCATTTTATTTAATTTAAGATTACACTGATAAATGTTATTCAGTAAGATGCTAGGATTATGGGCTATTAGTAGAGCATGTGCTTTTCAAACAGGAGGCCCTGAATTTGAGTCCCAAAGAAAATCAAGAGAAACAATAAATGTACATGTTAAAATTTGCTCATTTCAAATACTCAGCATGCTGAAACTCAGAAAATGTATATAATTTTGTAATTATTCTCAGAATCAAAGATACAAATTTAAATCACTCCCATAAAACTCTCACACACAATTGGAATTAATTCATACCCAGTTTCTGAAAAACATGGATATATGTTCTGTCATGAATATTTTACCTTATATATAACTTCATATTAATGAAATCATAGGTCTTATCCTATTTTTCAAGTTGTTTTGCATAATATAAAATTAGTTCTTGCCACTTTATCCAATGTAATTTCTACCATATTCATTAGACTGCTTTGAGTGTACACATTTATTATAATTATGTGAAAGTCTTCAAGACATTATTTCTGATTTTTGCCTGTATATCTTTTTGTATAAATAGAGTAACTGTGGTTTTCTCCCTTGGCTGGTTAGACTTATAAGTAGCATCCTGTGTTTTTGTTTTGTTTTGTTTTTCTTTTTTACTGCTGTTGTTTTAGTTTTACAATATACATGCTTGGATGACCATAGTCTATGAGTAATAATCTAATGTCACTTAATGTATCATGTGATATTTAATGAAAGTGTTCTTCCCTTTACTCTCTCACCTTCCATATATGTTCATAAAAATACTACACTGTTATTATGTGTTCCTTGAAAAGCCAATTTTTCTTTTCAAGAGGTAAAACCTCAAAGCATTCTTCCTTCCCTTTTGTAGACTTAAAAAAATCTAATGAATCTTTTTTTATATTGTCATATTTAACATTTTAAAATTTGAAAACAGAAGAAAGATGAAAAGCTCAGACAATTTTACAGATTGTATTTACCTCGACAGTGTCTCATTCGTGGAGTAAGAGTTGTATCCTTTATTTTGTGGCTCTATTTCTTTAGCTACTTGTAGTTTGCTTCTAAGTTTTATCCTATCAATAACTCTGGCTATGTCACCTACTTAATTTTCAGAGACTGTTACTAATTTGTATTATCACATTTAACAAATAAGGAAACAGAATTTGGGTGCTGGTATACTTAATAATAATTTTAGTAGCTAATAAACAGTAGACCACAGTAAAAAATATAGCTCCATCTGAGTATATCATCAATGTTTTCTTAATCTCTTATTTGTTGTTGTTTGTAACTCACAGAGTTTAATAGAGCCATCATCATGTAGTATGGCATAAATTTGAAATGTTCCTGATTACAAATCTGCTACTGCTACCCTTAAGTTGCACTAATATCTAATGAACTTTAAAGGCATTGATCACCTGTCAATAAGAGATAAATAACAAAATTATGCACTATGGTTCTGGCAACATTTCTGACATAACCTTTAATAAGATTATTTCAAAAATTGCTTTAATTTGATGTGAACTAGAAGTACTTATAGTTCTAGTTTCACCCTAAATATCTTTGGAAACATATTAAAAACTAATTACAAAATAATAATTCAAGGACTATGAAAGTGACTGAAATGAACATCAAAGTAAGGGTGAATTTTAAAAGATCAAAGAGGTCTTTCTACACTTGCATATGTATTTGAATAATCAAAGTAATTTTTTTCCTTAGTTTTGACTACAACTTTTTTTCCTTTGGTAATATTTTAAAAGATTGAAAATGTCAGCAGACTAAATACTAAAAAATTGTGGTAATTCAGAAAATTTGTTCCAAAAATTAACTAATGGGACACAACTATACAGAGAGCATAAGAAACCAAATTTAATTATAAACATCCCTAAAAGCTAAAAATAAAGAGATGAACAAAGATATATCATAATAAAACTATTTTAAACAAGTAGAATAATTGGGTTAACTTCAGACAAAGAGATTTATATTAAAATATAAGCAGTGGTTTATGTAAAATCTTAAGCAGGACTTATATAAAAGTTCATCATTTCTATGTTGGAATACATTGTATACAGGTGTGCAAAGGTCACATCAATCTTTCATTGTATAGCTAGTAAAGTATCATTGAATAAAACTCAAGAAATTTGAAAAGTCATATTTTAGTTAATCATATGTCTCAGTAGCTCTCATATAGTTACATATAATTATTAAAAATAAAGTATATATTTGATCTTTACTTATGTGTATAATTTGATAACAGAATTTTGCAGTACATATAACTATATGCTATATTTATATAATGTATATAATTCTATTATATGTGATTAATTAGTTATAATTTTATTTATAAATTTACAGAGTGAAAGAAATATTGAAAAGAGGGAACCAATAGATCAGTAGAAAGATAGGGTTAAAACAGATACAGAAACTAGAAGAAATGAAAATTTGGGGCATATAAGCAAACTCGAAACTCTCAGTTTTTTCTGTACAACTAAATCTATTTTAAAATTTAAAACATTCAAAATACAATTTTAAAAGAAATGATTACATGAACCTTATGCATACTGCAGTGAATATTTATCCTGTTTTAAGGAGGAAATATTTCTGGTGATCTACTCAAGTATGCATCTTTAGTGTTTTCTCTGCCAAATATGACGGTGATAAGCATTTGTAATTCTCTTCCTGGATCTTTCTTTGATAAATATTTCAGAAGAAAAACAACATGTGCTTTATAATTATCTGAGCATCTTTTAATGTCTGTTACTCTCCGGATTTTTAAAAAAATGTGCTAAGTTTAAGGACTATAGCAGAAGGGAAGCTGTAGTTGTTCTAGAATTGTAATTAAATATTTTTTCTTTTTTAAGTATTGGGCTTTGAACTCTGGATCTAGCATTTTCCAGACAAGCACCTTGTCACTTGAACTATGCCTTCAGCTTCAAAATTTGAGTAGATTGAATAAATAAAAAGGAAAAAGAAACCAATATTCTGACCATTATATCTTATGTTCATATGTGGGTATTTGTAATTTTTATAAAATTTAAAACTTTAGAACTCTGACTTTTATAACATTTACAATGATTTAATTTTCCACTTGTTTCTTTAAAGCTTATTCGTTTATTTGAAGTGGTGTTGGGGACTTCATAACTAATATATAGAGCAACAAACAGATGTATTTCTTCATTGCACCTTAGACATATATAAAAAGATTTCCATTTTTAAATGTTAATGCATTCATATTTTAAACCCATCATACTATAAGAAAATATCTACACATAGCTTACTAATATGGTAGGTAATAGAAAAACTTCTTTAAACTAAAAAGTTATTCCTACTGAATTTTCATAAATTATATTATTATGAACTTTAGTCATTTGTTTTACCTGTCCCAAAGTTTCAGACCATACTAAAGTGTGTATGTATAGGTTAGCTTCAAACATTTCATTGTAAAAGCAAAAGAGATAGAGAGAAAGGAATCCTAGAGGGGCCTGAATATTTTCCTGTTTTAGAGTATATACAGTATTCTTTCTGTCTCACACTGCTATCACAGTGGGCTAATGAGAAAATATGAGATACAGAATAACCACTTATAACCAGTCACAGTGGTTTGTGCACAGTGGGGTACCTTTTAAAATTAAGAATAAATACAAAAGAAATTTTTTCTGTAATCTTGGAAAATAGATAAGAAAGTACTAAAATAGTTAAAATAATGTACTACTAGAGATTTCAAATAACAATTTCTATACTGTCAAATGAAAATAACTTTCAGGAATTAACTATCTGAAGAACATTTCAGTAATTTTAATGGCTATGTCCAAGAATAACGAAAGCAACAATTGATATCACTTTGGGAAGGTCCAGAATTTATCTCTGGTATAGTGAAATTTTCTTCCTATTACAAGACTAGAAGTAAACAAGGTCCAGAAATTAGAAGTTTCAGATGCTGCTCTTTTCAGGTCTCATAATGAATCAGATTGTGAAAATTAATTTGAAAAATTATAACTTCTATGTGTATGTGTATATATACATCTATGTGTGTGTATATATATATATATATTTATTTTTTATTTCGGAAAAGTGACCATAAGGGCTGTCATCCTAAGTAATATAGATGGAAAATTTAGTGTATATAGCTTATTGTTTCTCAGGAAGAAGGAAGGAAGGAAAGGAAGGAGCAAGGGCAGGAGGGTGGGAGGGATGGGGGAGGGGGAAGGAGGGAAGGAAGGAGGGAAGGAAGGAAGGAAGGGAAGGGAGGGAGGGAGGGAGGGGGAGGGAGGGAGGGAGGGAGGGAGGACAGAATCAGGGAGGAGAGGAGAAAGGGAGAGAGTAGGGAAAAGAGGGGAGAGAGAGGAAGAAAGGGAGGAAAGGAAGAAAAGAGGGAAAGAAGAGTAGAAAGAAGGAAAAATATGATGAATCTTTCTATAACAGGTATTTAACACTAAATGATTAAAAGTAGAACAGTCAGAATGAAATTCAGTAGTGAGCACAACCCCCTGGTATGGAAATCTGGCTGTTATTCCTCTACCCAGAATGAAGGAAATTTGATGATCTAGAGATGCACAAATTCTGTCAGTGACCTGATCTGCTTTGCCTGACATCTCATGACCCTCAATTAAGGTCAGACTCTGCTATGAGACACATTTATATTCAAAAGCAAGTTTTATTATCTCAGAGTGAGGGCTAGAAATATATAGAGGACTGACTGACAATCCTTTGCAATCTTAAAATATATTCAGAGCCACATTTTGGTGCCTCATACCTGTAATGCTAGATTCTCAGAAGGCTGAAATCTGAGGATTACATTTCAAAGCTAGCCTGGGCAAGAAAATCCAGGAGACTCTTCTCCAATTAACATCCAAAACTGCCAAAAGTGGAACTGTGGGTCAAGTGGTAGAGTGCTAGCCTTGAGCAACAGAACTCAGGGACAACACCTAGGACCTGAGTTCAAGCTCCAGGACCAGGAAGGAAGGAAGGAAAAAATGCTTTTCACATACACATCACGAAAGTTACACATATCCATATTATTGGCATTTGAGAAGTACACATTTGACCTTGGAGAACCAGGGGGCTTGTCCATAGGCATGGCAGTCAAGGTAGTCAGATCAGAATTCTTAGTTTCTCACTCAAAATTCTGCATTCTTTCCGTTCTCCAAGTCCAGTCTTCCAAAACTGAGGTAATACATAGAAACAGCACTATTTCTGAAGTCAACTGTGGTCGTCCTGGGACTCCCGGAGTCTCTCCTGGCATTATTTTATGAATTTCATACCTCTACTCTATGGTGCAGATGTATGTAGCTGTGTGGATGTGTGCCAGGATCATCATTGCAAAGCTAAGACTATGTTCTGAATGGGAAATCTGTGCTCTACACGGAGTAAAACATGCACAAAGGAGTTACGAGAGAAATGGAAGTAGTGGTTGACCCCAGCTTGTAAAGAATCATCTTAATGTATTGAGGTTTGGGTGGGCATCTGGGAGACTTAAGCAAACAAAAAGAACATCCTGTCACACCTGGCTGAGAAAGTGGTAGACCGGGCACTGTGAATGTACAAAGATTTCAAGGAATGGTGGTCTCACACCAGATGCCTTACGTTAAAATCCCAGCTCAACCATTCTGCCAAGAGATCTGAGGCAAGTCATCATCTCTCCTAATCCACAGTGCCTGTATTTATATAATTGGGGTAATAATCATATCTGATTTACCTAAGGCATTAAAGTCCTATGAGAATTAAGCTGTTTCCATAAAGAAATTGCATGTTCAATAGAGTTATTTCTGATGGATGTGGATGATATTAAATATTAATTAATAATTACAATACCATTTCAAATGAGAGCTGTTCATCTTTCCAGTGTTTAGCCAAAGTTTATTTTTTCAGAGTCTATCTGCTGAACTGTGGCAAAAGTTTTATTAAATAATTACACTCATCGACATGTAAACAGATTTACGATAACAATGCAGTTCTCAAAGAACATTATATGAAGCACAAATCCTTGTACTGATCATTTTCTGTCAAGCCTATATTGATAACCTTTTATTACTCTCCATGTCCCTATGTTACTTCTCAATTTCTAATGTATTGAGAAAAATCACAAATTAGGATTATCTGGATTACATCTAAATAATTCTAACTAGGAATTAATGGTTGTGGGGGAGTTTGTCAAGAGTAAGAAATTAGATAATAATCATTTCACATCTGAAGTCAGCCTGGGCTATATACTGAGATCCTGTCTCTTAAAAAAAAGAAAGAATGTTGAGTTGTATTCTGACGGGAGGCCTAGTAAGCAGTGATTTCCAGATGGAAGGCTCTCCACCATAGCAAATATTCTTTTATTCATGTGCCACATGGCCTTTGTAAACTCACAACACAAAATGTTAACAGATCCATGACAAAATTGTGATGTAGATTCATAAAGACAAGGAAGGAACCCGTGGTCTAAGCCAAAAAGTGCTAACATGGGAATATAAGAGCTTACCTTCAGTGTATTCTCTGAGTGACTCTGATGCCACAGCATGCTACCGGGTTGAGGGCAGCAGTCCTCTGCTATTTACCTGCTTGCACCAACACCTAGCATTCAGTTCGTGTAGGATAACAGAACGGAAACTCACAGAGCAGGCCAATTTACGATTTCTTTCCCCTGGCAAAGCTGGTGGTGCTCACTCTCACGTCATGTCACACAGATACCACAAATGGAGCCTCGCCCGTGGCACTTTTCCTAGATTTGTGATTAAGGTCAAGGAGAGGCCATGACAGAAACTATGTCACCAGGAGAATGAACCTCAAAAGAAAAGCCCTTTTCATTTTTATGGGGGGCTGATCTTCCTATTCCTTTGTATAATAGAGTAAGTAATGCTTCCCCCAAAGATAGTTCAGTATCCTAGTTCCAGAAGCATGGATGTAGCCTGAATGTATAAAGAGGGTCTTCAGTTGAAAAAGGAAGAATATTGACATGAGTGTCTTCTTGCATTATCTTAGTGGTCCTAAATAAAATGACAAGTGTTCCCAGAAGAGATACGTGATTCATAGATCAAGTCATGGACAGCCTCAGAGTTGGTAACATGACCACAGAGGCAGAGATTGAAGTGATGCAGCCACAGTCGAGGAGTGCCAACAACCACCACAAACAGGTAAAGGTAATGCAATGTGGGTTTTTTTTTCCCCCTAAAAGCTCAAGTAAGAGTTCAGTTCCTCCAGAATGTTGAATTTGCACTCTGGTCTCCAGAACTGTGAAGGAATACATTTCTGTTACCTTGAGTGAGTGTATGGTAGGTGGAGTTCCAGTGATCACAGGAAACAAACACACAGGTGCACTCAATGGCTTCCCCTCATGGCAATGGCAATGCTTTCTTGTCCTTATGGAACGGCTGTACTCCCAGAGTTTGTGATTCCCACATTCTGTAGCATGAGAGTTCTAAACCTACATTGCTTTTGCTATGCCTTGTTTTGTTTAGGACATGCCTGCTTGACTTACAAAAACTCTGTAAGACATTTGAAAAGGAGAGTTATAATTTTAGTAGCAATAAGTGAAGAATTTAAATGGTATCTCTCTCTCTCTTACACACACACACACACACACACACACACACACACCACATATTTCAGAAGCCATTGCTATTTACAATTGTGAATATTTTTTTATATTTTATTTTTATTGTCAAGGTGATATACAGTAGGATTACAGTTTCATTTGAAAGATAGTGAGTACATTTCCTGCCAGATTTGTTACCACCTCCCGCATTTTTCTCCCACCTTCCCTCCTCCCCAATCTCCCCCACCCCTGAGTTGTACAGTTGGTTTACATTATATTGTCTTATAAATATTGATGTTGCATTGGTTTGCCTTTTACATTCTGTCTCACCATTTTCATGTTCCCCTTCCCTTCCCGAATTTAGAGAAACATATATACAATACATAGGGTACCAAAATCAAATAGAGTGACAACAGTAATTGTAAACTACTAGCCATTCTACTCAATCTGATAGTTACAGAACTGCATGGTCTTCACCTTCTGAGAATAAAAAAATATATATTTTTCCCCTCTCAGTCATACATTCTGACCCTTTCTCCCATCTCATCATCTCTCACACTACTTTAAGAACATGACAGTTGCTTGAGGAGAAATGTTTCTGGTCTTCACTTTATATCCCTCTTAATGGCTCCAGTCACTTTTTGAAGATAAAGTTAGGGATAGTGAGCCAAGTTAGCTAGGATGTTAGGTGTAGAAAATAGTGACTGAGATGAAGGCCAAGATAGTTGAAGACAAGGACATGGCAAAAAACACTCTCTTGTGCCATTCAGCACTCCTCAGCAAGGCAGAAGTCAAACCCTCCCACTCTGTCTTTGTACTCTGAGGTGGGAGGCAGGTTAAACAGCCAGAAGGGAACTTATCTTCCAAGGAGAATGGTCCAATCAGAAGGTGTCTGGTGGCCGATGGCCACCACTTAGCCAATCAAACAAAAAAAATGCATTTCCCCAGAAGGGAGAGAAAGCAGAACCAAGTAACTAGTGACTAGTGGTCTCAGAAGAAGGGACTGCAGATACCCAGCTCTGGTTTTCCCTTCTCAGAGAATCATTTTAGCTGTTTTCCTTTCTTTCTTTTCCCTTTTTAATCAACTTAACTCTGTTTAAATTCTTTCCTGCACTTATAATTCTTTAACTGGAAGAAAGAACGAACTTGACCTTCTTGGTGAAATTCTTTTGTTGTTGTTTTTTTCCATAAAGATGCTTGAAGACATGATTCTGGGAACTCACTGTATCTTTCTGGGCTTTTAAAAGGGAACAGACAGAGTAGAGTGTGCATTTGCCAGGCTCAGTCCTTGACTGTGCACCACCAAAAATATGAGTTGGGGCTAGAGTGGAAATACTTTGAAGTGACACACAATAGTTTGGATGTCATGATTAAAGAGGACTTGTTTACAAAACAAACTTCCTGATTATAGGAACATGTCCTCCATGATTTTTTAGGCCTTTGATTCAATGAACTGGGACCTTTTATTCCTCCCACGGGTGAAGCTGACCTAGACCACAATAGAGAGAGTTTAGCAGATAAGCTTGCCAACTCCATACAGGATACAATTAGTGGTAAACAAACTTCATCCTTTAAAGAGCAGGTAGAGAAATGACCTATCTCCCTTTTCTCTGGCCATTCATAACTTTTGCAAGCATCTAATTAAAGAGAAGAATTCTTATTTTTCATCTTACAGCTATAAATATGACAGTACGAATCTCAGAGATTTTTGGAGCAGGTACTGAAACTACATTTTCTAACCAAAGAGGAGAGTGTTTGAGTGTTATGGAGTTAAGATTTTCTCTCTCACTTCCGTTTTTTTGGGGGGTTTACTTTTCAAGGAAGATACTTAACACCAAATCACATTCTTCATGCTGGCGGCTACATAGTTTTCAAAGCTGTTCTTCAATACCACCAAGAAGGCTTCTTACTTCAGCCTTGTGTTTCCAGCCTCTAGTGTGCAGTATGAAATTGTAGAAGCACTGGATTAAAAGTTGATGAATAACGAAACAAAACAACAAAGACTTTTTTTTTCATCTGACTTGTGTTTCTTTGTTCATTCAGTCTTGGCTGCTCTTCATGGACCAACCAAAATGGAATTTGAAGAGTGGTACGAAGAAGCGAATGGCCATACTTCCTGTCATCCCTTATGACAGGATTTTCTAAGATATCTCATTATGAGCTTCCTCTACCTTAAAACCTAAACACTACCAAACACCACTGCATTGAAGTAATACTTTCCTTCTCTTTGTCATAGTTTGTACTATGGATGATGGATCAGTTACCTGCTTAGGGTTTTTTCTACCTCTAGAATGCAGGGTATTCAGTCTAAGTGGGCATGGGTGTCTCTCTCATGCACCATTCTCTATGCAGCCCCCACCCTGTTGCCAGGCTTATCACAGGAACTTCATTCAGTGTTTGTTAAAAAATAAATCAATAGGTTAATCATAAATGTTCAATAATAACAGCGTTCATGTGTGATAGGCAGGCAAGCATTTATTGAAATATATTGTATACAATGAAATCTCCTTGTATAGCTAATATATGCTAACAAAAAGTCTATCTATATTCATACAAATGTATGTACACATGCATAAAAAGACTTTACTTATACTTATAATTTTAGAAAAATTTGAGATCTTAGTTTTCCTAAAGCTACATCATATTTAAGATGAGTTATAACCTGTCCTTTTCTGTGCCTCCTTTGTCATTTTTTTCAATATGCATAGCCTGACACCTTTCTAAACTTTTAAGTTCTAGTTCCACTTTGCTTATCAATGGCATTCTTACATGCTTGCTTGTCTCCTATTTTATCAGACATTTCTCTGATTTTATCATATTTCAGGAGGACTAACTTCAACTCTTTGCTTCTTAATTTCAACTAAATATCCAATTTTATGGCTCAGAAGTTCCATCTTCCACAGAACACTCAAGCATTGATGCAGTTCAGCCAACTTCCTTGCAAGTTCTTCACAGCAATCTTCTCTCCTGGAGTTTTTAACATGGTCCTAATTCCTATCTGAGAATGCACTGCAGCAGTCTTTACTGTGTATACTTCTATCAATATGCTTTTCATAATCTTTAGATATTCTCTTAGAAATAGGAGAATTTCTCTGTGACTATTTTCTTCTATGAAACCCATCTGGACTTACCTTAAGAATTCCTTATTTTTTTTAAATTTTTCATTATTATCAAAGTGAAGTACAGAGGGGTTAGTTTTATATGTAAGGCACTGAGTACATTTCTTATCCAACTTGTTACCTCCTCATTTTCCCCCACCTCCCATTCCCCCATCTCCCCCTTTCCCTCCCCCCCATGAGTTGCACAGTTGCTTACACACCAAATGGTTTTGTCAGTATTGCTTTTGGAATAGTTTGTCTTTTATCATTTGTCTCTCTATTTTGGTTTTGCCTTTCCCTTCCCTAGTTCTAATATATGTATATACAGTACCCAGGGTACTAAGATCATATACAGTGGGAGTATAACCATGGGAAGGGAATAAGAGAGGGGGAAAAAGGGCACTGTTTCACATTGCATGCTGAAAGTAATTACAACAATGATATACCACTTGTTTCCATACTGTGGCGTTCATTTCACTTAGCATCATCTGATGTGTTCATACGGGCATAGCTATTAGGCTATTGTAATCTTCTGCTATGACCATCCTAAACATGTACTAATTATTCCCTATGAGACCTCGAAGAAAATCAGATACCCTGAAAACACTACAAGAAGGAATAGACACAGGACAAAACTTTCTTAGTAAAGGCCCAGAAATGCAACAAATCAAAGAAAAGTTGGACAAATGAGACTGCATCAAACTGCAGAGCTTCTGCACTGCAAAGGACATAGCTTTCAAGATAAACAGAAAGCCCACAGAGTGGGAGAAGATCTTCACTGGCCATACAATGGACAATAGCCTCATATCTGAAATATACATAGAACTCAACAAATTAAATTCCTCCAAAACAAATCCTCAAAGAACCAACTGCCCCCTTAATGGGCTAAAGACCTAAAAAGAGACTTCTCTGAAGAGGAAATGAGAATGGCCAAGAGACACATGAAGAAGTGCTTTGCTTTACATCACTGGCCATAAAAGAAATACAAATCAAAACAACACTGAGATTCCACTTCACCCCAGTAAGAATGTCCATTATCAGGAAAACTAATAACAACAAATGCTGGAAGGGATATGGCCAAAAGGGAACCCTACTACATTGTTGGTGGGAATGTAAACTTGTTCAGCCATTCTGAAAAGCAGTGTGGAGGTTCCTCAGAAAAGCTAAACATAGAGTTCCCTTACAACCCAGCAACCCCACTTTTGGACATCTACCCAAAAGATTACAAGCAAGACCACACTAAAGGCACCGGCACAACTATGTGCATTGCAGCACAATTTGTCACTGCTAAAATATGGAACCGACCCAGATGCCCCTCAGTAGACGAGTGGATCAGGAAAATGTAGTACATATACACAATGGAATTCTATGCCTCTATCAGAAAGAACGACACTGCCCCATTCGTAAGGAAATGGAAGGATTTGGAAAAAAAAATCATACTAAGTGAAGTGAGCCAGACCCAAAGAAACATGGACCCTATGGTTTACCTTAAGAATTGTACTACCATGTAGGCTTTTCCTGGCCATTGTCTCCTAATTCTCTGGCCTCTTCCTATTACTCAATCCCAAAGTTAGTTCTCTGTTTTCAGGTGTTTCTTACAACAGTATGCTGCTTTCCAGCACCAGTTTTTATGTTTATCAATCTTTAGCTGTTCTAACTGAATACTGCTGGTGGAGATGGAATACTATCAGCAGATGTTTGCATCTCCCCCAAACTCCTATGTGAAATTTCTACCTTCTAGTGGATGGTCTTAAGTAGTGGAGGCATTGGTTCTTGATTAAGCCACAAAAAGTATAACTACTTTTATAAAAGAGACTCTTCACCTTTCTCTCCTGGGAGAACTCTGAAAGAACAGACTATGTGTGAGTCAAGGGGTAAGTCCATCTTGGACATTGGAATCATCCACTATCTTGATGTTAAGCTTCTCAACCTCTACAGCTGTAAAAATAAAATAAAATAAACTCTGTTGTCTATTATAATATAGTGTTCTCTTGTAGCAACCTGAAATTATTATGATACTGCATTCTGATATTTTAAAATTGATTATTCATCTAAATGGTATATTTTTATTTAAAATAATCACCTAAATAAAAGCTTCCCTAAGGAATGGAGTTTCAATACTTTATCATTTCTCTTTTTCCCTAATTAACAGTATATGATTTCTCAAGCATCTCAGCAGTTGGAATTTGTAGAATTTATAGAGACAAATGACATAAAGTTTTATTAGTAGTGGAGGAATTGTGGTAAAAATAGCAGTCTAAATTTCTATGTATTTCTGCTTTTCATTTTTTAAATTTTGAGTTCTTATTATCTATAAATGTTGTACAAAGGGCTTTCAAAACAGCAAGCCAGTTTGTGAGCACACTGAGTCTTGATGAGAATCAGTCCTGCCATCAGTCCACCTCCATCTGTCCCAACCATTTTTACATAGGTACATAAAATAGTATGACTATGCTTGCCTACTCTTCCTCTCTACTTCTCTTTTCCTTTCTTAAATTTGCCTTTACTTTAGCTGTACTCTTCCATATTATGTTTGTAAATCACATGTGTAGTCATATGTAATATAATACAAATGAAATTATTCATTTCTATTATAGAAAGATCACTTCTATCCACAAACTGTATGAGGTAATGGAGAAAGTTTAATAATTTTTGCACACTATGATAGCCACTGGCAACCAGTAACTCTGGAACACTTAAATTGTAGTTAGAGAAACCCAGGAAGTAAAGCTTAATTGTATTATTTTAATTTTAAAACATCTGAATCTTGAATATATAGGATATGACTAGTGTAAATAGGGAAATTATTAATTTTCTCAATTCAATATTAAGTAGATACACATGAACAGTAGTTACCATATTGGATATATAGCTGAGAACTCTCTTCTCAGATTTATTTTTTGCCACACGGACAATAAATCAGTCACTCAAAGGCCAGTGTAGTGGCAACTTGTCAATTGCTCAGTTCATCTGGTAAAAGGACTAAAAATACCTCCCACCAAGTTATAAAGCAAATATTTCCTAAAAATTTTGCCCAGAATCTCTCTTTTCTTAAGTGTCACACTAAAAATCTGGCAAGAACTCAGAGTGTCAAAGTAGGGAAGATTTCTTAAGATTGCAATTGGGAGAGGAAATAATTATATGAATGCCAGATATTACATGCCTGCAACCCACAGCTCTTTTACCAGATGAGAAGAGAGATAAGGAATAAAAATAATAGTAATAAAGCAGCTTTGTATAGCTAGTAATAAAAAGCAAAAGGTCTAATGTCAACCAGACACTCCAAAGTAGGTAGGAATACTACCATGTAGCCAACAGATACGTCCTTAATTCAAAACTGGTGATTTTTTTCCTATAACAAAATAACATGGGAAATTCAATATTTTTAAAGATGTTGAAATTTTTGTTGTTGTTTTTTCTTTCTTCCTTCCCAGGCAACGAAGCTAATACTTTAGTTTTCTGTAAGTTATAAGGCTTGGAACAGAACCTATTATACTTGAAATTTGAAATACTTGAATTCCAGATTTCCTATTTTCTTTGATATCATTAATCATTTATTTAAACTAAAACTGAAATTAAATTTGTAGACTTTCCATAAGTATAAAGAAATGATTTGATTATAAAAGAATTTTGCTTACCACCAAGGATATCAATCCTAAGACCAATTACTTTCCACTCTGTTCTATCATATCTTAGTGGATGTGACCCAGCTGTGTACTAGGCTTTAGAGATTTGTTTTGAGATATACAAATATATTTTGCAAATATAAATAAATATCTTTGGCGATCATTTTTTATGATGAATCCATTTTCTTCAGTTGATCTTCAGAACACCAAGTAATAGAAATGGAGCTGCTTGCTTTCATATGATCTAATGATTCAGTAGAGGCTAATGGTGAAATCATAAACACAGAGGCCTATTTCCTCCATTCTGAGTTGTGTCTAATCTATGTCATGGAATCTTGTGGGCTGAAGACAAATAGTGTGTGCTGTACCCTCCATTTTCATATGGTTCATGATGTTAGAAATAACACATTGTGAGAAAACTTTTTCAAGACCTAAAATACAAGCCGAGTAAAGGTAGGCATCTCAAAAGTTCTAGAACTGTTGAGCTTATGAAGGAGTCCCTCATAGGTCAGTATCTGCCTAATTTATCTTCCAAGCTGAGACTCGTGTATTTAAAAATAAAAATTGGTACTGGTAATACTTTAGTGACCCTTCCACAGAGCCAAAACACAAGGCTACAGTAATAGAAGTTTCATCTTTCCCATCCACAATTCAGTCCACCTGATGACCCTCTCATACCTAAGCACCATCAATTACCTTTTCAAAAACTGTTCTATGTTCCTGGGTTTTGAGACTTTCACAACTCTTGAGTATTCTTTGACTTTTCTTCTCTACACTTCTGAAATACCTATAATTATTCTTATTACACTTATTAATCCCTATGACTCATATTATACTTATTAGTCACTATTATTTTTCATATACTAGTTCTATTTCTATAATTAGATTACAAGTTCCTAGGCTAATGATCATATATCATTACAAAGAAATCTCTCTATGGCCTAAAACAATACCTTGTAAGGAGTGACAGTTACAGGCAGTGCACTTTTTATTTAGGTAATACACTTTCACAACTCCACATATTTCTTTTCTAACTAAAGCAAAGGTATTACTATGGATATTGATGGATCAAGTGACCAGCCTTGAACCAACATTTGCTTATTGACACTCATTGAAATGTACACTACATAATCTTTTTTTTATTTTTTCTATTTAAAAGTGATGTACAGAGAGGTTACAGTTTCATACATTAGGCATTGGATACAATTCTTGTACTGTTTGTTACCTCCTCCCTCATTCCCCCGCCCCCCTCCCCCTTTCCCTCTCTCCCCATGAGTTGTTCAGTTGGTTTACACCAAATGCTTTTGCAAGTATTGCTTTTGTAGTCGTTTGTCATTTTACCCTGTGTCTCTCGATTTTGGTATTCCCTTTCAGTTTCCTAGTTCTAATACCAGTATACACGGTTTCCAATGTACTGAGATAAGATACAGAGATAGTGCAGGTACAACCACAGGAAGGGGATCCAAGAGGATTATCAACAATAAAAGCTACGGTTCACATGGCATGTTGAAAGTAATTAAAACAGTGATATAACACTCATTTCCATAACATGGAGTTTATTTCACTTAGCGTCATCTTATGCATTCATAAGGGCATAGCTGTTGGGCTCTTGTGATCTTCTGCTGTGACTAGCCTAAATCTGTGCTAATTATTCCCTATGAGGGAGACCATAGAGTCCATGTTTCTTTGGGTCTGGCTCACTTCACTTAGTATAATTTTTCCAAGTCTTTCCATTTCCTTATGAGTGGGGCAATGTCATTCTTTCTGATAGAGGCATAAAATTCCATTGTGTATATGCACCACATTTTCCTGATCCATTTGTCTACTGAGGGGCATCTGGGTTGGTTCCATATTCTAGCTATGACAAATTGTGCTGCGATGAACATTGTTGTGCTGGTGGCTTTAGTGTGTTCTTCTTTGTGGTCTTTTGGGTAGATGCCCAAAGTGGGGCTGCTGGGTCATAGGGGAGCTCTATGTTTAGCCTTCTTTCTAGCTGGAAAAGATGCCAGAAGGATGCCAGAAGACAGGAGAGCACAGGAAATGTGATTGCCAGCTACTAAGTAAGCAATGTCATTGTTCTCATGATAAAACCTGGTCTCGGAGAGTTAGCCCTGTCCCGTTACCATTGCCTCTACAGTCAGATTTCCTATATTGGTGGCTGTTCTTCTGCTTGCTACATCAGTCTTCTGAGCACTACCACCCCAATCTGCTAAAGAGGAAGCAATGGTATCTGTCTTTTATGTTATTCATCCTATGGCTGCTGTAAAGATTCCACTAATTAACATAACATCCAGCATGTTATCTGACATATTTCAAAAACTGAAAAAAAAGTGTTAGTATAATTATTTTGTTCTAGACATTGGTCATCCAGCACTAAGGTGAAAGGTCTGTGAGGATCATGTGAGCCTTTCAACTCTGGGATCAACCAGCTTGTTGCTGATGCATGGTCCAACATATCTGCTAACACAATGTCACATTCGCCTTCCCAGATTTATGGTATAACAAAGAGCAAAGAGCCATACCTGCCAAAATATTACCTCTAAATTTTAGGGTCTTCGATGAGCTATGTGCTATATCTAGCGTGTATAGGGAGATGTGGACTTGTTTTAGATACTAATATGTGAGCTAAAATTAGGATTCTCTTTTAGAAGGCATGGGTGTTATGTTGATCACTTTCCATCACAGAGGAAAATCCATCCATCAACCATTTAATTAGTTACAATGCTCTTCTAATTGCATGAAATAAAATGTCAACCTATTATTTTAGGTAATACCATCATACAATATTCAAGTTTTAAAATTGTACTTCTTAATTTATAGGTTTTATTCATTTTTGTAAGGATTTACATTGATGACAATTCTAATTTACTCAGCCAAATCTGCTGTATAACTGTAACACAGCCTCATTATTGCAAGTGCTGTAAATAAGACATAAAACAAGACAAAATCTTTGATTAAAGAAATCCAAAGCTTAAGATACATAAAATTTTTATACAAATACATTGAAGTACAGTTCATTGGAAACAAACCATATCTGAGACAGATAAATAAGATCTTTGAACATACAGGACTAGCCTAGTGACATCTAGAGGTAAGAGATCAAGAGATAATTTTCTACATTTATAAATATAATGTTATTGTTATTATCCAGGTATTGTACAGAGGGGTTACCATTTCACAATTCAGGTAATGAGGCATTTCTGTTTTGGACCATGTCACCACTTCCTTTCTTTTCCCTCAGGCTCCTCTTCCCATCAGGCCTACAAGTTGTATTTTCCACTTAGTTTATACTGAATACCATGATTGAATTTGTTCACAACGTGCACAAAGTATCAGACTTGAAATCATTTAGGGAATTTGCAACCAACTGCTTGCTCAGCTTATTGTTTCTGCTCATCACAACCACACACACTATATCCTAAACCAAAAAGTTACTGCTAAAAAGCAACAGGCACAGCAATTAAACCTTAAGGAAAATTTCATTGCATGAGAAGTAATGTGCCATTGTAGTGTGAGGAACTATTTTATCCCCTTCTAAGAATGTGCTAGAGACAGACGATACCACCCACAGTTTTCCACAGTTTTTCTAACCTGATTTCTCCATGAAGCTGGCCAGTCAAAACACAAAGTTACAGGAATGTGACTTTCAGATACTACACCACTAACCTGGAGAGACAAACATTATTCTTGATGAATTATCTTAGCATAGAGAAGGTTTTCATAACAGAAAACATCCAATTGGCCTGGTTTATTGTCAATGAAGTTCTGATATTGAGGGATACACTTTGATAAATGCATGCTCAGCTCAGTATCCAAATGTGTTCAGATCATTCCATTAGATTCCAAAGAAAACAACTTGAGTAAAGAAATTACTCTGGACCACAGTTATAGATTTCCAAATTTTTAAGCATAAGAATTGTAAGAAAAAATGACTTTTTGAGAAACTGAGTACTTGACTCTATGGTAAAATGAAAATAATTCATGGCTGATCATCTGTACTTAGAGTTAGGAGATTTAACATATTACCAACCTCCAAATTCTTTGATTATTCTCTGAGATTTTTGTAATTAAATTGGAAGAGCTGACTGGGGGTTAGTCCTCAATTCTTCCCTTGCTGGGCTTACAGAGTCACCAATTGAAGAAAAGGTAAGGGTGATGGTTTCTAGAAACTTTTGCATTAAAAGAGCTCTATTTCTTTTAAGATATAGAGAAACTAGAATAATGTTCTAGGCAAAGTCTTCCAACTAAAATAAAATTGCTAATACATTATGAGTTATGAAAAAATTCAATATTAAAAAATGCATTTCTTCTCCTCTTCCTTCTTCTTTCTTCTCTTCTTCCTCTCTGTCTCTCCTCCTCCCTGTCCTTTTCTTCTCCTTCTTCTACTTCTCCTTCTTCTCCTTCTCCTCCTTCTTCTCTTCTTTGTTTCTTTCTTTCTGTCTCTTTCTTCCTTTCTTTTTACTTCCTCTTTCTCTTTATCTCTCTGGGTCTTGTTTTTGTCTCTCTTTCTCCTCTTTTTATCTCTATCTCTCTTTCCCTGTCTCTTTCTCATGATCAGTTTATGAAATGCTGGAATTATACTCAAAACACAACAACCAGATTCAGCTTTTTCCAAGCTTCTTAAAATGAGGTTTTACTCTTTCCTTGCAAGTTTGAGGATATTATTGGACATATTTTCCTGTGAGCACTGCTATTATCTGTATCATGTATTCTGAAAGAGAGAGTGGGCAGTCATTTAATTCTTGTTTTTGTTTTATTTGTGAATCATATGAGTTTTAATTATGTAATCCGTGTTAAAGACTTACTATATTCAATATATCCTTTGACATTTTAATTACTGTTCTTATGCAATTCCTTAAGGTCTACTTGTTCCTATAAAACTTTTTCTTTCTTTTATATATAATTTTGTTTTACCTAGTTGAACTGTTTATTTGAAATGTTTTATATTATAACTTTCATTTTCCGTTTTGTGGTTGTTTAGGTGGAGTTTATCATTTTTAAGCTGACCTTCAACTCCCACAGTCAAGTGCTCCTCTGGTCCTAGCTCCCTATTTCCCAGTAGCTGGAACTAGACACATGATCCAATGTGCCCAACTTATTATTTGTAGTCTTTTCGTGTCTTCAAACTTCTGCCTTTTTTCTTCATGTAGGTAGTTTCTTTATAATTTGTGTTAATGAGACTATTATAAATATTTATATTTATAGAATTTTTTATATTTTTGCAATCAAATATAATAAATGGATTTGTGTATGTTTCTAAGGAATGTTTCATGAATTTCAGTTGCTCCAAACATAATTGATAGTTTCAAAATTTAGAAATAGTCATGTAATGTCAATTTGATATGCATAACGATTTATGGTATAAGCTTACCTGCTTGGAAGAAACAGTCTTCCTAAGAAGCCCATCTTAGACAGCTTTTATTCTATCTCAAGGGCATGCATATATATATATATACATATATATATATATAAATACATACATATGTGTGTATACATGTATATATACACATAGATATATATACATATATACATACTCATACATATATGTATTTATGTATATGTGTGTGTGCCATAGGATACCACTACACTGCTTTTACTTGTATACTCAAACATGAAACACAGCATACAATAGAGTTTCCTGTGTATTTGTGTTTGTTTAACACTATGCAGAATAGCTAAGTTATGGAATTGGACTAGGTACCCATCAGTGGATGAAACTGATAGGTAACATACACTGTATTTAACTCTGGAGTACTATTGGATTATAAAGAAATGTGAAATCATATTGTTTACAGGAAAATGGATGGAACTGGAAATCGAATTCTTATTAAGGCATATTCTACATGTATTAAAGCTAGACTGATAAAGACAAATGTCACATGTTTTCTCTAATATTTAGAGTCTAGATTTTGTGAAAGATATGTAAGTAGAAGGAATTTCAATTAGGAAGAAAGTGGACAAGAAAAAGTAGGAGGGCGAACAAGTGAATGTAACAGAGGTATTAAATCGTATCATATAGATACATGAAAATATCACCAGGAAATACATTACTTTATATAATTAATATGTACTGATCAAAGAAGCATTACACTTTTTCATAAAAATTCATTTTGGAAGGAAAAGACAAGTAGAAAGAAGGGCTTGATATCTTGGACACTAACAAAGAAATTGACTCATGGACATCCACTAAAGTTCTTTGAGAGAGTTTCTCCACATTTCCAAAGGACAATTATTATCAACTTAGTTTTTACCTTAATGGCATTTTTAACATGGAGAAAATGTAATGTTCAAAGACAAAAATGGCCTCTAGGGGAGTAAAATAACCACATGCAGTATGTGCATTACAGAAGATTTATCACATAATTGTGTATATTGTTTGAAGCCATAATTTCCCCTCAAAATGTATGATCAATTACTCTTACACAGCAGTGTGCTCTCCACATCATGTACTAAATGTAAAGGTCACGTGATTGAAAACAGGGATAACTGAGTGAATGTAAAACCATATATTTCAATGATTCTAGTTTGAACATAAAATTGCAGATGTTCAGGGAAGTTTATAATAAAGCTGTGGGGGAAAATGTGTATTTCCGAATTTTTTCTTCCAGAGTCTGTCTCAATTAACAAAGATTTCCATAGTGAAGGCAAATGGAGACCATCATCATCAGAGTTCCACTTCCTCCATCTGAAACTTGAGCAGGCAGGAGAATCCCACTGTTCATTGAAGTGCTGATTCATTGCATTCACACTAAGATATCATCAAGCAGGAAATCCCATAATTATCCCAGATATCTATTTTTCTTAACAACACGTGTCACACTCTGACTAACACCATTAGAGACACATACACTAAGCCAAGCAAGTCACTGTCCTCGTATCTACAATAAATTCTTACCATCAAATCAGATAAACTTATATATAAGACAATGTGTACAAAAATCAAAACAGTGACAACAGGGAATAAACCAAAGGAAGTGGGGAGAAAGTAAAAAGGAATAACTGCAAACGGTACACTAGAATACCCTGTTGTTTCCACCTCTTTGAGTTCATTTTGATAAGCATCATTTTATATGGACATATGCACATATCTACTGAGCTATTGTGATCCTCTGCTAAGAATATTTTAGAAATATTTTAGTTATTACAAATGAAGGAAACCATGCAGCCTGTCTTTCTTTGGGTCTGGCTTACTTCACTTAATATGATTTTTTCCCCTAGTCTTTTCATTTCCTTACGAATGGGTCAATACCATTTTTTTCTGATGGATGCATAGAATTCCATTGTGTATATACATGTATGTGTGTGTGTGTGTGTGTGTGTGTGTGTGTGTGTGTATCACATTTTCTTGATCCATTCATCTCCTGAGTGGTATCTGGATTGATTCCACATCTTAGCTATATTAAATAATGCTGTAAGGAATATTTTTCCTTGTATATAAGTTTATCTGATTTGAGAAAGAGAAGGGAAATCACAGAAATGGTGGGACAAAGGGTGAACCAATGTACAGTGATATGTGGGCAGGAGGAATGGGGAGGGAATGGGAGAAAATGAAGGAGGGGGAACACTGTTCAAAAAGAAATGTATTCATTGCCTCACTTATGTAACTGCAACCCTTCTGTACATCACCTTCACAATAAAATTAACTAACTAAATAAATAAATAAAAGTCTCACTGTCACATTTTTGAATCATGTGCTGCTGTTATGAACCTTAGGAAAGTCATTCCTGTTTTTCCTTGGTCACTGCCTAGTTAAATTGCTTTATAACTTCTTGACTAGCAGTTTATCCAGTTATCAATGGTAACTTTGCCCTAACGAGTTCTTTAAAGAACATATTTTTTCTCACAGATATCTGCAGAATGTAATACTTGCAATATTTGCAGTGACTTCCTGCCATAATAAATCTTGAACGGGGCTTGCCAGGCCTAGGAAACTCGAGATGATTTGGAAAGGAATAGATATCATTTGAAATGTTCGCTGTTTATTCTAATGACCATTAAAATTTTACTTGGATTCTTGCTCTGAATTAAGATTTAGCATATGCTTTTAATATTTACAGGAATTTTCCTTTTTTCAAGCTTTACTACTCCCTTCAATGCCCTACTTAAATTATGCTGCTTCTGCCAACTTATTTCTTATTCATACGTCTGACATTATTCTAGCCATTTATGTTCCTAAGCACTTTGTTCAAAACCCTGAACAGCATAGTGTGTAGTGGAATCTTTTGTGTATATGGACATTTCATACACTAGCAGAAGCCCTGTTGTATTTTTCTTTAGATCATCAGCTTGTATCTCGTTGTGTTGCCCCAAATAGACTGTCAATAAATATTCATGGAGAAGTGGAAAGCAAGAAAGCAGGTGCAGGCAAATGACTTGCTACTGATGTTAAGATATCAAAACACATCTTTTGGCCAACATACATAAACAAACACACACACACACACACACACACACACACACACACACACACACACACACCTACATAGCTGTCAGGAAAACTTCTCCTGACTCTAGTCATCAAGAACTGTGTCTTTTACTACACTTAAGTACTTGTGTGTCTTCTACATGGTTTCCATTTTTATAGCAGCTTCAAATGAAAATGAAATTCAGATGAGTTATGTATTTCTCAATGATATAAAGCATCCAACATATGATAACATTGGGTAAAAGAAATATAGTTTCAGAAATTTATTTGAAGACAGAAGATCTGGAAATATTATTTTGTTTGGGTACATATGTGGTTTCAAGGATAAAACTTGGGCCCTTGCTCAGGTAAGCAGCCCAAAGGACCATTTTACAAATAACATTAAAAAATAAAACCTCAAACTCATTCACTTGTGGGTACTTTCTTCCTCACCATATAAGAGGTTTGCAAATCTATTTGTATTGATTAAAGTCTACAAAGGAAACACATTTTCCCCCTGATTGATTTTATACTGGCTGTGGTAATAGAATACTGAACTAACCACTTGTTTCTCTATTGGCCCTTAAAATCAATTGCAGGATACTGAGGCCATTATTTTCCCTTGTAAACACGGGTTCTTTAACTTCCAAAGAATGTCCTGTATGTTAGAGATGAAGGACAAAGCCAGTGCACTTAAGGAGAATAGAACCGCGATTTTTGATTGGTTGTTTTTCATGCCTGTTTTGATTGACTGATTGCCATAAAATTGATACTGGCTCACTCTAAAATGTTCAGTTATATTATTTTAGAAGAAAAACAAAGGCAGCTCAATTCCTGTATTCACAATGGCTCTCACTTAGGTAATATATGAGTTTAAAATTATTTCAAAGAAATGTGAATTCTGTGAAGTATCATGGCCAAACGTTTTGGATCTCTACCGCCCTTTTCTCTCCGTGTGTGCTACTTGGCTGCAGTTAAAGAATGTCATGGTTTTGTGGAATCCAATTTTAGCCTCTAACAGCCTAACCAACCTTCAATCACTCATGTTTCAGTGGTACTTACCAGGTTCTATCAAAATAGACTTGCTCTTTTTCTGGGAAGATCATTTATAATTATATCAAAGGAACAATGCTTAGAGTTTATTTTTATAAGAGGAAGTACAGGTCAAGATTAAAGCTTATAAGTCCCATGAAGTCTCCCCTCTAAATGTTCTAAGTTTAAAGCCTGTTCATTATAAATCCTCAGAAAATGAAGGCCAACGGTTTCTGCTCTACAACAAATGATGAGGAATGCAGGGCAGAAGACGCAGAATTGAAACATGAACTCTTCAAACTCTTTACATTTTTAAATAGGGATCAAAAAACTCTCAACAATCAATCGTGTCTGTGAGAAGAGGTGTTGGTAATTAATGTACCTACATATTAATGTTATCTACCCATGAGGAGGGAGAATTAGTAAAAAACAAAACAATGTTGTTGTTGTTTTCTATTTATTGTCAAAGTGATGTACAGAGAGGTTACAGTTTCATATGTTAGGCCTTGGGTACATTTCTTGTACTGTTTGTCACCTCCTCCCTCATTCCTCCCTCCCCCTCCCCTTTGCCCTCTCCCCCCATGAGTTGTTCAGTTGGTTTACACCAAATGGTTTTGCAGTTATTACTTTTGGAGTCGTTTGTCCTTTTATCCTTTGTCTCTCGATTTTGATATTCCCTTTCACTTCCCTAGTTCTAATACCAGTATATACAGTATCCAGGGTACTCAGATGAGATACAGAGATAGTGCAGGTACAACCACAGGAAGGGGATACAAAAAGATCATCAACAATAGAGGCTAAGGTTACACATGGCATGTTGAAAGTAATTACAACAATGATATAACAGTCGTTTCCATAACATGGAGTTCATTTCACATAGCATCATCTTATGCATTCATAAGGGCATAGCTATTAGGCTCTTGTGATCATCTGCTGTGATTAGACTAAACCTATGCTAATTATTCCCTATGAGGGAGACCATAGAGTCCATGTTTCTTTGGGTCTGGCTCACTTCACTTAGTATAATTTTTTCCAAGTCCTTCCATTTCCTTATGAATGGAGCAATGTAATCATTCTTTCTGATAGAGGCATAAAATTCCATTGTGTATATGTACCACATTTTCCTGATCCATTTGTCTACTGAGGGGCATCTGGGTTGGTTCCATATTTTAGCTATGACAAATTGTGCTGCGATGAACATTGTTATGCTGGTGGCTTTAGTGTGTTCTTGTTTGTGGTCTTTTGGGTAGATGCCCAAAAGTGGGGCTGCTGGGTCATACGGGAGCTCTATATTTAGCCTTCTGAGGAATCACCATACCGTTTTCCAGAGTGGCTGAATCAGTTTACATTTCCACCAACAATGAAGTAGGGTTCCCTTTTGGCCACATCCCCTCCAACATATATTATTGTTAGTTTTCTTGATAAAGGACATTCTTTCTGGGGTGAGGTGGAATCTCAATGTTGTTTTCATTTGCATTTCTTTTATAGGCAGTGATGTAGAGCACTTCTTCATAAAGAACAGTGCTGGAGGAATTACAATACCCAACTTCAAGCTGTATTATAAAGCTATAGTGATAAAAAAAAAAAAAAAAGCTTGGTATTGGCACCGGAACAGGCCTGAAGACCAATGGAACAGAATTGAAGACCCACAAATGAACCCACAGAACTATGCCTACTTAATCTTTGATAAAGGGGCTAAAAACAATAGGATGGAAGAAAGATAGCCTCTTTAACAAATGGTGCTGGCAAAACTGGTTCAACACCTGCAACAAACTAAAACTAGATCCTTATATATCACCCTGCACCAAAATCAATTCCAAATGGATCAAAGACCTTGAAGTTAAAACAGACACCCTGAAAACACTACAAGAAGGAGTAGAAGACACACTTGGGCTCCTTGGTACGGGACGGAACTTCCTTAACAAAGACCCGGAAGACAAAGGCCTCATATCTAAAATATATGAAGAACTAAAAAAATTACATTCCTCCAAAACAAAACCACAAAGAACCAACAGCCCCCTCACCAAGTGGGCTAAAGACTTAAAAAGAGACTTCTCTGATGAGGAAATGAGAAAAACAATGTTTTATAATACTACAGAGATGTTCTTTTTCCATAAGGATTTATCACACACCAATAACAAAGAGAGAACCTGCAATTATTTAAGTCAATATCTCATTGCGTTTTATTTTGCCAATGCCTTAGGACATAGGGACTAGGTATCTCATTTAGCAAAGTCCCTGAATTTCTCATTTCATATTTATAAGACTGTGATCATACATACCATTGGCCCTGGTTAATATTTTGCATTGTATAAATTAACAAATTTATTTCTGGCAAATAAATAAATTAATATTCAATTTTGTCCTCAATATAAAGTAACAATTTGGGTTTTCAAATAGTTTGTGATATATATATATATATATATATATATATATATTTGTTTCATTTCATACTTAACCTTGAATATTTAATCATTTGAAAAATATTTAAATGAATGAAAGAAGAAAAGTCCTGGGCTGGGAATATGGCCTAGTGGCAAGAGTGTTTGCCTCATATACATGAAGCCCTGGGTTCAATTCTCCAGCACCACATATAGAAAAAAACCAGAAGTGGCGCTGTGGCTCAAGTGACAGAGTGCTAGCCTTGAGCAAAAGGAAGCCAGGACAGTGCTCAGGCCCTGAGTCCAATGCCCACGACTGGCAAAAAAAAAAAAAAGAAAGAAAAGAAAAAGAAAAGTCCTTAATCAAACTCCAACAAGTACAAGTAGATCTAGAGAAAGCCTGCAGATCAATCCTTGCAGCAGGCAAACAAAACTAAGCAGGCTGAGTTGGTGCACTATACATCACTGAGCACAAAAGTAGTTGTTATTTAATCCTTACAAGACCCTGAAAAGCCCCAGCTCCAGTCAGGAATCATAATTCACAGAAACCATGAAGTTGTCAGTGTACATTGTTATAAAATCCTCAATTTGTGATAACTTCTGCACTACATGGGAGACTTACTCAGAGATCTACCATAGTTTTCTTGCTTTTGTTTCTTACTTTGTGTTCATGCACCATATAAAATGTTGGTAAAATCTCATTGATGGATATTAACTACACATGACTTTCTGTATAGATAAAAAATACCTGTCCTAAAAGTATATAATTCTATGAACCTTCTAACACTATGTGAGATTTTCCTTTCCCCTGGTAACATTTTATTTGCTGTTATTTCTGTTTATAAAAAATGTTACTATAATATTTCACAATTTTATTCTTTTTTATAATGCCAATGTTCTCACACCCTGACAAATCCAACTTATTTTGATAAATAGGTTATTATATCAACAAATTAACATCTCAAATTATACAAGAAAGGCAATACAATCACTCAAAAGATCTAAAATAGCAAAATGGCTGACTTCTTGACAGATACGCCTAAATCTATCTGGTCTGTTGAACCACACCTGTCTTCAGAGGAAAGCCTTAGTATTTTATGAAACTACTGTCACTTTTAATAGCAATATAAGCAGAAATACCAAGCAGTGTTGATACATGTCAGACAAAAACACAATTTTAGTGAGCTTTTTCACTAAGAATGTAATATGCAGTGTATTTTCAGTGTAGTCATCTTTTTAAACATCCAGAGAAAGAACAAAAGATTTTTGGATAAATGCCCAGAATTACTAATATGATAAGGATCTCAAGTACAAAGATAACACTTGCTGAAACACACCACTCTGAACACAAAGCATTTTTCCTCTTTCATTATATTTTTATTGCTTCCATAGCATTTTTTTGCTTATTAAAGTCAGAAGAGATCTGATAACAGTGTGTAAAACACAAGAAAATAATTCTGGACCACATATATCTTCTTTGCATAACAAAAAATGATTGAAAAAAAAATCTTAGAAGTGAGCTAGATGGTGGCAGAGAAGAGGCATTGCCCATTACACTTCCTAAAGACAGTAGTCTGTGTAATAACAGAGAGATTGTATTTGGAAAAGTAAAACTGAGGAAGAGCTTTGACCTCCCTGAGTTGACAGAAAAGCATCAATCAGACAAGGAAGCCTTAACGTTCATAAATTCAGAGAACTGTATCCAGGTTCCATCTTGTATCCAGGTTCCATCTTGAGGAAGGGCCTCCTGTTCAAGACTGAGGGACTGAAGGTGTCAGATACAGTTAGCTACAAGCAAGCAGGTATCAGGATGCAAGCACAACTATAAGCTTGGAAGCCACAAAACAATCAGTAAAGAGGAAACGCTGAGATGGTCAGCAAGTGGGGGATGGGAAACTGCCACAGGAGCTGGGCATAGAGAAGGTCAGGTCTCAACTCTATTGAGCTGAGAACGCAGAGCATCTAAATGGTCAGCTAGTCAGCAGCCCCATTCTACCCGGTAAGGGCATCATCAATACAGGATGGCTATCTCTAGAAAACT
The DNA here is from genome assembly GCF_023159225.1 of Perognathus longimembris pacificus. Lineage (NCBI taxonomy): Eukaryota > Metazoa > Chordata > Mammalia > Rodentia > Heteromyidae > Perognathus > Perognathus longimembris. The sequence continues at coordinate 9,857,114 of NC_063164.1, forward strand.
AAGCAACTATTCTCTGCTCAGAACTCAGATTTCAAAGTGACCAGTTCCTATTACCAGCTTACAAACAGCCTGAAGCCAAAGAGACTTTGAAATTGAGCCACTGCTTCAAGTCTTTGGAAACCAAGGAAAAGTCAGTGATATAAAATAAAGCAATTTGTGACCACTAAGTCAGCACTAGTCAAACACATATTGCAGACAGAAGAGGAAGTTACACATAATTATTAAAGAGAAACTAAATCTTACACGTTGATAGGCAAATAAAGAACAAGAAAGAAGCACAACGAAAACAACAAAAAGGCAGGGAATTCTGCACGATTTTTAATACTAACGTTAAATATTCATGGTTTTCACTCTCTTTTCCAAAGGCATAGAATGATGAGTCTGATTATAAAATCAAGTTGTGACCATATGTTACCAACTAGAAATGCATCTTACTGACAAAAACATTGACTTTAAGAGAAAGAGTGGGAAAAATATTTGTATCAAGCAAATGGACTACCATACCAGGCAAGTGTAGTGGTACTAATATCTGAAAAAATAAACTTTAAACTAAAATTAATCAGAAGAGCCTAAGAAGGTCATATCTTGTTCATAAAAGTAACATTCTATCAAGGGAAAAATAACGATTCTTAACTCTCATGTACCAAAAGTAAATGAAACTAGTTTTATTAATCAAAAGTACTGGTCCATAATAGTGGAATACTTAAATAACTCATTTTCACTAACAGACAGGACAACAAAAAAAAATTAGCAAAAAATGTTAGAATTAAGTGACAGCATAGAGCAAATGCACTTAATAGACCCCTACAGAATACTTCATCCAATAGTTGAACAGTATGTATTCTTTTCAGCAGCATATTGAACTTTCTTGAAAACAGATAACAGTTTAAAACATACAGGAACTCTCACTTAATGTCAGAAAACTGAAATTCCTCCTCGTACTCTATCAGACCATAAGGGAATAAAAATAAATTCAACAGCCAAAGAAACCAGTAAATATATTCAAACACATGGAGATTGAACAATACAAGATGATTGTGTAACTGAAGAATGAAGTGTGTAATACAAAGAAAATGAAAACACAACCTACCATTACCTTTGGTATATAACAAAGGCCATCGAAAGAGGAAAATTTATACTTATGAACACATACAAAAACAAATCAGAACTACAAAAAAAAAACTAACCTGAAATTTTAAATAATAGTCTAATGAGAAGTAAAGTTCCTAAAAATGGAAGAGAAAGCCTAACTCAAAATGAACAGGTCAAAAGAAAAGATTAGTGAAAAAATTAGTTAAGACTAAAAACTGTGAATGAATGTACAATAAATATATATCTATGCATATATATATATATAACGTGAGTATATCCTGTAAAAAATAGACTGTATTATAATTCACTGAGCTTTAGAGAGGTAACAAAACAGACCACTTTTAGATCTAAGACGAGCCATATTAATATAATCACAATATCTTATTTCAAGCTATACTATAGAACCATAGTATTAAACCAGCATGGTAGTGGCCACATACACAAAGTTGAATGAAACAATTGAATAGCCATATGATTTTCACAAAAATGATCAAAAAAAGGTGAGAAACAATTTATTATAATGTTGACTATACCTCTGTCATATATAATCTTTAGTAGAGTGAAGCATACATTTTCTATTCTTGACTTCTTTGGGGATATGGATTTTTGTCAAAGTGTGCTTTGCCAGCTGAGGTGACTATGCTGTTATAATCGTTGTTCATATTTTACTAGTTATTGTATTTATTGATACATATACATATACATGTATATATGTGTGTGTATAGATAGATAGATAGAGATAGAGAGAGAGAGAGAGAGAGAGAGAGAGAGAGAGAGTGAGAGAGAGACATTATTTTGTTCCTGGAATGTAGGCAGTCTGATCATGGCATTGTTAAAATCAGTTTATGGTATTTTTTTTTTCATCAATGTGCATCAAGGAAACTGTCCAGTACTTTTCTTTTGTTTAAACTTTATTTAGTTTGGGAAATACAGGCTTCATTGAGTGAGTGTACAAGTATTGATTTCTTTCATATGTGTGGGGAAAATGAGAATAATTTGTTTTAAATTTGTTTTAAATTCTGGTAGAATTTATAATAATCCCTCTGCTCTTGGACTTCCCTTATTGTCTGGGGGATTCATTGTCCTGGGTGGTTTGCTGGTGCTCTTTGATACTTGAGTTTTGATTAGCCACATTCACAGATCTCAGCAAAGGCTTGAGACCTTTGTTGGCAATGAGTGAACTGGTGGGATTTTGTTTGATAATCTTTCACTGGTAATAATAAAAAGGGCTCTGTATTATTCCAAGACTTTTAAATTCTTATAAATGGCAATAAAATGAAGATAACTTGACTCTAACTAGAGATAGATTTTAAACAAACAGGCTTGGCTCTGGGCAGGAATTCTGCCTTTGGAGCAGCTGGGACGGTTCTGATAGGGACAGCTTGAAGATAACCAGTAACACGTGGCCCTGGGAGCAGAGCCAGTACAGTGCGGAATGGAATGTTGTTTCCTTTATCCATCCTGAAATCGTTTTCTAACGTTCCTAGCACGATGGTCGCTTCTAACCCTCACGTTGTCCAAAAGTCAAGCATGCTGAATTTGCATCTTAAACAAGGAAAAGAAAGCGGAACTATTAGGTAGTTAGAGATAGAAAGTGGCAGACATAACGAATGGCAGATAGCATGTGCTTCATCATGGTACTTCTAGGTGGTCTAGTTGCTGGGTTCCTGCTTAAATATGGATTGTCCCCATAATGCCATTCTAGCCAATAAAAAGAGCCAGGATATTGCATATACAAACCACCAAGCCATCAGCATAAATCCCAAGAACAGAAATAGGAGAGGATATCCTCTTGCTATTAAAAAAACAAAAAACAGCCCTCCAAGAGGACTCCATTGAACAACACTTTGGAATCTCATCTATTTTCCAGTTTCAATTCTTTAATGGGTGGAGAACAAAGTGAATTCATACCCCTAGATGGCATCGTTAGTGCCATCTTAACTAAATGCCAGACATAGGGGCTTTGGAATGCAGAAAATTATACTCTGATGATAGTTCTGAAGGCTAAAGTTCACAATCAAGATGTTGTCAAGGTCCTGATCCCTCCTAAGTACTAAGGCAGAGAAGATTCTTTCTGACTTTTCCTGTTTTGACAGAGCCACACATCTCTAGCTTGTGGTGACAGGAAAACCTACTTCAGTGTTCACGGGATGATATTCCTCTTTGTCTTCTCAGAGCTCTTGTTCTCATGAAGACACCAGTCACAGTGGATTAAGGGCCCACCCTGGTAGAGTATGACCTCATCTTAAATAATTATATCTGCAATGATAACCATTCCCAAATAAGGTCACATTCTGAGGTTCTTAGAAGCACATGCCTCTTGGATACTACAGTACACAAGAACTGAAATGGTTCATGAGGTATTATATTGAAATCGTTCATTCATAAAGAAATTGAGAAACAATCCTATCTCCCCCCAAATGTTTTGACTTTTCTGTAGTTATCTTTAATTCCTGTAGTAATTCTTTTTTTTTAATTGTTTTCCCCTTGTCAGGACACATGGCCATCATTCACTTTGGAATTACCTCATTACTCTGCAAGATTTGGCATTTCCTCAGAAACAGAGAATTGCTTCAATAACATGTCTGTGTGTACTTGTACATGGGGAAAACAGAATGAAAAACCTCTGGGGATCCAATGCTCTCTTATCATTTGGTTGCCAAAAGAAAACAAAAAAAAATGTTTTGCAATGGAGGGAAATGACCTATGAGAGGATGAGAATAAATCTCCATAATCTCTTTTTTAAAACCATTCAAGGCAGAGAATTATTACTTGTCAGCCTTCACAGAGCAAGCAGTTGACTTGCAAAAACACACAAAAAAGTAATTTCTTGTTTTAGTTCAAAAAGGGAGACTCTTGAAATTCCAGACCAGTTTTATGTTCTGTAGCAAACATATTGCAATGGACATGGATAACACCAGTTTCAAAGAACAAACTTCTCAGTGACACCATTTTTAGGGTAGAAAGAGGTATCACAGCGAAGAATAGCACTAACAAATAAGGGTTCTCACTGCCCTTGATCTTGTCTCATTCTCATATAACCTTATACATTTCTTTTATTTAAAACAATAAAGTTGACGTTTGTTTACTTATTGCAATGACTGCAACGGTTTTAGATTTCTATAAGACAGACGGATGGCATTGTTCTCCAGGAATGTATCTCTTGTGGAAACGTCAGTGGCGTTCTCAGGACCCCAGCTTGCTCAGAATAGCTCAATTGATCATTGTATCCAACATCTCCATAATAAATTCAGCCACAGAAGCCTAAAAGATACCACCCCGCAAAGTCATTTTTGTGGAGTAGGGGGAGTACTCTCATTGCAAAGTTGGGACAGGAGAGCTACAGATATAACAGCCAAAATGCAGAATTTATAGAAAAACGTCTGTGCCCATGCAAATTGTTCTTTATAGAAATTCACTTTTATTTTGTTGTACAGAGGGGTTACAGTAACATAAATAAGGTAATGAGTACATTTCTTGTTGAACATTGTTACCCCCTCCCTCATTTTTTTCTCCCACTTCCCCCCTCCCCCAATTCCCCTCACCTTCAAGTTGTGGAGTTCATTTCCACCCTAGAGTCTTCTGGGTATCGGTGGTGCAATGGTTCGCTTTTGTCCTTTGTTTTTCCATTGTGTTATTCCTCTTCCCTTCCCCAAACCAGATAAAACTATATACAAGACATGGTACCAGAATCAAATGCAGTGACTACAGAAGGTAAACTCAAGGGAAAAAGAAAAAAGAAGAACTAATTTCATACAGTACATTAAAAACAACAACATCAACAATACAAAAATACCCTTCTTGTTTCTTTTTTTAAGAAAAAAAACAATACTTTATTTCCCAGTTCACATTAAGCCATATATTCAAAATGTGTTTCAAAATACTTCGCCAGATCACTAATCCCAGTCACTTCAGTTCAAATGTTCATTAAAAATACAGTCAAGCAACAGAAATGCGTTACGAGACACCTTCTAGAGAGAACAGCTCCATTGCTATATATAATTTATTAACTTCAGAGTTTAGTTTCTCAATATTCAGCAAGTTTGTTTTAAAGTTACTTTGGCCATTGGCTTATAGTGACATTAATATAAACGCAGAATTTCAATGTCAACATTGCTTTTTCACTGAGAACATAAAATTTAAACAATACTAGGGGCTCTGATACGATAGTAATGGTGATTGCTGGGATGGTTACTGTTCAAAGCCAAAACAATGGGCAGGCTGGAAATGGCATAAGCTATACATACACATTCTCAGTATGTAACTACTTCCCACATTTTTCTTTACATACTTGTCTCATAACACAGAATAAATTATCTCCTCAAACTTGAGAAGAACTAATTTCATACAATACGTTAAAAACAACAACATCAACAACACAAAAAAAAACCCTTCTTGTTTCTTATCTTGTGTTCATTTTGGTGAGCCTCATTTTATATGGTCATATGAACATACCTATTGAGCTATTGTGCTCCTCTGCTAGGGATGCCTTGAGAAACAGTGGAGCCAAGGTTTCCTTGGGTCTGGCTTACTTCACTTAATATGATTTTTTTCCAAGTCTTTCCATTTCCTTACAAATGGGGAGATGTCATTTTCTCTTATGGAAGCATAGAATTCTAGTGCGTGTGTGTGTGTGACATTTTCCTTATCCATTCATTTACTGAGGGGCATATGGGTTGGTTCCATATCTTGGATATGGTAAATAATGCTACAGTGAACATGGTTGTGCTGGTAGCTTTAGTATGGTTTTGTTTGTGATCATTTGGGTCAATGCCCAGGAGTGGTATTACTGGATCATAGAAAAGGTCTATGTTTAGTCTTTTGAGGAACCTCCAGACTGCTTTCCAGAGTGGTTGAATCAGCTTACATTCCCACCAGCAGTGTAATAGAGTTCCCTTTTGGCTGCATCCCCACCAGCACCTACAATTGTTTGTTTACTTAATAATGGCCATTCTATCTGAAGTGAGGTAGAATCTTAATGTTGTTTTGATCTGCATTTCTTTTATGTCCAGAGATGTTGAACATGTTCTCATGTGTCTATTGGCTATTATCTCCACTCCAGAGAAGTCACTTTTTAATTTTTTAGCCCACTTATTAATGGCACTGCTATTTATTTGAGGAATTTTTAAGGGGGGGGTTAATTTTTTTGAGATCCATGAATAGTTTTGATGTAAGGCCCTTGTGTGTTTTGTAGCTAGTGAAGATCTCCAAAGCTGTAAGCTTTCTATTTATCTTGCTGGCTATGTCCTTTGCCATGCAGAAGCTCTGTGATCCCATTTATCCACCCTTTCTTTGACTTGTTATATTCTAGATCTTTAATTAGGAAGTTTCAAACTGTGCCAAGGAGCTCAAGCTTATCCCTTGTCCCTTCCTGTAATATTTTCAGGGTATCTGCTTTTACCTTGAGGTCTTTGATCCACTTGGAGTTGATTTTGGTACAGAGTGATATACAACAGTCTAACTTTAGTTTTCTAATTGTTCTTAATTATAATTTACGAACCTGGGCATGGAAATATCATCAAAATACTTTCCACATTAGAAAGTTTAATAGTCATGATTCCTGAAGCTAGTTTCTTTTTATAGGCAAGAATTTCCTAGGTGTGAGTAAGAGAAGATGACTTGAAATGTGAATGATTCCTTTGATAAGTCTTCTGCCAAGCTTTTGAAACCATAGTTGGATGTGGTAGTACTTTACCATGCCATTGAAATTATGTATATATTTATTGTCAAACAGAAAATAATTGTTAAGCAGGTATAAATAGTTTCCATATGCATTAGTGTGATCAACAAAAGAGTCTCTGACAATTATAACTTTACACATATAATGCATTAAAACCCTGAGCGAATATGTGAAAACTGAGATATATAAAATCCTTTGATAAAAGATAATGTGATATTCATATTTCATTTTCTAGGGTGAGGAGTTCTCAACCTTTGTTAGGTCCTAAAAACAATTGTAGATACCACTCAGTATTCTCAATGAACTATAAAGGAATGGGCTATTATTATAATAAGATAGATAAATGAGATACCCAAGTCCTAACCCCAGATATTCTAATTCCGTGTACTTCATCTCTGCCAAGGAAAACCTTAGACTCTCCTTGGGAGAGTCCAACACTAGGGTTAAAAACATAACTTCAGTTGGGCACAGGTGTCCCCCACTTACAATCCTAGCTTCACAGGAGGCAGAGATCTGAGAATCACAGCTCAAAACCAACCAGGTGAGAAAGTCCCTGAGACTTTTATCTCCAATTAAGCACCAGAAACAGCTGAAAGTAGAGCTGTGGCTCAAGTGGTAGTGTATATTGTCCTTGAGCAAAACAAGTTCAGAGATTGTGCTCACACCCTGCATTCAAGCCCCACAACAAACAAACACACACACACACACACACACACACACACACACTTCATTGTGTTAATTTCAGAAGTTCTAATACTTCTTGACTTATGGGATCATGGTTGTATGCTTTAGTGGAAAGAAGCTGCTGTGAGATAAAGCAGTGAAGTTAATTTTTTATGCTCGCAAGCTACAAAGAGGCATTATGTAATGATTTCCGACAGGGGTGTCACTTGGAGAGATTTGTGGATCAGGAAATTGAATCAGGTATTAATATGATGGATACATTTAATGCAGGCTAGCCAGAAGGAAGGAACCCCAGGATTACAGTAGGGATATCTTACCTCTCTCCCTGGCTGTAGAAAGTACAGCTGATACCTGCACTGTGTTTGAGTCCAGAAATGAATGATGTATTCCATCTCTCATCCTACAATGAAAGTGCCTTGGAAAACAGAAAAAGTATTGAGATTTGTTGAAGAGTAGATATTAATAAATCTTTCCTCTCACTGACATTTCCATAGGTATCTGAGTAATTATATCAAACGTGTGACTGCTTTACAGGTTTAGTCTCAATTAAACCTCAAGCATATTATCACGAAGTACACACGTTTTGTAGGGTATCATTATGCATTGCCCAGATACCACCCATATCTACCAATGATCCTTAATGAAGGATGTAATCTTTACAGAGGAATAAGGTTAACAAGCCATTATGAACAAATAATCTGTTCACTGATTTGACTAATTCATATGGTTCTATTTGTTTTAGGTAGCTAATTTTTATGGCATACAACTTCAGTTCCAAAGCTAACCTCTCTTTCCAATGTGTATCACAAATATTGCATGATAGTTCAGACATCACAGTCCTTATGAAACCCTAAATCCCTGTAGGAAAGTTTTCCTTTTACTCCTGACAATTAGTAGACAAAAAACTCATCGCGCCATTCACTCCTGGTCAGTGTTTATCTGATGAAAGTTGCGAGCACTAATTGGCAATATGTTTCTGAAAGTAGTCATGCTGACACCTATATTCAGAAGAGCTCAATATATTTGGGGTTTCCTAAGCTTTCCAACTGTCCACCAACACCAGCTCATGAACCCTTATCCACAAAAATGAGCCCCTTCTTTCCATCTCTTTCTTTGACTCTTATTCTCAGTCTCTTTAATAAAAAATTAAACTGCCAAAAAATCCACTGGGCAGTAGGTTTTAGCAGTCGAATGGGTTTAATATTACAGTGTTTACTTTCTGGATCTTTGTTGAGTATTTAAATCCAGGTGTTTACAATATGAGTTTCTTCTTTTGTAATTCTGTTTTTTTTCACAAGTGTATTTTCTGAGGCAGTTTGTGGCACATATATAAACAAAATCAAAATGTTTGTTTAAAATTTTCTAAGGTTGTGCATCTACTGGACCTAGTGACAGAATATGTTTATCCTAAGACTGACTGTGGATGATGTAATCAAGATTGTATTGCTTGGGAAATTTTAAACAATTGAAGTAGAAGTTACTGAATGACATTAACTATTAGGTTTATTTGCTATAATTATTGTAATAATTTTTGGGGTAGTCACTGGATTAAAGCTTGAAATGTACTGATAAGGGATAGCTCACTTTATTAAGAACCTATTACATATTCGACAGTAATTTCAAACTCAAAGAATATAGTTACATTTTTGGATGTTTGTAGAACCAAGTACAAATTTGAGGAACAAATGGTATATTTGTAAATTATGCAGACATAGAACATCTAGTATATTCTCTAACTGATTTGCCTTATGTAAGTTAAAACTTAAATCTTAAGTTAGTTAAAACTTCAATTCTCCTTTAAGGAAGAATATTTGGCTCCGTAGACAGATGGGAGTGGGCAAGACTCAGAGAAAGGATATATGCAGGCCATGGTGAGCATGGAGGAGTGTTTCTTGACCACTGTCTGAACTCAGTACACCCATTAACTTCATGTATCATGAGCCAAAGCAGTCTGGTGTAGAATGAAAGGGACGTGGCTTGTGTCTGTGAGAGGGTCTTGACATTTAATAAACAATCACAAAGCTCTGCCAAAAATTTGCTTCTGGGAATAATGATATGAAGGAACGTTTAGAAATGATATGAAAACCTGGGCTGGAAGGAGTTGATGTAATATGGAAATCTAAATGAGGTTAGCAGATAAAGAAAATGATGTGTGTGTGTGTGTGTGTGTGTAAGTGTGTGTTTGTAAAACAAGTTTGCAGGTTAGAAATAGAGGACCAGGGGCTGGGGATATGGCCTAGTGGCAAGAGTGCCTGCCTCATATACATGAGGCCCTGGGTTCGATTCCCCAGCACCACATATACAGAAAATGGCCAGAAGTGGCGCTGTGGCTCAAGTGGCAGAGTGCTAGCCTTGAGCAAAGAGAAGCCAGGGACAATGCTCAGGCCCTGAGTCCAAGCCCCAGGACAGGCCAAAAAAAAAAAAAAAAAAGAAAGAAATAGAGGACCAGAGGTATTATAAAAGATCAGACCTAAGGGAAAGTCTAAGGCCCATAGGTCAGTTACTCATAGAATGCTCTTAATACTCACTATTCATTCAGTCTAAGCTGGTCAGTTAGCCATAACAGGCAAAGTGTCTGCAGCTACAGAATGGGAAAGAGTATGGAGAAAAGAGAACAAAAGAGGTCTTTCTACCACCCTTGTTCTTCTAAAGGGCTCTGCTCTGAGCCTATCCAAAGTATTAGGTCTATTCTATCACTGTATATATCATATTTATTTTTATGTGAATATAATATTCCCTTCTAATGCTCTAGAAATGGTCCACACCCATTCATCATTGGTGAAAAAAATATCCCCACCTACAGTCTGAATGCAACTCCAGGGACATCAAGGCCAAGGTTTTGTAAGGTCACACAGCTGTTCAGCAGAAGGTCTTTGTCCTATAGGCCATGGCCCCAGTATCAAAACAAAATAAACAACTTAGATCTTCATGTTCCTTGGTGAACCTCGTGGAGGCTGGCAACAGGGCAGTCCACACCAGGGCAGGGCAGCCAGGTTCAAGAAGCATCCTTGTGGGTCAAGGCATGTATGGAAATGGAAGCCAGCTAAAAACTTGAGCCTTTGTAGATTCGGACTGTGGGAGTGCATATCTCTGGGACTGCGTATTTGCGCTTCTTGCTAATCAAAACCACCTGAGTAGAAGAAACACAGAAGTCCTTCCCTAATTGAAAGCAGTTTTGGAATTTAAACATTGGGGTTGATCCACTCCCACGAGCCCTAATGAAGTACATGGCGTTTTCCCAGCATATGGAGCAAATAGCAGGCACATGATAATGTTCTGCTAAGGTAGCGGTCAATGTCAGGCTAATCAGAAAGGAAGCCACTCAGCCCTTACTCTGGATTATAAGGTTGGGAAGCTAGCCTGCCTGTGATTAATTAAAAATGCTGATAATTTTAACATAGGAACTCTTAACCATACCATGGTTGAGTTTTGTGGCACTAACATTCTACACCCACAAAATAATTGCCAGATGTATCTACTGAGTTGTTTCTTCCAGCTTGCATCTCTCCTGTGTGGCACATGAAAAGCCACAATCTTTGGTAGGTCTGGAGACACAAAGATAAGTGACATTGGCTCTTGCCTTTAAAGGGCTCTTGAAATGACATCAAAGGCAAACTGGTAAGCAAGCAGGAAGTTTGATAGACTGAGGTACAAAAGAGAGATTCTAATGCACGGTCTCAACACGGTGAGCACCCAATATCTTCTGTTTTCAGTATCAATTGTTCTCCTTGGATAAATGGCCTTATTTAAAATGGCTGTGTTTGCATTCTGTCAAGGCTCCATTTCTAAGAACCAGAAGAGTTCAGAGACAGGAATAGAACAAAAGCCTGCAAGCCCTTTTCTTCTGTGCACAGCTATCAATCTTGTTAGAATGCCTGAGCATCTGTATATACTCCAGTCACTTTCCAATTCTTTTCATTCTCCAAAACTCAAGAAGAGCATTCATGAACTCACACGGGAAGAAATGTATGCCAACAGAAAGTAAATTTAAAGCATTCCCTTAACTTATTATTGACTGCAAGATTTTGGCTCAACAAACAATGGCGAGACCTTAATCTCTAATTTAAATCTTTACATAATTACATCTATATATTTTATCTACTTATTTATCATTATATACAAAGAACAAACTAATTGAATGATATTCTTCTGCTTAAAACAATTTGTATTAAGGACCATATAAACAAAATTGCAAATGAATATCTACTCAAAAACAATGAAGAAAAACTGCTATAGTTTATAAACATTACTTGGAAGTGTAATGTGGATAATGTGACTATTGATGTAGGCATCAACATTATAGTACATGTGTAGGTATGCTATGTGTATATTCTATTTTTAAATCAATGCCTTGATTCTCTTGGCCTCTGACCTTACATAACCACCTCATTTTCTACATACACATAAATATGAAGCATTTGTCATTAATTGAGCCATAGTATCTTATTTACCACTAATTGTCTGTTTGGGTACAACCTGTGTGCCCCTGTATTTACCTCTGCTTTAATCATAAATCTGACCCACTGAAACATGTCCTTATCTTCTGGGACATTGGAGATGGAAGATATACGACCTGATGAATGATTTTCCTGTACTCCTCACATGAGGAAAGTTAACCCTTAAAAATAACACCTATATTGATGAAAAACTTTCAGTGCCTTCCTCTCTTCAGCTAATTCAAAAAGTGCTTCTTAAGGAAGCAGACTAACACAGAGACTGGCCAAAAGCAAAGCTAGAGATGCTAATAGGTCATTGTACTAGAACCTTGCCCTAAGGTCTGTCTTATTTTGTGTAAATGTCTAGTTGATTTGTGCCAGTATGATTAATCTCCACCACCTTCTCTCTATTACCAAACTGTCTTTCTTTCCTTTAATTTTTAACAGTCTGTGCTTAAACAGGAAAGCGCCTGCATTTCCCAGGCAGGTGACAGAATGATTCATTTCCCAGAGATGTTTAGACCTCATTTATCCTAAAGAAAAGAAAGCTTTGGAATTATTTTTAGATACTCACCTTTTTCCTCACTCCCAACATTTAATTGCCAATTGCCAACCTCAGAGAACTATCCTTCACTGAAGATTAGATTGAGAGGAGAAAGGGGAGTTAAAAGGAGCCTACATGACTTAACCTTTATTAGGGAAGAATAAAGGAACTAATGGAACAATACCAATGTATATGCCTGTGTATGTGTGTGTGTATGTGTGAGTGTGTGTGTGTGTGTGTGTGTGTGTGTGTGTGTGTGTGTGGTGATGCAGGTAAATAGGAAAGTATGGGGGGGGGAATCCAAATTGAATTAATTATCTTAAAATTCATTGTCCGCCCAACAGACAGATCGTTTTCTTTTTAGTATTAGAGCAGACTCTGTCTTCAGAATGTGCTAACATTTAAGTAGCCAATCCCTCCATGATACTGATTCTTGAAGCCAAAACATGTGGGAAAGATACATTTCGAACTTCTTTATTAACAGTTAACACATTCTTTCTCCAATCTTTCTCCAGCTTTCTCCAATCAAGAAGAAAATCAAATATTACTAAAGGATTAGAAAGGATTCCTCGATTCTGTTTTAGAACTTGAATATCTCCTAAAGTCCCATTTGGTAAACCTAAATGCAAGGTTTACCTGCTAAACCTAAATGCAAGGTTTACCTGCTTAGAAACCCTTAAAAAAAAAAAAACCTGTGGGGCTGGGGATATAGCCTAGTGGCAAGAGTGCCTGCCTCTGATACACGAGGCCCTAGGTTCGATTCCCCAGCACCACATATACAGAAAACCGCCAGAAGCGGCGCTGTGGCTCAAGTGGCAGAGTGCTAGCCTTGAGCGGGAAGAAGCCAGGGACAGTGCTCAGGCCCTGAGTCCAAGGCCCAGGACTGGCCAAAAAAAAAAACAACAAAAAAAAAAACCTGTGAAAATTGAAAATTGCTTGAGTCAGAATTCATGGATGTATGTGTTGAAATGTGCACTTGAATGTGATTCTTATGGCTGGTAAATTGTAAAACTACTGATTTACAAATCTTGACTGAAATTCCCAGCTAGATTGCATTTGTCCCTGTCTAATTCCTAGTTCACTCTGGTAACTAAGTATAGAAAATGAGTGCCATTATCTTCTGTTATTTGCTTCAAAACAATATTTTCATTTCTTTCTCCAAGCTTCGGAAATGATAGAGGCTGATAGTCAGCATCATAGAAACCTCTCCCTGAGCACCAGCAGAAGCAAGCTTTATGTGTTGGAGAAATCTATGAGGGTGGCCCAACTGTAAGCTTTTGTCTCTTTGGCAGCAATCCCATCAGTTTGCCTGATTGAAGTTTGTGCTTATATTTTAATGACTCATATTCTCCTTCTGCCTTGTCCCATGAATCACTTGGAAGAATTTCTGCTGATTTGAAACATCATGTAGCAAAGGGGCAGGTACTAAGTTTCAGGCACAGGCATTATAAGAGAAGCAGAGGCAAATGTCCCACCTGTTCAGTTTTTCTGAAGGCCTCTGAGAATGTCCAAGTGTTGCAATATCTTTAATTTAAAGTTACTGCACTGATTTTTAAAAATTATTTAATATCAATGGTAACCCTTAAAATTTCCAAAGAACAAACTGATAAAATAACAAAGGTAGACAGGCATACTAGGATTATAAAATTTCTATGTGCTTTGGGAAAATAAATAAAGGAAGAAAGAGAAAGAAAGGAAAGAGAGAAAGAGAAAGAGAAAGAAAGAAAGAAAGAGAAAGAAAGAAAGAAAAAGAAAGAAAGAAAGAAAGAAAAAAAGAAAGAAAGAAAAAAGAAAGAAAGAAAGAAAGAAAGAAAAAAAGAAAGAAAGAAAAAAAGAAAGAAAGAAAGAAAGAAAGAAAGAAAGAAAGAAAGAAAGAAAGAAAGAGAAAGAAAGAACGAAAGAGAAAAAAGAAAGAAGGGAGGGAGGGAGGAAGGAAGGAAGGAAAGAAGGAAGGAAGGAAGGAAGGAAGGAAGGAAGGAAGGAAGGAAGGAAGGAAGGAAGGAAGGAAGGAAGGGAGGGAGGGAGGGAGGGAGGGAGGGAGGGAGGGAGGAGGAGGAAGGGAGAGAGAGGGAGGGAGGAGGGAAGGAAGGAAGGAAGGAAGGAAGGAAGGAAGGAAGGAAGGAAGGAAGGAAGGAAGGAAGGAAGGAAGGGAAAAACTTGTTTAGCTCTTGACACTTATTACTGTTTGATCTCTGAATTCTGTCTTTCAGAAGATCATCTTCTTTGAGTATGAGACCTTATTAAAGATCTATGCAAAGAATCCATGTTGTGAATACCTTTGCTCAAGGAATCATGAAGACAGCAAAAAGATCAACTTCTCCAGATCAATGTAAGACTAAATTGCAGCCATGTTAGTATTTCTCAGTCCTTTCTGTTGCAATAGGAAGCATCTCCAGCTTCCTACACTCAAGTCCTTATTATCACACAACCAGCCCCATTCCAGGTGGACAAGCAAGGTCTAGAGGAGTGGCAGGGTAGAAATAGATATAAAATGCAGAACTTTTTAACCCATGAAATATAGAATCTTTCAGTGTGAAGAAGCAAACCTTTTGAAAGTTCAATGTTACGTGCAACAGATCCAAATGTCATCCTTCTGGAAGAGTGAAGTTGAAAATATCTACCTTAGTGCTTGTTATCTCCGCAATACTGGGTACCCGAGTCAGGTGGTTCTTGGTTGGAAGGGCTATCTGAGCCCATGGGATGTTTGGCAGCCTCCCTGGCCTCAGTGCCAAACTCCCCTCTACATTCTGACAACAAAAAATGTGCCATTGTAGTGTCAAATATTACACAGGGGACTAAATTATTCCCTCCTGAGAACCACAAAGCTCAGTGGACTGGATCTGCCCCTGTCTAACCCTCTGTGAAAAGTGGCTCAGTTTCTAGGAGGCCCATACGCGCTCCCTGTGGAAAACCCACTTCCCACTGCACTTCAGTCAGTTCACTCTTCATGGCTGGTCAATGCCAGCTTATATCTATCTCCTTCTTGTTGCTTTTTTTTAACCTCTATGATTTCTTGCTACCACTACACACCTCTACAGGCCAGGGTAGCTCTGATCTCAAGCCTCTGGGTCTATCTTTATGAGATATAGATAAATGATGGGTGGTAGAATGATAGATAGATGATGGTTCCAGATCAATAGAAGTAGATAGATGAAAGATTCACGCATCATATATTAAGATGTATCTACTTGGAAATATGCATGGCTGTCTATGCACATTCAAAGCAAAACCGTTTACTTTAAAAAATAAACAAATAAAGGGAATGCCTCCTAATCTGCATCGCGAGTAAAATTATCACAGTGTTTTCTCAGCATACCTTAGGCAAACATTCTAGAAGACATCCATTTTCCTTTAAGCAGAGGAGACCTCAGGGATTAAGGAACCAGGGGTAGTTGCTCTTTGTATATAATGGGGCGAGTACGTTTTTGTTCCCCTTTCTGCATTGAATGTGAACTCACAATATACCCAGGTTAAGTCAACTTAAAAAAAACAAATATTTTTGTGATGTAGTTCAAGGACACAATGAAAGAGATGGTGGTTAATGTAATAGAGGCACAGCCACTCTAGGTACAAAGATTAATCCTCACTGTGTGCAAATCTAATTGGCATGTAGAACTTTTTGCAGGTAAGTCAGACCACGAGACCCTAAGAATGCTTTTGACCACTTTCCTTCTTCTTACCGATATCCAAAACATCTCATCAGTCCATGGGGCCCCAACATCAGATCAGACTAGGAAATCAGGGGCAGGAGATCATGCAGGAGAAATATTGAGAAAATACAAATAGAGTATCCCTTGGAATCACAAAACAGCTGCAATCTACCTGTCCTCTAAGAAGTACTTTTCCTACTCAGATTATAAGCATAGAAACAAAATTGAGAGAAGTGTAATAGAACACAAAGCATTGTTGGATTGGAATACATTGCCTGAACTTGAAGGAAAGTACTGACTAATCAGCCTCTACATTGTTACCAGCAGTGGCACACTAATTTATTGAGAAATATGAAACCACTCCTTTTCATAATTAGGGTGTTATTTCTGGAGTCACATCACAAACTTTATATTACACCTGGAAAATCTTAGGAATTTTCTAGTACTATAATAAAATGTTCAAAAACTGGGGTCTGGTTGGCAATGTAAATGCCGCATGTGACAAACTAAACTGAACATTAAAGGGCTTTATTTTGCACTACACCTATGATAAATCCTTTAAGGCTATGTTTAATGAGATGACTCAGGTTTTATTGCATCTTAAATATTGTTTTATTTGAAAGGCTGCAGGACCTGACTGGAAGAACTTTCCCTCTTCAAAATAATAAAAGGCATTCCCAACATGAGTGTGGAAGGCAAGAGGGATGCCAGTGGGTGGGATTGTTCCATACAGCTCTGCAGGTTGGTTTCATAACTGTGCTTGAATTTTATGCCTATTTTATCGTCCCATCAGCAGATTACTGCACTTGAGTTCTACGGGTAGGACTTTGAAGGCCCAGCTGTTCTCTTATCAGTGTTGGAGAGGAATCAAAACTATACTCAATAGAATATCATAAGTAAGCTTTATCTCAAAATAGTTGCCAGTTCAGCCAAACCAATTTCCATATATAACTGTGAAGACATGCGTAGATGTATATAACCCACAAATATGTACAATTATATACACATGTACATGTGTATGTATTTACTTATACATACATAAGTGTGTATATACTTATACATACATATGTGTGTATTTCTATTTATGAATATTTACTGTATACTTACTTCACTCTTAGGGACACACATTGCTTAAATGATGTGAAATCTGGAAAAGGTACACGAATCAATATCCTATAAAGTCTATTACCTCCGTGGGAATAATTAACTATTCTATATGTTGGAGATAAGGACACAGCCTTTTTTTTTTTGCCAGTCCTGGAGCTTGAACTCAGGGCCTGAGCACTGTCTCTGGCTTCTTTTTGCTCAAGGCTAGTACTCTACCTCTTGAGCTACAACACCACTTCTGGCTTTGTGTGTGTGTGTGTGTGTGTGTGTGTGTGTGTGTGTGTGTGTGTGTGTGTGTTGCTGAGCAATCGAACCCAGGGCTTCATATATACGAGGCAAGCACTCTAGCACTAGACTGTATTCCCTAGCCCCAAGGGCTCAAGTCTTAGTGTAGTTTGTAATAATGGAATCTAAAAATGAACTTCAGAAGTTACTTTGGGTGGGAAGTATTGTAGAGAACTTCAGTGTTGAAGACTCTTTCCTTTGATTTTTCCATTCTAGTATTCCTTCTATGGGTCCACTTCATTCATCTTTATGTCAGAAGTCAAGCCTTCCTTCCTCTACCTAATATATTCTCCCAGTTCTCCCATCTACCTATAACACAAGAGCTCACCAGAGCATTAACAGTTGCCAAAATGCATTTACAGTAGTTTTCATACTGCAGGGCTGGGCACACTCCTAATACCTCCTGTACCCCTCCCTCTTCCTGCATATTCCACACCCCAGTGTCAACTACCTGAAGATATTTCTCATCACGTATCTCCTGTTCTCATTTTCTAATGTGTGCTACCAGATCCTGGTGTGTACAGTGGAACTTACTTTGGTTAATATGGAAACTGACAATGTTCTATAAATCCCTAATCATCTCCTAGATATTCTAACAGTTTTACCTGCTCCCCCCAGGAGCGTTTCCTGCTGTGAAGAAAATTGCTTCATTGATTTTTCAAGACCATTACTCTTCACCCATCTTTCCTGCTGCTGCCAAATGCCACCTTAAAAATAAAAAATAATATAAAACAACAAGCATCTAGTATTCCTAAATAAGCCCTTCAACTGATAAGACCTAGATTAAGAGACTTGGCTTTCTTGATCCTCTAAATGAAAACTTTACATGGATTATTTTTTTAGTTAATCCACAGAAAAATCTAAATTATAAAATGGCTTCTATGTTTCTTCTGACAGCAGAGATGGGAATCGGGTCTTTGGGCAACATAGTTCATATGTTTGCTACAGTCAATGTGGCAATGTAGACTAGGTAAAAGATACTTGATTTGTCCTGATTTCTTCACTCTGCCACGTATGGTTCAACCCCTATTTTGTAGCTCAGCTGACTCCCTACAGGAAATGTTTGGGTATTTTTTTTTCTTCACATTTTCCCTCTGGTTGAATTTGGTGTTTTATGTGCTTGATTCCTCAATATATATATATACACATTGCATTATATCACAGAGCTGCAAGGAGATGCACTTATTCCATTCAGTAAGTGGTAAGTTTCTCAAGTAACTGTATGCTATTAGTCTTTCATGCATCCCTTCCATTGCTGAGGGGATTGTCAATGAATGTTTATGGAAGAAAAACATGTTCTTGTTTTTATTCAATTTTGTGTTTCCCCCAGTACAAATTAATAAGCATTTCTTATCAATAAAGTGTCAACTACAGGCTAAATGCAGAGGATAATTTCCCAGGACCACAGAATCCCATCATGTTGCAGATCCGCACTGCAGACGATGTGAATCTCAGAAAAGAGCCACTTGGAGTGTTTTTCAAACAACCCCTATCCAAGGCCAGGACATCCTGACACGCTCACATTCCACTTGGAAATCTGTCCAACATGCACTCATAACTGGATTTTTGCCACGCCTGTCTTATTTGGTATCTGGAAGATGATATAAATTATTTGATATTCTACAAATCAAATGTAAATGAAATTATGCAATGTGTACCCAGGGAATTCCAGGAAACATTTGTTCTCAAACATGTACAGGCAAAAATCTTCCTTCTCAAAACCTATGGAAATGGAACAACTAAACTGTTCTGTAACAAACTAACCTTGAAGTTTTAATCCTATTTATTTTTTTTCTGAATCTCTTCATAGAAAAAAATATATATACTTAAAACTTGGTCCGGTTACCAAGAATTTCCCCCTAATTTATGTCACAAGCATATGCCCAATTATTAAATATTTAAGTAACCTAAAATGAATAAATACAGTGGGCTGGGGATATGGCCTAGTGGCAAGAGTGCCTCCCTCATATACATGAGGCCCTGGGTTCGATTCCCCAGCACCACATATATAGAAAATGGCCAGAAGTGGCGCTGTGGCTCAAGTGGCAGAGTGCTAGCCTTGAGCAAAAAGAAGCCAGGGACAGTGCTCAGGCCCTGAGTCCAAGCCCCAGGACTGGCCAAAAAAAAAAAAAAAAAAAAAGAAAAAAAGAATAAATACAGATAGGAAAATATTGATTGAATTAAATTTATTGTTTCACCTTATGATGAATTTAGGTCATTTTAATAACAGGACTTAATATAATCCTATCATAAATATTCAACTCCTTATTATGGTAAAAAGTTTTCCTGGAGGAGCTTTTGAATCCATTATCAGACTGAAATATCTACATTATCCATCTTTACATTATTTGCATATTTTTAAATTAAGCAATTGATAGCCAGTTTAAACTATTACAAGTCAAGGGCTGGGGATATAGCCTAGTGGCAAGAGTGCCTGCCTCGGATACACGAGGCCCTAGGTTCGATTCCCCAGCACCACATATACAGAAAACGGCCAGAAGCGGCGCTGTGGCTCAAGTGGCGGAGTGCTAGCCTTGAGCGGGAAGAAGCCAGGGACAGTGCTCAGGCCCGGAGTCCAAGGCCCAGGACTGGCCAAAAAAAAAAAAAAAAAAAACTATTACAAGTCAAATAGGAAAGGAAATAGCACGACAACATAACATTAGAAAGTAAGAAATGAGGGAGGAGGTAACAAACAGTACAAGAAATGTATCCAATGCCTAACGTATGAAACTGTAACCTCTCTGTACATCACTTTGACAATAAATAAGAAAAAAAAAAAGAAAAGAAAATAAGGAGGTGGAACCAAGAGAAACCTGAATGCTGACTGGGTTGGAGGCCTAGAGTAGATGGACGTAGGCTTTCCATGCACGGAGTCATAAATTGCTCCTGATCACTATCAATGTCTTTCTGTTTTTGGCCAGTCCTGGGCGTTGGACTCAGGGCCTGAGCACCGGTCCCTGGCTTCTTCCCGCTCAAGGCTAGCATTCTGCCATCTGAGCCACAGTGCCCCTTCTAGCCATTTTCCATATACGTGATGCTGGGGAATCCCAGAGCTTCATGTATAGGAAGCAAGCCATATTCCCAGCCCCAATTTCTATGTATACTTTTCATTATGTGAAGAAGGAGCTAAGAAATTTATAAAAATTCTTTGTCCAGAGAAAATTTATGCTACTTTTGCTTGAATTTTGCCTAAATCTTTTTGGAAATGATTAACTCTTACTAATTTTCCTGTTTTCTAATAACGTGTTTACTTGTTTGCTTCTTTATTTTATTTTATTTTATTTTTGGTTGTGGGGCTTGAACTCAGTGCCTGGGAGCTTTCCCTGGGCTCTTTTGCTCAAGGCTAGCTCTTTCCCCCTTTGAGCCATAGCACCTCTTCTGGTTTTTGAGTGATTAACTGGAGTTAAGAGTCTAATGGGCACTTTATTTCCTAGACTGGCTTCAAACCATGATCCTTAGATCTCAACCTCCTGAGTGGCTAGGATTACAGGAGTGAGCGACCATCACCCATTTCTGATGACTTTAAGCCATTAAGACTTCAAATTCACATCATTTACCTTTTGTCCAATCATAATTAATTATGTATGCACCAGGTATTCTAAACAATATTCTATATGCTCAGGATAGATAAATGTTCTTTTTTTTAAAAAAAAAAAAAGAGTATCACAAAATACACATGGCTTGAAGATATGATTATTGTTCTGAATGCAGAATACAGTCTACTTAATTGTAAAGGTTACATTTAAAATAATTTCTAAATTTAAAAAAAATTCCAAAGAGCTTTCTTCAGTTGTACAAGAGAACCTGTGAGAATTTTTAGGGCCTAAACCAACTCCTAAGCCTACTTTATTGTACAGTCATTCCTCAGTGTCTATAGAGATTGGCGCTAGTAATTTGCATGGATAAATATGCAAATTATCAATTGCCTTATGAAAAAAATAGTTTTTTATATTAACTATACACATCCTTCTATACAATTGAAAACAGTTCCAGATTAATTATACTACCTAACATAAAGTAAATGCTACATGAATGCCTGCCATACTGTATGTCTAAGAAACAGTGACAAAACAGTAGGTACAGACGTGAGTTTTGCTGAGCATTTCCCATTCAGGAACAAATTATAAACACAAAGTATGGTCTTAGCTAGAAATAGACTTATACCATTAACTACCATTTCCCCTAGAAACAAGAAGTAAATGTAAACATTATTTATGACATTGGGATCTGTAATCATGGGGGTCTACTAGTTTTAACATGTGTAATCACTCAGACTTTCAGTATTCTTCTTCAATTAACTTGGAAAGGATACCTGGATTTTAACACTATTAAAATCTGAGATGGGACATGATGAATGTCACAATTTTCTGGCTCTAGGCAATAGTATCTCCTTATAAGTGAATGAGAGACATAGGCTTTGTAATGGAAATGAGCTGGAATCATTCGCATACTTAAAGTGCAAGCTGTTTTCCATAGAGCCCACCCTATTCCCACTGTTCTCGATCTCAAGCAGGCACCCATTACTGAAGTGTGCAGTAAATTACTACCCAAATTATTTTAATATTAAAAGATGGAGGGAGAAAATAAAAGAAAACCAGAAACCAGAAGCTAGTTCATCTCTTCCTCAAGCTTTCCTTTCATTCTCCCGATTGGCCATGGAATTACAATCCAAAATATTAATTGGGGCTTTTTCTGATCTTCCTTTTACATTTACTCAAGTCTTCCCTACAGAGCTTCTTTCCTACTCTTGCTGGATTTCAGCCAGTACTATTCATTGCCCAACATTAGTCACATACGTGCTTTAGATGGCCTTGGTCAGAGTGTATTTTGCTGTACAGTAATCTGTCTTTCCAGTGTGCATGTTTACAAGTGATGGGACTAATGTCCCTCTGTAGCTCCCGCTGAACTGGGATTCTTCCTATAGTTACTCAAATCAGAACACACAAAGCCTATTCTGGAGATGAATGCCTTTAATAGAGTAAATAAACTTTTCATGGTGAATCATAATTGATAAAAATATTGCACACAGTTCTTATCTCAAGCTTTGCATTTAAATTTCATCTAACACTTAACTATAGTAGAGATAGAAGTTTTAATTCTGAAGTGAGACAGCTCAAATACAGCTGGCAGTTATATTCAATTAGCTGCTTAATAGAAGTTCTTGAGTTCAGAAACAACTTAGATTAATTAATTCATTCAGTTATTCATTCATGTATGAACTCATTGCACAAATAGGTATTTAGGGGAAATTCTTGGTGAAACTATATTTTAATCAGAGTGGAAAACATGTAGAAAACTATTAGTTATTGTTTATGTTAGGTTCATATATCAAAGCTTATAGATAGACAGATAGTACATAGATACCAAGGTTTTAATTCTTCATCAAAGTTGTTTTTATTTGTTTCAGGTAAAGAAGCCCATTACACTAGCCTCATTCATTTTAGGTAACATAGAGTAAATATTGTCCATTATAATTCTAACTTCTCTACCTAACAAGCATTCCCACCTGTCATTTTGACATCTGACTCATAGCCTCAAATTAAGCATGAGAACAAATTGCCCACCACAGCTTGTGATGATAGATCTTTTCTATATGAGTACATATACATTTTTCAAGTAAGAGTCCCTTGCATTCTTTGTTCATGAGGCACTGTTTGGAGAATTCTCTCCAGTCTGCTCTTTATTTGTTCCTGGTAAGAACTAGTTTTTCCTCTTCTAGCTCTTGTTTTTCTCACTGGCTTTGTACTCACCAAGATGGTGCATTTGATTACACAAGCTTTATGAAGTACTTTGCATTCCATTTCCCTTTATATAGAGTGGTAGTTTCTTCCATAGTTTTAGATGATGTGCTAACTGTTGCTCTTCAGTAGAACAAAATATACTTTCTTCTCACACTCAATAAGATTATTTATCTTATCTTAAACAGCCCTCATCTCAGTGGTTGACAGTTGTATGAATGTTCTTTAGTCTTACCTTAACGGTCTATGATATTAGCCATAAATGAGCCACAGGATCCCAGTTGTTTGCTAAGACATATATGACATCTGTTGGCCTTGATTCACTTCTGACAATTATGTTGTCATAAGCCCTCTCTTTACCTTATGAATAATCTCCACAGTTCTCTCGGTCTTACAAGTCTTACCTAGCCAGTGACATTTTCCTGAACTTGTCATCTCTACAATACATTACTAGATGCAGTTGATCTATGTAATATGTATTATGGCTTAATGTACTCTAGGGTTTTATAGAGAAAGACCACAACAAAATATCTTCTGTTTTTGAATGTGTTATAAACTCTATGGGTAACTTACATCACAACTTCAATTAAAGTTCAAGGTCCAAAGTACTAGTAGGGATTGGTATTTGGCAGTGAACTGTGACCAATGCTAAACCTCCACATCCCCTAAAGCAAAGCTTAGGTAGTCAAAAATATTTTCAAAATTAAATCGGACTCAAATGAATACATATGCCTGGTTCATTGTTTTGAAATGGAATTGTTTTGATTTTCAACCTCATTTCATATTTGAAGATGGAAATTGTTAGCCTCAGGTCTTCCGTAGGTTCTGTACCATGGCGTTCATCTTTGCCTGTTAGGGATGAAGAATCCTTTCAGAGGAGAAAGAGGAAGCTTTGCTGCCATGGGGGCAGTTGGCTTCCCCTGGGTTGCTGGTACCATTTTCTTAGAGTGTCCCTGAAAGGATGTTTAGATCGGGACTTAATTCTCAGGCACTCTGTACAGATTCTACCCAGTAAGCTAGTATGCGAGGGATATATCAGCTGTGTGTGTATTGAGAACGTGGTCTCATGAAATTTCTGCCTGGTTTAATCTCAAACCATAATCTTTCTATTCTGAGCTCCCTAGTGGAGAAGGTTATAAGCATGATGCCCCCCACTACCTGGATACTAACTAGCTTTAGTAGATAGTATGCCACTTGAAAATATTAAATACCATAAAATTGCTACTTTCATGATTTCAAGTAAGCACATCAATAAAAAAAATCAGATAGATTTCATGAGCAAGGATCATTTGATGAAAGTATGTCCAGATACAGTACACCCCCACTTAATTCTAAATGTGAAGGGTTTCCATTTCATCTGTGTTACAGGATTAAAAAAAACAAGCAAGCCAATGGGCCAAAATTTTCACATGGTAACTTTAATGTGACAAGTAATATATAAGGACCATCAGTAAAGATACCAAATGCAAGTATAGCTTAAAAATCAGAACACAGATCTAGTTTGTTAATCATCATTTTGATAATTGCATAGTGCATGAGTAAAAATTAATAGACTTTAATAAAAAAAATTAAGGAATCAATTAGCTTCCATGATGCCTAATGCCACCAGAGGAATTTTATAAAGGTTTGTTAAAGTTTTCCACAAATTAGCTAAGTATCAAGCTAAGCATTATGCAGAGAACATATATTAAAGCCAGTGATAAATTGTGGCAACCAGTTAAGTGAGATGGTACACACATGCAGTTTGAATACTTAATAATGGAGAATTTTATGCATCAACTGAATTGGCTTGTAAGGTACCCACATTTAAGGTCAAATATTATTCTTGGTGTTTATTTGAGGGTAATTTTGGATGGCATTCATAAGCTGAGTAAAATACATTGTTCTTGTTATAGTTGGAGCCTTAAGTAAAACAGCAACTCTAACTTTATCTCACATAAAAGTGAATTCTTCCACTTCAAGCTGAGATTCCTTTTCTTCTGTCTTTGGGTTCATGTAGAAAATCATCTCTTCATGGTGTCTCTCCTGTCTGCCTTTGGATTGGAGCTGCACCTTTTTCTCTAATTTGTCAACTCAACCTGGATATGGTGAGACCCACTCATTTCTAGAATAGCATCACCCAATTCCTTGTAATAAATCTCCTCATACAGATATACTGTTGGATTAATCACTCTGGACAGCCTTGGTTAACTGAGTTCCCACTCCCCAAGTTTCCACACAAAACTTTACATTATCATTTTAGCTTAATGCCCTGGGCCATTGGACCTTTGCTAAAATGATGATTCTCTATGGGAAAGAATAAGTCACAGAAAAATGAGTGGGTTTCACAACCAAATATGAAAGCAAATCCTAACACTACTACTAAATACAGGGAGCTACTAATTCCTCCAACCAACAGCTGAAGAGTTAAGACATATTTATTTTATCCTTAAGTCATTGTACAAAGTGTTTTCAATTCAGACGGCCAAGTTTGTGCAAACAAAGAATTTTGTATTTTCATAATTTTGTGCTTTTATAATTCTCCTCCTTCTTTCCCAAACCATTCATACCTTCAAAGAAGTTTGTGAGAATGGAAAAATCATCCTATGATGGCTAACAACCGTGTGTGTGTGTGTGTGTGTGTGTGTGTGTGTGTATCTGTATGTATGTGCATGCACATGAAATGAATGCTCTTGTGAAGAAGTTTCAGTAACAACTCCTTTTAAGAAGAAATTAGCCGCTACAGTTCTGTAGTAAATTATACTGTGGCCTGATAGACCAAAAGATAATAAGTCTTTTCATCTGGGAGCAGCTAATCCCACCTGGAGTTCTTCAGGGAAACACATGAATATTTCATGTCACATATAAGGTACAGATAGTAATCCACACAAATGTTTCTTGGGAAGAGAAAGATGTAGATAATATATTTTTATTGCTGCTGCTCACTTCTTGACCAATTGTTCCACATTTGAAGAAGTAACAGAAGATTTGAGGATTGGGGGTGCTTTTTAAGTGGCTTTTAATTAGCCAAATAATGTATTAATATATTTTTACAATTGCATAGTGTTTATTTATTATATTTAGGTAGCTGTACAATGGGGTTTCCACTCAACAAACCAGTTCATAATTATAATACCTCTTGATCAGTGCTACCTCTTCCATTTTTCTCCCTTAATTTCTCAACCCTCAAGTTACAGGGTTCCATTTTCACCTATGTTCTTTGAATAAAAATGGTGTATTCACCTTTTTATTTTCTCTCCTTCACTTGCCTCCCCCCAACCCCCACCAAACACACACAGACAAAAATATATTTTGTCTTCCTTGGTGATGTTTATCATGGAAGGTTTTTATTTTTCTGTCCTTTATGAAGGATAGCTTCACTGGATATGATAGTCTAAGTTGACAGTTGTTGTCTTTCAGAACTTGAATTGTATCTTTCCAAGCCCTCCTTTGAACCTAGTGTTTGCTTTGAGAGGTCTGCAGTTGGTCTCATGGGCCTCGTAAGTCACTTTCCTATTTACTTTTGCTGCCTTCATTATTACTTCCTTATTTGTGCATTTAATATACACAACAGTGTGTCTAAGAGTATTTCTTCTCGAGGTTTGTGTAATTGGATTATTGTATGTGCCCATTGGGTAGATGTAACTGTATTGAGTTTGGGACACGTTTCTGCTATTATTTTGTTGAACGTGTTCTGAGTGCTTTTAATTTCTATTTCCTCTTCCTCGTCTATTCTCATTATACTTAGAGCTGATCTTTTTGACAGACTCATAAAAAGACTTTCAACTCATATCTTCTGAATATTCGTGCAGTGACTGACTATTGGATCTAGTTTTGCTTTATCTTCAACCTCTAGGCTCTTCAATTGTCTGGGCTCTCAACTGAGCTTTTTATTAGGCAGTTGATTATGACACAGCCTTCGTTTCCTTACTGAATCATTTCTCTGATATATGGCATTTACTTCTTTAGTTCAGTTAACTGTTTTACGATTACATTTTAGACAGAATTATATGGCACATTAAGTGAAAGTAACAGAATATCTCTCAAAAAACAATGTATCTTCTCTTTTTAAAATTATTTATTTGTTGTCGAAGTTATGTAGAGAGGGGTTACAGTTTCATACGTAAGGTGGTGGGTACATTTCTTGTATCTTCTTCTTAATAATTATTTTTTAAATGTCTACACACATGAATACATGTATATATAAATATATGTTTTCAAAATAACAGTAGACTATCAAATAAATATTAAATATGCATCAACCCATGTAACTTTTTAATTAACATGTGATTAAATAGAAACACCAGGACCCATGGGAACTAGGAATTAATGCACAGAGAATGAGTGATGCTAGTGGAAAACCCTGGTAATGAGATTGCTTAGCCTTAGAGACCTTCTGCAGTAATCCTGTCAGAAGACAGGAATGAGTGTCTGATGGTACTTATCTTACCGTTGCCTAGTGTCCCAAATATGTTACCAAAGCTACTTACCTTACTGCTTTCCTTGATCCTGCAATGTGCCTCTCAAAATGTGTCCTTTTGACCTCTTCTCTTAAGCTAGCCCCAGGGACAGTCTGAGTCTATAAATGTGGAAGGTAGTGAAGGCATCTAGATTTTCTCATGTCTGTGGGTAAAACTCATTTCTTGCCCTGTGTTGGTCTTTTAAGATTAATTGTTTAATATTAAACATGAGAAAACACTACATGGGCATTTCTTCACATTTCAGTGAAGAAGTTCCTTCATTTCTAGGATTTCAAAGAAAAGCTTCAGTTTGCATTGCTCTGAACGTTATGTATGGCCTTATAAATGAAAGGTACATTGAGTGTGTCGATGTCTGCATGTTTCATGTGTCATTCTCAGTTGATAGCTATAGGAGCTGTCTGCAAGCCCCTGAACTGTCTTTTCTGGGGTGATACAGCATAATGCTCCATGTTGACGCATTTTTCCAAGAGAAAACACAAAGTAGAGTGAAGGTGCAGCAGATCTTACAGTTATGTGTGAAGAAAAAGTCACCTGTGTTTTAATCCACTGAGACATTTTTGGCCCTATATTAACACATCATACCTTTCTCAGCTCATTCAAATTCTGTTGGTACATGTTTTTCAGTTCAGACTTTCCCCTAAACAACTTCTTGGTTTTCACATATACAATATAGTGGAAATATATCTACTTACAATTACATTATACAAATATACACATGGTAACTGTTATATCGTGGCAGTTTTAACAAAGGCTGCCAAAGGGGTCCTCTACCAATACGGTAATGACGTATGTCATTAGACATATACGCTGACTCATAATGTAGTCAATATTATATATGAAAATCAGTCATTTTAATTATGCATGATTTGATGAGTTATAAATATCCAACAATGATGTTTAATTAGCATATTTGAATATTTATTTGACTCTATTTTTGTGTGTGTTGTTTGTATCTGCCCTATTGAATTGCCTAGTGATATACTATATGTATGTCATACTATTATGCTTTCTATATATTGATTTTTAAGCACTCTTATAGTTCATTGCTCTTATACTGGGTATGTTACACATGGTGCCAATATTTTCTACTAGACAATCTTCTGCTTTTTTATTTGTGATATCTCTGATTACATACTTTTTATTTTCTTACAATAAAATCTGCCAATCTTCTTGATGGATATGTAATGTACAGCTTGTTTCCTTTAAGAACTTTGCCAGTCAGAAAAGTGTTATAAATTGGATTCCAGTTTGTTATTACTTTTCTTTTTCATAAAATGTCACACTAATTGAGGGGGGGTTATTTTATATTTATTTTTAAATCCACTAGCATTTATTTCAGTATACATCATCAGCTCAGGATCAAAGTATACTTTTGATTTTAATGAATCAGCAACTACATGTACATTCTTTTTGCATTTTTTTATTTCACTGGTTTGGCATACAATGTTGATTCCATGTATATGCTTGGTACTTTTTGTGCTGTACTGTTAGTTTACTGTCTTGTAACCTGTCCTTTCTCATAACATGAAACTCTATTAATTATTAAACTTTAATAGTGTACTTTGAAATATTGAAGGACAAGATTTGATCATTCTGTTCACTTGTTCTCACAGATCTTATTTTACACATCCAAATTTAATGGAGAAGTTAGTTGAATATTGAAGATATGGATTAATGTGTTGGGGATTCAATATGAGTCATTGAGAAGTTCATCTCAGTTCCAGCTGTGGGCTATCTGACAAAGTCTGTGTTATTATCAATAATTAAGAGGACAGGACACTACTTACCAAGCAATATTCAGAATATTTTTATGCAAAGTGTGTTCTGTGGAACAGTGGCCTCCTCAAATAGCCAATGGATGACCAATTACAGGGAACTGATTTAATGAAAATCTTTATTTCTACAGTCTTTTACTTTTAACTATCAATTAATTTTGTTGAATTGAAAGAGGAAAAGGTGAGCACTTATATATGTCTTTGTGTATAAAAAAGTTATTGCTGGAAGAAATGACACAATTTCTAAAATGCAATACAGAGTTGGTTCTCTGCTCTAGATTTCTCAGTGCCAGTTTCTTATTTTAATCTCTTGAGAGTTCAGGGAATGAAAAGAGAGAGATAAAAGCGCAAGAAGAGAAGGAAAAGGGAAAGGGGATACTGATCCTCAGCTGATGAGCTCTGAATGTATGAGTGTTATATAGATGTCAGTGTTGCATGAAATCTTCCAAGAGGAATGAGATGTGCTGCTTGATTGAAAAACATTTTGGCCCAACACGAGGTTTCTCTAAAACTTCTTGAACACACATCATCAGCATAGCGTCTTGAAACAACTCCGTGATCTTCAACACCCAAACCACCAGAAATGAAGCTGCAAATTTTGTACTTCTAATAATTCCTAAAATAATACTAATACATCCATGAGTTCCACTTTGGGTAATAGTGCCCAGGCAAATGGTTTCCAAAGACTCCCTAAACACAGCTAGAGAAGTCACTTAGCTGGAAGTTGCTGTTCAAGTGATCTGTGGACAGGCACCACTTGTGTTCCATTGAATCTGGCTAGAGATGCTGAACCAGAGTCTCTATGCTAACAAAATCATCATTTCTGAAAAAAAAAAAAACCCACCAAAAAAACATTGCTTTTATTTTCCAACTTGGGTTTGCTTGGTGTCATCTGGGATCAGTGAGTAAACTGCTGAGGCCTTACCTTCTATATCCAAGTGCACATTAAAATTCTCCACATAATGCTTCTGTGCAACTGAGTTTAGGAACTTCTTCTCTAGATCCCTCTAGAGGAATTAATCTCCTGGTCTGTCACATTGTCTGATGGCCACTCCTGTAGGATAGGGAGACTCCTCAGAGACATTCACTGTAGTAAAAGGATGGACATTGTTTGATCTGTCACTCCCGACTGAATAGTTTTACTAGAGTCTGAGATCACAAAACTGAAATTATCAAGGGTTGAGATGGTGAGAAATACAATAATTTAAAATATTGTGCTCTTCTAGTCAGAGTCTGACATATATAGATTCTCAGTCTTAGCAAAAGGGTGAATGGTTATTTATTTATTGACCTATGAGAAGAGCCTGTAAGTAGCTGTAGGATTGAGGGTAAACAGTCAATACATTGGTTCCGTTTAAGAAATAAACATGAAAATAATTAGTGAAAAATTATACTTCTCTAGTTATCTTGAAATTTAATTTTCAGATGAAGTTATAAGTGGTGGATGAGAGTCATTCAGGCATACTATATATGTACACACACACACACACATATAATCACTGAGTCCTTAAACCTCATATACTTCAGATGGTCAATAGCACATTATGCATTTCTATCCCAGTAACATTAAACATATTGACCATTCCGTATTTAATTTAATCATGGTTAATGCTGAAAATATTGAAGAATAAGCGATTATATTCTTAATAGAATCCCATTAAGTATCATGTCTGTATATACAACTTCAAGATTGTTGGGCATTATCCTTTAATATTCACAGTACACCAGAGTACACTCTGAGTTATTTAACTGGGATTAAATGGATACAGAAAAAAAGAGAGATGAAAGGTTTCTCTTATGTGGATTATTTTGAGGGGTAAATTAAGTAGGTTAAGTAGGTTAAGGACAACTGGGGGTTACATAACTCGAGTCCCGAATGATTCCAGTAAGAACTAGAACTTTCCATCCTACAAGTACTCTTGTAGAGCTGTAGAAGCTGAAAAAGGTTTCTTGAAAAGGAATATTTCTTGAAAAAAATATTTCTTGAAAAGGAGTATTTTTAAGCTTTTTTCTTGACGAATACATGGAACAATAGTCAATGAATTTAAACTATTGCTTTTATTATAAGTACACGGGAGCACAAATAAATAAGCACAAAAGTATCATAAAATATTGTCAATGCACTAAAGAAATCAATTTGTTTTCAAACAACATCTGGTTACTTCAGTAGTATCAAAGTACATATATAATTACATTACCTAAAAAAATCAAGTACAAAAATTAAGAGACATTAAAACATCAATGTTTATATTATTATGTATATAGAAATGGCTAATAACACATGAAGAGAGAAATCTGTTACCTAATGCTTATTTTCACAACTTCTCAGGCACATACCTGACATTTCTAATGAGTAATGAAAATTCAGTATGACATTCAGATTTCAGATACAGTAAACGTGTTACGTTGGAATGGATGTTGAATGGATTTTCTTTAAAAACCCTGTCTTTGAAAAATTAGTGCCATTATTCACTAGAAAACATATTATTTTATAACATTTTTCATAACTATTTGTTTCAATCGTTTGAAAGAGCAAGAAAGTAAACATACAATTGCTAAGTACGTAAACACATTTTTAGTGCAAGGTAACAAGACCTGTGACTTTACTGTGCTTTGTCTTTTAATAATCACAGGGCACTTTACACAAATTGCTACACTATGAATGTGAAGGAATTCCAAACAAAATAAGTGCATACCAAACACTTTCATATATATTATATACAGTCTGTGTCTTGTGTGAGGGTGTTTACATGTGTTTATGAAGAAGCTTCAGGGTGAGCAAACCCAGTAATATTTAGGAACAATCAAATGTGAGGATTTTCACATATGCTTGGTTGACATAAATCAAACAATATTTCTTTAAAATGATTTCCATTTCAATTTGCCACATTGTAATATTTAAAGAGAAATGGACTTAGACACATTTTTTCAAGATAGCATATATTTTGCTAATTGATCCATACATTGGTATATTTTGCTAATTACACACATTGATAATTGAGTCAAATATTGAAGAGCTTACCATCATCCAAGCCATAATGTTCAAGTGTTATCATGATTTCTGTAGACAGCAATATTTATGGGTGTGTACATGCAGAGGTTTACACATAAATGTATTTTATGCTCAGACATTAAAACTGATGTCTATCATATTTATATTGACTGTAAACTTAATCTAAAAACAGGAAAATGCTTTGTTTAATCATATAAGAGCTGTTGGACTTATGAAATTTTTTAGCTTCTTCAAAACAATTGGCTATATTTTAAAAATATTAGTGATTATATAACTTAGTTCCTTGAAGACAAAGCCTACACATTTTTCAATGTTTAATTCCAAATACTTTGGAATTTTGTTGAATGACTGATACATAAGTTGTTCAATGATGAACTGTTAAAAGAAGGATGGGTTGATAACTATTTGTCCACATTCTACAGTCAGTAATCTAGTCTCCCCTGCAAGAAAATGCATTGAGAAAACCATATATAGTACATGTACCATTTTAATTTTATTTCCATTTAAATTTAGGACAAAATTAATAGCAAACTGCTATTCTATTCTACCTAAATTTCTTGGCAACTGTGAATTCTCTCATCTCAGATTGTTTACTGCTTAATAGGAATTTTTTTCTAGTTTCACATGTAATCCTACTTAATTTAGAATCACTGCTTAGGGAAATTGAGTTTAACATGTGAGTGGTGTGCAAACTATGTTTATAGGTGCACTGTTCTAGCATCTTGCATTGTTAATTAGAACAGGAACCCAATAAGGTAGCTTATTAATTTTGTCAGCAGGTTGTTCAAAATAGTCTAGCTGAATTCTGTGTGTAGGCAAAATTAATCCTATTCCAAAACGGGGTAAGAAAGTTTCACTTTTTTTTTTTTCTGGAGACCTTCAAAGAAAACTTTATCACTATTGTGAAAAGTGAAGTGGTACCCATGTAGTCAGACGCTATCTCTGTATTAATATGTCTCCATTCATGAAAACTAAAAGTATAATTATAGAATGTTTTATTGTACCCTTCCAGTTAATTTGATTGGATGATGAAATCCATCACTTCTTCCACTTGACAAGATGTAAATGCTGTGTCTGCCTCAGATGATGCTGACTTCTCAGAGTTTGGGGAAATGTGCTGTTATTCTCCTATCATGTCTAAAAAATTTGTTTTTTATCTGCTAAGAAGTATTTCACATATAAAGAGTCTTGCTGAGAGCCAATAAAGCTCGATTTCTAGAAGCTTCAGTCTGAAAAGACCATTTTTCATAGGTATGAGCTCTTTCGACCAGATAAGCATGCCACAATGTGATTTGTTCTTTGGCACTGCTAGAAGTATGAGCTTTATCTTCTGACTAAATTCATAAATCGGAGTGTCCTGATTTATTGCTGACAGAGAGACAACTTATTTTTCTCTCTTTACTTAGTATTCTTTATTCTCCATGTAGAGAAATATGACAAAAAGGATATCGATTATAGAATGACTATCGCCAAAGTGGACAATTTTATAATGTACAGGCACAGAGTATAACAGCTCCCAAATTATATTTGACAGAAGCCACATTTTCAGGCATTATAAATACTTCCCATGTAGGAAGATATTTGAAGAAATAAATGAAAATTGTTACCAAAGGTCAAATTTTATGATGTTACCTCCTCAGAAAACAGTACACTTGAAAAAAAATGTATGAAATGTGACAATCACATGAGTAAAGTAGAGAAGTAAGAATTCAACATAGTACCTCTGTTTCCTTCTGGAAAGGTGACCAGGATGAAAGATTAATTTCTGCCTACTTCAGAGACAGATGAGCATAGCATCTGAGAAACATGCCTGTTACTTAGGTGACATGGAGAGATGTGGCCTAAATATTAATTTCAAGAGAGGGTTACTATTACCCTACTGAGCCTGAAGATATGTATTGGTATTAGGATTATAAAGATGCTGAGAATCAATGCCTTGTGTTTGATTGACTGGCTTGAGTTGATCAGGGTCATGATAACTTAAATGAGGATAACAACTTGGGCCATAAGCACCATTTATTTTATATAGGATTTGATCTTAAAACGTTTTCATCCCTCCATAGTGTTCCACTGATTGTTATATTTCAAATGTTATCATTAGATGGTGAAATATGGCAACAGAAGTCAACTTATTTAAGATCCCTCTGTGGTTTCTTGTGTTTTTATACTTCTGCTTTTTCACCAACTCGTTATACAAGCAAGATCTAAAATGTCAGTAAGCAATTTTGTGTAAATTCTTCCACTGTGTATTCACTCACACATACACACACACACACACACACACACACACACACACAACATACATACATACACATGCTCCCACTTATCTTTTCCTTTTTTTCAGAATTATAACTGGACATCAAAATATACATTAATTATAAAACATTAAAAAAATTACATTATAACATTTTAAAGGCTCTTGAAAGGAACTATTATCGATAAAGCATTACTAAGTTCTTTTTTATTAATATAGATTACAAAAATCCCCTAACTCCTGTAATATTTGGTTTTATTGAGCAGCAGAGAACTATTGCTGTCAATACCCTTACAAGGACAACTACTATGACAAGAACTTCAATCACACACATTTTCTCTCAGAAATATAATACTAAATCCGTTATTAATGAAGAACCACACACTGTTAATTTTAGGAAGCATAAATAGTCATTTAAATATACAAAATATATGTGATAGTTTCCTTTTTATTTATCCGTGGCAATATTTATATTCAACTACCAAGTTACTTTTAAAAGATATATAGGATTCTTTGAAAACTTAAATTTCACCACCACATAAAGTTGATTCCACCCTACCCTCTGTCCCCTGCATTTCCTGTTTCTTCCTTGACACAAAATAAAATAAAGAAGTGGTCATAATTCTTTGGTCATGGTGTCATAATTAGTAAGAATGGGTGGGATGGTCATACACTGAGGATTATGACCCCAAAATATCATGCCTCGCTTGATGAAAAGGAAAGATCGATAAGATTTCATCACATGGTCTGCACATTTTGAGAAAGGTTGGCATGTAGCGTACTGAACTATGCAAGCTGCTCTAGGTAAAGGTTGGCTTCTCATTTTTTTAAGGGAAAAAAATCACACATGAAATGTTTCCTTAAAAAAAAAAAACGATGGTGGCGGCCGCAGTGCCACTGGTCTCACCTTTATGAAGCAATTATGCTCTGAGAGCTTCTGATTCCTTGTTCTTCCCATTGTCACAGTGAACCCTGGTCTCCTCCAATCAGGTCCATGATACAAGGACACACATCCCCAAGTCATTTCCGAAGGAAATGGGCTGGGCTGGGTTGTCCAAATATACCCTACTAATTTGCTCTCTCTGGTCTCTGACTAACTGTGATTAAGTATAAACATGACGTTATCGAAGACAAATTCTTACAAAGCCTCTGTAGCAAAAATATTGGTGTGGATGTAAGAACATCCAAAGGAAGTCACACTTGCAGTCATTTCCTGCCAAATCCTTAGAAACTTAAAAAATACAGCAGAATATTTTAAAGGATACTAAATTTTTATAATGCTAGCACCAGATCATGTAGTATGTGGCTGAATATGGTTTGTAACTCTGAACTCTTGTACAGAAGCCAAATGTGGTCAGAGAGAAACAACAATCAAAAAAACCCATTTTAAACACAAAAATTAATAGTAAAAGGCATCCAAGAATTACATATAAAAGAGATAACAAATTGGTTAATAATGAAATGACGTCATATCGTAAACACTTGATATTTCTGAAATTTAAATACATAAGAGTATATGTCAGGTACCCACTCATAAACTCATAAAATATATACAAATTTAGTAACTTCTGGATTCAAAATAATCCGAGATAGATTAGTATGCCTTCGTGGCAAGAACATATACATTTTGTCTTGAACTGCCACAATAAGGTCAGCTTCCTGCGGCGTTCCAGTCTGTCAGAGAAAATACCGTCACAATGAATTACCCTAGGACCAGCTGGGCCTCCCTCTTCGTAGTAAGCACTGGAGAGGCAAAGGCCATGCTGTTCATACTCATATGGCCGTATCCCAGAATACCGTCTGCTGTTTAGAATAGGGTGGAGGGCTGTACTTCTTTGCTCCGGCATTCTTCTTCCAGCTGGGAAGGATAGGCATGCTATCCTGTTTGCAAAGGCCCTTTTCCGTTTTCTGTCTAGCCTTTATTTCCTTGCACAAGCAACGCTTTTTCTCAATCATCTCAAGCATTGTATGGTCTCCATGAAACCACGGCATGCATGCCACCTAGCAGAAAAGAAAAAGTGAATACTGAAGGAAAAAAAATAGGGAACAAAAGCATATGTTTGCACTCCTAGTAGTCATTTAGAAGCCAGCTACTTCTTTACTTACTTTGAACTTTCCTAAAAATGCATGGAGAAATACGATCACTGTTACAAAGCAAAAATGAGAGCTTGGAAACTGTAAATAAACTTCATATTTAAATTAATGAACATCACAATACACTTACATAAGACTTTGAGTATATGCACATCTGATATGATAATAAAATCTACAGTATGAAAACAAAACATTTGTTTCTAAGTAACTTATCCAATAACTACCTTTTATTTTTATGTTAATCCACCAATTGTTCTCAATATGTCTCCATTCAGTTTCTGGCACTACTTCTTAGTGCAGACTCACAGATGCAGAAGCTTATATTTAATCATTAAAGGAAATCTACTCTGTGAGTTGACGGTTTACAATAGTTCACATAAAGTCACAAAATTGGTTGTGACAAATTTTAAGATGGCAATCCAAGCAGGTATTTATTGAATTCTCACTCTGTACTGAATTTCATGGTAAGTACTGCATATAGTTTAACTTGTTTACAATGGCGCTCAAAAAGAAATAATATAGCATTGCCCCTGGTGATAAATAAAAGGTTTAAAGAAATTCAATAATTTCTGCAAGTACACACAGCCAACAAACAAAAATCAGTATTTAAAGACAAGCTGATTTCCATTACTTTTGCCTTTAGTGACTTACTATACTGTCTCTTGATGTGTAGATCTGGAAAGAACTTAAAAGACAAATGAATCCAAATGCCCTTAACTGTCTGATGAGGAAACTAAAACTTCAACAGGTTAATCTATCTTGCTTCAAGACAGTCAGGTGGGTTTTGATAATTAGA
The DNA here is from genome assembly GCF_023159225.1 of Perognathus longimembris pacificus. Classification (NCBI taxonomy): domain Eukaryota; kingdom Metazoa; phylum Chordata; class Mammalia; order Rodentia; family Heteromyidae; genus Perognathus; species Perognathus longimembris. The sequence goes on from NC_063164.1 coordinate 9,894,722, forward strand.
ATTATTTTGTTTCTGAGCCGTTTAGTGAACTACCAAGATCTAGAGCTAGAAAACATGGATTAAAATCCATGTGTCAAATCCATGTGTCAATTTTCACTTGTCACTCAAGTTCCTTGTCTCTTTTTGTGAATGACTTCAATGATGATATCTTACGTTTAGCAGTTGAAGTAAGATTTAAATGGGATAGTGAACCTCAACTCATTTCAAAATCATTATAGCTCTGTCCAACTCTTATTAGTCTAGTACTGAAAAACACCTGTACTGGGGCAGATATGTGCAAAGAGCCACGTCCAGTGGTGGGTAATCCTCCCAGATGCAATGAGAATTACGATTTTCCTACCCAACAAAAGTAGAAAAAGGGCTGGGGATATAGCCTAGTGGCAAGAGTGCCTGCCTCGGATACACGAGGCCCTAGGTTGGATTCCCCAGCACCACATATACAGAAAACGGCCAGAAGCGGCGCTGTGGCTTCAAGTGGCAGAGTACTAGCCTTGAGCGGGAAGAAGCCAGGGACAGTGCTCAGGCCCTGAGTCCAAGGCCCAGGACTGGCCAAAAAAAAAAAAAAAAAGTAGAAAAATGTGTTTCAAAACATTACGCAGAGATCATAGCAAAGAAGTGGTCCTGAGCCTTTCTGTCTCTCAAATAAGATATACTTTCTACTACATCCCACTCCATCTTCTGAATTTCACTCTGAAAGTACAATACTACTTATTCTTATATGTATTACTATTCCTACATTCTATGTAAATCCAAATATATATGTGATGCTTACTCTTTATTTTATCTAATTTGGATTTGGTTATGGAACTTAAACATATAACCTTGGACCAGTAACTTGTATATGCTTAACTTGTACAAAATACCTTGAAAAATGAGCTGAATATAAATGCCTTTTTATATGGACTAGTGCCTATTTTAGAACCTTGGCCCGGATGTTCACATTTTCAATAATCTTCCACCTGTTTGTTGAGGTAATCTAGTAAACAGATTTGGGTCACAAAAGGAGATCACCAGCTGCTCAACTATATTTCAAATGGCTTACAATATTTTATAACACGATGATCTATGCAATAAAAATGCATTAACTCTATTTTGGTAGAAATATAAGCAAAATTTATTGAGTGACTGTAAACTTTCATAATGCGGTTTATAATACAGAATCCCCATAAGAAAGTCCTTATTCTTATTACTCTCAGGAGCCTTAACATGCAGAACAGAGTGCAGGCTCTTAGCGAAAGTTGTGTGAATTTTCTGAATTGAACAGGTTTAGTTGCTATTCAAAGAACCCTCCAGATCGTTTTCTTCATCAGATTTCAGCTTTTTACACAACTCATTTTCGTTGAGAAGTCTCCAAATTTCTTTAGGGCATGAACATTTCTTATAGATTTACTTGCACATTTGCTTTTGATTTACTTGTCTACATAAACATTAAATCATTTATTATCTAATTTTCTCTGATATATTTATGATGTGAGTCAGGATGTCCAACTACAAAAATTGTTCAAGATTGTTTTGACAGCAGTATCTTAATGTATTTTGTTTTTGCTATAACATTTCCATGTATTATCTGTGATTAGTTTGTGTCTTACATAAAGTAAAAAAAATGTGTGTGCTAAGCCTGTATTAAGTGATTACAAATTAACAAATTACTTTTAATTTAAAAAATAAAGGTATAAGAACAAAGAATCTTAAAGCATGGTTATATATTTTTTTCTTTAAAGCAGTTTTATGTCCATTTGATTGATAGAATGCTTTGTAATCTTAGTAGAAAAAATCACCACCTTTTATGTGAACTAGTTTGAGGTTAACTCTCTACTCTCAGTGCCCAGATGTCTCATCAATGAGAATGCATTGCCCAATACATGAAATCCCACGGGAACGAATTTCCCAATGCACAGAACAGGACTAGGAGGTGGGGGATAATTGAAGTACAGATTGTTGGAGGGTTGCCAATTTAAAATTTAGAAAGAATTGAATACATTAATGAGTATGTGGATTGTAGAACATAGAGTTCTCATATTATGTCTGCTGTAATGCAGATTTTTTTTCTTACTGAAAATATCCAAGTAAATTGTTTCTATGTGAAGATGAAATGAATGAATGAATATAGAATATGGTTCATTCATGAGACGATGAATCTGCTTGCATATGTACTTTAAATAGCATATGTTTGGGTGCAGGTCTTTTTTTAGTGCTCAAATTGGAATTCAGTGTTACTGCAATGGTAACGTATGTGCTCCAATCTTCCCCCAAATGTGACTTAATATTATTTTCAGGCTGATAGTGAGACATAATGTGTTCATTTGATGTGTTCATAAAATATTTTGGCAATTTTATGGAGTGTGTTAAGACACTGTACATACAGATTTCATCAGTTTTCTGATTTTTGTGTTTTTTTCCACAAAGTTCTCCATATCTTATTCAAAGAAGAAGTCCATCCCATCTCTCCTGATAGTTGAAATAAATTTGAGGATAAACTATTACAAACAGTTTTAAACAAACTATAAAATATATTCCTCTAGTTTTGTTATTAAGTGATCTGTCACTAAGTAATCCAGATGCTATACATGTATACACACACACACACACACACACACACACACACACACGAAGAAAGTAGGTAACTCTAATATAAAATACTTATTCAGTCACCGTGAATACCTTTCTTTTGGATAAGATTTTGATAGTAGCATGATTCTTCAGAGACAATTTATTGAATAAGTCGTCCAAGGAAATAAAATCAAAAGAAGGAGTTGAATCAAAAGTCCTCACTTCTGTGTGCTTCACAGTCACTTCTATTCACTACATACAGAAAAGAGATGGAGCCGTTTCGGGGATGAGAATCCCCGTTCTAGGACCTCATCACATGAGCTCTTTTAAAACTCACAAGTGGAACCCATAACTTGCAAGGCGACAACAGTAAGACATGAGACCGTCTGTCTTTTGACTAGCCTGTTTCACAAGAAATTATTCGTTTCCTGCATAGATTTACCCAGAACAAAAAGGTGTTGCCAAAAGTCTCTGGACTTCCTTCTTCTTTTTCTGTGACAAGGCCAGAGGCATCGTTCAATGCAAGAATCGTTCTTCTTCAAGAATTATGGAAGGCAGAAAGATACTAATATCTGTAGTCTACCTAACCTTAGAGGCCCTGAGGTGAGCTTCATACTGTTCTTACTGAACAAATCTTTCCTCTCCAAACTGAGTGGGTAAAGAGGCTGAGTTTAATTCACAAAGCATACTTGAATTAATATACATGTAAGATCTACGGCTTTTTAACACATCTTTTCAAGATGGTGAGAAAGGGTTGGCAAACTATATCCCACCACCCAAATAGAACCAACCACTTGTTCTTGTATAGCCTATGAGCAAGATTGTTTGTGACTTGTTGGACAGTTTAAAAAAATCAAAGGGAGAATACTTGGTGACCGACACACAAAAATTATATGAAATTTAAATGACAGTGTATATAAATAAAGATTTCTTGGCACACAAACATGCTTATTTATTGTCATGTTGCCTGTGGTATAGAAGTTCAAGAATGGAGGCAGAAATCTTGGTAGTCACAAAGCCTAAATTTTTATAATCTGACACTTTATAGAAAAAAAAGAATAATGTGACTAGCATGAGATACCATGAAACATAAAAATTCCACTAACTGAGCTGGTCATGGAGGTACACATGTTTAATCCCAGTTACTCAGAGGTGAAACCTGGAGAAAGAGGGAGAAGTTCAACCCAAACAAAAGTAAATACACAGAGACTCTATCTGAAAAACAACTACTCAAGACAAAGCTTGAGTGGCAGAATATTAGCCTTGAAAATGCGAGGCCCAGTACAGAAAAAGAAATTACAACTAATGCAATAATATAATAAGAGCTAAACACTTTATCATGATAGGGCTAATATCTAAAAAGGTTAAGTACATTCCATGCAAAGTCTATGAATATGGAAAAGATTTCTTCCATTTGTATTAGCATAAATTAATTGTGCAAAGGCGTTTCATAGTGATCTTTACTTTTTTTTTGTATGTGTGCTGATATTTGGACTTGAATTTCAGACTGCATGCTCTCACTGTTGCTGGTGCTCTACCACTTGAGGAAGGCCTTTAAGTTCAGCTTTTTGCTGGTTAATTAAAGATGAAAGTCCCACAGTTTGATCAACCTGGACTGATTTCAAACCACAGCCCTCGTATCTCAGCCTCCTGAGTAACTAGGATTATATGCATAAGCCCCTGGCATCTATCACCACCACCACCACCATTTCCTCCTCTTCCCCTTCCACCTTTTCCTCCTTCTCATTATCATCATCATCATTATTATTATTATTATTATTATTATTATTATTATTATTGATTATTATTCTTATTGTATATGTTAGACCTAAGGCTTGAACTCAGGGCCTGGGTACTCAGGACCTTTTCTTGAGCTTTCTTGCTCCAGGCTAATGCTTCTATCATTTGAGTCACAGCTCGACTTCTGGCTTGCTGGATTTGGGGTGGTTAATTAAGGAGTTACATAGACTTCTTTCCCTGAGTCTGGCTGGCTTCGAACTACAATCCTCAGATCTCAGCCTCCTGAGTAGCTAGGATTAGAGGTGTGAACCACCAGCCAGTAGCTTAACAACACTTTTTAATGGATTAACTAAAAAAGAAAATTTGTTAAATCTATACTTGTTTTACCATGATATATGGTTATTTGGTCAAAGTCTTGCTGTTTTGTTCTCATACTCTTTCTGAAATATGCATTCAACTAAGTAATTGGTCATTTGACCCTACAAATAAGTGTTTCCTAGAATTCTATGTCAGAATATGGAAAAAGGATAATGTCAATACTGGCAGTATAAAACGGCAATAAAACAAAATTAAGAACATTAATTCACATGAATTTGTAATGTTTTCCTATATATTTTATATCGTTTGACCCATCAGGTAGATTGTAAATCATGAGAACCAGTTTCCAGTAGTATTTTAGAGCAATTAGATGGGCCTGGTGACTCTACAGTATGCAACTCCATCTTTTCAAGGAAAAGGAGAATATTGGAGCCATAGGACACATAACCTGATTTATATTATCCAGATAAGAGATTTCATACAAATCCAATCCTTTTTTAAACTGCCCTTAGTAGTTCCCTAGTTGCCTTGGATGTGGCTACCACTCTAATGACTCCACCTGAAAACAAAACTTGATTTTGAAAACGTGTCCTCCAAATTTTAGTGAGTTATATTTCTTGTGTCTTTTTCCCTGCTATAATTTGGAACAAAGTGATCAATTTCACAAAGCATAGACAGGAACCTAACTCCAAAATAGCTACTGAAATTGATATAGAGAAGGAAGAGTTAAAAATTGCCTGATTATTAATATTAACTCAAATATTCACCTTTAAAACTACTTAGTTCTCAAAATATGTAAATATTACTCAATGATTGTCTCCTCGGAGTGATTAGAACTCAGAAAAAGAAAGTTTTTCTTTGAATGTCTATAGCTAGCTCTGTTTCTATTAGAGAATATTTTACATTTGGGAACTATTTAAAGGTAGCCCCACCATCATAGTATTTTTAGTCTGTGTTTAAAAGATACAATCAAGGCTGGATACTGGTGCCTGTAATTCAAGCTTCTCAAGAAGCTAAAATCTGAGGATTGATGTTTGAACTCAGCCTAGTGGAAAAAGTTTATGTAATTAAGCACCAAAATGCCAGAAATGGAGCTGTGGCTCAAGTGGTGGAGCACCAGCTTTGAGAGAAAAAAAAAAACCCTAAGGGACAGATCCCAGGGACTGAGTTCAAGAACCAGTATCAGTACAAAAAAATAGATAAAATAAAATAAGCTAAAAAATTAAGAAGCACAAATAAATAATTAAAGTGGTTTTACAATTATTTACAAGCACCTTTTACATAACTTTACACTAAAGCAAATAGAGAAAATCTTCAATTCCATTGCCTTGAAGTTGATCCTGGAATTCCAATATCTCTTTGATGATATTTTACAAGCTATAATAGCTTTCTTTTTTGTTTAAAAAAAAAACAAGAATTAAAGATTTTACAGAAAAAAATTAACATAACTTTCAAGTTTCCCCTGGTTGTTGACCTGAGATTTTTTTTTAATTTCAACTTTAATTCTGATCTATGTACTGTTTCTTTAATTATTTCCCTATAATTTTCCTTCATTTATCATCATGTTGACTCAGAATATGTGTTTTATGAGAGAATTAGGCAAGACTCCACCTGAGGGATATACTGGAATTTCAGTAGCTTTTCCCATGTCTAAGTTTAGTTTTGATATATGGATATGTTTACAAATGAAAGTTGCTTTCCAGTGCAAAATCAAAGGTATGAATTATCTCCTGCCTTCTTTTTCTAGATCTGAACATCACATTTGATATTTAACACCTGATAGGCACTTCATGGAAAACATCATATGTTGTATTATAAACCACATGTGCTGTTTGTTTTTATGTATTTGTGCATGATTACATCTAATCAATTATGTGCAATGTGTACATAAAAGTATTATGAAGGTGTGAATCCACCTATAATTGACCAATGTATATCCAACTAGTGAATATGCCCACCCAGAGTTTCAAGTTAATATTCATGGGCCATTTTCCCTACTAGCGCTTCAATTTTGTAGTAATATTCTTTGATGACAAGTAGCATCACATATTGCATTTAGAGAAGAGAGTGGTTTCCAACCTCCTAACCAGCAACAAAACACTTCCATGTTTTCCTAATATGCTCTTTAAAAACTGTGTGATTGTGGGTATCTCTATGTGTGTTTGATTTTCTGTTTTCTTAGGAGGCAGTATAGCACATATTAATCAATGGGTGAGAAGAAAACTTTTTCTTATTCATCATGTGTGAAATCTGTAGAACTTGTTTATCTATAAAACAAAAACACAAAAAATTCCAGTTTTGAGAGAATTGAATGTTTCTATTTGGCATTTCTCCAAAAGTGGACAGCCTTTCTGGTGCAGGTGGCTCACACCTATAATTTCAGCTACTCAGAAAGCTGAGACCTGAAGATTGTAGTGTGAATCTAACCCGGGGCAGAAAAGCCTGTTCAATTAATCTGCAATTAATCACCAAAAAGTGGAGTTATAGCTCAAGTGGTAGAGCACTAGCCTGAACACAAAGGCTCAGGGACAACGCCCGGGCCCTTAGTTTAAGCCTGGAAACCTACACACACACACACACACACACACACACACACACACACGCGCGCGCGCGCGCGTTCCTTGAGGGCAGGGATGGTCTTGTAAGTCCTCATGTCTGCTGTCTCCACTACTGTGGAGTGACAGTTAGTGCCTCCTTCCAGAGGAGTGGAGAAGTAAACACATGCCTGGCTATTCAGGGAACATTGACTGAGCATTTTTAGGAAACCCATTTTGAAAGTCCTAGATTTAAATGAATTATTTCATGTCACTTGAATTCAATCGCATCTCAAAATATGAAAGATTTTTAAAATATATTTCCTAAGATTCATCGATCACAGAAGGTACCTAGCCTGAAACTCGCTCTCAACTCCCTATGTGCCATTCATTAACCTCTTGTTCTACAGCCAAGAACAACAGGCTCAGGGCATCACTCTCGGTCGTTTGGCTTAAATTGAATGACAACCCAGTGCTCCCTAAGCTTTCACCTGCCTATAGATTTAGAGGATGTCAGGCAAAGACAGCCACAGTTTAGTCAGGCTTTCCTGGGCATTCTGATGGAGGCAGAGTCAGATGGATTATGGGATGAAAGGTAATAAAAGGTTTGCCCAAGTCAAGATGAAAGAAAAACAAAACTCTGCCCATTTCTACTCTCTGTCCATTCAAACACAGGAATGATGTCTAGAGATTTGGGAAAGAAGAATTAGACTATTTTTTCTGAGCTATCTACTGCAACCATATTTCACCCAGGCACTTAGGTATGTATATGTATGTATATTTACATGTATACCTAAATAGCATACACTTTGTGATTTATTATGGAAATGTTCCATCGGTCAATTAGTTACTATGTTTTTAAAAAAACTACAATTACAAAAGTATTACAGAAGAATATGTGTGTTCACCACTCAAGAAAATGTATTGAAAACTTAATAGGTTCCATATATTGGGATTCTTGATTGAAGTAAAGTTATATACTCCAAATATTCTTCAATAACTTTGTAAAAGTTCAAAGAAAAGTTGGAAAATTATATTCACATTTGGTCATGAGACTCTGCACCAAAAGATTGTTGCAATCTAAATACTAGTTATGACAACATCAATAGTAAAGCAATACTGGTAAACATGATTTGTTTCATATAACCATGTTTCAGGCGCTCTTTGGTCACATAGTATGTATCAATTTCTTTAAGCTTAATAACTCAAAAATACTTTATTGCTATTTTTACATGATAAACTAAGTGTTGAAATGGTCACATAACAGGTATAACAAAATGTGTCTAGTGTAAGGCAGAGTTGGAATTTGAATTACAATACTGTTTAGAAATGCTAAAATCTTATCACACTATATTATTAAAGTCTGTTAGTTATCATTAAAGTCAACAAAACTGGCAACATCATCCTCTCTCACATGTATAACAACCTTTATTATGGTACTTTTTTAACTTTATATAGCCAATGACTTGGGAATTAGAGTAAATAAAATCAGTAAAAATCTGTGGGATTTACAACTTATTAGAACTTTGAAGGAGAGATAATACTGTGTGTGTGTGTGTGTGTGTGTGTGTGTGTGTGTGTGTTTATTAAGTTTCTTAATTGTCACCATGCTCCAGTGTTGTTCCTAGCAAGGGACTGTTCATATTAACTATTGCACTTCACCTGGGCAAAGCACTAGGCTGCACGACAGTAAATCTCATTCACCAGTCTGGGGAGACAAAACTCCATGCTGGCTGTGAAAACCGTAATCAGTAAGCACAGCACAGTAACCTCTTTCCCTCAGATCACACTCACTGCTGCTCGTTTCCTCGCACAAGAACACACTCATAAAGCCCAGCATATTTTGGGGTGATTGTTTCCCAAGATTCAATTGCAAAGGTAGTTTGTCTTTGCTCTTCCCTATCCCTCCTTCCTTGTTTTCTTCATAAATGTGTTATTACTAAAACAATAATAGATAACTTATCCAAATCAAGGACATATTCAAGTAGTGAATGATAACTTCGTTCCTTCCCTCCTTCCTCCCTCCTTCCTTCCTTCCTTCCTTCCTTCCTTCCTTCCTTCCTTCCTTCCTTCCTTCCTTCCTTCCTTCCTTCCTCCTTTCCTTCCTACTTTCTCTCTTTCTCCCTTTCGCTCTTTCTTTCTTTGCCAGTTCTGGGGCTTGAATTCTAATCCTGGGCTCCATCCTCAAGCCTCTTTGTGCTCAAGGCTGTCACTCCACCACTTGAACCACAGAGCAACTTCCAGCTTTTCTGAAAAGTTTATCAGAGACAGTCTCAAAAACTTTCCTGCCCTGTCGGGGTCCAAAATGAGATCCTCAGATCTCAGCCTCCTAAGTAGCTAGGATTACAGGTGTGAGCATTGGAGCCTGACTAATGATACATATTCTGCTATAAAAATATTCATTTTATGTTACTTAAGAATAGCTCCTTTTCGATTCATTTCTGAACCACTCACTAACTGGCAGTACCTCTGGGTAATTGGATATTGAAAAGGTATTTTATTCAAAGAAAAAAAAAGACTCCCTGAAAGCAGTTTTCTTATTAGCCACTTCATTCATTTCAAGGATCCCTTTCTCCACAGTCTCATGGGAGTGATATTTTCATGAACATTTATGTTTATCCAGATGTACTCACAATTATGGGGAGATATTAGTGTCTCTTGAACAAGTTACCCTTAAGTGTGAGCTGCACACTAGCATGCACTGTGAGAATGATGTTATCAAGACAGAAGGCCAGGGCTGAATTTCATGCCAGGTAGAAGGAAAATACTCTACTGAGCCATCATTTACACACAGGAGTAGGAAGAATGAAGGAAGTTATAGTCAACTAGTGAAGTTATAGTGACCCAACCAAATTATGGTTAAATAGAAATAAAAAGTTTTGGGGTGCTATTGGACAGTAAGGTGAAATAGATAGATAGATAGACAGATAGATAGATAGATAGATAGGTAGATAGATAGATAGATAGATAGATAGATAGATAGATAGATAGATAGAGAAGATAGATAGATAGATGGATGGATAGATATTCAAAAAACCAGAAGGAAGACTAGTGAGGCTTCAAATGTTATGAAAAACATAATAAGTGATAGAAGATAGAGATAAGTTTAATCATAAGTGAATATTATAAATTGCACACATCTATTGAGATGGCACAGTAACCCGTTATTGTCATGTGTGCTTTCACTTCCTTGGCTATCATTTTAAAGATACATTAAAAAATAAACCTTAGGGAATAATAACATTTCCAAGTGTAGAAAATGCATCACATCGCAAGCAAATGCAAAGCCAACTTGCCCAAAGAGGTTGCTAGCTCTGTATACCTCAGAACAAATGTGAGGTGCAAACTGGCAAGCGTACGCATTTACATGGTTGACCTGTGTCTCCAGTGGAAGATGAGGATCAGACACACAGTGGATTTATCTGTCCAACATGGAAAGGTGCATAACATGGTGTGAGCATCTCACAAACGTCCACAGAGCAAGCATGCAGAGGAGAGCCAGGCAATCATAGTGCTCTTCAAAGAACATTTGGAGTACATAACTTTATATCAATCAAGAATCCCTATAGATGGGAAAGGCCATGCCTTTTCATTGGGATTTAATTACCAAGTGTCTGGAAATATATTTAAGGTTTTGATGCACTGAAATCTGTATAAAGTTGTGAAAGACATCTAAAGAAATATCAAAGGTCTAAGAGAAAATAGATTCACACGTTACAATATAAGATAAGGTATTTTTGCCCATTTCAAGAGGTAGAACCATGTGATAAACATAAAAAAAAAATACGATTCACAGTTCTCAATTTTACAGTTTTATGATTATAAATTGTTTGGTCTCAGATAATTAAAGTAGCTATAGGCAAACTGTGAAGCATTTTTTCATAACCAGGAAGACACAAAATATTTCTCAGCAATTAAACTTGATCATGACTACAGAGACAATGTCAGCTATTGATTGAGAAAGCTAATGACTTATATTAAAGACAGCAAAACACTGAGGTTTCAGAGTCAATTTATATGTTTTTAAATGAGTGAGAAGTGTATCAGTAGAAAGCCATAAAAAGACATTCTCCCAAGTTACAAGCAGTATTAAAAAGTAAAATGTAATTATGAGCAATTTATTGATATTTTCATTAAGTGTGCTCTCATCCTCACTTACATTAGCATTAATTAAGTTTCAAGTTTCATTCCAATATAAAATACTGTCTTTAATGGACCTGTACAACCACAGAGACATGGGTTTATCTAGCAGAAGAGTGCCACATGCTAGACATAAACCCTCAAGTAACAAACTACTAATATTAATAGCCACCAAAACAACTTCATTGTTAGTTCCTATTACTTTGAGATGAGGAAGGCAATACAAGCAATTTTTCTTCCTGTAGAACGAAATGCCACACCCTGGCGTAAGTATGTTACAGAAGTAAAAACACACTAAAAACTGTGTTCCATTTACTTACCATCTAGGAGACATAATACTACCTATCTACTTCAAAGCAACCAAATATGAGATTCACTCAATGTGAGAAAGACATCAAGACACAGACTGCCATTCAAGTCTCATTTGAAAATCTTCATGTCCAATTTCAACAATTGAAGGTTCTTGTTACTTATTAACCTGGTTCTCATGAGGACAATTTGTTTATTGAAGTACAAATAACATGAACATTCCTTATTAAATGGTGATTAAGGTTTTCTGTACTCTGCCTGCTAGCCTAAAATAGTTCCTAAATTAATATTTACAAAACAACTTCTAAAGTTGTGACAGAAAGTCTTTCAGCCTGAAAATTACTGAAAGTTTTACAGAGAAAATATCTCTGCTATCCCAGGCCCCCTCCAGTATGGGTTCTAAAAAGATTGCTTACAGTGATGTTCTTATCTACACATAAGGCACGCAAGACCATTCAATGCTGAAATGCAACTGTGAATTTATGCCAACAAGCATTCTGGGATTGTTCTTTTATATAGTGCGACTATGCTAGTTTAGAAACAGCCTCTGTCTTTCCCATCATGGTACCCTCTGCCAACTGCTTCAGAGAAAGGAGCCTTAACACAACAATAATGCTAGATGCCACAGGAAGAGAATTGCTTTCATCATATATGTCATTGATATAGATGGATAGATGATAGATAGATGGATAGATGATATAGATGGATAGATAGATAGATAGATAGATAGATATAGATAGACAGACAGACAGAAATATCTTCCCAGGTCAAGGCAGTATGTCTATAGATCCTAGGTTGCTGTTCAGACCTATGGACCTTTTGAATTGACCTGCCTTTGTGATCTCATTCCCTAAAGGAAAGTAATTTCTCTCTTAGGAGGGGTGTAGACTCTCTCTAGATCATGGAAGTCCACAACAGTTCTAAGCCAAACTGAATGATCTTTGCTTTTGAGCAAGACTGGTATGACTCCTTCCACAATGAACCCTTCTTGACTCGCATTCAATTTCTCAGCAGTTGTAAAGGTGGCCAGTAGAACTTTGCAATGTCATGCTTTCATTTACTTTATAATGAGGAGCCTGTCCCTTCAGTGCTTACCAAGATTCAGGCTCATCAATGAACATAAAAAATATAAAATAAAATACAAGTGGGGAGAAGTGAAAATCAGGACGAGAGAAGGCAGAGCTTATGGATGGTTCATAAAACTTCTTAACCTACAGATGGGTTCAATTAAACTCAGCCCCCAAATAATATCTTTTTGCATTTAACTTTTCAGTGAGTTTTCTCATAGGTCTCTGCACCCACCAGAATAAAGATAATCCCAAATGTATTCATGCAATCTGGTAAGAAAATTCATAGATTTTTTTTTAAAAGAAAGCCTTATATTTTTTCATGGATAGACTTGGGGTCACAGAGGAAAGTAATAAAGAGCCTTAATTTAAAAAAATATTATTTCCATAGACTATCTTCCCTAGCATCAATATATAGTGAAATTGCTTTAATGATATAAATATGACTTTGTAGGTTTTCCAAGCAAGAAGAATATGTAAACTGGAACCACATAACCTGCCATAATGGAAGGATTTGCCTCATTCAGTAAGGGTCAACAAACAAGGAGTGGTGTAGGGTATCTCTTTGCAATAGTAATAGTCAAAGGAGTACTAAAATAAAAGAAAATGATTAATTTGAAGAGAACGTGAGCAACCACCCTGTCTCTGGTGCTCATGGATTCCTCCTCAAGCCAGCTTTATAAGGCTGATATTATGATGCCCACAGACGAGGGAAGAATGGATCTGTAAGCAAGATCCTGCTGAGTTTGAGAAAATAAAATAAAATAGTTGGGATGAGAATCTGAGCTGAGTGACAGTCACCCAGCTGCAGTTTGCAGTGCACGATCAGGGGCTCTGGAAGAGGAAGCTGCATGAGGTGTAGGAGATCCTGTCAGGTCCGCACAGTTGTGCCTGGGAGATGGCACGTGGAAGCAAACAGGCGTGGAGCTTTGATTTTCCTGTTTGTGGTTTGTCAGGGTTTGTTTTTTTTCTTGCTTTGTTTTGTCTCTTTCTTCACACCTCACACGTGAAGAAACAGACATGGAACAGATACATCATTTGAACAAAATAAGACAATGAAAGCACCTCCATTAGAGAGTCCATCACACTACATGCCCCTCTCTGAAGGGGAAAGCCCATGGGCAAATCAAAAGATTCTAGAACTTTCTGAAGCCCTCTCTCTCTCTCTCTCTCTCTCTCTCTCTTTCTCTCTCTCTCAATCTCTCTCTCTCTCGATCTCTCTCTCTCAGCATCACCGCTGAAGTCTTTATTATGAGTTTAGGTCTATAACGATAATCATTTTCTAATAACTTACTTCTTGAAGGCATATGTAGCCTCATGACAATCTTGACCGCGTGTCTTCGGAAAGACAGATAAAAATTATCCATGTATCATTTTCTTTCATTATCCCTAGCACTCCTCTGTCAGCATTATCTAATTTTTTGTATAGTTATGTTTGTATTTAAAGTAGGCCTGCTTATAATATTTTCCAATGACACACAAACTACCCTGTTTTAAAAACTGTACAGGTAGTGATGCAACATAATTAATGAACTCTACATGCAATATATATATATATTATAATGATAACATGTATGTATAACATAAATATAATAAAAATGTACAATAAACATATTACATTTTATATGATATTCATAATGTATTATCATATAAGACATATTATATAATATATATGTACATATATGAATAGTGGTTTGGGAATTTTAAAATAGCTCACTCTTTGTGACAGAAAACAGTTAATTTCCAGTTTTCAGGAAAAACAATTCTCGTGCACAAGAGATTGAGGAGGTGGAAGACTGCCTCGTCTTTCCACTTCATTATACAGATATATTTGTGTTGATCCCAATTTGGCTGTACAAGTTCTCTAAGTATATCACAGCTTTGTGATAAAGTTATAGAAATATCAGATGTTATGTCTGTCATTTTAAGACTTACTTGCACCATAACATTTCCTTTTTTAAATTTAACTTTTATTGTTATGGTGATGTACTGAGGGGTTGCAGTTACGTAAGTCAGGTAACCAATGAGTGCATTTCTTTTGAACAGCGTTGCCTCTTTTTGACTATTGACTAGATGATAAAATCACAGGAGAATTCAAATCATATAATTCTTTGAAAACCATAATCAAATTTCAGCAAAACAAAGCATCATCAAGTGAATGCTGGAAAGATGTGGGGTGCAGTGGGGTCAAAGGGAAAGGGGTAGAAAAGGAAGAGGAGAAGAGGGGAAGAATGCAGGGAGCAATCCAATGAATATCCTACAAAATTAGAAAGAGTGAGGAGAAGGGGAGGGGATGGGAGGGGAGGGGAGGGTGGGTGAGAATGTTGAAAGTGGTGACAAGATGAATTCTATTCATAAACTTCTGTGCTAAATGACAACTCCTTTGTGCAACTACTTAGAGATAATAACAAAAAGAAAAAAATGAAGTTCTTGTTACATTTCAGCACTAGAACTTTAGGGAAAATGAAAAAGTATTGGCCTAGAAGATATAATCCTATAATACATTTCTTACCTAGCATAACATAAAATAAGAAAATAAAAGAAATAGTGCCAGTAGAATAATGAAGATAACAGAACAATATTTGCCAATGTTATCAGAACAGACTGTACTTTCTTTTCCCAGTAAGCCATAGAGTTTTGCTAGGTGTCAGGAACACATCCATCCACTCCACACAGTAATGCTGTACTGACGTTGTCTTTCAAAACAGGGACTTTTCAGAGCAGGGAGCTTCACCCATGTTTCTAATTGAGCAATCCTTTAACTCTAAGCCAGGATGTCTTTGCTTAACAACAACAGAGAGACTTGTTTTGTTAAGCTAGACAGAAACAACTCTTAGAGCTTCTATTGGCAATAGAGCTGGAAACACTGGAGCAAGGCTGTGTTGATTTAGGAGATGCTTGCAAAAGGAGAAACGCCAACAGGTAAACGGAGTCATCAGTTATGATAAATACCATGCTAGCTGCCTGGCAAATTACTTCATGTAGGCCTATGCAATTATGTAATCATCCTTGATAAAGTAGTTAGGAATATCTCTGAGGTAGAAGAGATGAAACAGAAATCCCGGAGCTGAGTGGAAAGAAGCAGGAAGTGTTGGACCCAGACCTGATTGGCTCTAAAAGCTGCCTTTTTTTTTAGCCTGCCACACATTTTTACAACGTAGAGGAAAAGCAAAAGTTAGTAATAAAATGGATTTTAAACAGAAATTTAAACCATTCGTGGAAGCATAATACCAGTGCAGTTGATTTAGGAATATTTAAATGTTGTCTGAACTCACATTTTGTGGTAAGTAAAATTATTTTAAGGTATCATGGTGAATAAACACTTTAATGAACATCCTAGACAATTTTTTGAAATATCAAGATACTATCTATAATATAGACACATGTATATATAATTAGTCTGTATTGTGTATATGATGTACATAATTAACGTAAAACATCTCACTTGCTAGTACGAATTTCTTCTAGGATCATGATTTCTTAGAGTATGTTGATATTAATATTTTCTTTTCTACCTCTTTCCTCTGAATCCAAGTCCTTGCTTTCTGAAAGAATTCCTCAAGAGTGAGAAGATACTTCTGGAAGCAATTGTAATTGTGTCAATACTTGCTAAGTGACACTCTTTTTTTTCTCCTGAGCAACAACTTGCCAAGTTTTTCAAGCAGTATATTTAATAACTTTCCATTTGCTGGAATAGGCATAAAATAATGTATGCATTGCCCTTTGAGGACTGAGCAATGAAACAAAAACCAATGACGTTGTCAATGCATTTTATCTCAAGTTACCATTCTCCTCTACTCTGTAGGACTATAATTACAGCTCCTCTTAATTGCTACCATTTTTCAGATAAGGACCTGAGTCAGAGAGGTTAAATAATTTGTCCATGGAACTCAGCAAGGAGATAATTGAGCTAGGATGAAGCCTGCAGCCTCCACACATCTGCACAGTTTCATTTAATCTCACTACTTGGTGAGCAATGTATTTCATAAATTAAAACATGCTAACTAGCATTCCTCTGGGCTCCCTCTTCTACCGCACACCTTCTCATGCAATTTAAAGAAATATCATATGCAGGGGAGAAAAAAAGGCAAACTGTTCATGTTCACTTTTGCTATTTTGAATAAAATAATGCATATCAGAAGTTGAAAATTCTCTGCTTCCTCGGAAATTTTAGGAAAAGATCAGAAAGTTGACTTCCAAAGATTTGGTCATGAATTCGTTCTAACTTTTGAGGAGAGCAATAGGAATTCT
The DNA here is from genome assembly GCF_023159225.1 of Perognathus longimembris pacificus. NCBI lineage: Eukaryota > Metazoa > Chordata > Mammalia > Rodentia > Heteromyidae > Perognathus > Perognathus longimembris. The sequence continues at coordinate 9,911,631 of NC_063164.1, forward strand.
TTCAATATTAATAAACAGTTAATTACAAAAAAATTCACTAATATAGCATGGATTATGAAAATTTTTTTCAACCCTTAGAGAAGCCGGGAAAGGACTGTAATTTATTTTACTACAAAAATTGTAGAATCTCTTCAATTCTTTCATGTGAATACATAAAACTGGATTTCTGCTTCTCATCTTTCTGATACATAATCTACTCTAAGTCATTATTGGGAATATGATTTCCATGAATTTGAGTTCCCTGAACTTCACACTGGGCAAACGTGAGCCAATCTTCCTCATGCTCCCTAAGTGAACTTCTCTTCTATCTCAACACCTAACCCTCATAAGAACCTGACAATAGATAAGATTTGGGGCAGGTAACAAAATGTATGTCCTACTTTTCAACTGACTAATGACAAATACTGACAGGCTTTCTGGTCTCAAATTGCCTAAGGAGAAAACCAAGTAGAGTTCAAGGTCATAGGTCTTGTTTTGGGATTAAAGGCATCCAGCCTTGATTCACTTGCACACAACTACTCAACAGCCCCAAGTGGCAAATACAAACATAGCTGTTTCCTGTAAATTATCCAGGCACATTGCCCCTTTCCGCAGCTCAAAAGAGCTTCTAGATCAAACTATAACAAATTCATCCTAGAGCAATTAACAAACACTCAGATTAATTTTAAGTTAGCTCCACCACACATTTCATTTGCAAATGCCAGGATACATATCTCTTCCCAACATGGCATACCGAGACACATTTTAGACCCTCCACAAAAGAACAACATCTCCATCACTGCAAACTCTGTGTGTGTTAGATTCTTCTAAAGCCCCTATCGTTCCCTCAAAACCTTGCTTGGAGAAGAGAAAAGGTCTTCATTTTTTTTTTTATTCAACTTCTTTTCCCTGCCCCACAGCTCTGCGAGCAGAAAGCTAATGACTGCAACTCTCTTCTAGACACAAGTGAGGAGAATCAAGACTGTCAGCTGTGTGGGTTCACCGACTTCCTCGGCTCTGAATGGGAACTCTGCTCACCACGTGGCAGATTTTCTGAGCTTCAGTCCTGCAGCCCAGCTGGGCCAGGAGAGACCTTCCTTGTCATTGTGCCCAACACAAAAGAGAAACAGAAGTGTTGGTAGTGACTACAGAGAGGCCTGAAGACTCTTTTCATCCTCCTGCTATTGAACAGTGGGTAGGAGGAAGCAGGACTCGAGAGCCACTCTTCTTGTTGCAAGCCTCAAAGGAAACTCAGCCTTTTGAATGTCCTGCAGGTCTCACAATGGCTCATTATGACTAGAATCCTATTGCTCCATTGGTTCCATGACCATTCATTTGATTCACCAATTGCCAAAGTAAGGGTCCCATCAACTACCACTGTCTGCAACAAGAGGCTGCTTTATCATCAATGCACAGAGTAATGCAAGGGTTGCATCTATTTTTCTTAAGAAAAAAATATATACAGTCCAAAAAAATCTGAAATTGTTTTAAATCCAAATTCCCATCGTTTCCAAAGGAAGAAAATATAATGAATTATGGCTACTGCTTCCAAAATGAACGCTGAACATCTATTGTTGATTTTTTTTTTTTTTTTTTTTTTTGTGGTGGTGGTGGTGGGGGAAACGTACTGAAAGCATTTTTTTCCCAGTAGTGAAATAAAATGAGTCAACAGCACCCCTTAGTGGACATATTTGTGTATTACAACTGACAAAGCTTTTTTTTTTTTTTTTTTTTTTTTTTTTTTTTTTAAGAATTTCCTAGGGCAAGGGCCTCATATCTAAAATATACTTAGATTTTGCCAGAAATGTATTTATTGTCTTCCTTATGTAACTGTGGCCCCTCTTTAAATCACCTGTACAATAAGATTAATTGAATTTAAAAATAAATAAAATATACTTAGATCTCAAAAAAATCAATCCCTCCCCCAAAACAAAGAAGCAACAATACCATCAATAAATGAGCTAAAGGGCTGGGGATGTGGCCTAGTGGCAAGAGCGCTTGCCTCGTATACATGAAGCCCAGGGTTCCATTCCCCAGCACCACATATATAGAAAACGGCCAGAGGTGGCGCTGTGGCTCAGGTGGTGGAGTGCTAACCTTGAGCAAAAAGAAGCCAGGGACAGTGCTCAGGCCCTGAGTCCAAGCCCCAGGCTGGCAAAAAAAATAAAAATAAAAAAATAAAAAAAATAAATGAGCTAAAGATTTACAGACAGACTTCTCTGAAGTAGAAGAATGGCCAACAGACATGAAGAAATGTTCAACATCTCTGGACATAAAAGAAATGAAATTCTCAACAATATTGAGATTCCTCTTCACCCCAATTAGAATGGCCATTATCAAGAAAACAGATAATAAGAGATGCTGGCAGGAATGTGACCAAGAAAGAATGCCACCACACTTTAGCAGGAGTGTAAACTTGCTCAAGCACTCTGGACAGCAGTATAGAGGTTCCCCAAAAGATTAAACATAGAACTTCCCTATGACACAGCAAGCCTACTCCTGGGCATTTACCGAAATGACCACAAACAAGGTCACACCAAAGCTATCAGCACAACCATGTTGCAGTATTATTTGCCAGAGCTAAAATATGGAATCACCCCAGATGCCCCTCAGTGAATTAATGGATTGAGAAAAGCATTTCATAAGGAATTGTGTTGTACAGCCTAGCTTTCCCCCTCGCCATCATCTCCCTTGCAGAGTAGAAGCTCACTGGTGTGGTTCATCGCTCTGCTTTGGAAATGTACCCAGGTTTGAAAGATTCCCAAAAGAAAGATTCAATTTCCTCTTCCTTTAAAAACATTCCAGGACAGAGGCAAATATTCCATATGTCAGCACACATCCATTTCCTCTTTGATGTAGATGAGAAGTAGATAGTGTCTGCCTGTCATCTCTTTTCTTTGGTCTCTGTGTACAAAGTCAAGGCCATGGCTACTGAATCATGATTTGAGACAAGGGAATTTGTGGCTTATGCATAAATTTTTCCCACACAACACCAGACAAGGCTGATCCAATTGTACAAAGACAATTTCTTAATTTGAAGAAAATCTGGAAAGTCTATGTCCTCTGGATATTATCATACTAATCCAACTTTTTTTTCCCCCTTTTATTGTTTCAGTCTTGGGGATTGAACTCAGGGCCTGAGAACTATCCCTGAACGTTGTAGCTCAAGGCTAGTGCTCTTCCCTTTGAGCCACAGCTCTACTGCTGGCTTGTTGGTCGTTAGTTAAGAGTCACACAGACTTTTCAACCAGGGTTGACTTTGAACTGCAAGCCTCAGATCTCTGCCTTCTGAGTAAGCCAGGAATACAAGCATGAGCAACCACCGACATCTGGCTTCAATCCAATTTGTGTGTGTGTGTGTGGGGGGGGTTGGTTTATAAAGAAAATCTTTAAAGCAAATAGAGGGTTTTGTATAATATTATCTGTCAGTTAAATCCATTCAACCTATGCATGCCATGTGACTATTACACAGAAATGAAATTAAAATGTCCCTTTATTCTTTACTAGCTTTGGTTTACCATCATTATGCCATATCTTAAGTTTCTAATTTGAAGACTACAGAGCATTTTCTGTATTTTGACATGTCAAATATTTGTTGCTTTCATTATTCACTTTCCAATGACTTTGTATTCCCAAAATAAAAAACAAATGGAGGCAGGTGCCAGTGGCTCGCTCATGCCTGCCATCTTAGCTACGCAGGAGGCTGAGATCTGAGAATCATGCTTCAAAGACAGCCAGGCAGAAAAGTCTGTGAGACTCTCATCTCCAACTAACCACCAGGATACAAGAAGTGGTGCTATGGATCAAGTGGTAGAACACTATCATTGAGCTGCAGAGCTCAGGGACAGTGCCCAGACCCAGAGTTCAAGACCCACAGCCGACAAAAAAAAAAAATGGAGTTCTTTCCAGTACATTCTGTTTTGTTTTCTCTACCCACACTCACTAAATGATTATTATTGTTATGACTTTTAGTGTGAACAATTAAAATATGGACTTCTACTTTAATTTCTAAATCAGACTAACTTTTTAGAATAGTGTGTGGAAATTTATAAAAAGTTAACTTTGCCCCCTATTTGTCCATGAGAGTTATTCTCTAACAGATGAATTAAAACGTATGAAGTTCAGTTTGTGGTAAGAAAAGATGCAGTGTGAATACACTTATTTTAGGGTCTTTAATTATAAAGGAATGAGTGTAGTATAAGATACATTTGTAATCAGCACTTCACATTGACTTCTCACCTTGTCTCTAAATAGGAAGAGACAGATTCGTGGAAGTAATAACAGTAGCCACTGCATAAACACATGTGCTACACTCTGTATCACAGCAGGAAATGATATGACGATTGTCTCTCTAAAACTATGAATCAAAACTAGACCAGGCACTCATTCTGTAGTTGATTAGTGTTCGTATTTATGCTCAAATTTGATGCATTATATTCATGATTAATACATATATAATCTATTTTAAATTAGAATCCGGAAACCAAAACCAGTTAGAACATAAGAGGGTTTCTTTTTGGTTGCTGTTTTCTTGTTGTTTCTTTATCCATGTATAACCATTCCCCTGCATTGAGCTGGTGGGGAGATTTCTAGTCCGTGATTTCTAGCCATGTCAACTGCAAGGTGCTCTCTCTCCAGCGGTGATGTGCTGCATGGGAAATCAGAAATCTGTTCAACAATATCTTAATGGTTTTTTTTTTCCTCTAATACTTCCCACATTAACATCTGTTACTTCCACAATGCTGGATTTCTTGCATGTCACTGATAAATCATATTGTTTCAGACCCTGTCTCCTTTCCAACTTCTGCCCCAAAGGCTGTGTACTCTCTCTTGTTAAAATGTCCATCAGATGTTACTTCTTCGGTTTGTAAAGTGCTGACTGAACACTGCCAGTGGCATCCCCAATATGGCAATTAATCCTTCTCCCTTCTGTCAACAGGCTTCTGAATCACACTGAGTTACAAGTGTATAACACACACAGATGCACACACACACATACACACACACACACACACAGCACACAGCACAGGTAAGATGTGGTCTCTTGACTCATCTCAAATCCCTTTGAATACAAACAGTTTGAATCGACCATCTTGCAAACATGAGCATCTAGCAGGACATCTGGCATTAGCAGGTGGGCAAGGCACATTTGTTGACTGACTATATGAAACCCATTTGGAAACTCTGACGTACAAATGAGAATGACTGCCGAATGCCAATGAGAGAGATACATGAAAGTCATCAGAATTTAGTGCGTAAAATAAATGAGTGCCTGCTAACCATGAGGTGAAGAGCTGTGTAAGATGGGTGACTTAAGAACACGAATCTTTGAAAAGAGAGAGAGAAAAAAAGGAAAACTATAAGCTACCCACTTGCCCCAACTACACATACTTCTGTCAAAAGTTTAAGCCCTATTAGCACATTTGCTGCTAGCAGCATTCTGCAGGGACTCCTGCTGCCTCCCATCCAGCCAATCCCTTAGCTGCAAGGGAAGAGGAAGGAGAGGGGAAGGACACAGAGGGAATGGGCTCATGAGTTCCCCAACTCGGGGCCAGTCCCTGTGCTCTGCCCCTCACTTCTTGAAGCCTTGGCTCTGAAGCTTGTCACTCCTGCTTGGTCCTGTATAGTATTCTCATCCCTGCTCATCAAAGAAGGGCCAGGCTTGCCGGTGCACATCTACACTCGCAGCTACTCTATGTTTACAGGGGCGGATCACAGTCTGAAGGAAGTCCAGGCAAAAGATCATAGTCGAAAAAAATAAATAAATGGAAAGCAAAACTACTGGGGTCCTGCCCCAGATCAGAGTTCCTGCAAGCGGGGAAACCTGACACTGCCCATGACCCTACGAAATGATAGAAACGAGGCAGGACAAGGTGAGGTGCTGCCCTCTTCTGGCAGCTGCAGCGATTCTCAGCACAGATCTCACCTTCTGGGAGTCACACTCAGGAAGCTGCCGGTACTGCAGATTCACCTGAAAGCTGACAGAACTGCAGAGAGACCCTGAAACCTGACAGTAATGCACACACACACCTGAAAGCTAACAGTATTGTACACACACCTGAATCCAGACCATACTTCAGAGACACCTGAAAGCTGACAGTACTGCACACATACCTGAAAGCTGACAGAGCTGCAGAGAGGCACACCTTACTGTACATTAGTAGTCTCCCAGCTAACACCTGCTGATGACCCAGAGTGCTATTTCTGCCTCTGTGTTGGGAATTGTCTGTAGAAGTATTTTTAGAAATTCTAAAGGCATGTAATAAGTGGAATGAAATGTAATAAAGGCCAGCCTGTAATAAGTGCTCAGTAATAAGAGCCAAGTCATGTAATAAATGCTAAGTAATGTAATAATGCTAAGCTGTGAAATGAGTTCTAAGTAGTCATATCATAAGTGCTAAGCCTTGCAATAAGTAGTAAGCCACGCAATGAGTGCTAAGCCATGAAATACGCGCTAAGACAGCCAACACACAATTTGCCATGTGTTTAAGGCAACTTCTCAGCAAATCTACGATGGACTAGAAAAACAGGAGAGAAAAGATTGCCATTTGTAGAACTGTCTAAAATTGTCTACACCGGAAACCTAAATAAAGCTTAGTAGAATCTATATATATTAAATTCACGAGGATTTTTAAGGGTAAAAATCCAATACTGATCATTTTTTTCCCAAGGGAAAAGGCATGGCAGTCATGTCTATTTTCTGGGACTCTGAAGGTCTTAATTCACTCCAAGTCAGAGTTGATGTTCTATTCCAAATCTAAACTTATACCATTTAAATACAGAATATCATTCTAGAATGGCTCCCAGAATATATGGTTTCTCCTTTTTATATAAAAAAATAAAGCTGCTTTAAAAACAACTCCATTTTTAGGAATAGGCTTAATAAGGATTTTATTTTCAGTAAGAATCATAGTGTTAAGCCACGTGCCAGTGGCTCATGCATATAATCCTAGATACTCAGGAGGCTAAGACCTAAGGATAATAGTTCGAAGCTAGCCTGGGCAGGAAGGCCCATGAGTCTCTTATCTCCACTAAACTATTCAGAAAAGACCAGAGTGGTGCTGTGACTCAAGTGGGAGACTCAAATGCTAGGCTTGAGTATACATCGCCTGGGACAGCACCCAGGCCCTGCTTTTAAGCCTCAGGACCAGCAAAAATAAAAAAAGGGGGAAGGGAGGAATCTAGTGCTGTGCAAACCTGAGGGCTGCTTGCATTTTGTTCTCTAAGTTTTCTTTTTATCCATAAAAAAACAACATGTCTAATAATTACCTAACTAACTGTATTAAGGGTCCACACATGAGGACGATGATCAGAATCACCCACCCAGAGCCAAAATGTCTCTATCTATTGTTGTGGCTGCTTTACAATAACAGTCTTTCAACATGAATTAACATGGCCAGAGCTTTCCAAGTCACAAAGATTCAAAAGATATACCCCTTGAAATACTGAACACACTAGAACCACAGTCAAATATATTGGTGAAATGTGAACATCTCCCTCCCTCCCTCTCTCCCTTTCACTTTCTCTTTTTCTCTGACATTCTCAGCATGCATCTACAACTAAAAATCTCTGATAGCAAAGGAAGTGAGTTCCCCTGACCCTCCCCAGATTTATACACATGGTAATAACACAGAGCACTACATTCTCCCAATGTCCCTCTTGGTACAGAAACAAGATTAGTCATGATTACAATCAGTAAGTCCTGGGGAAGAAGGAGAAGGTGTGCTAGTGAGAGCACACTTGAATCCGGGCTGAAAAGAAGTCAGAATTTTCCAATAGCTCAGCACTAAGGCAAGTAGGTGTCAAGAAGGAAGAGGAGGGAAAGTCTTGGAAGCATTTCTGGAAAATTCCACAGTGAGCAGGTGGTTAGCAAGTGCTGGGTACAAGAAGTAGGAAGATAGATGGTAGCAGGTGATGGGTAATGAAAGCTAAGCCAGAAGACCAGCTTACCCAGAGCCTTAAAATTCACATCCTGCTGGGAATGTGGCTTAGTGGTAGAGTGCTTGCCTAGCATACTTGAAGCTCTGGATTCGATTCCTCAGCACCACATAAACAGAAAAGTAGAGAGGTAGAGTGCTAACCTTGAGCAAAAAGAAGCCAGAGACAGTGCCCAGGCCCTGAGTTCAAGCCCCAGGACTGGGGGGGAAAATCACATCATTGTTTGTTTCTTTTGACTCTGTAGGGCCATGCCCGGTCCTTTCAGAATTTTCTACAGAGCAATTCCATACACCAGAATATTCTGGTTGGTGTGAAGGACAGGTTGGAAGCAAAAGAGTGATACCAGAGACTGGAGTTGGAGAAACGCGGAGGGGCAGAGAGCCTGCCACAAAATCACGTGGTCTTTTGAACAATAGATTGGGATTAAAGGGAAAGAAAGCTGAATGATCAAGCTTTTGTGTGACCCCAAACTCTCCTGTGCTGCTCCGGTTCTTAGAGGTCTTCAAAGGAAAGAGACAGTGCCCTTCTGTGTGCAAACAAGGTGTGGGATAAATGACTGAAAAGAATGCAAATATTTGCATTTAACTATTTGGACCTATATTATTTCCTATGGACGTAGAAAGCCAAGTGCCTGGGACTCCCACAAGGCCTAGAAATGGACCACGGCTAGTGTGAGGAGCTGAGCGTTCCACTTGTCCCTTGCATCACTAAGGGCCTTTTCTGTTAGACAAGTCATAGTTCTAATAGGCTCCTTTCTACAGTGCTCTCTCATTGATATTGACTACGCTCCCTGGGCTTCTTCAGAAAAGCTTCTATATCTTTCATATGCCAAATTGATGGAGTGTAGTAGGATTACTCTCCCTAATTTTATAGTCCTTCAAATAAAGTCCTCATTTTCTAAGAACCAAGTCATTAAATATAGCATGCCAAATGCTAACTACTTTCCCCATCAAAAGACCTGGCAAGCAGGCATCCTTTTCTAAGGCCATATTTGCTTTTGAAAACAAACGCGTTGAGCTGACAATACAGCAGGAAGATCCGATCCTTGCACTTTAAGTGTCCATTCATAATTTCTGTGGACATCTAGAAGTCACATGAGCCTCATAAGCCTTGGCTTTATATATTGGATAAATCTACTTACTCTAGCAGTATTTCATAGTTGATGCTTGTGACTGTACTTTTTTTCTTTTCTTTTCTCTCTCTTTCTTTCTCTCTCTCTCTCTTCCTTTCTTTCTTTCTTGGCTGACTGTGGGGCTTGAACTCAGGGCCTGGACACTGTCCTTGAGCTTTTGTGCTCAAGGCTATTGCTCTACCACTTTGAGCCACAGCACCACTTCTGCTTTTGTTTGTTGTTTATTTTCCTGTGATTAACTGGAGATGAGAGTCTTATTCACTTTCCTGCCCAGTATGGCTTTGAACCCTGATCCTCAGATTTCAGTCTCCTGAGTATCTAGGATTACAACTGTGAGCCACCAGATACCAGGCAGTATTTTCTTTTCAAAATGTGGAAAGGGTTAGTAGTGCTCAAGAATTTGTGCTCGAAAGCACAAGCATTCACACATTCCCATACACATGCACACAGGCTTGTGATGTTCTCATCAGCACATTCTGCTTCTCAAAATGAATCAGTCCACATTCCACAAGAGAACGGGACCACTAACAAAGCAGCGGCATTTCCTCTTCTTCCATCCTTTTCACTCGTATTCCTGGACATTTCATTTTGAGGTGGTAGTCTGCTAGTTAAAGCCACTGTTTCCTAAGAAATTCTTAGTCTAGAAAAGCCAAAAGGCACAATCTGGACAATGAGAGTAACTAAGTAAGTGGAGGGATGGGAAGGAAAGAAGCGAATTCAGAGAGGACAGCCTGCAGGAGAGAGCTGTGTGTGAAGCAGAGGCCTAGTAGATCGTTGCCTAGGTTTGTTCCACATCCATGTGCCACTTAACCAGCTAACTTCCCCAAGCAACAGAAACCCTTCAGCTTCAGTTTCTCCTTGCTCAGAAATACTGTGCTCCTTTTCCATTTTTGCTATATGAATACATACTACAAGACATGGATATGATAATTCAACATACTGACACTGTGGCAGGTGTTACATATATGACATATATACGACAGCCTTCTGACACCTATGCCAAGTGTCCATCTATAGCATATTGGTAGTTTATTTTATGTGGGAAATGCTTCAAACCTGAAGCATGATGTTTGCTGTCAGCACACGAACACACACACACACACACACACACACACACACACACACACACACACAATGTTGTTTAGCACACAGACTAGGAAGAAAAACTAAGATCTCTAATGTTTCCTTAATAAGGCACACATCATTTGGAAGACTTTGTTATTCTGAGGGACATGTCATGTAGCTGTGAGCTAATATTCACGCAGTGCAAGCTCTTCCACGCAGTCTACCTGGAACTTTTCACCCATGAGTTAGAAAGATGGCTTGTTTCCAGAAGGAAACATTATCTCTATGTTTTAAAGATATTAAGGGAAAGCACAACAACAAAAAAATCAAGAAAGGATTATTCCTTGAGCCAATTAACCTGTTTCTTCTCTTTTTATTTTTATGGAAAAGAAGAATAATTATCTTTCCTGGGGACTGAGGTTAAAGAAGTTATTCAGAACACGTGGAAGATGCCATAAATCCTAATGAACACACTTAGAATTATTCATAAATACAACTCAGAGATCACTGTGTGGAATTCACTATTTCTGCTCCCAGAAACATTAGAAAGATATATTTAAAGGGGAGGTAAGCTACGCATTTTCTCTGTCATAAAATAAACTAGTTTTTTATTAATTCTGAAAGCCCTCTACAGAATTGCAATCTGAAGTTCATGTGCTAGGGGGCGCCATGTACTCATTTTCTTTCCAAGCTGAATTGGTCCAGCCCTTCGGGAGTCTCACATTCATTTTGACAGTTAAATCGGCACATATGTATAATGTGCATGCTTGTGGATAAGAAAACAAGACATTTTAAATGACACCTGGGGAATCTGTAAGTAAATGCTGATGTTGGCAGAAAAAAAATGTCCTGCATCTCTGCATCTTTGCTTCTTTTGTTCTGAATACTACAGACGATAGCTCCCTCCCCTTCATAGACAACGTTCCATTGCATGTATGCACACTTCAATTCAGATAGAAGAGTCAGGGCATTAGGGTCAGATGTGCCGGAATGTCTAAGGTGATACATGTAGTTGGTTTCTCCTTTCTTTGAAAGAAAATACACATGGGACTTACAAGGTAAGAAAGGTAAAGATGCAACCAGACAGGTAATCCTTTTCATATGGTAAAAATGCTAAGTATCTGATTTCTCATTTGACAGAGAAGAAATAATAGACAAAATCGGAGGCAGTGATACACCAATTTCAGTGTGAGAAAAGCCCGTCTTCTCTCTCTCTCTCTCTCTCTCTCTCTCTCTCTCTCTGTCTCTCTCTGTGTGTGTGTCTGTCTCTCTCTTTCTCAGAATAGGCAATACAGAAATACATTGTCTTAAGAGAATTTAAAATCAGTCATAAAACTAATCACAAATCTGTCTTTTTTTCCTTTTATTATAAACTATCAATTCTCTACAAGGTTGGTTATACCACAGGAGACAAAATTACCCCCTCTTAGCCTGTCTTTCTCAAAACATCACAAACTAGAATTTGTCTCCTTGGAATTTTCTAAGATGTTCAAAACTTGGACTTTTTAGGAGAAAAGTCTATAAAGGAAAGGTGAAGCAATGAATTTTTTTTTCAGCAAATTGTGTATGATGAGATCTTTACACACACACACACACACACACACACACACACACACACACACACAGAGTGTCTCATTAGTCCCTGAGATCTATAATGCCAGGCAAATAATATCCCGTCACTCCCTGAAATTTTACAGATAAGAAAAAAATTTAAGGTCACTAATTTTTGGAATTAGGTTTTAAGATAAACTTTGGCCTTCTCTAAATGTCAGGTTTTTATCCAGCTGAGCAGTTTAGGTTATAAACACTGGCATCTTGTAAGCACAAAATATGGGCTAGGACCACAACCCTCTTTAGGTCCTCAGGTGTTGGGGGGGGGGGTTGCGGGAATGTGGATAATTTGATCCAATATATAATGAAGGAGGTGCGATCCTCAAATACTTGTGTGAACCCCTGTATATGAACTAGCACATCAGAGAAGACAATTAGTGGCTCTGATTATCACTGTCCAAACCACACCTAAGAATCTTGAACTGAACGATGTTCTTCCTTGTCATGCATTACAGAATGCTGAGTGCATACCACAGCTTCCTTACATAGCCCTAGTTAGTGAGTCATGGTGGGTTTCCCTGAGAACCTTGGCCTCTTAGGCTAATGATGTAAAGAAGACAAATAAGCATGAAGGGGAACAGTGTTGGTGGCAGACACTGGCAGAACCCCTATTTGTCAGTTGGTTCAACAATTCCTAGGGAACACTCTCTTGTTTATTCTTTTGTATTCCAAGACAATAGCTGTTCAGATTATTGGAGGCTGAAATAAGTTCCTGAGAGGCTAGACCTGGGACCACTAGACACCAGGTGATGTCCAAACATTCAATTGTTTGACGTGTACAGACTTTCAATCACACATTTGTGGCTCACACCTGTAATTCTAACTACTCAGGTGGCCGAGACCTGAGGATCAAGCTTTGAAGTCAGCCCCAGAAATAAGTCCAAAATGAAGATGTGTCTCAAGTGGCAAAATATCAACCTTGTGTGAGAAAGTTATGGGAAAGTTCTTTTGATCTGAATTCAAGCCCTAATACTGGCACAAAAAACGGATACAGAATCTAATAAACATACAATGGATAAACAACATATCAAGTGTCCTCAAACCATATGCCAGTTGTTTGTAAGCATTATCAAAATTATTGCCTCCTGAATTCCTTATAGAAATCAACCAACCCTAACATTTCATTTACTACATTCAACTGTTGCTTAAAGGCAATATCAAATTTTTGGCCTTCTTTAAAAACGACATTAATTAAAGTGGATAAAGAGCCCCACCAAAAATTTCAAACCTCATAGTTGGATAAACCAATCTGGCAGGATTGTGAATTAACAGCTTACAATGGCTTTTCCTACTTGAGTAGCCAAAGCAAAGCGTGTGACAATCTAGTTACTGGAATTCTTATTTATAATGTGCATTTATTCTTTATTTTATCTGGGAGTTAGATCTAATCTTCAATAATATTTAATAAGCCAGGCACCAGTGGCTCATGCCTATAGTCCTAGTTACTCAGGAAGCTGAGATCTGAGAATCACAGTTCAAAGCCATCCTGGATCTGTAAGACACTTATCTCCAATTGAAAAACACCAAAAAGACAGAATAGGAGATGTGGCTCAAGTGGTAGAGTGCTAGTTTGAAGCAAAAACAATTTTCCTCAAAAAGCTTAGGAATCGTGCCCAGACCCTGAGCTCAAACAGGACACACACACACACACACACACACACACACACACACACTAACGTAATGAATGTTTCTGTATTCATCTCAGCATAACCTTTTATTTTCTGACTTAAAGTTAATGTAGCTAAACATTCCTCCAATTTCATGGTGACTTTGTGAACTTAGAGGGTCTTCTATGTACCCTTTTTGGGCTTTTCTATACATGGAACCAAGTACAGAATTCATTTGTAAAATGAACTGCACGCCCTGTGTATTATTAATGATGTGGGCTTAGCTTGGGTCGGTAGACCACAGCTCTAAGTCTGCTGTTCCTCTACTTCCTCAGAGTAATGTAACTATGAGCATGTATTCAAGTTAGCTGTTAGGACAAGTTGGCCCATGACAGTTTAAAAAAGGTTTATTCAACATTTGAGGAGAGAATAACAGAGTCCCCTGGGTCAAATCGAGTCAGGGTAACTTGTGCTCCCCAACCTTCTGTTCAGTAGTCCTCCCCTTCCCCACACAAAACTTAGTTTGTTTTCTGACTAGGAAGCACTTGTAAATGTTCTGACTGATGCTTGTACTAGAGATGCCTTAGGTCTGTGAGACTTGGGCCTGAAATAAAAGCTGAAGAACTTTAGTCAAACAAGTCACATCTAGGCCATTGCTGGCACCCTGGGAATTCTAAAGAGGAAATGTGGCTGACCTTTCTCTGCCTTTGGCTTTTGTGTTGTGAATTTATCTTTTCTTTTCAGAGCAGTTTAAACATTCTAACAAAGTTGACAGGAGCATACATAAATGTCCAATATTACTCTTTTTTTTCCTCTTTCTACCAGTTGGATTGAGGGGTCGACTGAATATGTTCACAGTCAACAAGCTCATATTAGCAGAGTTCACATAAGCCCTGAGAGGATAAATTAGATTTCTCCCCCATTTTCTAATTTTTTTTTGTTTTCTGTTGTACCCATTCTTCTATGGATTGAACATATATGGCCTGGGTGCTGTTCCTGAGCTTTTGAGCTAGAGCTCTACCACATGAGCCACAGCTCCACTTCTAACTTTCCTCATTTTATAGTCCAAAATATCCATCCATTTGATTTTCCATTGTTTTTAGCTTCCTTTTCTGCTCTCGAAGATTTACATATATATTTTATGTTCCAATATCCTGATTATCAAGGATGTTCAATGGAGCCCAGACATCAGACACGCTGAGAAAGCAGTGGGGAATCTCCTCAAGGTTTTATGGGAACGTGCTGCCAGGGCTTTGGGTCAAGTCTACACAGCCCCCGGATCTGAAGGCATTCAGGACAGAAGAACAGGGAGAAAATCAGATTTAGCCTACAAGGAGAAAGACATGTATGGAGGGAGCTATTGTGTCAATAAATGGTTAATGAGAACATCACACTGTGCTAGACACTGGAAGAACGTCTTTGAGCTTCTGCTATATTGACTTCCAATGCCTGTTCAGAGGGCTTATGTTTCTTTAAAACAAAGCACTATGGTTAAGAAAACAATTTTGACGTGTGCAGAAACACGCTAAATTCACAGCAAGCTATGCAGAGAACCTATAGCATGATTTCCTGTTTTTTTTCAGTATCCACAACTGCTGGCTGAGTGCCGGTGCACCCTGAACCCGGGAGCCCCTGGGAAACACAACCTCTGTGCCCCAGAGCACTTGGGAATGGGGGTGTTTGTGTTTCAGATGCACACAGATCATCGTCCAAAAGCTGGATGTGCAGCGCTTGAGGGAGAGACCAGAGGGCTGCTGTCACAAACAATATTTGATAAGGAATCCCGAGGGGACACCTTGAGAGGACCTGTGCTTACCCTGAATGACAGAGTTGAAGGATTCCGAAGGGCCTGACTGACAAGTTCTGTCCTGTGGGGTGAGGACTCTGGTATCATGACATCCGAGGGCAACAGAACAAGAAAGGGGGACTCAGAAAGTCCAGGCCTTGTGTGGGGATTTCTGAGGAGACTGAAGACTGTGAGAGTTGGAAATGGCTCGCAGGCTTTGCTGACCCAATCTCGAATCAAAGGTGATCAGAGATGATCCGAGATTAACGGAAGAATAATCATGGAAGGTTCCCATGAAACACTTGAGCTATTTATGAAGTGCGTGTATTCATGAGTGAGTGAAGGTGTGTGAGACTCTGTGTGTATGTGTGTGTGTGTGTGTGTGTGTGTGTGTGTACATGAATAGCGGGGTATGTTGTTTGTTGCTTTCATCTCCTTCTTTCCAAGGAAAACTAGCTCAACTAGGTATTTCCTGGGAATCCTTTTCTAAGACAAGCTTCTCTGCCTGTATACACATCCTGCTCTCCCTCTCTCTCTTTTTTTTATTTCTTGGTGCCTGTACTGGGGCTTGAACCCAGGGCTGCATGTTCTTGCTTGACTAATGTGGTCAAGCCTGGTGCTCTACCATTTGAGCCACACCTCTCCTTCCCAGCTGCTCCAGTCTTGGACGAAGAAGCCTAGCTTTGTTTTGCCTGGACATCAGTTGCGACTCTGTCACTGGCCCTAGCAGGACTCGAGTTGTTCCATCCACTGAAGAGCAATCCAAGGCTCAGGCAGAGAGGGGATGGGCATAGACCCCACCCATTGTTCCCAAAGCACCCACAGCTCTGCCTTCCACCTACTATCCTCTCTCTCCTCTAGCCTAGACAGAACAAAGGGGAAGTGCCATGTGCCTTTAATGGAGACTCAGTTCTATGACTAAGAAATTAAGGCAGGCACAGAAGGGTTTGTACTTGTGAAAAAAGTTGAAGCCTGTGATTGCTCAGCTATGAATTTCCAGGGGGAAAATATCCCTTGTGGGTCATCAACTTTACTCCAGTGTAAATTAAGAAAAGGTTAAGCTTAACCTTTATGTTGGCATTTCATGGAATAATAGGAGTTGTGGGATCAAACCTGTGTGTTTAAAGATTCTAGTCTCTGCCCATAGTTTCCACACTGTGAAGTTCCAGTCAGAGAACAGGACAGATCTGAACAGAGCTTAGCCCTGTAGGATGTGAGTTACCTGAAGCAAATCCAAACATTATCTTGACTTTTGCTTTCCTGACACAAATAGCGCTGGCAGGCTATCAATACTGGCCTCAGCATGCCTGAGGATGGTTAGTGACTATTCGTTCTTGGCTCCCTGGACGGGGCAGGCAGCTTTAGCATCCTCTCTGCTTAAGCAATGTCTAGGCCTTCTAGCTACCTCCGCCTGTATCACTTCTCAGAGAGCTCAGCCTATAGCACAATACAGAGAGGGACTCACTAGGAGCTGAGAAAACAGAGAGAGAGGCTGTGGACAAGACTATATCATGAGTCCTCTTGCAGGTGGTACAATGTCCCCATAGTGCTGCTGGAAAGGACAAAGCCTTCTAAAAGAAGGCCAGATTCCTCAATGGAGGAGTGCTCCAGAAATTGTTCCAGAGATCAGTGGTGGGTCCTGTTTGAAACAGATCCCATCTATTTCCAGTGATGTTCTAGAATCTATTTCCTAGTTCCTAGTTCCTATTTCCTATTTCCTACTCTTGGGAATCTGAGCGTTGGAGAAATTGCTTTACAAGTCAGCAGCGTAGCAGGTTGAGATCAATATCTGATAAGGCTACACATTCCCCATCCTGGTTGGCGTTTGAGTGTTCACTCTTCTATTTAACGGTTAACATGTGCATCAGCTTGCATTTCCCAAGCACTAGATGGTAAATTAAAGAGCCAGCGTGATCAGGAGTCATGGATACCAGGACTCCTCGTGAAGCTCTCTTCTCTGCTTGTGTGCTTAGTCAGCAGCATTTAGAGTAAAACCCATCCTGGTCACCCTCACCCCTTCACCTCCAGGGCACAGGAATAAAGCATGCTCCACAACTCGTCCTAACCTGCAGAGGCAAAGTCTAGAAGGCCAATGTGCTCAACAGTCTCTGTCACACACATCCAATCTGTGATCTGGCTCTGACCCAGAATTTCTATCCATAGGTAAGGCAATTCACCATATACAAATGTGTGAGAGGTTTCGTTTATTTTGTCTGTTTGCATATTGCCATCTTTTGGAGAAGACCACCCCTTAACGCTAGCAAAGAAGGCAGAAAGTGTATATGATATGGTCTATGGTCTCTAATCTAGAAGTTTGCACTGGATCTCTGCTTTCACCAACAGCTGAAAGATCTTAGGAAAAACAGGCATAAAGTTCATTAGGAAAAAATCTTAAACCATTTCTGAGATACTGAGAGGAATGTAATGGGCATAAAAACCACACAGTGTTAATATACTCTTCTGACAAGTAACAACAAGGAAAAAAATCTTTCCTTTCTGAATCACCTGATTTTGTGGGTACCAAGGTCTGAATTCAGGGTTTTACATTTGTTTGGTGGGTGCTCTGACATTTGAACCATTCCTCCAGTGCAGTCTTTTCTGGTTATTTTGGAAATGGCATCTCCAGGACTTTTTACCCCAGGAGAGCTTTGAACTGCAAGCCTTCAGTTCTCAGCAGCAGTTCTAAGGTAGATGTGTGTCAATGGCAATTAGTGCTACCCAATGTTTTCAACAAACATACTTATTAATATGATTTTTTGGAATTGCTTCAATTAGCTAGGATGGTGGTTTATTTCAGTAAGAGTGACTTATTATTTATTTTTGTCCTACTATCCCTATAATTTCATATCCCAAAGTGTTTAAGATGGCCTTTATTAGTTATAAAGGCCATTCCTGTTTAAATTAGGATATAAGAAATCCTAAAAACAGTTGAGATGCCCTTGAAAGAAATGATTGTGTGTGTACATACCTCATTTATTCATAAATCAAACACTGCATATTTAAGCCAGGTAGAACTACCCAGAACAATGTCCCTCATTATTTAAAAAATGCAATTATCTTACTTAGTTATGTTTTAAAAATAGCCTGACATTTAAAATAATTGATGAATATGTAATTTGCTAATCAGTAATAGGCAGTTCACAGGGAGATATCATCATTAGTTTCATAATTTACTGTTTCAGAGGAGTTTCTTGAATATAAAGATTAAAGCCAGGAAGTACAGAGAAATCACTCTAGAATGACATTATCTTATTAAACACCCATAATACTTAATAGCAACAACAATTAAACCTCAAAAATGAAGTCAATGTATTGACAAGCCATTGGGTGAGTTACAGATAGGGTGTTTACATATAGTGATTTTCTCCATACTAAATTCCACATTCATGACCTTGTACTCAAACGGATATTGGCATAACATACTATACTGTAAAGAATTAAATTATATTTTAGTTTTGCCTTTATTTTTTGTATCTTTTCTCCAAGTGTTAATAGAGATCCCATTTCCCATGCATGAACACTCACATTCCCTATCTGAGAACATTTCTGATATTGTTGGTATAGAGAGAAAAATCATTTATTTAAAGATTGCCTTATTTTAACCTACAGCTTTTGGTAAATATCTAGGTTATCTGGTCAGGTAATTTGTCTCTATGGCCTAAGAAAAAAGAAATACTAGCTGCCTCATTCAATCCAAATGAGTTGGTATATGAATATTTATAAGGGCATCAATATTCACAGTGTCTTACAATCATGCTCCAAGATAAATAAAAATAAACTGCCAGAAATATTACAGTATCATGGAAGAAGAGCTAAAAGTTATGTACAAATTCATTGACAACATCTTTGCAAGAATTATGGACAAAACATTTAAAAAGAAATTTACATAAAACATAGTAGACAAATTTATCAAATGTTGATAAATTTTTAGAGACAGTATAAAAATACACAAAACATGGAAGAGAGAAAGAATTTTTTTTCCCAAACAACCACTATGCCAATACAGAGAATTCATCGCTACATTTATATTACAGAATGATGGAAACCAGACACAAACAATTCGGTAACAAACAGCAACGGAAGTTTTGCCAATCACAAGAAGGAAAGACATTCGTTTGGGGGGATGGAAACACAGACTGCCAGAACTCACCCCCCCAACCCATACACACGGAGCGAAAGAAAAGCAAATGCAAACATTGTCTACAGCAACACATGACAGACACAGGTGGGAAGCGTTTGGCATGTTGCATCGCAGCAGGTCAATCACGACTGGCTAACGATGATGGTACCTGGCTCTGTTGCAGGTCACTGGCTTGCCTGAGAGGAGTCACCGACGGAGGAGGCACACCTGATGTAGAAGCAGATCGGCCTAGTTTGCAGCTGACTTTAGGTTCTGTGGACAAGGCAGGGAGACAAAGCATTTGCTGAGCAACATCAACAGGAAGGCAATGGCTTTGGGGCTCCATTTTTGTTCTGCGACACCTTCTGGGAACATGCAAAATGTTTCTCATGCTGGCAAATAATTTACTAGGAATTAAACATGTTCGTAACAATTGACTTTAAAAGGTCTTTATGCACAATGTAGCTTCTGGGGAATATAGAACAAATACCCTGGTCATTTTACCCAATTAGGGGTTCATTTCTATGCTTTGATTACTGGGACAATCACAATCCATTAGGGCAAAAAGACAGATTAGTTTGGTATTTTCTTTTCTTTTCTGGTCCATCGATTCCTACATCCTAAACTGTCTTATCTAAGCTTCTTCAAGTTCCTTCCTTCCTTCCCTCTTTCTTTCTCCCTCCCTCTCTCTCTCCTTCCCTCTCTCTCTTTACCTCTCTTTCTCTTCCCTCCCTCCCTCCTTCCCTTCCTTCCTTCCTTCCTTCCTTCCTTCCTTCCTTCCTCCCTCCCTCCCTCCCTCCCTTCCTGCCTTCCTTCCTTCCTTCCTTCCTTCTTTTTTCTTCCTTTCCTGACTGTACCCATCATGCTTTCAATGTAACATGTTTTAGTGTATATCTAATTTACTTAAATATGGTAAATATTTTTGAGACCTTTCAGAAACCTTCTTGATGTTCTCTTATATTCTCTCTGCTTAAAACCAACCAAAAAGTGATTTCCAGTTGTTTCATATCTAACTTCATGCTTGGGTTAGGTCTTTTTATCTCCCACAGGTAGATAAGCAAATCTCTGCTCTCAGAATCTATACCGGGCTGGATCTTTCCATCACCCCAAGTTGTTCTCCTGATCAACCTTTAACACACCGAACCTTCCTTGTGTACTAAGATGTCATTCAGGGTGCACCTCTATCATGATCTTGATGTCCACTTTCTCTCTTCAACACTGCCTTAGCCTGTGAGCAGTGCTTACACAACGTTCTGGGTCTTTGAACATTTTCTTTTCCTGATAGAGACCACATGCTAAGTGGTGAAATTATAAGCTTTTCTTTCACTAAAATCGTTCACAATCGCCTGGTATAGGTCACACAACTTCTACAAATGAAGGCAATCCAGTAACACCTTCATCTGTTATTAGGCCCAGATTAAAGTTCTGGCTCACCTTCTGAAGGAGAGCCCTCATTTTAGACAACACTCACTTTTGTAAAAGTGATGCAACAATCTGCCTACCCATTCCTGAAAATGCCACTGGATTCTCTCTAAGGCTGTTTATGTATGATGTAATGACACAGATTAAAGATAGCTTTTATCTGTTAACCTTGTTCGCCAGGAGAAAGAAATACACGCAGGCCTAAGGGGTCATCTCACATTCTATCCAGTAGCAAGTACAGTATTCTCTGGAATCTTGGTGCAGTCTTCAGGATGAGCCAGTATTGCCATAGGTTCTATCACTGGATCCGTGCCTTTATTCACAAGGTGGGAGCCTGTCCAGTAGGTTTGCTTATCAAAAGATGCCACAGCATGTTTATTTACTGTAAGGCTTTTATCAAATTTATGCTGAAGTTTTTATCTGATGAAAAGAGGTTACCAGGCAAACTCTCAGGCCTTTGATGTGGCATAATGTGCATAAGGATTAATTTCCCTTGCTGGGTTTTCCAGGGAGACTCTGACTTAATCATCATCTTTCAAATATAGATAGGGATATCTCAGATGTGCAGATTGAGCCTCAGTGAAAGCCAAAGAAACTCAAAATGTCATCTGACTTGGGGAGCTTGTGTTGCCCTCCTGGATACCAGTCTAGATAATGTCTAGGCTTGTGCAACAGCCTTGTCATACAAACCACCAGCTAAATACCCCCATGGACTAGCTCTCCTGTCCCATTACTAAAAGCCTGAAAGTTCCATCCTAGTACATTCATACAGACAAGTTCTGACTCTATAGACCTAGATTGTTCTCATAGATATATTAAGTTCATATATGTACATATGAATGTCTATATGCCCTTGCACACACACACACAGAATAACATTTATGCTTGGCAGTGTCATAGAGAAGGGACATTATTTTTTTTAATTGTGAGACTTTTCCTTTTGAACTCTAGCATTGTCAAATGAATTATAACTCAAATGCACTTAGAAGTTATTGTGGTGTCTGAGTGACCAAGTTGATGATGATACAAATCCTAATGTAGATGCATCTCTTTGGCCAAAAGGATTTTAGGGGGAAAGGCAATAAATCTTGTTTGTGCTTTGTTTTTGGCCAGTCCTGCTTGAACTCAGGGCCTGAGCACTGTCCCTGGCTTCTTTTTGCTCAAGGCTAGCACTCTACCACTTGAGCCACAGCGCCATTTCTGGCTTTTTCTATATATGTGGTGCTGAGGAATCAAACCCAGGGCTTCATGTATACAAGGCAAGCATTTTACCACTAAGCCATATTCCCAGTTCCATAATAAATCTTAAGAAAAGATGAGTAAACACCCTGATGATTCTTTAGACTTGTAACATCGAAGTTTAACTTCCTAGCTCAGCAATGTAGTTCTCTCTCAGACTTGAACAGTGAGATTTAGAACCATAGCATTGGACACATAAATTGACACCTTGAATTTTAATATAAAATTCGACTAGGATTGTGGAGGGCCAAAAACAATAGTGAGTCAAGAATCTATCTATTCCTGAGAGTGTCTAGAAAAAAATACAGGGTAAAGCTTTCTTTTCCCAAGAATAATCTATTTCATCAAGAGGTGATTATGAAACTATAAAGCACCTGCTCTTCCTATATACCGGAAAGCATTTTCTTTTGAACACTATCAATACCATTGTAGAAGTAGAAGATTCTGCACTGAAGATCTCAGGTATGTGATGCTAAGTGAAATGAACTCCATGTTATGGAAACGATTGTTATATCACTGTTGTAACTACATTCAACGTGCTATGTGTAACCCTAGCTTCTATTATTGATGATCCTCTTGTATCCCCTTCCTGTGGTTGTACCTGCACTATCTCTGTATCTTATCTGAGTACATTGGAAACCGTGTATTCAAAAGACAAACGACTACAAAAACAATACTTGCCAAACTGTTGGGTGTAAATAAACTGAACAACTCATGTGGGGGGGCAGGGGGGAGGGAAAGGGGGAGGGGGAAGGTAGGAGGAGGGAGGAGGTAACAAACAGTACAAGAAATGTATTCAATGCCTAATGTATGAAACTGTAACCACTCTGTAATTCAGTTTGACAATAAAAAATTTTAAATTAAAAGAAAAAGAAAGAGCAATGTAATAGATATGGAAACTGACAGAGAAATGGAGACAGAGAGGAAGGAAGGCAAAAGAAATAAAGGAAGGAAGGGAGATAGAGAAAAAGACAAGGAGGATGGGATGGAGGGAAAGAGAGAGGGAAAAACACTCATTTTGAATCCTAGGATTAGTCATTTTCATGAGTTGTTTCTAGATTCATAACTAATCATTCTTTTTATTAATTGTGTATTCATTGAACCATATTTACTTATGAGTTCTTTCTCTTTTTAATGGCTGTAACAATTCAGTGCTTTGTTTATGATATTTATTTTTTAAGATCATCATTTCTCATCTCTACTTAAGTGATTTTAGTGAATGTCTTTTGGGGTTTATGCTCCTGGTATTGTTACAAGATAATCTCCACGTTTGCTGCTCCTCTACTGGTTTCTCTTTGCTTTTGGAAAGGACATCAATGACTATTTTTCCTTAGCGCATCTGCACAGTCTTAAGAGATCATTACATTTTCACCAAAACTAAAACAACCCGCTTTCATCTAACATCACAGAAATAAATCGGTCAAAATTGGGGTAGGCCTAGCTTTTCTCCATCCATTTGTTTTTGCAATGTAGCACGTAGTCTTTACTGTATTTTCAAAGGTAGAGAATGTTCCTCTAGATCAGTCATGCTGATAACTGTATCTAAATATTGATTCAGGACTACATGGAGACAAGAGTGGCCCATTCTTCCCAGTGTATCAAAGTATACATATTGCAAACTTTAATCTGGTGGAAGGCATTTTTCACTATAATACACACGTTAGTTAAGATAAATTTGTACCTGATTAGAAAACAGAGCTTAGTTTTGCACAATGTAACTGTAGTCAGGGAGTCAAAATTTTATTTCAAAACTTTGTAATCACAGATTTCCAATAAGAAATTCTTTTTGCATTTGCTGAGCTAGCATCTAGGTCAAGAAAGAAGTTAGAGAATGAGAACCTGATTTTATCTGACAGATCTGTGTGCCTTTTAGAAGTGTTTCATCCCTAACCCTTCCCTTTAAGTGTTCTTTCTGAACAAATCTTAAGAAACCTCTGAAATTTAAACAACAACAAAAAACTGAACTTAAGTTCAGACTTCATGTCTTGTCACGACTCAAGCCAATGTCCTATCTATCATAAGGATTGTAACTCCTAGGTAGTCATTTATTCATATCAATAAAATATTGTAACCACAGTTTGAGACAAACGCCCTGTAAGAAACAAAGAAAGGGAAATAAAATCTTTTCACTACATATATATATATATATGCAATAACAAACATTTAAGATATGCTCATACAGTATACTAAATAGTTTATTTCTTTCTTTGCTTTATAGATATTGAAACATTTTTTAAAACCTTTTTGCTTGGAAATCATTGAACTATGAGTAATTCCATTAATTCATTATCAGCTATGATTTCTGTATAGTAATGAAGCACACAGAGATAGTCTTTTAATTTTTCTCCTCAGTTTTATTGGTACAAGATCTCTCTCAATATAGCTCAGGATGAGCTTAAACTCATAAGCCTTCTGTGTCAGCTCCTCCATAGCTAGGATTACAGACATGAACCACCGTACCCAGTCCTGTATTCAGGAATTCTTGAAGTGTTGACAATCTAGTCTAGAAAGTATTCTCAATTACAGTGGCATTAGTCAAATCATAAACTGAACAATTAAGTTTGCCTGATCAGTACATATATTAATTTTTAAATTTTCATTGGTGTTAGTGTAGTAATTTCTCTCTTACTATTAAATATTTTTATAGAATTTTGAGTAGATGATAGTGTTATGGTGAGTATAGTGCAAAAGTGATCAATCAGATCCGATAAACATTGATCATCTTGTGACTATTGAGAAAGGAATAAAAGGGAGAAAAAAAAAGTCATCAGGAAACAGACCTATCCCAGAGCAGAAACATCTGGAAGAAGCAGTTTCCGTCCCTCCCACTGAAGTTTGCTCTGAGGAGTAGTAAGGCTTTGAATGACTTCCTCTCCTGCAGCTATGAACTGAAATCCTAATGAAGCCGATGGTGGGGCCCATTGCTTCCCGGGATTTTTAGACAGCAGTTTAGATCTTGTAAGCTTTTATTATACATGCCCCTCCGTCCTCATCTCTGGTATGCCAGTTCTCGACCTTGAACTCAGGGCTAAAGCTCTACCCCCTGAGCCATAGGTCCACTTCAGACTTCTTTTCCATAGCTAATTGGAGATATGAGTCTCATAGACTTTCCTGCCCAGGCTGTCTTTGAACTGTGATCCTCAGATCTCAGCCCCCTGAGTAGCTAGAATTACAGGCGCCAGCCACCCAGCATCCAGCAGACATCTCTCTTTATGCTTACTTTGTCTTTCTTTCAATGTGCTGAGATGTTGAGGATGGGAAGATTGAACTCCCTGGTGGACAAATGCCAGTCAGCCTTGCTTGGAACACTGTCTGCCTTGAATGAAGGAGCATGAGCCAGCCAGCCATCTAACCACCACGCCAGCATCAGTGGCTCTGAACACTACGCGGGTCCCCTGGTGGAAGCCGGGTGCAAACCACAGCTTGCTGCAGAAGCACAACTCTGGCTCCTGAAGGCACCGCTTCAGCAAGCACCTTTGCACCAGAGCTCTGTCATCAAAGCCTGGGTGAACTCCAGATGACCTGGCAGCCATGGTCCCTGTGGCCAGACAGAGGAGCACTTCCCCTGGACCAGCAGAAAGCCCGTGGCTGCCGCAACACAATCCATCATTTTTATAAGAGCTTTGGTTTGCAGGAGGCATCTTTGCCACACCCTGTGTCTGGCTTTATAAGTAGATTGTTCCGCTGGGAGCAGCTGGGAGCCCTCCTCTTGGGTTGCTCTCTGATGTTTCAACAGTCTTCCCTCAAATGCTCTTTTTATCATTATGATTATTTTTTTATTCCTCCCATTAGCGGAGGAGCTGAGTTGGTAACACAAAGGAAATCAGAAGCAGCAGGGGTGGGTGGCAACAGCAGCAGCTGGAGGGAGACCCACGTGACACTTGCAGATGAGGGTCGGCGGCCATGAGAGACACCTGCTGTCCCAGGTCCCAACCCCAAGGCAGGAGAGAGCTCTGTGACTTCCTGGGGGGAGTCCCCCCCTCCGGGACTGGGGCCCAATGGTATTTGTCATTGTCAGGACAGCATGTCCCCTGCCATCTCCACGGTTCACTCAGGGTTACAAAACAAAATGAGATGACACCAAAGGCCCAGAATACCTGGAGGAACTTCTGGTCTCCCCACAATTTCTAACTGGATAGAGCAGTGAGTCCTCTACAGTAGCTGGATTTTGGCACTAGCATTTTTGAAGTAAAGAGTGAAGAGTAATTCTTCTGTGGGAGCCAGTGGCTTACCTCTGTAATCCTAGCTACTCAGGAGGCTGAGATCTGAGGATCGTGGTTTGAAGCCGGCCCCGAAAGGAACGTTTGTAATCTCCAATTAACCAGCCCAAAAGCCAGAAATGGAGCTGTGTCTCAAGCGGAAAAGCACTAGCTTTGAACCAAAGAAGCCCAGGAACAGTGTCCAGGCCTTGAATTCAAGCCTTAGGACTAGCACACAAAAATAAATAAATGAAAGGATTGTTCTCCTTGGAATTCTGATGAGGATCTGTAGTCCAGAGCAAGGGGGAGAGTAGTTTGTGATGCAGTGATGGACATCAAACATGAGAGAAGCTATTGAATAGATGAAGAATAAAGAATTATACAGAGCTGGGGTGGGAGTTTCCATTATTATCCTTCTTTGATCTGAAGGGAGAGAACATTCTTCAAGGGCCACATTCTTCTCTGGGGAGAATATAAATCTCACTGCTTCCTGTGGAGGGGACTCTTCAATGCACGCCTGGCTTCTCACATGTCTGTATAATACAGTGTACCATTCACGTTTTCAAAAACCGAAAATCTCCTTTATGGTAATAGATGATTTCTAAAATACCCTTAGGTTCTCTATCCCTTTAACTGAGTCTAAAAAAATGTGCTTTTATTTTCAAAACATTTTTATTTCACATTAAAAGCAAATTTAAGTATAATTGTGCTTAACAAGATATTTCATCTATTTAACAAGTAAATTATGATCCTTGATGGTCTTCAAGATCACTATATAAAGCAAATCTAGCAACTAGCACATACAACTCAAAAAAGCTATATGAAGATTTGTATTTGCATTGAATGAATACTACCACAGCAGGAATTGTAATTTGTGTGACAACAGAAATGCAATAATGAAGCTAAGGTGACAGATCTTGATATTAGAAATAAACACACAGCAATAATCATTTGATCTAGTTAAAAGTATGGTGTGTTTTGCTACTGAATTGCAAAATAAGAAGGAAGTAACAGGCAAATTATATATATGGCTTGCTCATGTGAAAATTCTTCCCTTCTAATAAATTCCAATCAAAACTAGTCATACCAGCGGGCAACATTTCCTCTCATATCATTGATTTTTGTGGTTTGCTAATGTGAAAACTTCTTGAATGACCCGTTTTCATAACCACATTGTACCTGTGGCTGTTGGATGCACAAATACACTAAGGAAAGCTTGGCTAGGAATGAGATTAACCTAAGACTCTATGGTCAAATTCCTCAGGACTGAAATTTCAATCCATTCTCCAATGATGGCTATTCTCTTCATTTTATAAGAGAAGTTCCAAGGGTCTCTAAGACTCTTTGGGATCAAAACTGTATCATAAAACACTAAACAGGCTAAATGAGAAGCAGTTTGCCTTTTCTACACTACATTGACCAATAAACTGCAAGTCTTCAATGGCTGACTCCGCTGTAACCATAGCACATGGGGCAGTGGCCCCACACGAAACCTTTATGATCAATTCCTTCTAGGAAGGTAACTAACATATATGTGTGTATGTATGTATATATGTATTTTTATTGCTGATATTTTAATATTAATACATAAGATAAGTTGAACTAATTGAATATATGTTTGTATATATATCGATATGTACAAACATATAGATATAATATATATATATATATATATATATATATATATATATATAGCCTTAAGACAGAGTTAACATTTTGAAAAACTCACCTCTGTCTCTATGAGCCTGTGAGCTTTCTAACAATTAAGGCTTTTCTTGCAAGCGCTCACTGGTGGACAGTATCAGTGAATGTGATATATTGGTTTTTACAATGAAATGTGTCAAGATATAGAAGGTCTTCATGACTCAGTGAACTGATATATCTGTTTTCCTAAATGCATAATATCATAAGCCATGCTGGTGTAAATTACATTTGATTTTTTTCAGGAAAAAACAATGGATCTAATATGACAAAGGATCATGAAATTAGTGATAGGTAGCTAAGGTTGAAATGATCCTTTACAGACTACTATTTACTGAGTTTCTGAAGAATATTAAAGAAGAGACACCATTATATAAAAAAGCTCATTTAATACTTCTCTGTATATGTTCAGATTTCATATATATAGAAAGATAGATGTCAATATAAATATAGATAGCATCATGTAGCAATTGCCTGCATTTGAAGCAAATGTGAGAATCTGTCTTTGTTCTATGGAACTAGTTATTCATTAAAGTTTCCAAATATAGTGGACAAGTTCAATTGCTCACTAATTGTTACAACTTTGAAAAGTATACTGATCTGTGCCAATATATAATTGATTTATTATTATTATTAGTGGGCAGGTACAATTTAATGTGTATAATCTTAATTTTGGATAGCATGGGTAGTTTCAGATTTATGTCACATTAAATGTTTTGAAGTTTTCAATAATTTTTAGCAGAACAGGGGTCATGAGTTCTACAGTTGTGAAGTGCCACTTTATAAAGACTCTAACTCTATTTTAAGTTTATACAATTCTCTTAAAGTAATCATTTTTTGTACAGGTGTTGGCTGACTATTCTACCAAGAATCAGAACAAAGAAAATATCATGCTTAAGCATGACACACAGGACAACACCTTGGACAAACATCAGGGATTTTGGTAGGTACTACCTGTAAGCAAGGCTATAGAAAATTCTTTATACAAAATACATGAGAAGTTAATACCTTGCAATGACACAAATGGAAATTACCCAAATTTTCAAGTCATCTTTCAATCATCTGTAAGAAGCAAGCTCTAAGTTTATTGCTGAGACTTGAATACTAATACACAAAATATGTTGAACTAACTGAATAAACTCTTGTAAAGATACTCTTTATTGACCACAAGCTAGTTTATTAAGGTCATTGTTTTATTCTTCATTGCTAGTCAGCATTTTGCGTTTTGCCTGTGTAAGCCCTATGATAGTAAAAGCATAACGTGAATTTGATATTTGCTAAAAGTTTCTAAAGCTATTGAGATATGTGTCAGTAGTAGGTAATTTTAGTAGCACGGAATTTATTTAGAAGTAAACTTCAAGAGAAGTAATGTTCATCTCTCATGTTTGCCTATCCAGAATCCATGTATCTATGTAACTATGTATCTATCTATTTCTGGAACAGGAAGTTGGCTATTCCCTGGAGAACAGAATCACCATCCACTGAAGCTCTTGTTTTCCTGCAGTATACACTGACTTCAGCTCCATCTCCATGTATTATCATGTGACTCAAAGGTAGCCTTTCAGTACCAATGATTGGATCATGGGTTCACAGGTGACCTACCTAAGTCAACAAATAAGAGTTGCCTTCCTTCTTTTGCTAGAAAAATCATATCCTTCAGGGGCTGTTTTCATGAGGTCTGCTAAGCTTTAGCTGGGTAATGAGGGACAATTTGCTGGACCCCTTTACCCTTCAGTGTGTTCACAGGTAAAATGGAAGGGATAGAGATGGTTGATTCATAAGATTGCTTCAGGCATTAAATCAAATACAAAGATTTTGTCAGCCACTCTCACCTATAACTAAAGGAAATTATCCAAACTTTCAAGGCATCTTTGTAGCACTGCCTCACAATCTGCAAGGCTCCATGCCCTCTCTTACTGAGGGAATCTTTAATCATTCTACCCCATAGTCCAGCTGCTCCTTCCCTTCATCTTACATTTGCTCCCTTATTAAACTCTAGGCTCTTCCAGAGCAGAGACTGTGCCCATGACTTCCCACTTTAATTTCCTAAGTAACATGATAATTACTGATTTCTAATAAAGACTCATTATGTTTCTGCTGAATGGATTCTTTTGCAACATACTTTAAAGAACCAAGTCAGTCTGAAAGATGACTTCTTTTGTAGCTCACATTTACAAAGAAATAATGTCTAAAGATCTTTTTAAAAGTCGTTTTAAAAATAAAAATTTCTTGATCTTCTCCATGTGATACTCAGAAAAAAAAAGTGCTGAAATATATTCGTCAGTCTTCAGTTCAAGGGGAGAGAGAGATGGGGGGAGGAGAAAGAGAAGAAGGTAGATGGAGCAGAGGGAGTTGGGATTACAGTTCCTATCTTGGACAGTAGATGGCAGTCAAAATACTAGTTGATAGTGTTCCAGAAGGATTACAAAGCTCCCAGAACTAAGTCTCTGTAAATGCCTAGCAAGACAGGCAGGGCCTTCTGTTTTGTACTGTCTTTTGGGGCTTTCTCACAGAAACAGTAAAGGGCATTCTGTGTGAGTGTAGTGAATCCACAGGGACTTCTCAAAGAAAGCCAACAGCTACCCACAGGAATGGTGTCAAAAGCAGAGCCCCAGAGGGAGCCAAGGGAGGTTGCTGCTCTCACAAGTTGGCCTGCTTATTGACATCCCGGATCTCAAGCCGGATTAACCAGTTACAGAGAGACAAGGATGAAGCCACTTCTGCTTATGCCTGCCTGGCTCGTTTTTCTCTATAGAATCAAAGAAGCAGTAGCTTGGAAATTCAGAATCTTCTTAATATGAATATAACAATGGACAAATTGTATACAAATGGTTATAAGACTTGTCATTTTTATAAGTTATAAAAAGCATAAATTATAAAGAATATAAGTAAAATAGAAAAACATCCAAAAAATTCACATAGGGTGCAATATCATGTTTTGTGCATGCGTTTAACAGAAATCAACTATACATGCAAACATACATAAGAGGGAGAGAGAAGGGAGTGCTCATAAGTAGTAAATTGACTGCAGATCTGGAGTGTTAAGACTGTATTTTACACCCCATAAACAGCTTGGCTCTCCCGCGCAAACACACACGTCAGTTAATATCACCCAACGTATTTGACTTCAATCTGCTTCCATACCTGAGGTTCTCTACAAAAGCAATGGACTAGGAATTGAAATGGTCTGGGGGAAATTCTATAAAACGACTGGAAAATGAAGATCAGTGTGTGTTTTCCTGAATCAGTGATAGTAACCTCCCTTGCCATGCAGAATCCACTAATGTCCCCTATCCTGGAGGACCAAGTGTATCACTCCATCACCACACAGCCTACTGTGCACACGAGCTCCATGAGCAAATGATACAATTAAGAAAAGCCTACATAACATCACTGTTTTGAAAAAATAACCAAAACACATGTGAAACATAGTTTCCCAGGTTCTTCAGAATACATTTTTGATAAACTAACACCATCTGGTATAAATATCTTCTATTAGTTATAGGAGCCCAGATATTTTGTCGGCTAAAGAGCAAAGAGCACATTTCTTTGGATTTATGCAGCCTGTTATTTAGGGCAGTGTACTTATCTCCATAATTCTGTTTCCTCTGGTTTAAGAGGATAATAAATTAGCTCTTTCTGTAGAATACATG
This sequence comes from Perognathus longimembris pacificus, assembly GCF_023159225.1. Lineage (NCBI taxonomy): Eukaryota > Metazoa > Chordata > Mammalia > Rodentia > Heteromyidae > Perognathus > Perognathus longimembris. Next base: position 9,943,083 of record NC_063164.1, read on the forward strand.
CTTGCATAAGCTCTGAGTTTAAATCCATAAAAGGCTTCCTGTCATTTCTAGGTAACACTCAAATCACAGATGCCTCAGCTTTCTAGCTGCCTTCCTTTTAGCCGCTCCACTATCTGTATCCTTGTATTCCCAAGGTCATGACCTTGATACAGCTTCCTTGGCTCTATGTTTAGATCTCTAGGTACCACAGATGAAGTGCGAGTTTCCTGTCTTCTCAGTGGCTTTTGTCACAGGTTGTAATTATAGCTTTACTTACACTGATGTAAAGAAAACAGGTGAATATGTGAATGGATGGTGCACACTGAATAATTTCAGGGGCGTGGAGCTGGAAATAAGGGAACCAACCTAATCAAATCATGGGACAGATCTATGCTGGTGTGGATGGTGGGGAAGGGGGACAGATGCTTGAAGTTCATTCCTAGGTTTGAAGCTACTTCAATAGAGTCCAGGCAATAGGCTTGACCTCTTCTCTTGAGCCTTGGGTTATCACTGGAAAATTTCACCAAGTGATAGCTGTGCATCAATGCTGACTTTATGAAATAAAAGCGTGATGCGCTTTAACAGGTAATATATGATTTTCACATGTAAAGCCTTATTTCCAGCGGGTTATCTGCAATGTCCAAATTAAATTTAAAAATTGGATAATCTACAGCATATATTTCCAATCATCTTAGAGCAAATTTTTGCCACGATCGCAGGTTCTGTTTCCTTTAAACTGGAGTATTTGTGTTTGAATACATATTGTAAGGTCTGCCAAGGAAGGACTCCATGCAGATGCCCCCACCTGGTTAAGTCTCCACCCAGTTACCTGGGTAACCAGCACATGTGGAGGCAGTTACCTCCCCCTTCCCTGAGGTCACATCCTAATCCACCTGGCCACACCCCTAGGTAAATCAGGGGGGCTTGGGGACAGTCCCTTCTCTCTGGCCATACATCACCTCTGCCACACAGGCCAGCACTTGGGTAATAAACTTTCTCTCCTGCCTGAATACCATATGGTGTTCTCCTTTCCTGGCTACCTACTTTAAAAACCTAACACATATGACCTTATGTACAATCAGAAAACCGTGCTATTCTTTTCTCCCCAGAAACGAGGCCCCACCTCGTCTTGGTAATGAGATCTTTTTTGTTGCTGTTGCCCTTTACATAAACCCTAGCATTTTTTTTGTTTGTTTTCACTTTGAAATGAAAAATCTTCAGGTTCTACAACTCTGTGAGAGTATTATTGAAGTTATCATTTAAAAGCCCACTTACGTGAATCAAACTTTAGAGCATTATTTCATGAAAACGCTTCTCCCTGGCCTGGTCTGAGCACACGCCTGGCACAGAGAGATGGGCTGTGCCTTTGTCCCCGCTGCTTGCTCTTCCCACTCTGCCCGCAACCTACCCGCACCGTGGGAACTTATGCCAGGGCAGAAGTAGAAAGGAGAAAAGGAGATGAGGCCCAGGAAAGAATTGTAACAGACCTGGGATGAGATGTCACCTCTTCCTCTCTTTGTCTGTCCCATGTTTGGCACTGAACTTCTCACATCTCGGGATGGGATGTTTTCCATGGCCTCTGATGACTTCCCATGACCCACTGTCTCTCACCTGGAGAGTTCATGTCTTTGCACTGGTCTTTCCTTGACTGCTGGCTGGGAATCGGGAAACTCACTCCATGAAAATGTACCACATGCACGTACCATGAGCAAGTGTGCAAGCACGCACACACGCACGCACACACTCACACAGGATCTAACATCCTTTATAATGCCTGCTTTGTATCTCTCTTCCTCAAACCACATTCCTAGGCTAGAGAGGAAGGTTCAATTAAGGACACCGGTATTCCTTGTGTTCATCTCCTTTGCAAGTTCTGCTTCTTTGATCTGGCTTTGGGGCTTGGGATGTGAGAGTAATTATCTCTTAGCATTTTGTAATTAGCCTTTTGCAATTTATACCCTGTTTATTTATATTTGAGCTCTATCAAGACCTGCTTCAGCTATTGAAAATGGAAAGCTCACTCCCAGTTTTCCCTTTATGGTTCATTCTCAATCCTGTCCACTGGTGTCAAAAGAAATACAAAGAGTGCCATTGCCTGGGCGAGTACAAATCCTAGCCAGCAGAAGCCACAGATTTCCACTGAGAAATAAGTGAGACCATTGGGAACAGAACTTCCATTAGTCTCCAAATGAGAAGCTCTCCAAATGAGAATTCTGTTCTGTGTTTGCTACTCAATTTCAAAAAGGGAGAGTTAAACTCTACAGTGGGAAAACAGTGAGCAGAACCAAGCAGTGGGATCTGACAAATGTTCCCCAAGGAAGTAACCAGGCATCTCATTAGAACTGAAAAGCAAAGCAGATAGGGGAACGGTCTTCAGTGCCTGAGTCCACGGTGCAGAACAGCAGCCTGGAGGCCCATAGACACCAGTGCTCCCAGATGTCTGGGGCTCAAGTGCAACCAGACAGGAAGGAAGTCAACAGCCTGTGGGGAAACGCAAATCATAGCAGGCACTTAGATTCTACCAGAAGGGGCTGGTTTTCCTGTTGCACAGCAAAAATGAACATCATGGAGGGCTCTCAATCCCTATCAATAGATTGGCTCTAAGTGATAACAATCATTAAACACAAATCTCTGAAAAATGAGATTGTGAGGGAAGGGGCATGGCCCTGGATTTTCATTTTTAATTATGCGCTTGGCAAGGCACATGTCCAGCTAATCTGTTACTATTTTGTATCATTATAATAGTAAAATATTTGCTTGCAGAAAAGGCAAATTTCAAATAAAGCATGATATCTTTACCAGTTATTCATGTTCAAACCACACTCCAGCCCCAGGACTTATTTTAACTTTACTTATAGGTCAGTGGGTCGGCTGGGTGGTTTTTTTTCTGCTCTTAACTAGATTCACTGTACATTTAAAGTCAGCTACATTTCCACTAGGTGGTTCTGTATTCTTTATATTATTATTAATAATAATAATCTTTAAGTAGTTGTGCAAAGAGGTTCAAGTCAACACAGCAAGTTTTGAATACAATGTATCTTGAGTGATGTGTCCCCTGTATTTCTTGCTGTGCTTTCTCTGTATATTCGGGCATCCCAGCTGAAGTCTGGGGCCACTCAGGGTTCTCCACATGTGTCTCCTCCTCTACACCCTAGGCTGACACTGCTTATGCGCAAGTGGCAATATTGAAAGAAGTGAAAGCACTCATGCCATTGAGGCTGAAGCTGAGAATCTACAAAGTCACTTCTATCTCATTTGTCAATCACAAGAGTCAAGGCCTGGCCAGATTCAAGGGATGGAAAGCAAACCTTACTATTTGATAGGGAACTAGGAAAATACATTGCCAAGGACCAGGACACGGGGAGAGGGGACTTTTAGGGACCATTTCTGAAGCTCCATCATTCTAAAAGTATCCATCCACATGAAGATACTAAAGAAAAGAATACGTAGCTTGGATATTATGAAGATGCATTAAATGCTATAACAAACACTCTCTAAAAGGAAATATTTTTCCCATATGTCTACACATGAGCTACAGTCATACTCTTTCTCTTCCTACTTTTCTGGCTCCTATTTATCATGCTAGCTTCCAATTGCACACTGTTTGTTTCCAGAAGCCTTCTCCTTACCTAGAGAAGACTAACATGATTGTGTTTCATCTAATTATAACACCAAGAATATTCCCCAATATCATTCAGAAGAAACTTATTTTTTCAGAATTAGCATAACACAAGGGAGTTTCACTTTGTTAATTTCACATATGCATAGAATAGTCAAAGCTTTTTACACTCCCTTTATCTTTCCAGTGCACCCACTCCATTAAGGAAAATCTTGTGTCTCATTTGCTTTTTGTCAATCTTTCCAAATACAATGCAAAAGTTAAATCAGTAAGAATAAGAGGATGAGACTCTAACAAGCATTTTAGACATTGAATACACCAGGAATAACTAGTTGTTTTAAACATTTGTACTCATAACGACCTATACCTTTGACCTTTGAGAATTTAGGTAACCGTTGTGATGTATAATTTAAGTTATTACCATCAAGGTACCCATTCATTGTTATTGTTGCCAAGCATAGCTTACACACAAAAAAATCTATACATATATATATATGAAAGTTTACCATAAATTGTTATAGGTACTGATACCCAGCGCAAGACCACTGCTTGATTGATTCTCTGTCGCTGGCCTGTCCCTTGCTTCTATAAATGTACGTGCTTGAGACTCATCATGAATAGGAAGGTCTTGATAGTAAGTGAGGCTTCAGGAAGTTTATCAGTAGTTACTCAGCCACGTTAGCATTAGTCAGGACAGGATGTGTCAGTAGTTTTAAGAAAACAGTATCTTTCTTCTAAAACTGTGATGTCCAAAATTTTCTCGGATTCATTACAGTTACATCTCTAAATTCCGATTTTGTTACTTGTATTAAACATCCTCCATCCTTCCAGATCTTCTTCCCACCTTTCCAGTCAGCCTTGGAATAACAAGGTAAGACCCTGGGGATTCTCTAGGGTCCAGTGCTATGAGTAGAACAAGACTCATATGTGCAACCGCATTTTGAATCAGATTTTGGGGGAGTCTATGAAGTGTGTGTTAGAACAGAGATCAGAATTTTGTTTTCCCCCAAACAATCCATGGCTCTTCAAGCTATCCTGCAGGGTGTTTTGTTTGTTTGTTTCCTTGTTTTACTTTGCTCCACTTTGCTTTGCTTTGTTTTGACTTACTGAGGTTTGAACTTAGGTTTTCACGCTTTCTAATCAGCCATGCTACCACTTGACCCATACCTCTGACATTTATTTATCTGGTTATTTCTGAAACTGGGCTTCATTATTTGCCCAGGTCAGCTTATTCTATAATTGTCCTATTTGTGCTTTCTTCCATAGCCTAGATAACATGCATATATCACCATGCCCAATTTTATCTGTTGAGATAGAAACTCACCAACTCTTTTTGCTAGAGCAATCCTGGAACCATAGTCTTCTCCAAATCAGTATCCCATGCAACTGGGAAAGACAGGCATGAGCCACTAGTGTTTAGCATATCTTGAGGATTTTTTGTGTTGTAGATTATAGGGGTTGTTGTTGGTTGTATTGTTGTTACATTTTTGGCCTTCATTTTGCTTATTTCAAGGCCAAGTTTAAAGGCCAAATTTCATTTTCACCCTAAACCCATGATTTTCTCTGCTCCCATGTAAAGACATTTGGAAATATCCCGAGAATCCTAGAAATAATTAGTACTATTTAAAATTTATTTCTTCTGAACCACATTTAGTCTTTCAACCTATATCTATGAGTTAGATATTATTATAAATATGCTTTATAAACATATTCTCTCCATCCAGAGGTGACATTAGGTATTATTGTTATTAATATATTTTGTAGCTTGGAGACATGAACGGACTTGCTCAACGTCATCACTAAAAATACAGAATCACTATTTCCCCCCAAATTTGCTGCTTGCCCCACCTCAGAACCCAATCCCTGAATTATACATGCATGTATTTATAATTAGTATAACATTTATTCTGCAAATGCAGTATACAAGAAATATCACACTTTTTTCTTTAAAATAAAATTAGACGTATATGCAGTTTTATCTTGTCTGTACTGTGAGCACAGAATTCCCCTTGGATATGAGTGACAAAAATGTAAGTAGTGGTAGAGAATACTTCTGGGTATTGGGGATCAAAAAGGTCCAGAACTGGGGCTGGGAATGTGACCTAGTGGTAGAGTGCTTGCTTCCTATATATGAAGCCCTGGGTTCAATTCCTCAGCACCATATATATAGAAAAAGCCAGAAATGGCTCTGTGGCTCCAGTGGTAGAGTGTTAGCCTTGAGCATAAAGAAGCTAAGGACAGTCAGGACCCAGGCCTGGAGTTCAAGCCCCAGGACTGGAAAAAAAAAAAAAAAGGCCAGAGCTCTTCTTTCTTGTTTTTAGCTCACTGGGTCATCACAGGGAGATTTTTTGTTTGGTTGGTTTTTTTCTTGTACAAGCACAAAGGTCCCCCTGGAAGCACAGAATTTCATATTTTCCAGTATGGAACCACAAGACTTGAAGTGCAGCCTCACTTGATGCCAGAGGCAAACTCTACTCCCTCTGTCTTCTCTCCAGAGAAGGCAGAGATCTTAACATTTTGCCAAGACCCAGTGAAGGACTCAATGGTGGGTATTCAACCTCCATGGAATCTAATCCTCTATTCCTCTTGTAGAATCAAGAGTCTCCCTCCCTGCCCGGTCATTGAAGATCACACACTTCTCTGCCTTATTCACTCCTCCCCTAGCAGAGCTGTCTCAGAGGACTGTAGCTTCTAGAAAGCAAAAGTTAGGTGACGGAGGTCTCTACTCAGTCCTGATGCTTCCTTTGTAGCTCAGCTTTGCTCAGCTGCAGAATCAAAGCCATGTCTATACCAAGAAGTCACGCCTGAGTTTGAAATCAGGAAGCAAAAACAGCGGAGCACAGAGGCGCTGAAGACATTTCTAAGATCTTTCTTCCCCTGATTTGTAGTAGGGTTTTAATTTTGACCTATATTTAATGCTCTCTCTCCTGTTTTTCCTCTCTCTTTCTTCTCTTCTTCCCCCTCTCTGCCATCTTCCTGCCCTCCCTCTATGTCTCTCTTTCTCTTTCTCTCACTATCACTTAGCTAATAATCAAACACAGGAGTTTATTTCCATAAATGCCTTATCATTATGGCCAGTCATCACAGAGTGACATTTTTTTTTTTTTGGCCAGGAGAAATCTGTTTATTTTGTCCTACATGGAAAGTTGTCATTTGTCCTTGCCTATTACCTGTTCAATTGATGATAATGATAACAGCTATGATTTTTAAGAACAATGGCATAATCTTGATTTAAGATGAAATGTTTCCTATTAATCCCTTCATCACTTTATGTCAGCACCAATTTTTTGTTGTTAGGATAATTTCAAATATAAACAGTACATCATAATAAAAAGAATATATTTAATTACAGCCTAATTGATATGTTTTCACTAGATCTGACACACAATTAGGGAGAGGAATGACTCCAAGGGGTGGAGACTATATTTTATTCATTCTATTGTGTGTGTGTGTGTGTGTGTGTGTGTGTATGCACCCTCATCTAAGAAACCATAAGACTTTGATAACAGCTGTGAAGAAACTAATCGATTCAGTGATTGAAATCTGAGTTTTTGTTATTACCACACGTACTTGCATAATTTCCCCAGCTTCTCCCATTATTTCCACAAGTATTTAGGTCCCAGTTCTCCATCGTCTCCAGGAATCACCCTCTGGAGAATCTCTGATTTACTAAACAACCATAACTTTAATAAAGCACGGCAGCAACCAATGGCAATGTTAATTAGAATTGAGATCTCCTGACATGCACGCTCCACTCCAGCAGTTCCTCTGGGCCTCAGAAGAGCCATTACAAGCAACAACTGCAAGGGACTCAACTGCTTTTGATAAAGCAATCCTCTGTTCCTGGTAAAAGATTTTATGTGAGTGTGGACGTGTGCGTGTATGTTATTGTAGGGGAAAGAGGAAGGGGACAAAACAGAGAGAAAGACACACATACACACACACACACACACACATTCCTTGAGTAGGGAAGGTGACAGAAAGAAAGAAAGGTATATATGTGTGTAGAACTTTCATCTTTTCATCTCTGTGTCGATTATTGGTCTGGAGAGGAGTTGCTTGTTCCAAGGTCCAGGAGGAAAGAGGCAATAATGAAGAAGTTTGAAGATGAAGGAGAAACCACTAATATTGACTGTTTCTCTTCTGTTCCAAAACAGAAAATCCAGAATGTTCTCCTCATGAAGCTCTCACTCATTGTGGACAAGTTTCCCTCTAATGGATGACATACTGTACATAGTTGGTTTAAAAGACACATTAAATTCATAAACTGCTTTGTTAAATGGCAACTCCTCTGTACAACGATTCAAAGATAATATATTTTTGAAAAGCTATGATCAATAAAAATATCTTTAAAAAGAAAAAAAGTGAGTTCACTCACCTTGAGTGAATTCAGATCCTCAATTTTATACATATTTGCCATAGTGGAACTTGGGCGGTTGTAATATAGTACACCTTTAAGGTATTTTTCTTCAGGATAATAAAAAGTGATACCACAACAGTTTTGCTTTTTCCTGTTGTTTTTTTGTTGTTGTTGTTGTTTTGTTGTTTTTTGGTTTTGTTTTTTTTTTGGCCAGTCCTGGGACTTGGACTCAGGGCCTGAGCACTGTCCCTGGCTTCTTTTTGTTCAAGGCTAGCACTCTGCCACTTGAGTCACAGTGCCACTTCTGGCCATTTTCTATATATGTGGTACTGGGGAATTGAACCCAGGGCCTCATGTATACGGGGCAAGCACTCTTGCCACTAGGCCATATGGCAGTAGAACGGCAAACTAAAGGTCCAACTAATAGCAATGCTCATGTGAATTACATTGCTAGCTAAGAAAGCCTGAGTAGAGCTGGTGCTAGACATATTACCCTCTATTTGCCTCTACAACTGGCTTTTCATTTAATATTGATATAAAAATTCCATGATCAACTTGTTAACCAAAATCCTCGCTTCTTCCACTTGTATATAATGTACCCTTTGAACACCTAACCTGGAGACTCTGAGTGACTAAAAATATTTACACCATTCCTTCTGGTCAGTAGACAATTTGCTGCTCTATAAACAGCTGGAGACTCAGGAGGGCAGATGTGAGGTGTTGTAGTCTAAAACAGATGCTCCAGGTATTGGAGGCAAAGGAAAGGGAAAATATGATGTAGATTCTGTTTACATTCAGAAGGTTACATGATTTTTTATATAACATTTACAGTAAAAATTCAGTGGTGGGACCATGTAATTGTGTCATTCCCATTCATCTCCCAGAATCCTCTTTTTGGACACACATTGTGGACTATCTCTATTCACCAAAGTCCCATCTCAATTTTCTTTCCATTTTAGCTTGCTTAACTTTTTCTAGGCTCATTTAATCTGTAGTTGTTACCATTCCAAAGGTCTCCAACTCTCAAGCTCCAGTTCCACAAAATCTCACAAACTCCAGACCTAAAATTCTAGGTGTCTACTCGCTTCTCAATTCGATGTGTTAGAGAACTTCCAAGAAAGCATAGACAAAATTTAAGTCTCAATTTTCCCTTGTAAAACTCACTCCATATCTCATTTGCACTATCCACACTGGTGTCCATCTCCCTGAAGCTTACAGCCTTGGACAAAGTCATCTTTAAGTCACATCTTTAGGATGTAGAACAAATTAATTTTTTCCTATGTTAAAGAAATGACTACCAAATGTTCACCTTATTGTGTTCAAATTAATCAAGATGTGGCACCTAATGCTCATTGCTTCTAATATCCCTGCCCTCTCATTTCTGCAAAGAGGTTGTTTCCTTTCCTGGATAGAGGGCAATCTTTTTTTTTTTTTTTTTTTTTTTTTACTTATAGGGTGGGAGAAACCCCATTCCCTTTGTTCAGTGTTTTGCTACAGAGGCATGTTCCCAATTAGATGAAAGGGAGAGAAAGTACTGGAGCACTATATGCCTAACCGTGGTTAGCTGCTGATCATGGATATAATCTTCAGTGCTAGTACACAAGAATTAGAAGCAGAAGAGAGTCCCTGGGGTCTTTGTGACATCTATGGGCATCTGTAAAACACCAAAAGCTGCCTTCTTCTAGACTTGATGGAGAAAGCTAACAAAGGCCGTACCTGTGTCAGGCAACATCCACCAAGCTGCAGTTATTTCTCACTAATATTCAGGGCCCTCTTGACCACCCCTTACATTTGGTGTTTCTCTCATCAGTCTCCTCCAATCCTTCACACCAAACACACTGAGTTGGGTCCCATAGATGTTTAGGATTCATCCAGAAAGCAGACATTTGTCTTCTCATTTTTCCTAATGAGACTATTCCTGTGCTTCAAGTTGTAGCTCAAATGTTGTCTCTTTTAGCAACAATTATTTTATTGATCAGAATTCCCTGATTTCTCATTCCAAAAAAAATCATAATTTCTCAGGAAGAGTTCATTGATTTCTCTTTTATGTATGGCATGCTTTCTGTATAATATGGATAATTTTATGGGCCAACTTGACTGGGGTAAGAGATGCACAGATAGTAGCAAAATATAATTTTAGGTGTATCTATGAAGGCATTTCTGAAAGAGACCAATGTTTGAATAGATAGATTACAGAAAGAAAATTACTTTCACCAGTGTGAGTGAACAACATCTGGAACAGCGAGGCCTCACCAGAAGCAAGAGGAGGATGAAGAATGAATTCACTCTCTCTTCCTGAGCTTGGACATCTATCTTCTCCTGCCCTTGGTACTGGTGGTTGAACTTCTGAACTCTAACTCTGACTTGTGTCATTGACCATGAACTTGAGCTAAATCTCACCACCGGCTTCTCTGATCTTGTAAAGAGCAGACCATGAAATTTCAAAGTTCTCATACTTATATAAGCCAATCATTCACAATGAATCTGTGTGTGTGTGTGTGTGTGTGTGTGTGTGTGTGTGTGTATCTATCTATCTTCCACTCCACTTTTTACAATTTTATTTCTTGACTAGAACACATATTATAGTGGACTCTCTATCTCTCCTATAGTAGCTTTTTATGCCAAACACAATGATATTTTATTCCTCACTATATTTAAACACTAAAAGAGTATATATTATATTATAGGCACTTAGCTAATACCTCCAATTTTTAAATATATATTTGTGGTCATGATTTATTATGTTACTCATACATTTTATATAGAACTTGTGCAAATTCACGAATTTTTATAAAAGCACTAACAAGTCCAAAACGAATCACATCACAACTGACAACCAAGCAACTGGTATGTGTGTGGGGTTAACTATTGTCTGATAAAATTAACAAAGATTTTCTCTATATATGTCTACAGTAATTTATGCTAGAGTATAAAATGTCTTCTAAAATTTCCTGCTAAATGCACTTAACGTTTCTTCTGCTGGACTGAAACACTTGTTTTAAGGTGGGGTCGACCCAGGCTATGTGACACAATTCCATCTCCAGAGCGTTAAGTTGCATTTGGAGTCTGTGGAAGTTATTGTGGATACTTTCCCAGAAAAGTGTCCTCCTTGTTTTCTGTCTCCAAGTGAAGTCACTCATTCTGTTAAAATCCCCTGCCCCACTCCCCACACCGGCCTGTCAGGAAAGAGAATACAGGCTAAAATGATGTGAATTGCTTTCCAATATGAGTATCAATGTTGAGAAGAACACTACCAGACTGGTCTTTTCCTCAAACCCCCCATAGTATGGCACAATAGAAACCTGAAAACAACAGAAGGTTCTCCAATTATTTGTTGTTTATTTCAATTGACAGCTGTGAGTCCAGTGTGTAGATCAATCACTTCAAAATAAACATATGCTGCTTTTAAAGACTGATGTTTAATAATATTTATCTATTCCCCATACAAAATTGCATGGCATATTTTAATTCCATGATGTGAAATTCAGAGGTGCATATAATTACACTTTTACTCCTTTGACTAGATCTAGAAATTTAGCATGGTAGGTGATACTCAGTAACTGAGATGTCAGCTCACTATTCCCTGTGATTCAAATTATTCAAATTATCTGTTCTCTCAACTACCTTCAGATCATCTTTGATATTTTTCTGTTCTCCATTTCCCTTTTGATCATATTTTACCAATTGCTTGAAATATTTAAAAAAAAACAAGCATAAGCACACAGTCAGCCAAATTAGAAATTAATATGGCCTTATTGGGGGTGGCCAATAATTTAGGAGGCTGTTAATACAAAGAAAAACAACTTTAAATTTATCAGACTATTTTATTGTAGAGCTCTAAGAAGTGGCTATTACTTACCTTTCACCTTTATGCACAGTCATACCAGAACGCAATCCAATATATTTCTGTACTTCTTTATGTGAAGAACTAGTTATATGGTTTCTGTGTAAGTGTGAAGGAGACAGATTCATCAGACATGTCTGCTTGTCTTAAGGGTTCCTTGCAAGAAAGCAGTTTCTAGATTTCCAAGGCATTACCCTCTGGAAGACCACAATCCAACTTACCTGAACCATGGTTTCCTGCCAACATGGTAGGGCTCACGGAGCACCTTCCCATTCTGCTGGTGACCACAGGTGGCCCTGGTGTTCCATCCCATTCCTGAGCTTTGACAGGCTCTCTGGAGGAAGAGGCCCCGTGGTGCGCTCTCTCTTTGCTGTCCAACTTTGGTAATGGCTCCGTGCTGTGGCTGCGGATTTTCACTTCCTCTGTGGATCCTGCATAGGGAACAAATCACTTTCTCTTAAACGAGAGTCAGCCCTTCCCCAAATTCCTTTTAGAAAATCAGAGTCATTTTTTTCTAAAATACTTTCTATAGCTAGCTTAACATTGTGTTAGGGAAAGTAACATTTAAATAAATATACTAGGGACACAAGTCCCAAGAGAACATTTTGTTTCTGCCCCCTGCAATGACCAAGTCAATGGGAATGCTGTTTGCTCTTTGGAGAAAGAATACCTCAGTGAGTCCTGAGTCTTCTTTCATCTTTTCTGTGTTTATCTTTAAAGGATTTTTTTAAAGACATCAATCCCCTTTATCCTCTCTATACATCTTTCATTTTCTTTATTCCCCACCCCAAATAAATTATACTGCATGTGCTAAAATCACCTCATACTTTTTTTTTTTTACTAATTTAATGACATATTTCAGCTCTTGACAACTCATCCATTACTCATTTTCTATATGTTCAGTGTTTTTTTAATCCGGTTCTTAACCTTCTTATGTTTTATTCTAGTTCTAAGTTCCTATCTGTGTCTTTTATGACTTCTGTTCCTTGTGCCTGTCTTGCACATTGTTTGTCTCTAAGGCACTGCCTTACCTTTCCTTTGCTTCCGACTTTTTCTGTGATTTTACCCTTCAAGATTCAGCTAAAAGTTGCTCATGAGTTCTAAGAATTGTACCTGAATCATGGACCATTCTTTTCAGCCTTAAATTCATTTAGACAGTAGATGTCCCATGAATAACATCAATTTCATATTTCAGACACTGGACTGATAACATTTCCTCCTATACTAATGGATTCTTCAAACAACCATCCATGTTAGAGCCTCATTTCTCCCTTTCTTTAACTTGAGACTTCCTAAATCCATCAGTCGGTGACATTATTTCTGAAAATCCTAAGCTTCCTTTCTCTTCTCCTTAATCCTCCTTTCTCTTCTTCTTTAGAACATGTTTCCTTCCAAACTTCTGGTTCAATCGAATCATGTCCTTTTAATTTTTGCAGTGTGTCCTTAGGACTCTGTCTTTGACTCCCCCAGAGTACAAGGTCATTATATAACAAAAACCATTTATTTAGAATGTAAATGTGATCATCATATATATGAGAAAAAGTACTTCCAGAAGTCTGTTGCTTATATGCAGAGTATTATACAAGTTCCCCATTATAGGCCCAAATATTGCTCCCTTGTTGCTTTTCCTTTCTTCTCTAGCTTCCTCCCTCTCAGCTGACCACTGCATTCAAGGGCCAGTAACAGTAGCTAAACCAGCATGTTAGCTCACCCAAGGAAAACAATTCTGTCTTCAACTACCACCTCCTCTGTTGTTCACCTTAAGACTTCTATGCACATTCAACTAACTCTACCCAACCCTGATTATAGAACTGAGCATCCCTAAACACAGTCCAATTGTAGCCAGTCGACTGTTCTTATTAAATACGTGAATGGACATTTTTTTCCCCTTTCTCTCCCCCGTGTTGAGAAGTTCAAGATTAACTTCTTTTCGCCAAACTGGGCATCCCTCCCATCTCCTGTCTCTCTGAAGAAACAGGAGGAACTGTCTGTCTAACAAGACAGAGCTGCTGCACTAGTAAATAGGGACTAACAACTGAGGCCACTAGCGGGTCTTTATGTCATGCACTGACATGTACCTCAGAGCAAAGGTTCTGAACATTCCCCACAAAGCTAGGCGCATTCACTAAGGAATCAGACAGCATAATTTTGAGTCTGGATCAAGATGACCCTCTAATGTGTGTGGCAAGTTAAAATTTTTTAATTTTTTTTTTGGCCAGTCCTGGGCCTTGGACTCAGGGCCTGAGCACTGTCCCTGGCTTCCTTTTGCTCAAGGCTAGCACTCTGCCACTTGAGCCTCAGCGCCACCTCTGGCCGTTTTCTGTATATGTGGTGCTGGGGAATAGAACCCAGGGCCTCATGTATATGAGGCAAGCTCTCTTGCCACTAGGCCATATCCCCAGCGCGAAGTTAAATTTTTTTAAAAAAAATCTTATTTCCCTTTCCTCAAAATCCTACTTTCATTGTCTGTGAATTGGGAGCAAGTACAGAGATAACATTTCCTTAAGGGTAACTGAGTGTAAGTGACCCCTAAGCTTTCTGCACCATCTCCTTAGGGTAAGGTCACCTCTGTACTGACCTTGACTCATAATCTGTCTGTGTATCTGCTACATCCTTTAAGACTCTGAGTTCCTTGAAGGCAAATTGTTGTTGTTGCACTTTTCTAACACTCTGATTTCCTAGCATCTAGCATATTGTTACGCATGTATTTCACTTTGTTTACTCAGTAGCTTTCTCTTTTCCTCCAGCATCTTCCTGGAATTTACAGGCTATAAAAAGGAATCACGTCCTTGCTTGCTTACTCTTATTCCATCTTTTACTTTCTCATGAGTATAGTCCCTTGCAGCACTTGGATGCCATGTAGTTACAGAAATATCTGCCATGAATAATAACATATTATGAAGTGATCTGAGGGCAAGAAGCGCAAACTCATCACAGACTCAGAAATATCTCAACTTTCTAAGTGATGAACCTGTTCATAAACTGAAATTCCAAATACCCTGAAATCATATACAAGAACTAAAAATATTTTGAAGGTAATACATTCCAGCATAATCATGAGAATGGGAGAATTTAACCAATGCTTGCTTTTCAGTGCCTTGAGCCAAATGAAATGAAACCAGCATCAGAAAAAGAGCCGCACAGCAGTATATTCAAAATTTCAAAGAAAATGCAACACCAGGTCTTCAAAGTCACCGTCTCACAAACTAAGGGTACACGTGCTTCATCCACTTACCTGTATTTATATTTTTTCTTTCATGATGTAAGTTAAAAATTTCCTTCTATTTTCTTTGTTCATTTGTCATACACAGCAAATTCTCCTCTATTGAAATTGGAACTAGCCAAAAAGAAGCTCTCAACCTTAAACTGGGTCTGAAAATTTTTATATGAACTGTTTTTTTTTTTTTCACATCTGAAAGGCAGGAATATATGTCAAAGCATCTCAGCCCAAGTCAGTGTCTTTATTCTCATTCAAATTACAAGGGTGTACAAGTCAGAAATTAGAGGAGTGTCATTTAGACCTCATGACTCAACTACATCAAAGCCCAACACAGCTTTGGAAATAAAAAGAAGCTTTGTTTTCAATTTTCTTCTTGTTCCTTTGTTTTCAAGTGCCAAAGTCTTTGTCTTCACCCTATTTGGCAGGTATATTTAGGGAAACTTGAACAAAAGAATGGAGGAAATTGTAATGCTTAGGCTTGAACCTTTGTACCTTGATGTCTAGCTCTTTATTAGAAGGCATAGCTGAAAAACGGGTGAGAGTATCATAAATGTTTTATTAGATATTTTACTTGTAAATGAATCTTGTTTTCCCACATAGGTGTTCAAGAACTGCATCCCAGTGGAACATTTTTTTCTATCCCACCCAAATGAATACAAAAATTTACAAAATAGTAGGTGGAAGGGCCATCATAATGAGGAATATGTGATTAAGACATACTGAAGTTGAGTGCACGTGGCTCCTACCTGAGATCCTGACTATTCTGGAGGCTGAAACCTGGATGATTTTGGTTCTAAGCTAGCTCAAGCAGAAAAACACTAGAGATTCTATCTCCAGTGAGACAGTAAGTACTGGACTAGAGACATGGCTCAGGTGGTACAGTGCCAATAGGGATTCAGAAAGCCAAGTTCCTCAGTGCACTAGTGTGTGTGCATACACACCAAACACACACACACAGATCAAGTGAGAGCTCAAAGAAATCTATTTATAGTTACCCATTTCTTTATGTTTCAATGTCGTTTTAAAGTCAGCTGAGTAGAAAATTGATTTTTAGTAACACTCACAATAAGATGTCCACAAGAAAATTAAACTTACATGATAGGTAGCAGTTAGACATGAGCCACTGAGAAATGTGAAGAGAACCTAACATGTCATATGGAGATCTCAAAGTCTCTGACAAAAAACTTTGCAAGGAAGGACATAATAATGACATTTTCTGAGCGCCTCACCAATCCAAGAATTAAAAACCTAACCTGAGCCAACTGATAGGTCTCAGAGTAATAGATTTTTAATCTACCTGCCACAGCTTAGAGGTTAACCATAATTCAATAAAACTCCTTCACTCTTACAGTGCCTTTCCCTATGGGATCGTCCTGGGGGAGAGACTTAATGATCTGAGTCTCAACACCCCCATAAAAACTAAAACCAGGGTAAAAAATCATTGTCATCTTCATAGTCTTTCGTATCACTTCCCCTATATTTTGATCTTGCCCGCATTCTTCTCTCTTTGGACACAGGACTAAAGGCACAGTGTTGCCGACCTTCTCATAGCATTATATAGTGGAGCGCAGTTTCCTGTGGAAGCTCCGCCCCTCAGTGCTCCTAGTTACAGCCCCAGCTGGTCTCTCACAGGACCACATGCATAGATTATGCTTCTCCTGCTCTGTTCATCAAATTGATGACTGAATGTTGACTATTGCTCTAAAATCAGATTCCCTCATTAAAATTCCATCTCAGAGATCTTGTGAATACATACACATATATGTGTATATACAGTACAATGTGCATTGTATGTACATAATATACATATATGGTCATATATGTCTATAATGTTTATAGATAGAGATAGATAGAGACAGATGATATACATGATATATCTTTTACACATCATATGTTTGACATGTTGCCATTTTTTTGGTTGTTGGTTTTTTTTTTTTTTTGCTTGTTTCTTTTTTAACCTGAAAAAGAATAAAAGGATGAGAGATCTAAGATGTCCTTCCAGAACCAAACATTCTCTCCAGGGAACCAGCATCTCAAACCCCATGCAGGTTAAATGAAAGTTCCATCTCAATGTGAGTCCACTTACTCCTTTATACCACTCCAGGGTATACCAGTGTGTGCATGGCCCTCTGCCTTCTGCCCTAATCTTCTGCGTCCTGAACCCTGGCCCAGCTCTCTTGGATTAGATTGTGTTTATCATCGGACCTGCCCTATCAAACACTGGGTATTATCCACATATCGAATTCACTGTTTCTCAAATATGCTTGCTCCTCAAATCTACCAAACCTAAAGACCCATTTTTCAATTGTACAGACAAATAAAATATAGTATTGGTGAATTTTTACATATGACTTTCAGGACTCGAGATAGATAAAACAATGTATTAGAACTGCCAGTCATACTGTCTCTCCAAACTTGTTCTTTTTCTAGATAATTAGTTATCTTCAGTCAAACAAACTTGATTTCACATTTATGCCACACTAAGTATTTGCTATTTACCACTAGTCAAAATTCTGGACCCTTCATGTGTATATGTGAACACATCATCAATTGCTCTTATCATGTGGGGGAAAACGCAAACAAGAATCTAATGTATATCCTACAAACTAGGGGTGGGCAGAGGAAGGACGAATGAGAATGTTGAAAGGGGTGACAATGATCAAGGTATATTATATTTATAAACTGCTATGTTAAATGGCAACTCTTTTGTACAACTACTTAAAGATAATCATTTTTAAAATGATTAAACAAGATAATGCATTTAAAATTCCTTGCATTGCATTGAAAGTAACTATTTTTTTTTTTTAGGTTCATAAGGAGGTTTATTAGTGGGGCTATAGTTCCCACGGGAGAGGGAGCTACATGGCGTCTGCACCTTATCCAGGTGGCAGTTTCTCTCTCTGGGGGTAAAGGGGAAGTAGGTAGGTAGTGAGTAGGAGTGGCTCATTAGGTATGGGTGCATCTGGGGCTAGGCCTTGAGTTCAGATCCCATGAATGCCAACTGGGACAAGCTATCCAAGCAATGAGCACCTAGACCTTCAGGACGAGGTCAATCCTGACAATGAGGAACCATGGAGAGGAGTAAGAGCAGATGAAGTCTCATCTGAAATGGAATCAACTTAAACTTGCCCTTTCAAAATTAATCAGAGCCGGGAGATCAAGAGGAATAGTTGTTTACCCACCTGATGTCCATACCTGTCCATTTTCCATCTGGAAAAAAACTTGCATTCTTGCCTTTGTTACCTGCTATTTATATATATAATACAATTATATTATAGATAATCATATATTTTATATATATATTATATATTATATAATTATACTATATAATTATATAGTATATATTTATATAAATATATATATTTTAGCCTCTGACTGGTTGCTCCCAACCAGTCCACTATTCCTAAACACTTCCTTCCTGCCCCTAGTCCAGTTATTCCTGCCCCCAGTCTAGTTATTCCTCCTTCCTTGTAATGGGCCATAATTGGGTTTATGTTCCAAATGGAACTTTCTTGGCTTGTGCCCAGTGTGTGTTCTCCCATGTCGTTCATGTTAACTGGTCCTGTGAACTTGTCAGCCTTTTGCCTGACCTTTTCAAAAGTCTCTTTTAACAGGATAACATCCCTTACCCAGGATGCCACCTGGGAACTTGCAGTTCAAGGCCATCCTCTTACTACACTGCTCTGCCCAGCACAGATCTGGACCCTGAAGACCCCAGCCCCAGGGACTCCTTGTTGTGCCCAAGCTGCAGGAGGCAGCCAGAGGAGACCATGACACCCATTGGCCCTGATAACCATTCTCATGGAAATGATGAGAACTTTTACCAACCAAACCATCAAACAAATACTTCTTGGACGGTACCAGGCCAAATGATGAATCAGGGACCCCTGACTACATCGCCCCTTTACAGCAGGAAGTAGCTCTGGAAGAAACAACCTCCGCCCATACTCCCAGCCTGGTACCCTCTCCTCTGTTATTAGAAAGTAACTATTTCAAAATTTCCCTGTGTACTCCTTTTCACATCTTGCATTCATTTTCTTAAAGTTTCTAGCAAGTCTCTACATTTCTCCCTAGCAGAATTTTTAATTGTAGAGCTGATGAATTATTTTCCTTTGTACTTGCTATTCCTTCGACTGGATACAACTCTTCCCCTAGAGAAAAATGATTACTTAATCAACCATGTCTTCTTTGGAAATACTTAGCCAAGGCAATATTATTTCAGCAAGTCTTCTCCTAATCCCTTCCATATTGTGAATTCAAGGTATGTGTAGAAGGTTAATATCAAATTCGGGCTACTCTAATCCTCTCTCCCGATGTAAATGACCTTGAAACTTGTCATCTTGCAGTATCTTTTTTTTAGTAATTATCATCAAGTACAAGTATCATGTTGTCCCTGTCATATTAAACATAAACACATGATTCTTTTTTTTTGTTTGTTTGCACTTGGACAGATGGACCAACCACTAAGTTGACTGTGGATCAATGTAAAAAGAATTTTAATAAACAAATTTGTGGGAGCTAATGCTATTACTTATTTAGGTTATGATTCCACACTGGCGATGGGTGATAGGTAGCACAGGCTTATTGTTATAATTCTAGCTACACAGAAAGCTGATATCTAAGGACCAAGGTTCAAAGTCAATCTTGGTAGAGAAGTACATCTATCCCTAATTAACCAGCAAAAAGCACTCAGTGGATTGTTCAAGAGGTAGAGTGCCAGCCAGTAGTACAAATTCTGATCAAGAGAGTGAAGGCCTGAGTTCATGACACAACACACACCAGCACACATGCATGCACACACACTATACACAACCACATGCACACACACACATGCTGCACACATTTGCACATTTCTGTTTGTTTCTCATTACAGCAGTTATAAACCCTTTGTGTGACAACTGTATAGATGGAAATGCAAGGCATGCCTGTGAGGTACAAAGAAAACTACATTTCTGTAAGCTAAGTAGCCATGGTCTTATACTGAAACCCTCTCTACTTGTTGTTCCACCCTATGCTTCCTAAAATGAAGTGCAGATAGTTTGTGCCTTGTGCTCCTGTGTTAATATATCTCTGGCATCACTTTTCACTTGTAATTACTGCCTTAATCTGCCTCCCCCTCTACCTGTCCATAGTTCTATCAGACTGGTAGAATACTAAATGCAAATCTATAGGATGATTAAATGTATGTACTCAGGGCCATTAACATAATGGCTTTCAGACAGGCTCTAACTACATCACAGTCTTATACCTTTTCTCCTATCCCTCCCATGACAAGCATAAACCAAAAACTCATGAATGTGAGTTAAAGAACGTTGCGAAAATTATCTTTCTGTTAAATATAAACACTTCTAGTTTATGTGCTAATGATGCATCAGAAAACAAACAATTTTACTGGGAAAAAATGAGTAGTATCTCAACACATAACAAGTCACAACATTTTCCCAAGGGATTATAGATTACATTCTCCTTTCTTTAAAGGATTAATTTGCTATATTCTATTTAGTTATTTCTCTGGGAATGTAGATAATTTAGAATCTCATACTTCCACAAGAGAATTTATTGGTACAAATAGATGCTAATGATGAGCACCAGAGCCTTCTGCAGACATAAAGAAGTCTCAGGACTGACTACCCCTTGATTCTACTTCAACCACTGAACAATGGCAGTAATTAAATTGACCTACATAGGTGAATTAAGCAGAAAAGACAATGTGCTTGAAATATTAAAAGAGATACTGGACCAAATTGCATCACCTGGTGGTTATTAGATTCCAGCATCATTATTTTAGACCCATACGAGGCTTTGGGTATCACTGATGGACACAGCTCCTCTACATCCAAGGTCACACCGGTATGAAAACCATGGTCTCCCTCACTGTTCAGGGTAACTCTAGAATGTGGGAGTTCACCTCATTAGGAAACTTAGCTCAATGTTGAACCTCTCTAATCACTAGAAAGCACTTAATCAGCTTCCTTCCAACTATCATTTCTTAGTTGCTGCTACATATTTTAGTCTATTTATCTCTGGCACTTTCAACCTTAGATGCGCTTTCAGACAGGGTTTCATTCTTGTTCCTCATCCTCTGCCACCTCAGGACCTGTATCCTCCTATGTTTCCCTCCACAGAGAAGGAGCCACAGACATGAACCGTCACCTCCCAACATATGTGTTTTATTCTGGGCTGGCCTTGAAATGTGATCCTCCCAATCTCTCCCTTTTGAATAAATAAGATTACAAGAATGAGCCATTGAGTCTGCACCTGAAACCTATTCCTTATAGTTCTAGAGCCTGGAAATCCAAGATTTATGAGACTACATAAGATCAGTGCCAAAGCTTCACATGATAGAAGGTGAAGGGGAAAAAGTTCAAATGAGTTAGAGAAAGACAGAAGCTGGGCGCTGCTGGTACACGACTGTAACCCTAGCTACTCGGTAGCCTGAGACCTGAGGATCCCTGTTAGAAGCCAGTTAGGGTAGGAAAGTCCATGAGAGACGTATCTCCAATGAACTACTCAGAAAAAGCCAGCAATAGCATGGTGGCTCAACTGGCAAAGTGCTAGCCTCAAGCAAAAGCTCAGGGACAGAGCTCAGACTCAAGAGTTCAAGCCCCAGTTCCCAATGTACCCATTACCTTACTTATATAACAGTAGCCCTTCTGTTTATCATCTTTACGATAAATTAAAATAAATAAAAATTGAAAAAATAAACTTAAAAAATTAAAAGAAAGAGACAGAGATAGAGAAAAGCAAACTCATTCTTTTTTCAGAGACCCATTTCTGTGGTAACCAAACCATTTCTCTGATGGTAGCATGAGTCCATTAAGAAGTACAGAACTTTCATGGCCCAATAAGTTGTATGAGGCCCTCCACTCCACAATACTGTGGATTGAGAATTAAGTTTCCAACACATGAGCTTTGAGGTACACTTGTAATTCATAGTAGTATTCCTAATTCTTTATACCTCAGGACCAGTCTGTTCTTCATTATGCACCAGAATGAGGTGTTCTTTCTGTCCTTGACCCTATCTTCAGAATACAACTCTATAACTATCACTGTCCCAGCCACTCTGACTTGGACTGGAATTGCACAGCATCTTTTAAAACTGTGCTGTAAGGAGCTGATCAGAGCCAGACACACACAGATACTTTTCTTAAGAAACTGGGTAGGCAAGCAGCCGATTCTCTCCTGAGTCTAGAGGAAAGATGACAAAATCTCTCGTGTCTCTTTCATAAAAGGACATTGGGTCAGGCAGGGACAAAGATTTGCAGGATTGATTACTCCTTCTCTCTCATTTGAGCTTTGCCTGGGTGCTATCCCTGAACACCTTTTGCTCAAGGTTAGCACTCTACCACTTGATCCACGTTGCCATTTTCGGCTTTTGTTTTTTCTGTGATTAATTGGAGATAAGAATCTCATAGATTTTCCTGCCTGGAATGGCCTCCCAAGTAGCTAAGAATACAGACATGAGCCACCAGCACATTGCTAGTTATGACACTTTCTAAGGACACCTTCTCTTCAAGGGTATACAGAGATACTATGCTTTGGAATAAGTCAGAAAGGAAGTCCACGTTTGTGTAAGTTGGTACATAGGGTAAAACCTCGGTACAAAAGCTGGGGCAGTCTGAGTGGAATGGTTATAGAGATATAGCCACCAAATAATTTCTACCTAAAATTCATTCATTTAAGACATCCTTTTCTATTGTAAGATTTTAGAAATTCTATCAAGAAATTCTCACATGGCAGAAAGACAGAGATGGTGAACATAAATTACATTTTCATTTCTGTTTTGAAGACCAAGAAGATTTGTGTGTAGAGCCCCAAACGGACCAAATCCATTTTGCCTTTCTCCCCAAGATGTCATATCAAGCCATTTTTCACAGCAAGCCTGGAGCTTAGGAAGAGTCACAGAGCAGGTCTGGCCACTATCATGAGAGGAGATAGAGATTGGTATATACGACTCCCAGATCTGCATCTTCATCTTTTTGCTTTCTGAGATGAGACTTTGTGGAGCTCCTAGGAGCTGGCAGAGGCTCTCGTTGGAAACTTCCCGTTAACGATGGGAGGGATAGATAATCTTTCCTAAACCTTTCAAATGGTTCTTACTGATTTTGCCTGTGACAAAAATTCTGGCCATGGCATGACCCAAAGATTAATTGTGTTACATTGCAGCCAAAATATCAGATCCTTGAGTTTCTAATAATGATAATATTTTCATTGGCATGCTGACACAAATTCAAGGTGGAGAAATTAGTTAGGTTCCTGAATGAAGCTCAAAATTGTTACACAGATGCCTTTCTCTTAGCTTTATATAAGGAAAATTCATTTATAAAACTGGTATTCGCAGCGTACTCACACACTGATATGTATGTTGTATGTTGACTGCAAACGCCTTTGCATCACAGTTTAAACATAATAAAGAACTTAAAAAGTAAAAGTAGATTAATAAACTGGCTTTCTTTACCGAGTATTAAATAAATATTTTAAATACTGTGTTTCCAGGAAATATCTACTGAATATATAATTGATGAACTTCTGGCGTGATCATTCAAATAGTTTGTATATTTTGTGTATATTAATTTAACTGTGAGAGGTCAATAAAATCTTTTTCCGGGGCTGGGGATATGGCCTAGTGGCAAGAGCGCTTGCCTCGTATACTTGAAGCCCTGGGTTCGATTCCCCAGCACCACATATACAGAAAATGGCCAGAAGTGGCGCTGTGACTCAAGTGGCAGAGTGCTAGCCTTGAGCAAGAAGAAGCCAGGGACAGTGCTCAGGCCCTGAGTCCAAGCCCCAGGACTGGCCAAAAAAAAAAAAAAAAAAAAAAAAAAAAATTTAAATAAATAAAATAAAATAAAATCTTTTTCCAATCGGTTCCTGTAGGAATAGAGTTGGAATATAAAAGGAAAGAAGGCTCAAAGATGACTTTATATCAAGGACAGGGCACAATTGTGGATATCACTCTCAGTTTTCTAGTCACATTTCTTTAAATGCATAGCACTGTACCCAGAACTAAGAACAATGTGAATAAAATGTAAAACACAGATTTTCCCTGCCAGAAAAGCACTAGCCAAGACATGTGCACAGACAATACATGAATCCAAATGAAGAAATGTCTAGCACAAACAGCACAGCCAATATTTCCATAGAGAGATAAAGAGAAGCAAACTTTTAGACTCCATGTTGTTTACTTCTCTGTCAAAGAAATAATGTGATCTGAATTTGTATAGAAAAGATGAGAGATTTATTCTGAGTCGAGGTTCATTTCCCAAATCCCCTTATTTCTAGTCTCATGAAACCCACAGAAATCCAGGTGCTACCACCTCTACTATGGGCTGTTATGAACATCTAACATCATCATTTTCAAAGGTCAAACAGACCTGAATACTAAAATGTGGAAGAATGTAATATTTATTAGTATAACATCTTTCTCAATACTTTTTTAGAGTTTGCATTCAATGTAGGCAGACATGGAACTCTCTAACAAGTGAGGATCGCCTTTTTTTATTTAAAAAAAGATTCAAATCAATCAACTGTTCAATGACAGGATAATCATTTTTTGTTCAGCAACTTCATTGTATGGTATTAATCAGATGTCAAGATTCAGTGAGAGTAACACCAGACAAGGTTATTTTGAAAATTCATTAACAAACTGCTCTGAACCTAGAGTCAATTCCCTGCATATCAAAAAATGGAACATAATTATGGAAAGTGTCCTTATTGTTCAACAATCCTTTATACTTGAAAATAGTGCATAAAAATGCAAATGCCAGCCTATAATTTGCCACATTAAATATTTATGCCCACAGTTCTCGGAGGCCCCTGTCATGGAAATGGTGCGCTCGTAGTCCTTTTCCATTGAAGACCTGACAGTTCTCAAGTTCATTCACATCCTTCTCATCGCAGCTCTTCCCACTGATAGAAAAACAATAGCTATAAATCTCCTATGGGGGATAAGAGAATTTGTATCATTGTACAAACAGGATTGTAGGGTGGCAAAATCTCAATAACTTGGATCAGAACTGAAATGTTCACTGCATGCATTTTATGTTCGTCTTTGGACAAATTTCACAATTCTATACCAAAATCTGTACAAGATCTGCCACTAGAATCGACCTGAAGTAAGACACAAGGTAGAAAATTAGCATGAAGTCAACAACCCAGAAAATCAAGCAGCTTCTTCTCTTGACAAAGGAAGGCTACAAGGACTCCAGCCTAGGTGACCTTCGGTTTAGTCTCCTCTCCATTGTCCCAGTCATAGTAATACTGGCTAGAATCTGACAAAGTACAAAGATCTCATTTTTATTTATTTATTTGTGTGAGTGTGTGTGCTAGTCCTAGGACTTGAACTCAGGGCCTGAGCACTGTCCCTGAGATTCTTTTGCTCAAGGCTGGCATTCTGCTACTTAAGCCACAATTCCACTTCTGGCTTTTTGGTAGTTAACTGAACATTAGTGTCATGGAGTTTTCTACCCAGGCTTGGCTTGGTACGCAGATCCTCAGATCTCAGCCACTAGAGTAGCTAGGATTATAGGCATGAGCCACTGGAACCTAGCCTTACATTTTAGGTTTTAACTATTAAGGAAATTCAGCTGTGGCCACGGTTCTGCTGATATCTATGACATTGAATATCTGTGTTGCTTTCTTTGCCTTTCTGTATTCAATCTCTCAAATAATGGATTTAGATCATACCATCTCCAAGATGTTTTCTGGAAGTTAAACTTATTTAAAAAAACACAAAAGGCCAAGATTTAAATATCATATACTTCATTTCTTCCTTTTAAAGTTAAATTCTTGTCAGCCTACGTATATTGAGGAAGTGACGTCTTATCAGAGTTTCTTCCTTCTTAACTCCAATGTTCTTAAAATTAAAAAACTTGCCTTTTGGAGATTTTTTAAAGCAGTTAATGATATCTTGCCATAGAACAGAAGAGGGTGTTTTTCCGTATGGAATATCTTTAGGTACTGCTAACATCAGTGACAATGGCACACCCAAAGCACAGAAAAAACCATGCCAAGTCTTTAGAGCAGTAACAATGGTGTGAACAGAATAAAGTCTCCATAGTTATAATCTGAGATGCCATTTTATGAGAAATTCAAAAGGATTTGGCTCCATGACAGGAATCTCTGCTTACTAAAGCCATGAGGGAAATGGAGACCAGTTATCTACTGAATTCTAGGACTACAAATTTACCATTCTCTTCTATAGGAAAAAAAAAGTGAATTCTATCACTTCTTTACCATTTGTCTTTTCATCTAGTTTTTAAGTGGTGATGTGAACAATAGTGAACAATAGATGAAAAATAGAATGACCATAAAAGTTAGGGAAGTAGTCTATTAAAAAAGACATTTTATAGGAAGTCTTTTGTCATGGAGAACATTTTTGTACATCCTCAAGATCGAGTTATTACATGTAGGAAATTACTAGTAAGTGTTGTGGATTTCTTGTTACATATGTCATGTGATTAGAAATAATGTAGATATTTCCATATGTGACATTAGTACTAATAATGCAGTATATGTTTTATATCCGCAGCTTGGAAAACAAGAAGAGATAGTTCATACATCTGAAGACTATGATGTGGAGAATTCAGGCCATACCATAATACAGTAAAATAATTGTATACAGTTGTCTTTGGAGTTATCAGCTCCATGCTAACAGCGGAGAGTTAGACCCTAATGAACTCTGAGGCCTTGAGGAAATCTTTTTCCCTTTGAAGCAGACATTTTTGTTTATCTGTAAATGAATCATTTAAGACTAAAATCTTCATGTCTAATAAGTACAATAATCACTTCTCTAGTAGAAGTTCCTATTCCTGATTGCAAATTCTTCACATGGATAGTCTTGAAATATTACTCATGCCCGAATTACAATTAAAGTAGAATTGCTCAGAACTGGGCTTTGGTATCAATAACTGTTAAAAGCTTCTGTTATTTCTAAAGTAAGGTATCAGAAACATTACTAATACTATGAAAAACTTTGCAATGCTCAATATACTTTGAATTATTAGTTTTGTAGTTTACCCAAATCTTTTCTTACTGTGGATTTCTCAGTTTTTAGAGGAAAATACCTTAATGATCCTCTTCCTAAAGACAACTGAAAAAGTAAAAACTAAGATAAGGGCTTATATATCAAATATATATCATATATATGTATATTAGAAAGCACTGAATTGGAAAACTATGTTATGGGTGGAAAAATGATAAACCCTTGCATGTTTGCAGATCTTGTTTGTTTATTTTACTCATGATATAGCTGCCCCCCCCAACATAATTTATAACTACAGAAGGATTGGGCTGCTAAATCTAAGAGCAAGCAGTGTTT